>NC_084501.1:6899465-7606132 GCF_030035675.1 Rhineura floridana
GGTTAACAGGGCTGCAACCGGATTTTCTTCTGGAAGGAATTAAGGTGGAAATGAGCATCAAACTTCCACTGGATTCCCCCAGATTTTCAGAAGTGGCTTTTACATCTTGTGAACGATCACATGAAACTCAAAAGTTAACAGGTAAGGAAACGGCAGGAAAATGGCATAAAGTGCTGTCTGAATGCAGCCTCGGTTAGCCTATCCGGGCTGTGGAACCAGGGCCCCTCGTCCCCAAAACCAGCATTTCCAAACTTTTGAGACCCAGGTGACCCATCTTTAGACCAAACAAGCATTTGGCGAGCCATATCTTTTTTAAAAAAAAACAAATATGTGGGTGGTTGGTGAGAGCCACCTTCGGTCACACTGCTGCACAGCAGTGCATGGGGTAGGATCCTGGATCCTGATGGCAGGGCGGGTCCTTCTCTCCCCCATGCCTCTGTAGGCCAAGTTTGACAGGTGAGTGGTGATGCCACAGCAATGCTAGGTGATCCATTTTTGCAAAGCGCCATGTGCAGCACTTTGCAAGCCCTGACAATCGGCTATAAGTCAGCACTGGTTTTGCACAGGGCTTTACAGACTCCTTTTCGGCCTATCTGCATCTTTACCTGCCCCACGCCGTACATGACATCAGGTGTAGGGCAGATGGGCGTGGCTTGGCCAAAACAGCATCGTGGGCCAAATAGGGCGGCCTGGTGGGACTAACTAGGCTTGCAGGTCGGAAGTTCCCCACCAATGCAGAAATGGGTTGTGACAAACTAGCTGGAGACGAATGCCAGGTGCGATGGCCAAGACAGAGATGAAAGGGCGGTGGAAAGGAGTTTCTGCCTGCTTCCAGCAACTTCAGCACGGGCATCAGAGTCTGGCTTGGTCTCTGGGGAGTGGGCCACCTCACTGCAAAGCTGTTCAAGCCCTACAGAGCGCAACCACCCATTGTCAGGGTTCAGCTCTGCCTGGACTGGAAACCTGGGATCTCCTTGGAGGAGGAGAAGCAGGATCCCCCAGCAGATCTCTGCACCACTGGTGACCCTGAAGAGCTATCAGATCCAGACACACAAGCTCCGGCGTTGGAGATGTCCACACCAGTTGCCTGGGCTCCTCATCCCTACCAGACCAGAGGAGCCAGGCAGGACCTTCAGGGCTGCAGGCAGAGACAGCTGCTCTGTGAAGCTACTCAGGAGGAAGGGGACAGCGTGTGGAAGCACTTGCAAGATCAGCTCCTACATAAGCTCTGTCTGAGCTTTTTCGTGCTGAAACGGAAGAGAGAATCTGTCTACTCTCTAGTTCTCATACTCCCATAAATCCATTCTTTAGGCCAGGATGCTAACTATGTTCATATGATTGATGTGGGATATTTCCCTGTAACAATCACACTGATCCATTAGCACCCTCATCTCAGATTAGAATTTTGCATGGTATGAGATCCATGATCTTTGCAATGCAATCTGCTGTCTCCTGGCACAGTGGTGCAAGTGGTCAATTACACGGTGGGCTACAGGTACTTCCATGGGAAAAAAATCACGAGAATCCATATTGTGGGCCTCTGATGTTGCAGCATTCTGGTGCCACAGAATGGTGGATCTCTGGTTTTGGTTTTTGTAATACACACTAGGATTAAATGCTGCATCAGATCCTGCACTCCATTCCTGTTCTCCCATTAACTGGACCCAGGAGTTCTGCTCCTGAGCTCAGTGCTCTATTTGCTGGTAGGAAGCAATCAGCCTAGAGATCAAAAAGAGCGTTGCTTGTAGTTTCAAGATACCTCACTGGCCAGCTTCTCATACTCCTGCATCAGCTTTTCATTCTCCTGATTGACGGCAAGCACCTTGCAGATTCTGTTGGCAGCTGTCTCAGCCTGGCAGCAAGCAGAGAGAAAAACAATTGCTGGTTAGATTATCATTATCATTATTATTATTATTACCCATCCTTCACTCTGAGGACCCAGGGTGGGTTACAACAATCTAAAAGTTTAAAACACATCCTTAAAACAATTTAAAACTTACAGTCACAACAACTTATCATAAGAGAGCAGTCAGGGGAGGCATAAGGAGACAATCTAGTTCCCTTATATGGGCACCTTAATTCATACCAGTCATAAGAACATAAGAATATCTAGTCCAGCATCCTGTTCTCACAGTGGCCAACCAGGTGCCTGGGGGAAGCCCGCAAGCAGGACCCGAGTGCAAGAACACTCTCCCCTCCTGGGGCTTCCAGTAACTGGTTTTCAGAAGCATGCTGCCTCTGACTAGGGTGGCAGAGCACAGCCATCACGGCTAGTAGCCATTGATAGCCCTGTCCTCCATGAATTTGTCTAATCTTCTTTTAAAGCCATCCAAGCTGGTGGCCATTACTGCATCTTGTGGGAGCAAATTCCATAGTTTAACTATGCGCTGAGTAAAGAAGTACTTCCTTTTGTCTGTCCTGAATCTTCCAACATTCAGCTTCTTTGAATGTCCCCGAGTTCTAGTATTATGAGAGAGGGAGAAGAACTTTTCTCTATCCACTTTCTCAATGCCATGCATAATTTTATACACTTCTATCATGTCTCCTCTGACCCGCCTTTTCTCTAAACTAAAAAGCCCCAAATGCTGCAACCTTTCCTCATAAGGGAGTCGCTGCATCCCCTTGATCATTCTGGTTGCCCTCTTCTGAACCTTTTCCAACTCTATAATATCCTTTTTGAGATGAGGCGACCAGAACTGTACACAGTATTCCAAATGCGGCTGCACCATAGATTTATACAACGGCATTATGATATCGGCTGTCAGTAGAGGCTGGTCCATTAGGACAAATTGGGCACTGCCCCACTATCCTCTGTGCACCCTCAGCCAATCACCGCCTGCCTGCCTTCTTACTTTCAACCAGTTCAGAGGGGTACCACCGGCTGTCATGTTCCTCCTCAAGTCTCCATGTTGCCCCTTGTAGATCTCAGCTGGGAGGAGGATGGGGACAAAACTAGAATTGGTTAGCTCTGCCTATCATTGGCTCAGATTCCATCAATCATTGGCTCAGGCTCCACCTACTGTTGGGCCTCCCCGCCTTCCGCCCCACCAGTCCCCAATGAGCACCAGCCACCGCTGATACCAGTCCCTAAAAAGGTTAGCCCAAATGGTTCTTCAGACAAAAGACATCAAGCCAGGGCACTTTAAAAGCCCCTATTATGCAACTTCAAACTCTGGAACAAATTATGTGCATTTATCAAACCTGCATTCCTAGGGCTCCATATCTACACTTCACACTGAGCACACAACTGGGCCAAACGAGCTTATGGGGGAAGGGGTGGGGGCAGAATGTTGCAACAACAAGAAATCCCAGGGGAAAAATTGAGGAAAATGAAGTACATGTATTAAAATATATCAAGTGGGCATATGTTCCTGTGCCCTAACCAAGGCAAAGCACTTGCAACTGAAACAACCAATTCCTCCTCCCTCCAGTTCCTTCCCTTCCACTGAAGGTGGCAGATTTCAGAGTGCAAACTTGTTACCCTTCTCTTGTACCCTGTCGAGTGCCATACACATTGATGGCACTATTTTCATCATCGCCGTAGCTGTCAAAACTGGGACACAACTGTTAAAGAGAAGATGGGTTCCGAGTCAAAACTGTCTGTATTTTTTAAACTGTTCACGATTGTGGATTTTATTATACTCTTATTTTAAAAGGCACAGTCTGCGTGCAGGTATATTGTGGTTTTTCTCTCTGCTTCGGTTAGAAGACAGAACATAGCCTTGTACCATTGGTCCATCTAGCTCAGTATTGCCTACACTGACTGGCAGTTGCTCTCCAGACTTTCAGGCAGGAGAGTGCCATCCCAGCCATATGTGGAGATGTTGGGGATTGAACCTGGGACCTTTGGCATGCAAAGCTGATGATGTACCAGAGCTATGGCCTTTCCCCAAGGGCCATAGCTGTGTTGACAAACCTGTATTGTGTCTGATGTTTATGGTCTGTAGACCAAATCAGCCAAACTGATACTGCGACTACCGCCATATCCATCATCATCATCATCATCATCGGCTCCAGAGGGCAGGACTAGAACCAAATGGATGAAAATTCTGGCGAAGTAGATTTTGGACAGACATTAGGAGAATTTTCCTAACAGGAAGAGCTACTCAACAGTGGCAAAAGCTGCCTTTGCTGGAGGCATTTAAATAGAGTCTGGATGGCCGCCACTTAGAGACACTGTAATTGCACCCTGAACCACAGATCCTGCTTTTAAGCAGGGGGGAGTGGAACAGATAATCCCCAAGCTCCCTTCCAAGTCTGTTGCCGCCCTGGGCTCCTGCTGGGAGGAAGGGCGGGATATAAATCAAATAACAGATAAATAAAATAAACTCTATGATTAAGTAGCTGTGGGCCACCTGGTGAGAAAAGCAACCAAAGAAGAAGAAACTGGTCTTGCACACAGTTCTCAGATACATAAAGATGCAGAAATATAAACTCAGAAGAAAAGCTGGTTTCTAACATTCTTTATACCTGCTCTGCACCAGCAAAGGCATGATAGAAACAGGAGACGTACGTCATGATGGCTTTCTCGTCCGGTTTGGGGGTGTTGACAATATCTGCAGGGAGAGATCAGGAGCTGAAGCGGAAGGCGGGCAAGGACAGCTTGATAGAGCGGGCGCTCCGGAGTGAGGCGGCCCAGCAAATGCATCGCAAGGGTGACCGGCCGGAGCCAGAGAAGTCTTTGGTACAGCAGGTGGATTCGGGGGGGTCTTGCCCTTTTCCAATGGACAATTTGGGAGGTTGATTCGCCTCCCCCACCAAAGAAACCAGAGGCTTCTCCCGCTCCAGACCTGCCTCATCATCCTCATCCCTGAATCTCAGTCTCTCTCACAGACACACCCGTGTGTGCCTGGCTCCTCACCTTCTGCATCCAGCATCTTGGGGATATCCAGGTACTTCTCGGCCACCTCAAAGGCCGTGTTGAGGTTCCCAATGGGGTCATCCTGCAGACAAATGAGACGCAGTTGCTCTAAGTGAGTCCCTACACTGTAGGAGGGAGGGGCTGGCAAGGTTACAGGTGGGGATCAGTCAGAAGGTGGGCAGCTCCTGACCCAGAGGCCGTGTTTTGCTGCTCATTGCCAACCTGGGCTCCTGCTGGAGGAAGGGTGGCATATAAATCAAATAATAAATAAATAAAATGAAGCTGCCTTATGTGAGGTCAGCCTCTTTGGTCATCAAGGCCAGACATGATCTACTTTAACCGGCAGCAGCTCTCCAAGGTCTCGGGCAGAAAAGAGTCTTTCCCATTACTTTCTGGCTGCTGGACACCCAAAGTGACAAGTGGGGACAGGGCCGGCACCAGGCATGGCTGGGCCCTTGGGCACCAGACTGCCCCAGGCCCGTGTGACCATGCTCGCCAACATCCCTTCCCAACGCAGGAAGAATGGGCTTAAATAAACCTACCCGCCCCACCTACTCCTATGTCACTGTGCGCACTTGCCTACTATCACCCAAGATGGTGGCGGCAGCATCAACCCCTTAGGAACACCCCCACTGCCATCTTTGATGATGGCAAGCATGTGCATGCAGCATGCTAGAAGAGGAAGTGGGGTGGGTGGGCCTGTTTAAGCCTGGGAGGGTGGAGCTTCCCCTCCATGATTAGCAGCAACAACCTGATGCTGGCACAGATCGTGGAGCAGGAGCTCCACCCTCCAAACCTAAGGAGAGGCCCGTCAGGGGCCCTTCTGGGCCGTAGGGACCCTCGGCCATTCCCCAACCTGGCTGCCCGCTGGCGCCAGGCCTGAGTGAAGAGCTTGAAGGGAATGGCCGCAGCCAGGACGCGAGAGGAAGGGAGCACCTTTCTGAGCTTGGCGTAGTCAATGAGGTCAGGGCGGTGCCGGTGGATCAGGGCGCAGAGGGCCAGGCCATCCTTCCAGCTGGTAGGCAGGACATGAACATGGGGAGAAAAGAGAGAAAAGGTGAAAGAGTGAGCTCTGGGTCTCTTCAGCTGGGCCCAGGTAGCGCCCGTCAGCCTCAGTCCAGCACCCTAGTCAGAGAAACGGCAGCTGCCCTGTCCGGGTATGGAAAGACAGAACATGCACAAGGAAAAAGGAAGCGACAGAAGCAGACATTGCAGATGGGACAAATCTAATCCATCGCCCATGCCAGAAGTGAGGAAGCTCAGGCCCAGGGGCTGCATGTGGCCCTCCAGACCTCTAAGTGGCCCTGGGAACTCTCCCCAGGCCACACCCCTCACCGGCCCTCCTTGACAACATTTGCCAGGGCGGAATGTGCCCCTGAACTCTGATCAGGCCTCTGGCTTGCCTGGTTGGAGGACAGAGAGGAGAGGATGAGGGTTCGTAGAAACTAGCCCATTGCACAAAGGTCCAATTTAAACCCAGTGCTCCACCCACTGTTGCCTCTGGCCCTGCCCAGCACTGGCATGTGGCCCTCAGGCCGCAGAGGGAGTTGTTCCAGCCAGAGCTGGCTTCCTTCTTCCTGCAGGAACTCTGGCCCTGTTGCCAGCTGAGCGGAGGATCCTGGTGTCTCCTTGCCAGAAACTAGCCTAGGAGGAGCTGTGCCCCTTTCCGCATCTAGGGCTGGTTCACCAGTGTAGTGCAGTGGTTAGAGCAGGGGTGGGCCACCTGCAGGCTGCAGCCCCAGGACTACATGTGGCCCTCAGCCTAATGCCATGCAGCCCTCTGCAAGCTACGAGTTCAGATCCCTGGTGAGGACGATCTGCCCAGCCCCAGGGAAGAGAGTGACAGTGCGAAAAGAGAGGGGGATTGGGTGATGGAGAGGTAGAGAAGGGGGTCACATAAAGAGAGAGGTTTCTGCACTGGCCAGCACGCCACACACTTGCTCAGGCAGATACACAGTTGTATGCAAACACAGGGCCACGCTGTGAGGTGCGAGGGGGTATGGCCTATGGAGAGATGCCAGGGCCACATGGAGAGGCCTGGAGGGCCACATTCACTTAGGCATCATTTAGCTATTGGCCTAAGTTGAAGGTGTACAAATCTTGGTGTACAAATGGAAATGGACTGCCTTCAAGTCGATCCCGACTTATGGCGACCCTATGAATAGGGATTTCATGGTAAGTGGCATTGAGGGGGTTCCCCATTGCCTCCCTCTGAGGCTAGTCCTCCCCAGCTGGCTACAGCCTGCTCAGCTTGCCACAACTGCACAAGCCAGCCCTTTCCTTGTCCACAACTGCTAGCTGGGGGACAACTGGGCTCCTTGAGACTACACAGCTTGCCCACGGCTGCACAGGTGGCAGGGCACGTCACCCCTGAGCCACTCACTGTGGGGATGATCTTTAGCTGGCCCTTGACCCCCAGGAGACACGAGTGGGCAGTTGACTCCCAGACTCTGGACTCCCAGACAGGCTCTCCTCCCCACTGTGCAAATTGATAGGGTGTACAAATACCCTATCAATTACTGTGTTCAGCAGTCGAGGGCCTCCTGCAGATACCATCTTATCAGGTGGTCCATTCTGTACAATACAGGAATCAGGCCTTGAGTGTGGCGGAACTGACCCTTTGGAACTCCCTGCCATATCATATTAGACAGGCGCCATCTCTGTTGTCGTTTTGGCACCTGCTAAAGGCACTCTTCTTTCGAGAAGACTTTTAAGTGGAGATCTTTATTCCAGTCTGCATCTGTACTGGAACCACAGTACTTTTAAACTATACATACATACATACAGAACTGTTTTCAAATGTTTGAATTGTTTTTAAAAATAGGGAACTGGTTTTGTTTTTACACTTTGTCTTGTTTTATGCTTTATGCAATGGTTTCATTTGGGTTGCTACTCAGAGTAGACCTGCTGAAATTAATGAACCTAAGTTAGTCATGTCTATTAGCTTCAACAGGTCAACTCTGGGTAGGACTAGCATTGAATACCACCCTTTCGTTTCAATGCGTCTACTCTGCGTAGAACTTAGCTGGATACAACCTTTTGTTTCATTATTTATTTATGTATTACGTTTATATTCCACCTTTCCCCAAAGAGCTCAGGGTGGCATACACAGTCCTCCCCCTCTCCATTTCATCCTCACAGCAACCCTGTGAGGTGGGTCAGGCTGAGAGGCAGTGACTAGCCCAAGGTCACCCAGCAGGCTTCATGGCTGAGTGGGGATTTGCTCTCTGCTCTCACAGGTCCCAGCCTGACACTGCTACACCACACTGGCCCTCTGTACGTCTTATTGTTGTAACCTGGGCCTGGGAGATCATGGGTAAGGGCGGATAAGAAATCTAAACTAATTAAATCAAATCGTTTTGTTTGTTTCAGCTGCTCAGATATCTTGGGCCAGCCCTGTTACGGCCCCTAACCCTGGTTTGCATTTGTGCATTTGTAAGCATGTGGCGGACAATTCATAGAACCATAGAGTTGGAAGGGGCCTCTAAGGCCATCCAGTCCAACCCCCTGCTCAATGCAGGGATCCAAATCAAAGCATTCCTGAGAGGTGGCTGTCCAGCTGCCTCTTGAAGGCCTCCAGTGTTGGAGAGCCCACCACCTCCCTCGGTAATTGGTTCCATTGTCATACCACTCTCACAGTTAAGAGTTTTTTTCCTGATGTTCAGTCCAAATCTGGCTTCCAGTAACTTGAGCCCATTATTTTAGATGTTCACACTCAGGAGGAGTGGCTGTTTCTACATACCTAGGTTGGTTATTCAATGATGTGCCAAGACCAATGGTCCTTAGCAAACAATTCATGCGGCTGGCCTCAAATCACATGCACACACCCCAATCCCTGGGCAGTGCTAGGACCACGGCTTACACTCTACCTAATATGGAAGTTCTGCACGTTGACATTCCGGTAGGGAGCAGTCTTCCTCTGGCACCAGAGCAGCAGCCCCTCCTTAGCTGAGGTTTCTGGGAAGGAGGAAAGGAACAAGAGCAGCCTCAGGCAACAGACGCTCTATGCTGGCCAAGATCCAGGATAACCCTCCGCCCCCACATACACACACAGAAGCTACTTTAAGTACATGGGAAGCATCTCTATACCGAGTCTGACTACTGGTCCATCTGGCTCAGTGGTGGCTCCATGTCAGTGGGGCGGTGGAATCCGTTCTGGGTTTTAGCCTGAGGGGGCCCACTGCCGACCTCTGGCCTGGCTGCCGATCTGCCTGGCTGTCCCTCCCTGTTCAATGCCTTTTCTGAGCAGACGCAAAAGCGAGAGGAGGAGCAATAGCTGAAGACTCCACTTTATCTGCCCTCTCACTCTGGGCAGTGATGCACATTGTGAACGGAAAGGGGAGGAGTCAAGGGAATGGGCAGTGATGACAATGGCAAGAAGGAGGGGGACCCACTGCAGGCATCTTATCTAAGGGACTTTGAACCGGTCCTGTTCTGCATGCAAAACAGATGCTCTATCACTGAGCTATGGCTCTGTCTAGCTGAGACCTGGGAACTGAGAAAGCTGCCTCATACTGAGTCACACCACTAGCCCATCTGCCTCAGTATTGTCAACACTGGCTGGCAGCAGCAGCAGCTCTCCAGGGTTTCAGGCAGGAGTCTTTCCCAGGCCTACCTGGAAATGCCGAGGATTGAACCTGGGACTGTCTTTCTGCATGCAACGCATGTGTTCTACGACTGAGCTACAGCCCTTCCACAAAAAACGAAAGTAAGATTCCAGTCCTCATGATTCTGAAAAAAAGGGCTAATTTAAATACGGACATAGGGAGCTATCTTCTACCAAGTCAGACTATCAGATCACCTGGCTTAGCAATGTTGACAATGACTGGCAGCAGCAGCTCTCCAGGGTTTCAGACGGGGATCTCTCTCCCAACCCTACTTGGAGATGCCGGGTACTGAACCTGGAACTCTACAAGCATAGCAGATGCTCCAATACTGAGCTATGGCCCTTTTCCTTAAGAAAAGGAAATTGGATTCCTACACTGAGCAGGGGGTTGGACTCGATGACCTTATAGGCCCCTTCCAAATCTAGAACTCTGTGACTCTATGAAAAAAAACCCCAGCAGACTGGGATTACGCGAGAGACAAAAGTCTCGCCCTTGCACAGGCCCTCGTAGCTCACCTTCCACCGAGATGTCCTGGATGGCAAATCGAAGGATGATTGTCCAGATCATACCCAGAGTCATCTTCAGGTTCCCATCCACGATTTCTGGAACAGCAGGAGGGGGGGGGAGGAGCTTACAGAACAGCAGAGGATGGGGAAAGGCCAGGTTAAGAGCAGCCAGGGGCATCTGCTGCTGATGCACCTCCAGATTTTGGGGGGCAAAATCACAGGAACGAAAGAAACAGATTCTCAAAAAGCACCTCAGTTCACTGAAGCCCAGCACATTTCTGGAAATACAGTCTCCTCCTTCAGGGGCAACCTGCGGAAGGATCCTTATCTTGACTTGGGGGCATTTCCAAATCATCCTGATTAGACCAGCCTTCCCCAACCTGGTGCCCATGATGGGAGTTGTAGTCTAATACATTCAGAGGACACCTGGTTGGGGAAATCAAGGCTGGATGCGTCCATTCGTTGATGGTTTGTTGAGATACTGCTTTTTGGCAGCCCAAAGCCCAAACGGATGAAGCACATTTCAGGAGGAGGAAAAGCCTGTCTGTGGCTGTGTTCAACACAATGATAGCTAAACGGAGCCTCGAAGTTCAAAGACAGTAAATCTCTGAGCATCAGTTGTTGGGAGGCAAACAACTTGCAGGGGGGAGTGTATTTGGCCAGTTCAGACCCCATCCATGTAAATGACAAGGTGAATTTTCTGATCCCGCATTTTGTTTGGGCCCTTTTGTGGTCCATTTTCCTGCATCCAGGAGCTCTTGGCAGGCTGCTGGGGTTTTTACCAGCCTGAATTTGGTCTTATCCACTCATTTAGCCACCTCATTGCTGGCTCTGAATTCCAGATAAATAGCTCCAATTCTGGGGTCCCTGATGGCTCAATTTCCAGTTTCTAGCATTGGGATCCTTGGAGGATCTTTCCAGGATGCTTGTGGGCACCTCACTACAGTAATACCTCAGTTAAGGAATCATCCAGGAATGAAGATCCTTTTAAGGAAGGCTTTTTAAAAGGTGAAACTGATCAGCTTTGCTTTGCTATGGATAAACTTTCAAGCCTGTGCCTTTGCTTTCAGGTGAAACTGACTCGTTTGTGTATTTGCTTTGCATTAAAGAGATCTCTTGCTTTCTGCCAGGGCTGGGGAGGGAAGGATCCAATTTAGTCAGAGGAGGGGGAAGGTGGAGGAGCGGGTGGGTGCCAGGTAGGCACTTTTTAAAGCCCCTGTTGAAACTGCCCCCACCACCTATGAGCAGGTATAGAAACCTATCTCTATTATTTCCATGTTATTTCTGCCTCTGGTACCAAAGTTTCTGTTACAGAAGTAATGTCCAGGAACACATCTGCTTTGTTCACTGAGGTATCATGGTATTTACTTTCATCTACAAAAGCAGCAGCGAGGCTGCTGGACATCCCATTAGCAACCATATCACACCTCTGCTAAGCGAGCTGGATTAGCTGCCAATATGCACGTCAAGGTTTGCTTTCAGGATTAAAAGCCCCAGGTTACCTGAGGGATGACCTCACCTTGTCCAGAAACTGCGCTCCTCCTAGAGCAGGGTCAGCCAACGTGGGGCCCTCCGGATGTCACTTAACTCTGAATCCCATCACCCCTGACTATTGGCCATGCTGGCTGGGGATAATAGGAATTGGAGTCCAACAGCGTCAGGAGGCCACTGTGCTGGCTACCCCTGGCTTTCAGCACTGTATGCCCCAGAGGTGTGGTTAGTATGCACTAGAAACTGGAGTTTTAGTGTTGCAGCTCCAGCCCTCTGGAATCAGTTACCAACTGAAATTAGTCCTAGTGTCTTGAGTATCTTCAACTGAAGACATTTTTTTTTAAAAAAAGGCTTTCCCTGAAGTGCAACCTAGTTATGTTATGGAATAATAATATTCCAGTTGTAGAAATGGTTTTATTGCTTTTTGTTTACCGAACCTTTTTATGTTTTGTTTTATTTTCTACTGCTTCAGTAATTTTTTGGTTGTGAAGCAATATATAAATCTGCAAATAAATAAATAATTCCTTTGGGAGGAAAATAATAACAATAATATGCTATCCATTTATTCTTCCCTTTCCCTTGTGTCTTGCTTGTGGGCGACTAGAAATGATCTAGCTGGCCTGTGTGAGAAAGGAGATGCTGAACTAGACAGGCCCTTGGCCTAATCCAGTTGGGCCGTTTTTAGATTCTCAGCCCCTGGGCTCAAATTTAAAGACAAGCCACCATCTCCCAAGCTCAGGCACAACGTCACCTTCCGTCTGCCAAATGAAGATAACCTGCTTTACACGGCTGCTGGAAGAATTACAGAAAGAACCGATATGAAATGCTTTGAAAAAGCACATGATTATGAGAGTCCTTGCTGAAAACTTTGTGCTCTTCTGTTCCAGAGACTGCTCAGCTCCAACAAGCCACCTATGTTATCCTGACTGCCTGAATTTTCTAAGGGTCGTTCAAAATGCTGCTGCCGGCGTGTTCAGCGTGAGGGAACCCAAAAGAGGAGCTTGCACTGGAATGTTTATGGCGTGTTTTAAATTGTTGTTATGTTCATGTAATCAAACTGAGTTACTCATGGATTGTTGTGTTATGTTTTGAAATTATTTAGTTTTCATTGTAATGATGTATTCATTTGTCTTTTTGTTGTTCTGCTGTGAGGCACTTTGAACATATCAGTGAGAAAAGCGGCATATTAACGTGAACAGCAATGGTTTTTTCCTCATTCTTTGTATCTTCTTCTGTGGAATGTTCTGAAGACTCTCAACTGCTGGGTTCTGGCTCGTCCCCGTGCCACCCCAGAAACTGCAGTGTTGCTTTTTCGGGTGGTGGGAGAGGGGGATCCTGTGTGGTACCATGGTGAGGAATTCCTTTTCCACTGCTCAAGAAGGATAAGGAGTCATAAAGCAGGGTGCCATCCTCCTTTTCTGCTGACTTGGGAAAGCAACCTACATTGTCAAAAACACTGTGAGCTGGTTGCCTTGGTCTAGAATGACGGAAAAGTGGACTGTCTCTGACATTTTGCTATGCGTATAAAATCCCATAGAGTAGGGGAGAGCGAGTGAGCCAAGAGCTATCAGGTCACCCTTGTCCTAGACTAGGGTCGGGGAACCTACAAGCATCCCCAGACCTACCTGAAGATGCCAAGGATTGGATGTGGAATGTTGTGCATGCAAAGCAAGTGCTCTACAAGTAGGCTATGTATGGCCCTTCCCCCAGAGATTCCCCACCCGACCTAGACAGAAGAGAGAAGAGTCAGAGCAGGGCCCAGCAAGGCCCACTCCCAGCTTCTCTCGCCACTTCCAACACTCACCCTCAGCCCCGATGGAGACCAGCTTGACCCCCTTGCTGGCGATGAAGTCTAGCGCCTTGTTGACATTGGCGATCTTGTGGAAGCGCATCTTCCCTTTATCCGGCTTTGGCAACCGTTCACCTTGGAGGAGCAACGGAGGAAAAAGAGTCAAAGGCCATGACTCCCGCCTTTGCGGTCTCTCTCTCTCTCTCTCTCTCTCACACACACACACACACACACACACTCAGACCTGCACACCTGTTCACATGCATCAACATCCATTCGTTGCTAACATGGCTAGTAGTAGATACTGCAGGGCAGAAGGAAGATCTGTCATACTGGTAAGATCTCTGGGCGATTTGCAGTAGGTCAGGAAGGATTTTTGACTCCTAATTGTTTAACAATAGCAGCAACAAAAGGACTCCTCCCTGCCTCAGTTGTACTGCTGAAATGGATGGGCTAACCAAGAGCGAATTTTTGTGTAAGGACACTGAGCTCTGTCCTGCAATACTTAGTAATACAAATGGTGAAATGGTATATCAATGATTTAAGCAAACAGATAAAAGAAATCCCTGAGCGTAGAGTTCTAGAATTCTAAGGGCTCCTCCTGGAAACCTGCTTATCTGCTCGCTGGGGTCTTCTGCATCACCTGCTACCAACCTGTTTTTTTTTTTTTTAAACTGGATATGCTGGGAACTTCTGTGTGCAAAGCAAGTACTGCGTCCCAGTCCTTCTCAATCCCTCACCACTGAAATCTCTTAGAATCACAGAATAGTAGAGTTGGAAGGGGCCTGTAAGGCCATCCAGTCCAACCCCCTGCTCAATGCAGGAATCCAAATAAACGCATTCCTGACAGATGGCTGTCCAGCTGCCTCTTGAAGGCCTCCAGTGTTGGAGAGCCCACTACCTCTCCAGGTCATTGGTTCCACTGTCATATGGCTCTAACAGTTAAGAAGTTTTTCCTGATGTCCAGACGAAATCTGGCTTCCTGCAACTTGAGCCCATTATTCCGTGTCCTGCACTCTCGGATGACTGAGAAGAGATCCCGGCCCTCCTCTGTGTGGCAACCTTTCATGTACTTGAAGAGTGCTATCATATCTGCCCTCAGTCTTCTCTTCTCCAGGCTAAACATGCCCAGTTCTTTCAGTCTCTCCTCATAGGGCTTGGTTTCTAGTCCCCTGATCATCCTTGTTGCCCTCCTCTGAACCTGTTCCAGTTTGTCTACATCCTTCTTGAAGTGCGGAGACCAGAACTGGGCACAGTATTCAAGATGAGGCCTAACCAGTGCTGAATAGAGGGGAACTAATACTTCACGCGATTTGGAAACTATACTTCTGTTAATGCAGCCTAATATAGCATTTGCCTTTTTTGCAGCCACATCACACTGTTGGCTCATATTCAGCTTGTGATCAACGACAATTCCAAGATCCTTCTCACATGTTGTATGGCTGAGCCAAGTATCCCCCATCTTGTCTGTGGCTTACTGATTTTGCCTCAACCTCCCCACTCCTGTCCATAATTGACTCTTGTCCCTGGATGGATCTACAGACCATAGCCCTCCCAGAAGCGTGTTTTTTTTTACCTGAAATCACCTCCAGCAAGAGCATGAGCTTAAGGCCATTCCGGAAATCCTCCTCAATGTTCTCAATCTGCGTGCCTGCCTTCCGCAAGTGAGAGTTGCACCAGGCTGTGAATGTCTGTGGAGACAGGTCAGTTCAGTCACTGAATATATACATAACACACTAATTACTGAGGGTTGTATCCAACTTTCGTCATACTCAGAACCATTGAAAATCAAAATGGACTTCAGTTAATCATGTCTGTTGATCTGAATAATTTTACTGTGAAGATGACTTAGTTGAGTGGGATGCAATCTTGTTAAGTTATATTCACTAATAGGCAAAAAAACCTTGCGGGTTAAGATCGTACCTATAGCCCACAGACATTTCTATCAAACTTTAAAAGGCAGGGAAATTGGGCAGCTATAGTGAATGCACCAGGGGAGCATGAGATCTGACCTCCTCTCTGAGTTGTTATACTGCCCTACAAATTTGTCAAAATGCAAACACAATTTGGGTTGGTCTTTCACAGTATACGAGAGCCAGTGCGGTGTAGTGATTAAGGTGTTGGACTACAACCTGGGAGACCAGGGTTCAAATCCCCACATAGCCATGCTCATAGGGTCACCATAAGTCAGAATTGACTTGAAAGCAGTACATTCACAGTACAATCCACTTCCGGTGTAGCTTGGAAGAATTTGGTAACCTGTGCTTCTGAGCATATGGTGAGTGGTGACAACACCTGCAATCAGCCCAAATAATAGAAACAAGACATGTGCAGTGCTGATCTTGTTTTAGCTCTGACTGTTTCTCTCTGACTGTTTTGTGCATCGCCATGAAAATTGACAGGGTTGTTAAGCAAGCATTTCTGAGTTCAGGGCTATAGGTTTTGTAAGGTTTTGTTTTGAAATGAGCTTATGGGAAGCATCAGAATGGCATGGGGGGTATTTTCAATTTAACATTGCGGAATGCGAAAAATCCATGCTGGCCATAGTGTACTGTACAGCCACTCTTCTGGCTGTATAATACAGCTTAATGCCAAAATAGGCTTCTATGCAGTTCACAAAATACCATTGCCTTCCTCTGAGGCTGAGGGGCAGTGACTGGCCCAAGGTCACCCAGGGAGCTTCATGGCTATGTGAGGATTCGAACCCTGGTCTCCCAGGTCGTAGTCCAACACCTTAACCACTTAACCACTATACCACACTGGCATCCATCATTAAAATATGCAATAATACAATCCCATTAAAACAACACAGCAATTAACTCAGGTTGAGAGAGCAAGGAAATGCCCGTATAAACAGGTATGTCTTCAACAGCTGGTGGAATGACAATACAATATATATAAACTGCTTTTCTATTGGGGGGGCCATGGTATGAAGACCTCCAAATCAAGATGGACATATTATTAGGCACACACCCAAATTCCCCAAGCTTTGAGAGGTTTTTTGGGTTCCATCAATTATCTGGGACCAGCTTCCTTTGGAAGGAGGTCATTTGAGGCTTATGGTCATTTTGTAACATTTCTGCTTATTTACAAATACACAGCTTGAGCATAGGTGGTGGTACAGCATTAAACACCCTAACAGACCCCCAAAGTTTGCCTGATCCCACATCAGAACTTCAGACTGAGAGGCAGACAGCACCTTAAGATTCTTGAAGAGAGCAACTCAACACCTCCACTGAGCGTTCCTCTGAATATCAGCCACGGAGGATCACCAGTGGAGAGGAGAGAGCTGTTGCACTCAAGTCCTGCTTGCAGGCTTCCCATGGGCATCTGGCTGGCCACTGTGAGAACAGGATGCTGGACTGTGATGGCCCTTCTTATGCTCTCTGTGTTTTCTTCCAGCCTCATTCAAATTGCCAATCTACTGTCGTTTACACGTCTCCAGCTAGGGGAGGGGGAGAGAGATGGGGGAAGAAAGACACACACCCTTCTCCAAAATGGCTCTCCCCTTCCAGAAGGAGTCTCTGGCCATTTCCTGATCATTCAAAGGAAGATACTCTACACTACAATTAGACCTGATCACCTTAATTTACCTAATAATAGAACAAGCCCAGCCAAACTGACCTGGCAGGTTTCAGACCCAGCAATCCTCTCTCTTTGAATCAAGAACCACAGAATTGGAAGGGACCCTGAGAGATCATCCAGGCCCATCCCCAAAACTCGCAACAATATACCTGTGGGAACCACTTGTCTGAAATTCGGCGTTTTAGCTGTCACCAGGAATGGAGAAAACGACAACATCCTTAATGCAGCTTTCAGGTTTTGAGGCACCCGGCTGACCGAGTGCTTTGGTATTTTTCCAGCCTGTCCTCCTGCTTTACAGGCAATGTTGTTTCAAGCTTTCTGCTTCCACTCAATCAAAAGCCTCCCCCTCGCTAATATTCCAAAACAGCCTTCCCCCACCTGGTGACCTCCAGATGCTTGCACCACAACTCCCACCAGCTTCAGCTAGCAATGCCTTCCTCTTCTAACAGCATTGGCTTGTGGCTATACCTAAGGCATTTTCAGATGATGCAAAAGGTCCCAGTCCTATCCCTAGTCCGGTGCCAACAATGCTGTAACCTCCAACACTAAAGTGCATGTATATATGTAGATGGCAGAGGCTGGTCTATTAGGGCGAAGGGGATGCTGCCCTACCAACCTCAGCTTGCCCACAGCCAGTCCCACTGCCTGTCTTCTTACTTACCATCAGTCATTGGTTCTGGCTCCATCTACTGTTAGCTTCCCTGCCTTCCGCCCTACCATTCCCAGGCCTGGTGCCAAAGGGCGGCCAGATTGGGCACTGGACAAGGGCCTCTGCAGCTGACCAAGGACCTCTATGGCTGGGGCTGGGCTGGTGGAGCTCTCTGCCAGCATTGGGGCGAGGGACATGATGGCAAATTGTGACTGGATCGTGGAACAGGAGCTCTGCTCTCCCAGGCAAAACCGCCCCTGCACGCTCACGCAGCCGGTGCATGCTTAAATACGCCTAGTCACACCACCTCTTGCATCACTGGATCAGCATGCTGCACATGCATGTCCACCATCACCCAAGATCTTGGGTGATGGCAAGCATGCCTGCTGAAGCAGCAACACAAGAGGTGCCGTGACCAGGAGTATTTAAGCAAGCATGTGCGAGGGAGGTTCAGGTGCACAGACAAGATCTGGTGCTATCCCTGACCATTTCCAGTGGGCACCAGCCACCAGTGTATGTCAGATCCACATCCCCCATACATTGAGATCACATCCAACACACACTTAAAGCACATGACTCTCCTCTATATTACAGTGTGTGTGTGTGTGCGCGGGCTGCAGCATGTATCACTTTACCTCTTTGTAATAAAAAACCTTTCTTTATTCTTCTAACAGACCACACCAGAGTGCAGAAATAATTGGTCTGTTAAAATTTTTCAAATTCAAATTTTATTTAATTACAGTCATAGACCCAGTCAGCTAAAAAACAAGGATTTGTATACATATTGTGCGTACAAATACAAATACATGAAGATATCATTTAAAATAAGATATGAAGATATCATTTAAAAATAAGAGTATCAACAGCATTAAACGCATTGCACATGTCTTTTCCGCAGCACCTGCGCTATATAAAGGAATTTAGCAACTGCTTCAGTTGTGGATTTATTTTTGTCAGACAAAAGATGGAAAAGTATCTGTTCTGGATGTTTATTAGAGAGTCCAGAAGTAAGTGGAGAGATAATTTTAGTTTTTAAATCCTTATATAGCTCACTCTAAAAGAATGTGATCTAGGGTTTTGGGGGTATTAGCATTGCAAATTCAATAGCGTTTAACATAAGGGATACCTTGAAAACGGCCTGTAAGCAGAGCAGAGGGTAGGCAGTTGAATCTTGCTCTGGAGAACAGGAACCTATATTGCGAAAAGTTTAGCTGTTCTAAATAAGGCATATGAGATGGGAAGCTAAAATTCAAACCAAGTTGAAGGGGGGAACAATATGTTAATGCCTTAGAAAATAAATACTGCTGGGGTCTGTTAAAAAAATAAAGAAACTTAAGGTTTATTACAACAAAGAGGTAAAATGATATATGCTGCAGCAGCCATGCAGCTTCTACTCAGGAAGCCATTGCTAACTGACTGAGAACAAAGACAGAAAGAGAAAGGAGGAAGGGGAGGAGCAAAGCCTGCAAAAACAACAAACACTTTAGCATCAGCAGAGGGAAGAATAGATTGCCTTTCTATCTATCATCCTTACTGGGTCAGGTAGCTTCTTATATACATTGGCGCTTTACTCCCAACGTATATAAGGTTGGAGTTCCCTGTGCCTGGAGAAGGGGGTGAATGTAAAATATCGATTAAATAGGTCCAGTTGGAGCATACAGGGTCATACACTGACAGATGCCCTCAGCCTGTTCCATAGCAACCTGCTCTCCCTCCCCAAGCCATGCCTGGCCAAATTTAGAGCTGGCCCTAAAGTGCCTGCAATGAAGCAAGTTTCATGTAATGCCCTGAGTCTGCAGGAGATCTTTATGGTCAGCCACCTGGCACCAACAGGAGGGAGGGGCAGAGGAACAGTGGTGTTTGCTGACCATCCCAGGGTGGTGAGCTCAAATGATGTACTGCAAAAGTATACGGTGGAGGACGGGGCCGGAGGACGGGGGGACACGATGGGCTGACACAACCGCCAGCTCCAGCTGGCGAGCTCCCCCACCCCCTTGCCATTCCCCCAGTGGCATCTTGGCTCTGGGGCAGGAATGGGATTGTGCATTCCTAAAGGTTTGGGCCCTGAACTTGCCATAGCTTCAGAATACATAAATAAATAAAAATCAGTCTCTGTAAACGATCCTCGATTAGAGTTGTGGCAGACAAAAATTAAACAGGGCATTTTCTTTCAGGGAGGTTACATGATGACGAGCATTCATCCAGAATTCATCTTGATTTGCTTAATTATTCATTCATCTCACACTTTTCAGTGCTTTCCTAACTGCAGAAAGTCTGGGTTGTTGTTTTTGAGAGAGGAAAAAAACAGTGGACTTTTGACAACAGAGGTCTAATCCACTTTAATTGCACAAATCTAATTATCCAGTATGTGCTTGAATTCCTCTTACAAAATAGTCTAGAGGTGACCTTACTCTTTACAAACTTACAGCTAGTACACACATACATCGTCTAGTTTAAAAGTTAAACCACAGAAAGTACCTTTAAAAAGAAACATACACTATAAGCATACTATGACTTCCAAGTCTGTTTGCATATCTGTCTGTCTGATTATTAGAAATCATGCACTTGATCATTTGGTGAGACATTTGAAGGTGTATTCAGTTAGTTCCTACTCAGAGCAGACCCACTGAAATTAATGGACCTAGTTTTGTCCTAACTGCAATGGGTCTACTCTGAGTAGGAGGACTAGTACTGAATACCACCTATTATTATATAAGCATCATTAAAATTCTTGGGAATAAGGAGTCTCTCCATCCCTGCTAAGAAGTTTGGGTTGTCTCCAATGTTAGTCCACTCAGAGTAGACCCATTGAAAATGATGGGCATGGCTAACTTAGGGCCATTCATGCCAAGGGGTCTATTCTGAGTAGGGCTACAATTAGCAACAACCCTTTATTTTGCTGCAATACACACATAATACAGAGGCCACCATGATCTTCTAAGCAGGCTACCATGATCTTCTCTATTGTTGTTGTTGTTAACCTCCCCTTCACCTTCAGATCCCAGAGCAGGTTACAACAGTTTAAAATGTATCATTAAAATAATTAAAAGCAACTTAAAATCACAGACATCACAGAAAATAGGGTGAATCCTAAAATATCTCTCTCTTGGCTGTCAAAGACCGGGTTAAAGAGGTGCATTGTCAGCATTCACCATAGTGAAGTTGCCAAACGCACCTCTGTGGGGAGCGAGTTCCACAACTTAGGGGCCACCCCAGAGAAGACCCTCTCCCAGGCCTCCGCCCTCCGAACTTCTGAGGGCGGTGGAATTACCAAGAAGAATTGACCCTCTCTCCAGCCACACCCTTCACTAGCTCTGCTTTGCACCCTTCCTGAGTGTTGTCGCCTGGCAGTCCCTGGAGCGTGCCCTTGAGCTCGGATAATGCGTCTTGCTCGCCAGGATGGAGCACAGAGACAGGGGCGTATGTAGAAGTTAGCCTACTGTACAAAGGCAAAACTAATATTCTTTGTTCCACCCACGTTTTCCTCTGACCCCATGAAATATGGCCCTCAGAAGGTTGTTCGGAACAGAATGTAGCCCTCGGGCTGAAGGAAGCTTCTCTATCCCTGTTCCAGGAAGTGGGAGTCAGGGCAACCTTTTTGTCAACTCCAGGGTTTTGACCTTGCAGATGTTTTCAAGGTGATACAAGAATCCAGGAAAATAAGTTGAGAAGGGACTTGCTCCTTCCCCAACCCTCAGCCTTCTGTTGGTGGTGATCTATATTGCAGAGGACTTCCAAAGACAAGCCACTTGCCATATGAAAATATGGGGGACTTATGGAATCATAGAATAGTAGAGTTGGAAGGGGCCTATAAGGCCATCCAGTCCAACCCCTTAGCAATGCAGGGATCCAAATCAAAGCATTCCCGACAGATGGCTGTCCAGCTCCCTCTTGAATGCCTCCAGTGTCGGAAAGCCCACTACCTCGCTAGGTAACTGATTCCATTGTTGACTTAGGAGGACTCTGCCCTGTTTTTACATCTTCCTTGACATTCACAACACTCTTGTTGGTTAATTTGGCAACTGGTTAAGACCAACCCACAGAAGAGAGGAAATGAATGTTAACGATCAGTTCAGTAGATGAAGGTTGTTGTCATGTGGCCTCAAAGGAAAAGAGCGCCACGGTTTGGTCAAGAGCAGTGGCTCCCAAACTTTTCCCCCCATGGAAACGCTTTGTTATTTCTCCCTTCTGTTTTAGCCGTTGCACTGTGCTACGCGTTATCATTTGAATTTTAAATTGTATTTTTATTACTTCTTTTATTTCTTACATACTGTGTTTTGTTGCATGACAGTTTGAATTCTGTGGAACTCTGGAGTTCAAATTGCAGTACAATTAAATGCAGTCTGAGAAAAAAGCAATACAGATAGAATTAAAATTCAATATGAATGTACTGTCTCCTGCCTTCATCCTCAGGTCCACAGACACACTGTGGACCAGCTGAATGAAACTTGCAGACCATTAGTGGTCCATAGACCACAGGGTGGGAACCTCTGATCCAGACTATCAGTGCAATCCTGCACGTCTACTCAAAAGCTGGGGATTAGTGATGAATTGTCCTTTAACCTTTAGCTTTCGTTGTCTCTCATTGTAAAATAAATGTCCCAAAATGGGAGAAAAATATGGGAGGGCAACTCATAAAACACTGGAATGCAGTGATCTGACCAGGGTGTTGCCTGGATTCTCCATAAAACGTTAAGGGTCTACAGGAAGATAATTTCAGGAAAAAGGACTTGTGTGCCAGCAACCTTGGAATGATCCCTACAATCTGCAGTCATGCTTTTCTTTAAAGGAAATGCAGAAAGCACAGCTCTTTGCAAGAGAGCAGGCAAACACCAGACGATGGATGTATGGCTAGATAGTAAAATGGGTTAAGTCTTGACTCCCCTGCAAATGATAATAATTGATAATAATAATAATAAATAATAAATGCTAATAATTTGGAGGTGGACACCATCCCCAAATGATAATTGGTCATGCAATGGAATTTGGGATTCATTTTACTGAGAATTCAGTTACTTGGTAGAAACAGCAATGTGAGAGGTTAGAAGTTGGTCTGTTTAGTGGTGACCCTCCAAGGTTTCAGAGTGTTTTCTGGCCCTACCTGGAAATGCCAGGGACTGAACCGGGGACCGTTTGCTTGCCAATCCCATGCTCAGAGCTACGGTCCTTCCCCTGAAGGGCTGCTAGGAGTGGGGCAGAGTAACCTGAGCATGGAAAGGGAGCAATCTGACTATTTGAGTCACATGACAGAGCTAAGATCTCAGTCATGCCTTTCTGGATGTATTCATCTGCTGAATAGGTATTATTAACCTATTCTTCAATGACAGAATAGATAGAGCAACATTTGCTCCTTGCACCCCTCCAAACTCCTGCCCCCAGGCACTTTGTCCATTCCACAGATTCTTATTGAATCCCCTGATTCCTCCTCCCTCCTGAACCCTTTTCCTTTTGTGTCACATCTCTTAGATAGTGAGCCTAAAGGCAAAGACTATCTTGATATCTATAAGGTGGTCTGGGAGCCTTTCCCCCCCCAAAGGGCTAATGAATGCTAATAGTGATGCTAACTACAATAATATTAGCATTATAATTATTTTCAAAAAGGAGAGACGTGCATTATAAGCAGGAAATGAAATGGAAGGAACTCCTAAAAATAAGCAAAGGTTTTACAGAAACATAGGCCTGTTTCCTATTTTAAAAACATGTTGAGCTGTGTCTGCACTTTAGTCTATTTCAAGGGGCTCCTTGGAGGCGAGTATTTTAGGACAGGAATGTCACAGGAAGCTTCTCAGTGACCTGAATTAGATGGCTTTTGGACCAAAAATAAATGAACAGGGATTCTTCCAGGCCGAGAACTTGTCCTGAGCCTCTAGGTGCACCACAAATTGATTGAATCCTGTTTGATTTTTAAACCCAAATCTAAATATTTTTAAAGAGTTGCTTAAGCCTAGAAACAACTGCCCTAAATTCTTGCAGTTTTATGTCTTTTGACACCCCAGTCACATCTACAGCATACATTTAAAGCACACAAATTCACCCAAAGAATTCTGGGAACTGTAGCTTAAGGGAAGCTGGGAATTGTGAGGAGATGAACTACAGTTCCCAGGATTCTTTGGGAAAAGCCATGTGCTTTAAATATGCTTTACCCATTACATCCCAATGACGTCAGTGGGAGAGAGCTAAGGACATACTCAACACGCCCTTCCAGTTGAATGCAACAGGAAGTCTCCAGCTTCTTGGAGGATATGGCTGCGTACACACACACAAACCATGCATTTGAAGCACATGGCTTCCCCCCAAGGAATCCTGGGAACTGTCATTTGTTAAGGGTGTTAGGAGTTATAGCTTTGTAGGAGGTGAACTACAGTTCCCAGGATTCTTTGCAAGGAAGCCATGTGCTTTAAATGTGTTTTAAATGTACAGTGTGCATGCACTGCAGCCACTATGTGTAACACATTAATAAATAATGATAATGCCTGCTTTCTGTAGCCCAGGTATGGGGAACCTGTGGCCCTGCAGATGTTGAACTCCAGCCCCATCAGTCCTAGCTAGGGTTGCCAGGTTCTTGGCCTGAGACTGATCCTGTATCTTTAGGAGAAGAGAAAGTCAGCCAAGTGCAGGTGTTCTGGCAACCCTGTAATGGAAAAACCACAAGGTGGAATTCTCCCTTCCCCCTGCCCAACTTTTAAAGACCTCTTGGTTGCCAGGCCCGGCCTCCAAGAGCTCTTCTGTATCTTTAAAAGTTGTGCAGGGGGAAGGGAGAATTCCACCTTGTGGTTTTTCCCATTACAGCATTGCAAGAACACCAGCACTTGGCTGACTTTCTCTTCTCCTAAAGATAAAGGATCAGTCACAGGCCAAGAACCTGGCAACCCTAGTCCTAGCCCGCATGGCCAAGGATCAGGGATGAGGGATGATGGGAACTGGAGTCCAGCAACATCCAGAGGGCCACAGGTTCCCCCATCTCTGCCATAGACCCTGAGGGGGTCCTACAGGCAGATGCTCTCGCTTCCACCTCCACAAAATACCAAAAGCTGTCATGACACCTGAAGCTGCAATCCCAAGCCCATTTACCTGGGAGTAAACCCCACTGAAGTCAGTAGGACTAACTTCTAAGTAGACATGGTTAGGAGTGTATGTTACACAGCAGCTTCTTATTCATAGGAAACTGCTTTACACCTAGTCAGACCACTGGTCCATCTAGCTCAATATCATCCACACTAACTGGCAGCAGCTCTCCAGGATTTCAGACTAGATTCTCTCCTCGCCCTACCTGGAGATGCCAGGGATTGAACCTGGGACCTTCTGCATGCAAGGCAGATCCTCTGCCATCGAGCTATTTACTTGAAGCATTTATATACTGCTGAATCATTTGCAGTTCTAAGCGATGTACATAAAAACAAGCCACGCATGAAATAAACAACAGAAAAATAAAGTCATCATAAAACCAAACATCACCTGAAAATGCCTGCTGGAACAAGAATGGCTTAAGCATGTGCTTGAAGTTCAACAAGGAGTTGGGAGGGAGTTCCACAGGGCTGGGTCCATTACACAGAACACACGTCTTCTAGTCATTACAAGCCATGCATCTGAGCCATGGGGGATCACCAACAAAGATTCCCCCAAGGATTTCAGTGATCGGGCTCGGATATAAAGGATCAGGTGGTCCTTAACACTACAGCCCTTCCCCTGCTCTTTCAGCTCGGCCCTGGACCGAGGCTGCGTACACACCATACCTTTCAAGCACATTCCCACTGCCCCCCTCCAAAAGAATCATGGGAACTGTAGTTTACCCCTCACAGGGGCAGTGGCGGGGGAGGGCATGCTTTGAATGTGCTTTGAAGGTATATGCAGCCTGGAAGCTGGAGCAGGAGGGAAATGTTCCCCCACTCTGGTCTAGATGATGTACAGTGCCATCCTATGCATGCCTACTCAGAAGGAAATCCCACTGAATTCAATGGCACTTTCTCCCAGGTAAGTGGGTAGAGAATTGCTGCTTTAGGGGGAAGATGGAGATCACATCGTGCCTGTCAGTCATGGGCATGGGCCAGCCTCTCCTTTCTTCACAGTTGGATTGACTGCTGTATACACCATAAAATTGTAACAAATAAAATAAAAAAATAATTTAAAAAATTGAATACTGCCTCAGCTGTGCGTCTTGCTTGCCCATCTATGCTTATTGTTTTAATTGCCTGATTCATGTCTATCCATATCCATTTATGGGCTCCTTTGGTGTTGGGAGTAAAGCACCAACGCACATTACAAGTGATCTGAACTGGGGGGAGGGGGGGATCTATTCTTCCCTCTGCGGATTCCTCCTCTAAAGTGTTTGTTATTTTTGCAGGCTTTTCTTCTCCCCTTCTCTTCCTGTCTGTTCTCAATTAGTAAGGGCTCTCTAAGTACAAGCTGCATGGCTTCTTCAGCATGGGATTTATTTATTTATTTATTTATTTATTTATTATTAAATTTGTTAGTCGCCCATCTGGCTGGTTGTCCAGCCACTCTGGGCGACGTACAAGATAAAAGAGGATATTTTTCCTCTTTAAACTTTACATTTCTTTATTCTTTCAGCTACCAGTCTTAACAAACCAGTTATTTCTGCACTCCACTGCAATGTATATAATATACAAAAACTCTTAACATTTGGGAGGAATTTATAAATTTAATAAATACATAAACAATTCATACCCTTCGTACATTTTAATTTTTTAGTACAAAACTGTTCCAGGATGGGGGGGGGTTCTTGGTGACAGCATGGATACTAGCCAGTCCATGCTTACCCAGTCAGCATTTGCTGCAAACGTGCAGAATTTAAGTGGTGCTGTTTTTTAACACTCAACCCTGGAAGAAGAGTTCACAGGACTGAACACATCCAAACTAGGCCTCCTCCTCTAAAAATGTTCTGCCTGCCTTTGCCCTGAAGAAAAAAAAGATGCATGTCTCTACACAGGAGAAACGGAAAAAGCTGCAAAAGCAGATGAAGACCCAACAAATGGAGCCTGAAATATGTTTCAAATGCCAGAGCAAATGGGACCGTTTTCAGGTATGGGGAAGCTGTGGCCCTCCAGAGGTTGTACGACGCCCATCAGGCCCAGGCTCCCACCCCCCAGCCAGCATGGCCAATCATCAGTTTCTCACCTATGCTCTGTGCTGTTCGTGAGGGGGAAACAGTGGCTAGTGTTCAACACTTCCTGAAGACCCATCTATTTAATCAGGATTTTATCATACTGTATTTTTAAAAATTGATTTATATTTTATTTAATGTTTTACCGATGGATTCTAAGAACGTAAAAAGAGCCCTACTAGATCAGGGCAAAGGCAGCCCTTCTAGTCCAGCATCCTGTTCACAGACTGGCCAACCAGATGACCCTATGGGAAGCACACAAGCAGGACCTGAGTGCAAGAGCAACTCTCCCCAACTGTGATTCCTACCAGCTGGCATTCAGAGATACCTTGTTTTTATTGATGCATTTAGTTGTAGTTTTGGTTATACTGTTGAAGATTTTTTTTTTAAAAAAGGACATGATCTGATTGTGTTTCATGTACACCACTTAGGGACTCCACATATTAATCTATTGTTGATGTTGTTCTTGTTGCTCAGCAAAAGCCAGATGCAAAGTGGTTCAGATGCTTAGCGTTTGTCATCCTTTGTCTAACCACTATTTTGGCTTTTACCCAGTTTGTAGGTTCGCCAAACTGTACACCCGTTTATCTCATGACTGTATGATGTGTGTCTTTGGCACCCACAATGGGAAGCTATTTCCAGCCTCGCTAGATGAGGCTAGCCAACTTGAGCATCTCCTCACAGGTGCTTTTGTCATGCCTGGAATGGCCCAGCCTGATATCATCACCACCACCACCGCTTACTAGGCTTGAGAGATCTGGTGGCAGCCGCAGAGTACTGCAGAAGGGGCAACCCCATCCAGTGTGTCCTGCTTAGGGAAGCCAAGAGATGCTCAAACGCAAAGTGGAAGAGGGTTGGGGGCACTGAGGGGAGGGGTGGACATTGTTGCTGACCCTGCCTGCCTTCAGTCCTCTAAAGTGTCTGTGTGGACTAGTGTTGAATTAACTTAGCAGAGTTAGCACACACAGCTTTGAAGGCGGCTGTATGTTGACCGCTGTATGAGCAGCCTTCCCTTAGGTTCCAGATACCACACAGAAACTTTTGCTATGGAAAAAAAAATGCTTGGTTTATTATAAGAAATGTACACTTGGACAGAAAAGAGTTCCTAGTTCTAGCTAGGGATGGGTGAGAATTTCGATTCAGTTTGAATTTCAAGCAGAATTTATCAAATTCGCTCTTTCCGAATCAGTATGAGAGCCAAAGCGCAGCCATCCTTCGAAATTCACATTTATTAGAATTTTGGGATGCAGTTCGCCAACTACACAACATTTACAAAAATGCATATATTAGGGAAAAGTGTGCGTAACAATGAATATTAGTGAAAATAGCATGCAAGAAGACACGATGTGGTGAGAAATGGCTTGCAGACATGTGTACCTTTGTCAAAATTGCCTACAAAAATGTGTTTATTTGGAGAAATTCGCACTAGAACGATGGAGAATTTTCATGAGGATTTTTTTAAAAAAATTGCAGATTACTGCAGAAATGCAGAGAACTGAATTTAATATTAGGAAAGTGAGAAAGGGAGAGAACCGAAATTGACAGATCTTTCCATTCCTAGTTGTAACTCACTGAGTCACCTACTGCAAAGCATTTCCATTGGCTACACCTGGAGGGGCAATGGATTGATCTGTCAATCCGTTGCGAAATCTGTTTGAAGCTGAATTTTAAAAAAACAACACACTCGAGCTGATACCACCAAAAAGGGATGGGGTTTGACTAGTGTTGTATGCTCTCATTTTCAGAAAAGAGAGGTGGAGTGGAGATGCACTGAAACCAGCAGAACAGTGTGTCCTCATCCTAAGTTGGAGATGCAAAGAGCCATGCTTGGTCTTTCATCTTTACAGAGAGATAAAAAGATCTCTTTCTCTTGTGGTCTGTCAAAGAAGAAAGGAGGAGTCAGGGAGGTCAGCATCCCTAAGAGTCTCAGTCTATTAATAGAAGGAAGTTCAGCACAGAATGGTCCGCCCCCAGAGACTAATGAATCCTGAAGGTTTTCAAAGGGCTCTGGGGGATTTTCCGGCTGATAAGACTGGCGCTCCTGTCGAAGCCCTGGTTGAACTGTGGAATGCGGAGATGACTCGGGCTGTTGATACGATCGCTCCTGCGCGCCCTCTTCTGTGTAGAGCTCATACAGCCCCATGGTACACTCCAGAGCTGAGAGCGATGGAACAAGATAGGAGGCGGCTTGAGCGGAAGTGGAGACGAACTCCCGATGGATGCAATCATGCGCTGGTAAGTGTGTCCACTAAGCAGTATTTAGAAGCGGTGAGGGTGGCGAAAAAACAATATTTTGCTGCCACTATTAGGTCATCTCTTTCCCGCCCAGTGGAGCTGTTCAGAGTTGTCCGAGGGTTACTCTATACTAGCACTCAGGACATGGTAGGGTCATCGATGGTCCGCTGCAATGAGTTCGCTGGACACTTCCAGAATAAGATCTTATGCATCCGCCAGGACTTAGACTCCCAGTTTATAGCAGATGATTCGAATGAGGCGTCCGGAGCGCAGTCTTGTCATGTTTTATTGGATGAGTTTCAGTTGGTTCAGCTCGAGGATGTGGACAAGGTGCTTGGACAGGTACGTGCAACCACTTCGGTACTAGATCCTTGCCCCTCTTGGCTAATAAAAGCTAGCAGGGATGGAACATCTGGCTGGGCCAGGGAAGTGATAAATGCCTCTTTACGAGAGGGAGTGGTCCCTGGCTGTCTGAAGGAGGCGGCAGTAAGACCACTCCTGAAAAAACCTTCCTTGGACCCGGAAAATTTCAACAGCTACAGACCAGTAACAAATGTTCCATTCCTGGGCAAGATCTTGGAACGAGTGGTTGCTGGCCAGCTCCAGGCGCTATTGGATGAAACTGATTATCTAGATCCGTTTCAATCGGGGTTTAGGCCCGGTTTCGGCACTGAGACAGCCTTGGTCGCCCTGTATGATGACCTATGTCTATATGAAGCCGTTGAGTGCAGTCATCAGGAGCTGTGGAGTGCGTTGCCACCAGTACGCTGATGACATGGAGCTCTATTTCTCCTTTTCATCCTCTTCAGGTGAGGCTGTCAATGTGCTGAACCGTTGCCTGGCTGCAATAATGGACTGGATGAGAGCTAACAAACTGAAGCTCAATCCAGACAAGACTGAGATGCTGTTGGTGGATGGTTTCTCTGATCGGATGGTGGATATATACCCTGTCCTGGATGGGGTTACACTCCCCCTAAAGGACCGGGTTCGTAGTCTGGGAGTCTTTTTAGATCCTTCCCTGTCACTTGAGGCCCAAGTGGCATCGGTGGCACGGAATGCTTTCTACCAGCTTCGGCTGGTAGCCCACCTACGTCCCTATCTGAGCAGGGAGGACCTAACATCAGTCGTACATGCTCTGGTAACCTCGCGACTGGATTACTGCAATGCGCTCTACGTAGGGCTGCCTTTGAAGACAATTCGGAAGCTACAGCTTGTCCAAAATGCGGCGGCCAGATTAATAACGGGGACCAGGCGGTCGGAACACATAACACCTGTTCTGGCTCGCTTGCACTGGCTGCCAATATGCTTCCGGGCTAGATTCAAAGTGTTGGTTTTAACCTATAAAGCCCTATACGGCGTGGGACCACAATACTTGTCGGAACGCCTCTCCCAATATGAACCTGCCCGTACACTACGCTCTACATCGAAGGCCCTCCTCCGAGTTCCGTCTCATAGGGAGGCTCAGAGGATGGTGACAAGATCTAGGGCCTTCTCAGTGGTGGCCCCCGAATTGTGGAACAGTCTCCCCGAAGAGGTCCGTATGGCGCCGACATTGTTGTCCTTTCGGCGCCAGGTTAAGACCTTCCTCTTTGCTATGGTGTTTTAATATGTAACTTGTTTTAGTTTCAAATTTTGTTGTAATTGTTTCTGATTCCTTGTTTTTACATATGTTTATGTTGTATTTATTATGAGATTTTGAGATGTTTTTGTATTTTTATATTTTGTTGTACACCGCCCAGAGAGCTAATGCTAGTCGGGCGGTATAAAAATCTAATTAAATAAATAAATAAATAAATCAAAGGATATTGAGACAGCTTAGAAGCCTTGGAGGTTCCCCTCCTTGTCTATGTTTTCCCCATGCAAACCCCCAGCAAACTAAATTGCATCCCAACACCTCCAGCATGGAATGGATTTGCTAGTTTTGTACATTGCGAGTGGACCGTTACATGTACCGATGTGTGAGACATTTGATCTTTGCAAATTCCTATACAAAATGTCCTCCTCTGCACCTCTCAGGCTAACATGCAGATCTGTACTAATCTGTCAAGCAGATTTTTCACTTCTCCAAATGTTGCAGGCTCCTCTAGACAACCCATTTTATGGAACATTCACTCTTATCTGCTGGTGCAAAGCTCGCACAGAGGTTAGATTACAGCCAGCATATTGTTGAACATTTGTTCCGATTTGTTTGCAGGGCAACAAATCCACATTTAAAAAAAGGATCTGACTTTTGGCGGTTTGAAAAGTGACAGGAAAACGCAGGGAACAGTGTGAGATGAATGAATGATTACTGGGAAGACGTGTCAACACTCTGCGAGCGAGTCAGGATGAATGCTCCATAAAACTGCCCATAAACAAATCAGAATGAATGCTCAGTAAAGACCAGATATATAAACTAACCTCCGCATAAGCTTCATGCAAGCTAATCAGAATGCATGTTGAATGAAGAGGTCATCTGGAAGATCTCATAGTGAGCTACAATCTTCACATACATTCAGATAACCACAAAACCAACTCCTGGGATGCACGGATCAGTGTATTCTGGTCCAGGAGAATTTCACAAGCATTCATTAATGAGTCTTTATGTTCTGTTTCCATATTAATATGCCTTTAAAAAAATTAATCTACACATTTTTTTCAATTTAAATATTTGTATTTTCTAACATATTACACATTTAGAAATGTATTTTATCATAAAATATACATTTTAAAATGCATTTTGGCATGTATTTTGAGCTGAAATTGCAAAATTCAAAGGGTAATTACAATTACAACCCACACATTAGTTTGGAAAGTGTTAATGGGGTCAATTTGCATCAGAATTCAGAAAGCTCAGATTCCTCAGGCATCTAAATTCTCACTCTCTGCACCAAAATATCTTGTCAACGTGAACAACATCCAAAATGGCTGTATAATGGATGCCACAGGTGGTGTTCCGTAGAACGAACCTCTGTGGCAGCCTCTTCCCTTTTCTTGCCTGAATGGGCAGCAGCTGAGAGGGAAAATAGGCCTGAAGAAGACAACAGTCACGTCAAGGCTGCACGGCTTGACAAGAAGAGGTCCCAGATCGCTAAGACTCACTCAGTTAATATAAGATTCTGGCCAGGAGATCGCCTTGTCCCTTTTTTCTTTATCTTCACAACAACCCTGTGAGGCAAGATGCCATTTTATGGATGAGGAAAAGTATAGCTGACAGACAGTGCCTAAAACACCCTCCCAGGAGAATATACATCAGGGATGGGCTACCTGAGGCTCAGGGTCCAAGTGTGGCCCTCCAGACCTCTCTATTTGGCCCTTGGAATTCTCCCCAGACTATCCCTAGGATTTTGCACTCACTGACTAGAAGTCACTGGAAGCTGGGACCAGATCTCCATCTTTCTGAGCAATTGGAAGAATGCTGCCCATATGTTTCCCTGTAACTTTCTGCAAGAAAAATGACTGTTTTTTGTTAAATGAAAGCTGAAAATTCATGGTAGGGATCTGACGTATCCCCAAGGAGTGGACAGGCCCTCACAGTGCTCCCACCTCCCCCCCAAATCATGTGTTTATGGCTTGCTGGGCCTTGTTCTGCCTATGTTGAGGGTCGTCAACCTGGTGCCCATGGGTTGCCATGGCACCCACAAATGCCTGAACTGGTGCCCCAGGCAGGGGCCTTAGACTCTGACCTATCATTAAAAAAAGAAAGTTATGAAGCAAAATGTGCAGATATCTTTCTAAGCAATTTCTATGAAATGAACCAGCCTAGCTGCTCCAGCCCGTCACTGTTTTCAGCCAGTGAATGAGCACAGAGGTACAGGTTGGCAGACTAGGCTTTAGTTGAGGACTGGCACTGGGGAAAACAGGACTCTTGTTCCTCTAACAGCTGTATCTCCACCAGCAGGACATAGCGGACATCCCATGGTAAACATGAGGTTGTCCATGATGGGGTGGGGGAGAGGGAGAAGCAGCCATGTCATGCAGCCTTTCCCAGCCAGTGTGCCTCCAGATGTTGTTGGACCACAACTCCCATCAGCCTCAGCCAGCATTGCCAATGACTGAGGCTGATGGGAGTTGTGGTCCAACAACATCTGGAGGCACACCGGTTGGGAAAGGCTAGCTGTAATCCCTCAAATTTTGTGTTATGCCACACCCCCATGGCAGCCATTTTGTGACTGGTGCCCTCTCTCTCTCTCAACATTCAAAATGTGCCCATTGGTCCAAAAAGGTTGGCAACTCCTGGCTTATGGCATCCTATAAAAGTGCCAACACATAGTGAGGTTAGTGAAGATACTGAGTCCACAGCTAAGCAAGGATTCAACCCCAGGCCTTGCCACTAAATAGACAACATGGCATCCATCAGAAAGCTCTGGCTTTGCAAACAGTCTTCTACCAGGAGCAATGGATCTGGCCCATTTTGCTTCTCTCAGTTTCCTGTTTTTCCAATCTTAAATTCAGTTCTCCAGGCTCCTCCAGCAATTTCTGATATACATTTTTGAATCCTCATGAAAATTATTCAGCACTTTAGTGCGAATTTCTCCTAATAAGCACAGACTTGTCTGCAATTTTGACTAATGTACTCATTTTTGCAAGCAATTTATCCTAAAACAATGCATTTTTGTAAGTTATTTTCATTAATATATAAATAAATGTCTTTAAATACAAACTGCATCGAATTTCGCCCCCCCGTCCCTGCCTGCCATTGCAATAGTTGCCATTCCACTATTGGAGGAAAAATTAATACTGGTGGGAAACTGCAAGCGGGGAATTGTTCTGTTGCACACAGCTCCTGCTTGGGGGCTTCCCATTGGGGCATCTGGTTGGCCACTGGGAGATGGTCCCTCTTTGGCCTGATCCTGCAGCCAGGCTCTTCTTATGTTCTTACTCTACATGCCACCCCACCAACACCATTTTTTTTTTCTTCTTGTAAAGAGAAATGCAGGAGGATGGCCTCCCCTCCCCACAAACTGAACCGCTCCCTTCAGGCAATTCATAGCCCAGCCATGCAAAGCCTCCTTAAATAGCTCCTTCGTTCTTGAGGAGGCTTGGCCTTGCCCAACCATCTCTTATGGAGGGGGGGGGAAGGAAGACCCTTCTTGTACCCTAAATAAGCTCTGCCCTCTTCCAAAATACAGCCATTAGCTCATCCCCTGCCTCCTTGCAGGACAGCACAGGCGAAGGGCAATTTTTAGAAACTGCCTTACATGGGCAAGGCATCTGGAACAGCATCAGCCACCCGATACCCCCTGTTGCTACCAAAACCACCACCCCCCACAGATCTCCCGCATCAGCAGGAAATGCTGTCCCTCCCTGGCCGAGCCGCAGGAGCCCGTTCAGCAAAGGAACAATCCCATATCAGCAAAGTAGAGTGGGAAGGGAAGGGCAAAGCAAGGAGAGGAAGGGAGTCCTAGAAAAGGAGAAGGTTGATGTTCTCAGGGGTTTGCATTTGCAAAAAATGGGTCTCTCTGTGTTCTTGTTCACACCAGGGCCTCCTCGCCACATTTAATCAGAATTCAACAGGTGGCAGGGAGTTGGTGCCTTCCTAAATTGGTGGATGCCCATATTAAACCTCAACCAGCGTGGTGCATGGGCAGCTAGGGTGGTTGTTTTTGTTACAAGAGATCTGGGTTTTTACCCAAAAAAACCCTCTTTGGACATGCTGTGTAAAACACATTTTCCTCTCATGTTTTACCATGACTGACTGGATGACTGTTTATAAAAATATAGAAGTGGAATGTTCCCCACCAAGGGACGGGGAAACTCTAGCCTTGTGGGATGAACGTTGTATTTCACTATTCAGGAAGGCGGACATAAGATTGCAGAAGATGGTGCCCTTGAACACACCATGGCCAAGGAATTTGTTTCTAGGACCAGAACTGGTGCTCACACATAAATCCATTCCTGTTTTCCTTAAAGCTTTCTTGATTTCAGAAGTCTAAGTTAGGAGCAGGGGGGAAAAGACTTTTTGTTGATGGTATTTTAAAACCAGGGGTAGTCAACAAGGCGCCCTCCAAGTGTTGTGGAAAACAACAGAGGGCTCAGCCAGAATGATGGGAGTTGTAGTTTACAATATCTTGGGGGGGGGGGAATCACACTGGCTACCCCCGTGTTAAACCAGTTGGAAACTCTTGCTGATCTATTGCAATTCACCTGGAGATCTACCAGTAGATTTTGATCTACTTTTGGCTCACCCTTGGTATAACCTACCCTCAGAACCTGGGGCATGAGGAGAAATATATTTTTTCTGCTTCTGATGAATTAGCCTAAATAATTCTGTATGTGTTTATATAATAAACTATATATTCTTTAGGAATATTGAAGTTATAATAACTCAGTATGTGAATAAAAGTTGAAAATCTCTTCTTCTCTGTAATTTTGTTTCTCTGATGTCACTTGCAAGGTCTCTTCTTGGAATGTTCAGTGTGCTAGGACAGGAAGACCCTGGAGATCAGATTTTGATGTGTAAGACTTCGCTCAAGCAGACTCAGTGTCTCCATCAGGTCAGAAAGGAGCAACTTTGGAATGTATTATGTCAGAGAAGTGATGGGCTGGTATTAGGGATTCTGACTATTATCTGGTTGGCTAGCTTTAACGTAGGCAGCATCATAACTATGCACTGATGATGTATAATTTTTGGATTGGAAGATGCTAAGTTATTTGTCTTGGAGGGTATAAAATTGTGAACATCAGTGCCATGTGACAGAGCTCCATCAAACATCATGGGAAACTGACCACCTGTAAGTTTCCTTACTAAATAAAGGCCCACCTTTCTGCTGCAAGCCTGTGTCCTCAATTTCTTCAGGACCCCCGGTCCATCAGACCCCTAAATTCCCCGTCATATGTCTCCCTTGCAAACATCCCTTCCTGTACTCATCCAGTTTAGGAGAAGTCCATTTTCCAGCAATGGAGTGAAAAGTTGCTTGAAAAAGGAGTACAAGTGAGAGATTGGGACCATTTAATGATGTGGGGAGAGACTGGTTACTCTAGAGCAGCCTTTCCCAACCTTTGGGTCCCCAGATGTTGCTGGACTACAGTTCCCATCATTCTTGCCCATTGGCCACACTGGCTGGGGATGATGGTGCTGTAGTGTAGGGGACCCAAAGGTTGGGAAAGGCTGCTCTAGACAGAGCTTGGGAAAGTTACTTTTTTTGAACTACAACTCCCATCAGCCCCAGCCAGCATGGCCACTGGATTGGGCTGGTGGGAGTTGTAGTTCAAAAAAAGTAACTTTTCCAAGCTCTGCTCTAGCACAGGATCAGAGGAAGCTGCCTTGTACTGAGTCAGACCATTGGTCCATCAGAATTGTCCACACTGACTGGCAGCAGCTCTGCTAGGTTTCAGGCAGGGAACTCCCTCAGACCTACCTCAGATTTGCCAGGGATTGAACCTGCCACCTTCTGTATGCAAGGCAAAGTGCTCTAGCACGACCTGCAGCCCTGTCCCAAAACATCAGCCGTCCACTGGGAAATGTTACAGGGGGTGCTGCAAAAATAGGAAAACAAGACCCTCAACCCAAAGATGGGCTAGCAGCTTAGTTTTGATCCCAAAACTTGATCTATCTGGAAGCCTCGCCGATGTTACCCGTTTCAAAGCTTACCATAATCTCATTAACGTCTAAACTCTGGGAATGAACGGAAAGAAGGACCAATTTGAAGGAACAAGATTATCCTATTTGAGGAAAGAGAGTGTGGGAAGGTCACAAGGGCCTTCTCTGAAATCAAGGAGAACATCAGAAGAGCCTGGCTCCTGCATCAGGCCAATGGTTCATCTAGTCCAGCATCCTATTCTCAAAGTGGCCAATCGGATGCCTCTTCTGGGAAGCTGGCAAGCAGGACTCTCCCCACTTGCAATTCCTAGCAACTGGTTTTCAGAAGTACACTTGCATTCGACAGAGGAGGACACAGAATCAACAGCCCATCCCCAGGAACATGGGGTCCCTCTTATCTAATGTGATGCTTAAAATCCCATTGGCAATCCCGTTCTACTCTTAAGGGATGGCTGGTGCCAAAGAATTGCATGCAACTTTGCCATGCAGCCTCCCGCTCTCTTCCGGCTCTGCCCCACTGTGGTGGGCCACAGGATCAGCCATGCCATTGGGCCCAAAAGAACAGGTGGAGAAATGCTTTCGGCAATGAGATCAGTGGGAATAGCACCCAGGCCTCGAAGTGCAGGGCCAGTCGGAATCATTCAGGGAGGCCATGGCTCATGTTTTAGGCAAGGGAGATGTTCAGCTGCCATTTGCCTGCTGAGAGGTTACAGGCCCTCTCAATCTTACCTGGCCCTGAAGGTGAGTTGGATCTGACAGTCCACTCTCAAAGCCAAGGGCTATCAGACAGGAGGAGCCATATCGTGAATCTTGATTCACCCCCCTAGGTCAAATTCCGCCTTGCCAATGAGAGTCATGGCAGGAGCCTGGTCATAAATCTAGTGGAAACAGGAGGTTTCTGGTCACTTAGGTTTGAACTGCCAACATAGCCAGAGAGGCTTTGTCCTTAACTCTTAGCACGAGGACTCCCAATAAAACACTGTGTAAAAGAACTCACACTGCCTATCTGTGTGTGGCTTCATGGGAATATAGAAAACTGCAAGTCAAACCCTTGGTCCATCTAGCTAAGGATTATCTATCACTAACTGCCAGCAGCTCTCCAGGATTTCAGACAGGAGTCTCTCCGAGCTGTCTCCGGAGATGCTCTAGTGCTGAGCGATGGCCCTTCCCCTAAACTAGAAGAAAACTAGATAATGATCCTTTGGCTTGTTGATGCCATGATGGGCATTTGACATAGATTATGACCAGAAAGGCAGGGGTATCCTTGTGATACACCCCCAGTCTACTTGCTAAGTGCCCAGACAGGCAGTGGTGCCAATGATAAAAAGACTTTGAAGCAGTCTCCTCCAACGGCAGAAAAATGAGCGGGATGTTCCCTAAACACAGCAGGTCTGGCTTACCAAATTGCGAAGCAATTTGCAAAGCTACTATCTAAAGAAAGGGACGGATCTCCCCTCCCTACCCTCGTAAGAGAACTAAGTCCAGAATGTAAAATGATCTGTGCCCAGATAGGCATTTATCTACCCTCTACATCCAACCAAAGAGCCGACATCACAATTCACTGTTCCCCCTCACTACTCCTGAGACGGACAGCTCCATGTTCTGGAGACCTGCAGCCACCTGCTCTTGTTTCAAAGTCCAGTCTCAAAAATAAATAAATGCAAACATCAGCAAGTGAATAAAATAAAACAGGTGTGGAAGAGGAAGGTTCATTGCATGCCTGCTATTTTCTCAGTATAGCCATTCATGCAGTATGTTTAAGATATCGCTTGGTTTGATCTGACTGACTTGCGTAACAATTATATGGGGGGGGCAGGCTGCTGTTCTGGTTGTTTTAAAAACTGGGGAATTGAGGACTAAACACAGAGATGTTTGATGGTCAAAGCCACCACAGGCAGCAAGGCAGGAATTTCAAACCAGAATCCATAACTAGCACCTTTTTCTCCGGATCTGGCTTTCTTCCTTTGGCCTGCTTTCTTACCAAAGGTGCTGTGTACCCTTGTTTGTGTCTATATAAGGCGCGTAATACAGGAAGAATATGTACGTGCAAAGCCTGTGAGAATGTATCCAAGGCCCCATCCGCACTATGCATTTAAAGCAGTTTTATACCACTTTAAACATCCATAGCTTCCCCAAAAGAATCATGTGCACTGTAGCTGTTAAAGGGGCTGAGAGTTGTTAGGGGGGGGGGGCAATTCCTCTCACAGAGCTATAATTTCCTGGGAAGAGGAGACTGATTGTTAAGCCACTCTGGAAACTGTAGCTCTGTGATGGGAATAGGGCTTTCCTAACAAATACCAGGCCCCCTTCATAAACTACATTTCCCAGAATTCATTAAAGGAAGCCATCGCTGTTTCAAGTGGTATGGTACTGCTTTAAATGTCTAGTACACTGCATATGGGGCCTGTGTGCAAGTCAGCGCACTTGGAAGAAAAGAGTGGGAGAGCCTGCAAAGGGTTGTTTTGCATTAATGCCTTGGTGGAGAGACTGCCTTGAGGGGGTGTCTCTTAGCGCATGAACGAGGCGGTGTGTTGACACTTGTGATCAGGAGGTTAAGGGGGGAAATGTATGGGTGATCTGTTGTTGAACAAGTGTCCCAGCTTCCTTGCAGAAAGCTCGTGCGGAAGTTATGCAATGTCCGCTCTTTAATGAGCATTTCTTCGGATTTGTTTGTGCAGAGGTTATGCGTCTTGTCAATCGGTTGTTATGCCACACTTTTAAAGTGCATTTCCCTGTCACTCTCCTAACTGCAAAAAGTCCGTTTTAAAAAGAAAAAGTAGATTTGTGGTACTAGGGTGCTTTAATTCCACAATGTGATTAAATCCTTCCCGCAACATAGCGGCAGTCTGGAGGTGACCTTTGTGAGCATGGGTGTCACAGGGCCTGGACAAATTGTTGGCCTGCCAAATAGCCCTGCAGAGCAGTTCCTGTACATTTAAAAGTTGCAGAGAAGGGGAGAAGCAAAGGTTGTATCCCTTTAGGTGGGGCTTGTGAATTTTATAATGCCCAGCACTGAACAGAATTGCCATATGTGGATTTTTCTGTCACTGGAGCATTGTACTGAGATAAACCCCTCTTGGTGAACTTCAACCTCCAACGCAACTCTTCAAGAAGAGCTCTCTGGGTAGGGCCTCGTTAACCCTAAGCACATGCTTTTATTTTGATACTGCAGTGGTTCTCTCATTGTAGTGAACAAGTTTGCTTGTCTTCTTTTTTTGCACCAGGAGACCCAGCACTTTGGTCCACTCTTGGGGTCAACACACCAAGGGCATTGCAGTAGAATGCAAGCCTGTGTTATGTTGATACACTGCGGGTGGGAGGCTGACTCTGAACACTTGCAGTTAGGACATCCCCCATATGTGATTTATTTCAAAGCTTTGCTTAGGACATGTTCCCCACTGCCACACACAGATATATTTAGCTGATTTCTCTCTCCTCTCTCCTGGGTCTCCATCATTCCAGGCATAGCTCAGACACAGCTCTGGCCCTTGCTGGATTCCACTCCAGTGACATATGCTCTCTCTCCTCCTTGCTTTGTACACCCACCCCTGGCACTGATGTGAGTCTCTTCTGACGTACACTGTCCAAAATGTCACTTGTGGTTCCATATAGGATAAGGATTGGGCTGATTGGAAGAGACAGCTGCAGGCAAGGGTATCGGATGTGCAGGGATGGCAGCTGGCTCTGAGATGCTGCCCTCTCCCCCTGCAATGTGCTGTGTGCTGTCTGCAAATAAAAGGGCCTGGGCTCTCTAGACCTGAATGCGGTGCAGAATTTGATGGCTAGCATGGAAGAAAATGCATTATGGGGGGGAGGTGACCTTCTCAGACCCTTGGATCACATTCCTCTACAGAGTACTATGCTTGCCCCAGCAACCTGTCTCTGAGACCCATGCTGCATTGCCAAATGCTACCGTGGATCACAGACGTGCCCTCCGCTGAGCAGAGCATCTCTTCGTTTTGGAAACACTGGTCCCAATTTTTCAACTTTCCCATCAAGGCCCATCCAAAGCCCTTGGCCACCCCACAAGGGAAAGGTGTGTCCCAGAATCCCTTGCACCATTTTATTGGTGCCTCTCTGGAAATAAATGGTCAGACAGTCCAGCTGACCCTGCTCCCGCCTATCTGGATGGACACATGCGCTGAGGGTTCCCTTCTGCTTCTCTAGATTTGGAGCAGAAAAGGGACAACCCTCTAGCCGGTGCTGATATTCACACGTTAGTTTGTTTAAATCTATGCAAATATAGCATTACCCCCCTTTTTAAAACAAAACATGGAAACCAAACAAAAACAAAGACTTGACAAAGCAACACTCTTCAAAGTCAGCAACTCCTCTCCCAGCTACAGAAGGCCAGTGGGGCCTGGAACCCGGTCCGAGCCTGGCCTGCCTTTGCTGATCCCCTACCTTTCGCTGTTGCTTCTCCCAGGCCGGGTCGAGGAGCAGGTCACGGTCCCAGTCTTCCTCTTGTGCCATGTAGTCTTCAGTCGTCATGTACGAGGAGTGATTGTAGTGGATGTGGGTCTCCATCTGGTGCGTTGTCGTCGTCGTCGTCATGTTGCCTTCGGTCTTGGAAGCCCCCTTCTCTCTCTCTTTCTTTCTGTGCCTGCACTGCTCTCCGCTAGCCACACAGGTTGACCCCCCCCTTCGCTCTCCCTCACACTCCACAGCCCCCTTCTCTTCCTTTTGCTCCCCTCAGCTCTTCTTGGAGGTCAAGATCCCCCCAAGTCCGCCCAGGCTGTGCGTCCGCCTGCTTTGCAGCTGCACCTGTCAAAACCAGCCCACGTGACCAGTCCTCAATAAGTATGATCAGCCCTGGGAAGGGGGATCAGGTTCCATCTTAAAAAAGGCCAAGGGGAGGGGACAGCACAAATGTCCCTACCAACCAGATGGGGGTGAAGACAGCTGCTGGCAAGCCAAGGATTCCCCCCCCTCTTGAAAACAAGGCCAGTTAGCTCTTAAAGGAGAAATGGACCCATTGGGGAGGGAAGGGGTGAATGCCAGGCCCAAAACAATTCACCTTGGACACAGAGGAAGAATTGAGGGCAATGGAGGGACAGTACCTCTTTGGGCCAAATGCATTGGAGGTGCAGGGAGTGGGGGCTTTTTTAGATCACCAAAATCAACTTCCCACTGAGATACAAGGGAAGATTCCTTAGATTTAGCCTGTCAGCTTCAGGAATAAATGAATGTCCAATACAGGGAAGGGCTGTGAGGCTACCTGCTGGAAAGGAGGCAAGGTCAAACCATGTGGTGTAGTGGTTAGCGTGTCGGATTGTGACCTGAGAGACTAGGGTGCAAATCCCCACTCAGACAAGAAGCTCCGCTGGGTGACTCTGGATCAGTCGCTGTCTCTCAACCCAACCTACCTCCAGGAGTGTAGTCGTCCACAGTCTTGGTGGGAGCCTTAGACCCTTTACTTTTTTGAGAGCAGGGTCCCTGTTTCCAGCAGCCTACAAGCCAATCAGCATGAAAGGGGAGTGTATTAGCCACTGAGAAGAGTCTTCTAACATGCTTCCTTTCCTGCTTACTGGAGCCATTCAGAGTGAAAGGAGATGAGTCAGCCACTGAGAAGACTGTTTTCAGTAGCTAACACCCCCCTTTCATGCTGATTGGTTCCTAGCAACTTACATTGTTGTCAGAGAAGGCATTAACAAGGATCTCATTCTCAACCCAGCAGCGAAAAAGGGTGTGTGTGGCTGTGACTATGGTGAAGAGACCCTGCAGTTCTGGATTTGCCACTACCCTACTGCCTACCTCACAGGGCTATTGTTGTGAAGATAGAAAAAGGAGGGGAGAACCGTGTACACCACCTTGTCTCCTTGGAAGTAAGTTTATTGATGTAATAAATGCAATGAAATAAAACATTTCTAGGTGTTCTCCTGTGACCTTGGGCTGTGCCTCAGTTTCCCAAGCACACACTGAAGCTGCACAGCAAAGCTGTTTTCTAAAACAGCGGTTCCCAAACGTTCTCCCCCATGGACGCCTTGAAAACTGCTGAGGGTCTTGGCAGACCACTTAATGATTTTTCTGCCTGTTGTCACAACTGTACTGCACTGTGTTAGATGCATGTGCAATTTTTAATTGTACTTTATTTCTACTTTTATTTCGTATATATTGTATTTTATTGTATTACAATTTGAATTCCGTAGAATTCAAATTGTAGCTGTTCTTCACAGCCATACTGCAGACCTCCTGAATGAAGCAGTGATCCGCAGACCACACTTTTGGGAACCCCCGTTCTAAAAGAAAAGGCAGTGGACTCAAGGTGTTCAGTAGTGGAGCAGAGGCACTCTGCACGTGTTCAGATGCAATATCCTCTTCATGACTGCTTCACACATTCCCAGACTGGAGTCCTGGTATCGAAAAGAAGCGACACTGATTCTTTTCCCAGAATGTTTGGGATTTGAGTAGCGGCCCTGAAAGGCGACTGCATTGCCCTTATTAGTATGTTTTTATTTACTAATTGGTTCAATTTCTAAACTACCCTCCATCAGTTACACTTTTAGCATAGTCCAAACATTAATACATTAAAGCAATAAAACTTCAGTTATAACCATCAGTAATAACAATTTAAAACTAATATTAAAATACGACCATGGTTAACAGAGCAGGAGAAAATCATATATTCATAGTTGGTCTCATCTTTGTTAATAATCCTAATTATCTTAATGTTTCTGTTTATTATGTATTAGGGTTCTTTCTGTCTTATTTTTGTAAACTACCCTGCGACCATTTTTGGTGAAAGGCAGTATAGAAATCTCTCAATGAACAAACAACAAAACAAATTCCCCTCCAAAGGCCTGGTTAAAGAGGTATCCCAACTGGTGCCAGGAACTGAATAAGGGAGCTGTACCTACAAAGGAAGGAAGTCCATAGGAAGGTGCTTGATACCAATTGGCCAATTTAGCTCAGTATTGACTACACTGACTGGCAGCAGTGCTTCAGGGGTTTAGGCAAAGAATCTTTCCCATCCCTACCTGGAGATGCCTGGGATTGAAACTGCAGCCTTCTGCATGCAAAGCAGGTGCTCTACCACTGCGCCACGGCCCTTTCCATAGACAGGGAGCCACCACAAAGGAGGCCCTAATTGGGCTTCAGCCAACAGCAGGACAACAGGAAGGGCAGCCCTTGCAGGTCTCAATACATGGCTAGGCTGGTATAAAAGATAGGCTCTCCTTTGAGGATTTGGGTATCCCAAAGGCATTCAAGAGGCAGCTGGACAGCCATCTGTTGGAAATGCTTTGATTTGATTCCTGCATCGCGCAGGGGGTTGGACTTGATGGCCTTATAGGCCCCTTCCAACTCTACTATTCTAAAATTCTATGATTCTAAGTCATGTAGGGTCTTCTAAGCTAATATATTGGGTTTCAGTAGCATGCAGGTCAGAGGTTCCCAAACCGTGGCCTGTGGCCCACCAGTGGTCTGCAAGCTTCATTCAGGTCTGCGGATTTGTCACTGAAGGTAGGAGATGGCACATCTGTTGCATTAAATACTGATACTGATTTTTAATTGTATTTTAATGATTTCTTTTATTTCTTGTATTTTACTGTACTACAATTTGAATTCTACGGAATTGCAATTGGTACAACAGGCAGAAAAATCGTTAAGGGGGTCCACCAAGACCCTCTGCAATTTTCACGCGGTCCACGGGGAGAAAAAGTTTGGAAAACACTGAGATAGGCTTCTGACTGAAGGAGGCTTCTGACTGAAGGAGGATAAATCCTTTCCATCACTGAGGGAACTGCAGCTCCTGCAGAAAACCAGAATGAAGAAGCCTGCCCCGACCTTGAAAAGTGGAAAGATTTTCACCTTTCTTGGAACAGCATATGTTCATTTGTACGCAGTAAGGTTCACACACATTAGCCTGAATGAAATCATCCTGTGTCTAGCACAGAGCTGGAAAACCAACCCAATCATAACAGGGGCATGGGTAGGGATGGAAAGATCTGTCCATTTCGGACACTTCCCCCTAATATATGTATCTTTATAAACATTGTTTAGTTGGCAAACTTCATCCCAAAATTCTAATAAATGCAAATTTCAAAGGATGGCTGTGTTTCCGTTCTCATGCTGTTTCAGAAAGTGCAAATCTGATAAATTCTGCTTGAAATACGAACAGAATCACGATTCTTACCCATTCCTAGCCATGGGTGGCTTGTCTTTATGACACTTCTAGGGGCCAGGGAAAGGCCTGCAAAAGACTCATTTTATCTTATTCTATCTGGGATTTGTTGAAGCCATATTTGGGACAGATTCCAAAGAGGTTTAACCTCTTTATACTTTGCCAATAATTGCATAACCCAGTGAAGCCTCAGTACTCGGGGGGGGGATATGTGTGGTGCTCTTGTTACACTGGGACTATTCTTAGGAACAGAGGGAAAGAGCTTTAGAGAAGGCCAAGAGGCCAAGAAAATATCTCAGGTTCAGGTGCCTGAAAGCAAAATGACTTCAATCAAACTGCCTTGAAAATCCAGATCCTGGCCCACCCACATATGAACCGATCTGGACCCTGCCATTGTCATCTAAGGCCCTTCTTCATGTGCCCCCTCCATGGGAAGCTCGGAGAGTGGCAGTATGGGAACGGACCTTTGCAGTGGTGGCCCTGGCTGTGGAATGCTTTCTCCAGGGAGGCAATGCCTGTTGCCACCTTTATCTATTTTTAGGCACCAAAGACCACCTCCTGTCAAACTTCTATGCCCCGCTCCTTTTGAGTTTGATTGGTGACATCACCGGATATCGCACTCCGGAAATCCCGCCCATTGCATTGAGTAATAATCCATTTGGAGAGTCAATCATAGAGCCCACTTGACGTATTCTAAATTGGTTTCTGGAATTCTAAAGTGCAAGTTCAGGCTTTATATAACTTTGAGAACCAGTCAGAGTATGATGGTCCTGCTGCAGAATTAATGAGTTGCACTTCCTGAATATTACTACCAACAAAGAACTTTGCTGGAACAATACCTTAAGAGATAGGGATATCGCCTGATTTAAAAAACCTTGATTAGTGCTATGTGTTGGTTTCTACTAAAAAACAAGCCCGAACCCAAATAATGAACACATTAGACCTATTTTTATCTCATTCACATTCTTAAAATGTGCATAGCAAAGAAATAAGCAAATTAAGGTTTTCTTTGAATCCATTGTAAATTTGCAAATCATGCATTTAATGGAAATGCCCATAGAAAATGTACAGCTAGTCATGTCCACTATAAATGGTGGCTGTTCTGTCTGAGAATATACGCTTAAATTATGTCCAGTCCACTTATTATGGGATCCTTCTGTTCTTGCAGTATGATCTTTTTAAGCAATTCCTTGACTAGTGTACACTTTCCGCTTTTTCAGAATTAAACTAATACAAGCTCACAGTTTATATTTGCAGCTTTTATCTTTCAATAAAAAAGTTAATTTAAAAGCTACCACTAGAAACATTTTACTTCCCTGTATGTTAAGCCTAGGAAGTCTTTTAAAAGTTTGTTTTTACTGGCTTAGATGGAAAGATATCTAGGAGAAGCGGAAAGGCACATTCATTTGCTTAAGAAAGGTCACAGTCCTTGCTGACTCCCCCCGTCCTTCTGTAGCCTACACAAGGTACTTTGCACCATTTCTAATGACACTCCTCCACCCACCATTCAAGCTTGGGTTTTCATGGGCAGAGTGGGAAACAGGGAAAATGAAAGGCCCATTCTATGAGAGTTGTGTTATGCTCACCAGTCTAAGGATCCAAGGTACTAAGTGGGACATATCAGTACTGAAACATGCAGTTCTATGCCTTTTTAGCAATAACATCTTATTGACTACAAGTTGCCGTGACATTTACTAGAAGCTTGTTTCTTACAACAAAGCTTTCTATATCTCCATGTTGAAAATTTCTTTTATGTCGGTGGCCCTGTGTTGGAGAATACAAGGTGCTTTCAATCTCTTACTTTAGCTAACAAATAGCAGTTTAAAAAGTGAGAAAACCCATGGGTTTATAACCCCACAACTGTGTTACTTTAGTTTAATCTCTGAATTTCTCATTAATTTTACTTTTGTATTGCTACAGGTTTACAAAGTTTCGGTCTCTGTTGGCAATAATGAATGGTCCGTCTTCAGACGATATGCTGAGTTCGATAAACTTTATAATACAGTAAGTAAAGGGAATCAAGATAAAATTGGATCAGGGAATGCCCCTGGGCTGCCCTCCGCCAACACAACTGTGTTGGTAATGCATCGCGAACAGGAAGTTACCTATACTCCAAAGTTAAACTACCTATGTGTTTTTCAACCAATGTACATCAATTACACTATGCTTGTAATTTACCTGGATCAAAATTACCTCCAAATGTGCTTTTAGCAGGAATCTTCAAATTCATTGTGGGAAATTGTTTCCTTAGCTGAAATATATGAAACACATAGGTAAGAAGAGTCACATGCCCAAAGGACCAATCCAGAACCGTAGAGTAAAAAATGTGCTCTTTGGGCCAGTGGGGGGCCACATGCTCACAGGGGCTCACATGGCTTCCGTTTCTAGGGTAGGACATCCGGGGTTGGGGCAGGATATCTGGTGAAGTCTTCGGGGGACCGGAAGTTCTGGGGTGGGATTTCCGGGGCAGGATTTCCAGGGTGGGATATCCAGTGATGCCATCAATCAAACTCAAAAAGGGCGTGGCGTAGCAGTTTGACAGGAGGTGGTCTTTTTGTCCTACTACCAGGCAGACTTTACTCTTTACCCAAGCTTTTGGCCAGTAAGGTTTAGGGTTTCAGCCACTGGTGGCCTCTTTTAGTGGGGTGGGCCTTGTAGGCCTCTCCTTTATTTTGTACTGATGTACAAAATTTTGATGTGCACAATTTTAGCTTTTTATGGTTATGTTTGCTTTAACTGGTTTTAATGTAAGTTACTTTGGGTCACATCTATGAGGAAATGACTAATCATCATCCTCATCAGCGCTTTTTTTGGTTAAAAATGAGGTGCTGGTACTTATATTGATAAAAGTGCTGTGGGTGCCAGCACAAAATGGTTGCCACAGGCAGCTAAAATAGATGTATTGGTGCTCCATACCGGTCAGTACCATCACAAAAAGCATCATAATAACGATGATCATACCAATGATAATAATAACCTTTCCTCCAAGGAGCTCAGAGTGGCACACAAAGTCTCCAAACCTCCATTTTTTACTCTGCCGTTGTCTCCATGGTGCCTGTTCTTAGACTGTAAGCTCAGAGAGGGCACCAATTGGGGAAGGGCCATATTAGGAGAAACTGCTTGCAAAAATGCGTACATTTGTTAAAACTGCATACAGAAATATGTTTATTAGGAGAAAATTACACTAAAATGCTGGAGATTTTTTTAAAAATCCACACTGTTGCAGAAATATGGAGAATGGGATTTAATACTAGAAAAATTAGAAACTGAGAGGACTGAAATTGACAGATCCTCCCATCCCTAGTCGAGAAATTTGATTCAGTTCGCATTTCTAGCCAAATGTACCAAATTTGCACTTTCTAAAAGAATGTAAGAACTGGAATGCAGTTGTTCTCCAAGCAAACACTGTTTACAAAAAAAGGCATATATTAGGGGGAAATGTGAAAAATGAAAACACCATACAAAAATGCATTATGTGATGAGAAATTACTTGCAAGCGTGTGTACATTAGTCAAAACGGCATATAAAATATGTTTATTAGGAGAACGTCAACACTAATACGTTGAAGAATTTTCACAACAGTCAAAAAGAGAAATAGCTAATTGCTGCAAAAAGAATGGAGGACCGAATTTAAGATTGGAAGAATGAGAGAACAGAAATGGACAGATCTCTCCATCCCTCCTGCTGAGTTGACATGGTTAACTGACACGACCGTAGTACCAGTGTAGAGCCTTATTATTGCTATAATATCCAAATGAGGCTACAGACAGCATTGACTTTACATTTTGCCAAATATTCGGGGGGAGGGGTTAGAGGTGAACTTCCCTAACACCTGGACTCCATTGTTGGCTTATATTAGTGGGTGAAGGAAGCAATAGGTGAAAAGAAAAGGACTTAACTTCTCCATCAGGTCAAGAGAAACTCAAAGGAATTTTTGTGTGTGCCAGAAAATGTTTTTGGAAAAAGTTCAGATCAGCTTTCATGGGTTTCTTCAGGTGTGCCCCTAGCAAACTCATTCGCCGTGTAGAACCTTGCTTAGCCCAAACAGACCTGTTCGCACACACACAGGCACCCTTGGGGGAGCCTCCTCACGCCCTGAGGAAGTGCAAGAAGAGTAAGAAAAAACAGCTTGACAAAGTATGATCCATAGACACCAAACGGAGACTGTTTCTTTCTTTGCGGCATTTATACTCCACCCTTTAGCCAAAAAGGTTCCCAGAGCAGTTCACACAAAAAATGATCTTAGGCTCGCAATGTCAAGAGGCAAAAGGACTGGGCAGGAACAGGAGGAGAAAACAAGCTGAAGCACAAGTCCTTAAAGGCACAGTTCTTACAGCACAGTTCAGCACAGTAGGGGCCTGCCCACCTGGGCTGCGGAGTCGATATGCCAAACCTTCGACTCCAACTCCTCTATTTTTCTACTGTCCAACTCCGACTCCACCCAAAATTGCTTCCAACTCCACAGCCCTGGAAAGCGCTGTAAATGTCTTTTTAAATTGGAAGCTCTCGTAGGAGCATTTTTATCGCTGCGTGAATATGCGCTGATCTTGGCATCACAGAGTTTGTCTTCATCTGGGTCCTGTGTCATACACTGACACACAAAATGTTTTCCATCTTGAGTTACAGCTTTTGAATTGATATTTTTTTAAAAATTGTCAATCAAGCCGGAGTTGGAGTCGGTACACAACTCCGACTCCACCCAGAATTGCTGCTGACTCCAACTCCACGACTCTGCCTCCACAGCCCTGCTGCCCACTGCCCCCACATCAGATCCTGGAGCAGAGATGGAAGCAAAACCAATGCTGCTGGTTTCATGTGTTTTTTGTACCATCAATATTCTCTCCAGTGGAGAGGTGCACTATTCCTGGAAATACTGCAATACCAGGTCAATGCATGGAGTGGGCAGAGCAAGCCCCTATTCCATCTCCCATTTCCAAAAATCCATTTAATATATAGTTCTCAAATAGAGAACATATCAGATATTAAACTGATAAGAACAGATACTACACTTGATCTTAGCCAATAAGCCAAGAAGCGATACTGGATTGCACAACACACACCCAGGACAACGTTTCCGATGGGTTTTGGGCTGAACGAGGGGGCATGCATGCTCCAAAGACCTCAACACACCGTCAGAATCAATACTGTTTCTAATACCACAAAAATACTCCAACAATGTCCCTGTTTCCATAGTCTAGCTAAGCAGCCTCTTAATGGAGACTCTAATCTCAAAAATGCTGTATTTTCTTGAGCTCGTCAATTTCTTGACCGTCATCCTCCTTCTCCTTCTGCCCATTGGCCTGATATTTGCATAAACCGTCCTATTTCACTATCATGCCCTAAGCAAGTGCAGACTCTCAGCCTGCCACCAGAGGTTCCGGAAGTTCTGCTCCTGTCGCTTCTCACTGGTCAAAGTGCATGCTGTGAAAACGCAGCTCTGAAAGTACTTTTGCGACAGACAGGACGTGTGGCCAAGAAAACCGTCACATATTACAAAAAATCCCTAAAAATGCTGTAGATGAATTTTCAGCACAAAACAACTGCAGTAAAGTTTTCTGGCTTCGCGGAATCCTCAAAACCATTTGCTACTAAAACTTGATATTTGAGAAGCTTTGCTTGAACCTTTCATTTATATTCATTTTACACAATATATAAAGGTGGCATCTGGGGTTTCTATGTTGGTGTGTGTGTGTGTTTGTATGAATATTAGGGATGGAAAGATCTGTCAATTTCGATTTCCCTTGTTTCTACTTTTTCCAGTCTTAAATTCAGTTCTCCACATTTCTGCTGCAATTTGCAATTAAAAACAAAACAAAACTCATGAAACTTCCCCAGCATTTTAGTGCAAATTTCTTCTACTTTTTGCAGGCCATTTTGACCAAGGTACAAATTTTCTATTTCTCATCATATAATGCATTTCTGGTATGTAATTTTCACTCATATGTTCATTTTTATGCATTTTCCCCTAATATATACATTTTGGTAAACCTTGGTTGGTGAGTTGAATTGCAAAACTCAAGTAAGTGCAAATTCCAAAAGATGGTTGGGTTTTGGTTCTCCTATTGTTTTGGAAAGTGCGAATTGGATCGAATCAGCATGAAATGTAAAATGAATCGAATTTCTCTCCCATCCCTAATGGATATTAATTAGATGAAAGAGAGAGGTCCGTCATACTCAAGATTCGGGCAGATCTGAGAAAGCAGGGTGGATAACTGCTGGGTTAGTTTGGATCTGATAGGCCCCATCAGACCAGGGGTGTAGTCGTCCAGAGTCTCAGGGGAACTTATATCCCTTACTTTTTTGAGATCAAGGTCCCAGCAGGGTCCCCATGTCTCCAGCATCCTACAAGCCAATCAGCATGAAAGGGGAGTGTGTTAATCACTGAGAAGAGTCATCTTAACATGCTTCCTTGTCCTTTCCTGCTGATTGGACCCATTCAGAGTGAAAGGAGGTGAGTCTGCCACCGAGAAGACTGTTTTCAGTAGCTAATGCTCCCTCTTTCATGCTGATTGGCTCCTAGAGATGTCTGTTGTTGTGGGAGGAGGCATTAATAAGGATCTCATTCTCAACCCAGCAACAAAAAAAGGTGGCTGTGACTATCACGAAGGGACCCTGCACTTCTGAATTTGACACTACACTACTGCATCAGACAGACGAATGGCTTACACAAGACCTAGCACACACAAAAATGTCAGTGAAACTCGGTAGTGACAAAAATGCAATGAATTAAAATGTCAGAGTAATAAGTACAATGGTAAAATCACAGTTCACTGAAAACTTTCAATGCAGAAAGCTTCATCTTAACATTTTCTCCAAGTCTTTCCATATCAGTGATCATAACACTGTCTGATTGCAATGGCTGTGGATAGTAAGAGTACATCAACAGAGTATCAGCTATGGGTGCTATAATTTGGAGATTTTCAATGTCAGGAAGAAAATGAAGGTACCCATTTGATGTTTTCTTGGGTGAGCCACTGCTTCATAAATCTGCTGCTGGAAGCTGAGTTAAGGCTTGAGGGCAGTTGATTTTTCTTCATCTCACTTTCTGAAATAAAAAGGATTCAGGATTAGCATGCGTGGTTGGACTGCGGAAAAATTAAGTACTATAATTATCTTATTAATTAATAAAAGAGAGAGAGAAATTATTTAAATGCATCATTTTTCTTGGTGTTTCAATAGAACCTCCCATATGAAGGCTGGACTGGAGTACTGCACACAAGCCTATTGTCAAGGAGGGAATATCTGAAACTAAATTGTAGTACACTATACTTATCTAGGTTGGCGTGCTCTAAGTAGACTTGCCAGGCCTACCCGAACACGCTGCAAGAGATTGAACTTGGGAACTTCTACATGCAAAGCAGGGGCTCTGCCACTGAGCAAACGTATTTCCCTCATATATATGCATCCACTGGTGTTAGACCAGATCTTACGAGATTTGCTGGAGGAAAGGGTCTCTCGATGTCAACAGAGTTCATTTCTAATAACCAGAACCTACTCCTCCCCTGTCCAGGGATTTTTTCTACCGTTATCAACAGTAGCTGGTAATCCAGGTATTTTCCTGGAAACAAGAGAATGTTTTCCCTTTAGTTCCCAGGCGCATACCACACATGTAAAACACACCCCAAACACATTTAAAGCACATGACTATCCCCAAGAACCATGGGAGTTGTAGTTCGTTAAGGGTGCTGGGAAGTTGTAGCTCTGTGAGGAGGAAACTACAGTTCCAAAAATTCTTGTGGGGGACTCAATATGCATTGGATGAGATTCCAAGGTATGGTATGGATAAAGTTGTGCTATGCTTTATCCTTCCCACTCACACATCTATCCAATTAGCAGAGCCATGCATTCAGGCAATGTTCGTAGATGCATGAAAAGCTCCCAGAGAGGTCCTATCCTACTGCCCCAAAAGTCCATTCTGGGCCTCTCAAAAGACCCCTCCCTGCCTTAGGTTTAGGCGTCTTTTCAAGTTGCCTGTTCCGGCCCACTTGCTTTGAGCCAGGCTTACCAGAGGCAGGAAAAACATGTTAAAATGCCTTTTTTAATTTTTGTTGCTGGACTACAGTTCCCATAATTCCTGACCATTGGCCATGCTGGCTGGGGCTGATGGGAGTTGTAGTCCAGCAATAAAAAAATAAAAAGAGGTTGGGGAAACACTGTGTTAAATCAACAGAGTGAGTAAAACTCTGGAATATGCAGCTGAAGGTAAGGCTATAGTTGACTTCCTGGTTGTTCCAGGATCTGATGTAGTCTGTGTGTCTACTAAGAAGGATGTGAACTGAGTCTTTGTGTAGTTTTTTCCTCGTTCTTAGCGTGTGTGTTTGAAACATCCCTCACTCAAAATAAAGTTTTGTTTGAAATTTATAATGCCCCTTGTGTGATGCTTGACTATAGCAATCAGATTCCTATATCTAAGAATTTTCTCCCACTCTGTGTAGGTTTCTAAGGGCTCTACCACCAGCCCCAGCGCTAGCACATGGCCAGGTTGGGCACTGATCTGAGGGCCCAAGATCTCACACAGGGCCCCAGGGGGCCCTCTGGGGATCAGAACAAGCCAGCAGTGGGCAGCCACAAAGTCTGTCCTGCTCAGCTGCAAAGATAAGCAACGGGCCATATTCTGAGCCCACGGTTCTGAAACCCACTTTGCCGGACAGTCAACTTAATCTCTCTCTTTTAAAGCAGAACTATTTTATCAAACCAGAAAAAACAAGGTGTACAGAAACTTCAAAGAAAACATACAGTCTCTGGGGGATGGTGAACTGAAGATGGTGAGGATGATGAAGGCAGCTGATGGCAGGTAATTATATTGTAGAATTGTTGAAGAGGTAGATTCAACCGAGGAGAGGTAACTTCTGAGAGAGAGAGAGAGCTTTTGGAAGAGGCAAGTCTGGCAGAAGAATAACTTCCAAGAGACAAAGATAGGTTAAAAAAAAAAAGGAGTGTTGTCCTCTGGGGCTGCTAGGCCTGCTGCTAAGCTTCATGACTGAAACAAACTGAGGCAGGTTTTGGTGGGAAAAACTAATTAACCAATTAAAGAAAGGGGTGATGTCACTGACAGGAAGTTACTGTCAGGCTAAGGGAGTATAGAGACAGACCTTTAGAGTCCCATAACTCTCTAACCTAATAAATACCTTCTTTAGGACAACAGAAGGAGTCTCCCTGCGGAGACAGCCCAGGCCGGTCGCGAAGGAGCTGACCCGGTCAGTCCTAAATTTCAGGTACGGAGGAGGGATGGAGTTTACTGGCCTGTAGCAGCAGAAGGGAGGCAACGCCGAGGGAGGAAGGGGCTGGGAAAAACCATCTCCATTCTAATGGCTGCTCAGAAGTAATCCCAGCTGAATTCAGCAGGGCTTCCTCTCAGGTGACTGTAGTTCGAATTGCAGCCTAAGGCTGCAATCCAACACATGTCTACTCAGAAGTGATCTTCATTGGGTTCAATGGGGCTTACTCCCAGGAAAGTGTGTACTATATTGGATTGCAGCCTAAGAGATGCAGAGCTTGGAAGCAAGGTAAGAACGCTTAGCTGGTGTTCTTAGGCTGCAGTCCAATAATGGCTACGCAGAAGTGAGCTCCACAGGATTCAGTGGGGCTTGCTCTGAGGTAACTGTGCATTGGACTGCTGCCTTAATTGCAAAATTATTGCCTCCCCACCCCCTCATTCCCTTTGCCCCACTTATAGGATTGTGGCTGTGTGTGTGCATGTGCACGTGTCATGGAAAAGAGGGCCACGAAATGATTTTAGAACAAGTCAGCCAGAGGCACCTTTATTGTTGCAACAAAAAAACAAGCCCCGAGACAGAGCGCCCGGCAGCAGGGCCGCCCTCTGTTCCAAGTGGCTCTGCCAAACAGCAAGGTCACTAAGATTATATAGGCTTGAAGCTGAAGCAAGGCAAAGCTTATTACTTTCCCTTTTCTTAGACAATTGGGATTTCACAGCATAAAGAACATGTCCACTAGTTTGAACAGGATTCTAGCAGTGTCAGCAGCTACATTTCTCAGAAATTCTTTGCCCAATCATTCCCCCGCCCCAACCGTCTGTCTTTCTGCTACGTACTGTACACATTTTGCTGGACTAAGTTAAGGGGCTGGGTGGGTCTGCCTCCTCAATGCCCCTTTTGTGCCTACTTGGCACAATTAACTGCCCTAAACATGCAATCTCATAAGGCTTTCTATCTCCTCCCAATACCTTTTTAACTCTGATTTCAACATGCATATTTAAAATTTCCTTCCATTGTTCTGGGTTCAAAGTTTTTGATATTTGTTTCATTGTACAGCTTAAGCAACAGCTGACAAGCATTATGACAGCATAAACTCCTATTAATATAGCAACCAATATCAATAAGCCATGTATTATGGTAGAGCCAAGGGATTAAACATAGAACTGAACCATCACCATGAATTCCAATTCTCAGTCACATATACAATGCCTTGCAAAAGCAATCGGAGCCCTGACCAATGCTGTCATATTACTGAATTACAAATGGTGCATTGTAATTTGGTTCCAAATGATATTCTATTTTGAAACGCTGAAACTCAAAATCAATTATTGTAAGGTGATATTGGTTTTATGTTGGGAAATGTTTGTAAGAAACACCATATGAAGAGCCATCCTCACACCAAATCAGCATTTTCATCCATGATCAAATCATGGATGAGTGTGGCCTTATTGTGTACCAAGCTGGCATTAAACAGTAGCACACACAGGCCAGTAGGCGCAGCAGATGAACGAGGAACCAGCCCATGAGAGGAGTGGGAGTGAGGAACAAGGCAAAGATAGCCTTGCCCTCATCTTCTATGGTAGTTCACCACCTCCCCATGGCTATACCTTCCTCTACCCATTATCAATGAAATTGGGTGGCATCACCCATGTCCCCCTTTCGAAAACTCCTCCTAAACACCTGATATGGACCCAACAAGAGCCCACCAACAAAACCTACCAGAACCAGTTATCCCAGTAGGCCTGGGAACAGTCAGACCCACTCAACAGCTTTCACACAGAGCACATCTACTCCCCATCTCACACCCAGGGAGGACCAGCCATCTGCCAGTTGCAGACACTCACTCTGAAGGCATCTGGCAACTTTCTCCTATCATTCAGTTCACTACACAGGCTCTCACCCTGCCCAGGAACTACACATGCACCATACAACCTCCCCACTACCAATCTCCTCTAAATTGGTTTAAACAAATAAAAAACAGAAGGGGTAGTACCCTTGTGACTTCCCAAAGGACAACCCCACTAGCAGCAAACCCTCCACCCAAGGATAGCCAGGCTTTTATACCCCCTGGCCCAGCCAGGAGCTGACGCAAGATTGTCTGCAGCCTGTCTCTGGAGTCAGGGTCAGGCAGGGGGTCCTAGTCCTTGCAGCACTTACCCAGAACCTCAGCCGTCTCAAGAGAGCCCAGCCAATACGCAGGTACTCACTCCCAGGACAGGTCTTCTCCAGTCCCCCAGTGCTGTAGCTGTTCCCAACATCCCAAAGGGCAGCTGGGCTTTTATACCCCCTGGCCCAGCCAGGAGTTGATGCAAGATTGGGTGTAGCCTCTCTGTGGAGTCAGGGCCAGGCAAGGGGTCCCAGTCCTTGCAGCACTTACCTGGGACCTGAGCAGTCTCAAGAGACTGCAACCCAGGGGAGCAAGGAAGCGAGCATCCAGATGCTCAGGTATTCACTCCCAGGGCGGGTCTTTTCTAGTCCCCTAGTGTTGCAACTGTTCTTTTTCCTTGTGTGTTACATCTTCTTAGATTGTCAGACTGAGGGCAGGGCCTACCTTAGAACCAAGTTTTGTAAGCTGCTTTGAGAGCCATTTTGACTAAAGGGCAAGGTGTAAATGAATACCTGTATAGTGTTATAGGACTGATGGGGTTGGATTACAAGCTGTAATTTTGTATCTAAAGCTGGGGTCTGTAGTGGAAGGAACCTGCTGAACTGGCCAAACCAATCCTTTCTTAAATTATTTTGTTGTATTTTAAAATGTATTTAAAATTGTTGTAACCCACCCTGGGAGCTTTGAGTGAAAGGTGAGTAATAAATGTATTTATTTATTTGTTAAATGTATATCCTGCCCTTCCTCTTACAAAAAGCCCACTTAAATGCTGTAAAACATCTTAAAAACAAAAGACTTTAAAACATAGTAAAACAAAACACTTTAAATAATGATGATAATGGTGGCTCTGGCCAAGTCTGTCAAGCATCCCATCTGCATGGCAAAACAGGTGGCCATGTTGCCATAGAAACAACTGGCTGGTGGTGCTCCTTCAGGAGTGGTAGGTCTCCCCTCCACCACCTCATCCTAGGGCCAGGAGATACCTTTTTGTTTTGAGCCTGCTCTGGAAATGGAAAGAGCCTGAAGTCTAACTTGGTCTCTGTGCTGAATCCAAAGCTATGGATCCAGAAACTCCCATAGAAACCTAATGGGGAAGTAAGGTCTGTTGGAGTGTTCATGCCGTGAGCACCTTCCATCTTATGCTCAGGTTGTATAAAACCATACATCCTGAAGACACTACCGTCTCCAGTGACCATCATTCCAAGGAAATTGAACCCTGGATAAGCGCTGGAACCCATGGAGTCTCTCACTGCTCAGAGACATAGGTGTGCACAACATTATAAACAGGAGCTTATCTCCCCAAATGAATCTACCCAGACCCTTGCATCTTCTTCTGAGGCCATTCTCCAGGTCCCTGCTCTGAGGGAGGCTTGGAGGATGGTGACAAAGGAGAGAGTCTTTTCAGTTGTGGCTCCCCGTCAGTAGGTCTGCCTGGCACCTTTACTGACATCTTTTATTGCGTCAGGTAAAGACTTCTCTTTTTTTCCTCCAGGCATGACATGATGTTGTCTGTATTAGTGTGCTTCCAAAGCTTTCTGTCATGATTTTATTATTTTTGTTTTACTGTATCGTATATTTATGTTTTTTTTAAACAGTGCTATAAGTCACTTGGAGACCTTTTGGTAAAAATCCCCAGAAGTGTTGCCTGTTTCCACTTACATCTGCCAATGGTATGCCTGGAATGTGGAGAGTGGCTACTGTAAAAGGGCCTTCTCAGTGGTGGTGCCCAAATTATGGAATATTCTCCCAGGGAGGCCTGCCTGGCACCTTTGTTGATGTCATTTCTGCACAAGGCAAACATCCCCTCCCCCCAAGACTTTTTTATTTTCCTTGTTTTATTTCTGCTAATTGCTTTTTATGCTGCCTTCATTCATTTTATTTCTGCTGTCTTCTTTTCTGGTGCTTTTACCAGAATAAAAAATCACACAGCTACCAGAATAAAAATCACAGCTATTTTTTTAAAGCTTTAAAAAAATTGTTTTAATGTATTTTAAAGTCTGTTTTTAAGACATTTTAGAGCATTTTTAGTTTTGTTTGCTGCCCTGGGCTCCTTCTGGGAGGAAGGGCAGGATATACATTTAATCAATAATAATAATAATAATAATAATAATAATAATAATAATAATTTTAATGGATTAACTTATATCTTGCATTGTGAACACATTTGGAAACTTAACAGGTAGCAGTGCAAAGTAACCCCACTGAGTTAAATGGGATTTACTCCCAGGTAAGAGAGTACAGAATTACAGCATCAGACAGCAGCAACACAAGCCACCTTCCTTCCCCCCCTCCGTAAAAAAAAAAAAACCCAACATAACTCGAGGGCCTCCTCATGCATTCAAGGATTGGCTAGACAACCTGCCAATCCCATTCTAAGGGCGGCGCTAAGAGGGCGCGCTGCCGCTTTTGATTGGCCGCGGAAGTTGCCTCGGTGATTAAGCGTCGGAGGAGCTGGCTGAGACGAAGCGGCGGCACGTGCAGCACAACTCCGCGCATGCGCCGCCATGGCCGGCAACGGTTGGGAGCGGCGTGTGCTGCCCGTGTGCGTGGGAGCGGCGCTGGGGGGCGCGCTCGCTCTGGAGGTCCTCGCGTTGCTGGTGGTTCGGCGGCAGCGCGGAAGCGGCGACGGGCACGAAAGCGAGGCCCGTAGTCCGGAGTCGCTCCCGTTTCTACCGCTGGCGTCACTGCTGTTCCTGCTCGGGAACGTGCTCGAGAACGCGCGCCGTTTTGTCACCGCCTCACCCAGCACGCGTGGCGTCATGCTGGCGGGGGCGGGGCAAGGATGGGAGTGAGTTGGGCGGGGCTTTAGGGTCGGGAACCAATCGGGAAAGGGACACAGCAGTAGTGGAGGAGGTGCTTAAGGAAGTGGCGGGAAAAAGGGCCGGGGCGAGGTTCATGACGTAGTATTGAAAAGACAGGCAAAGGCGAGCGTTGCTAACGGCAGACTTGAGCATCTTGGCCCAGCCCTTTGCACATGCTCAGAGGCAACCTACGCCTGCACTGGGTTCATTTTTCTAACGCTTTTTTCAGAGGGGAACAATTCTGGGTAAAGCAACGGTGTTAGTCTGACCCAGCTAAAAGTTTGTGGTGCCTTACTTGGGCTGCAACCCCTACATGTCTACTCAGCTCCATTGGGTTCAATGGAACTTGCTCCTAAGTAAGTGTGTATTGGATTGCAGCCTTAGAATGTTCAGTTGAGGAGGGATCATAGCTTTGCAGGCAGAAGGTCCCAGGTTCAAACTCTGAGGGATATTAAAAAGGGAAATGTGGTGTTGGAGGAGAGCTTTGCGGATACCATGGACTGCAAAAAAGACAAATAATTGGGTGTTAGAACAAATTAAACCAAAACTGTCACTAGAAGCTAAAATGATGAAATTGAGGTTATACAGCCACAGACCTTACCTACAAGTTCTGAACAGGGTGGTTTACATCCTATTGGAGATTGTTGATTCATAGATAATTGACTTGAAGGCACATAACAACAAAAAGTGATTAGAGAGCAAATAATAGGAAAGGCCCTTTTCTGTCTCAAACCTCTTGAGAGTTTTTGAGTAGACTGTTAACACTGCCCTCAATGGACAAATATTTCCTGGCAGGTGCTGATGTTCCCAAATGTATTGTGGATGGCACAAGCAATATCCCATTTCATGAAAATGAGAATGAGTGTATAGAGAAATGGATCTAGAGCCTGAGATAAAAATATAAATCAGTATATGCAAAAAAGAGGTATATGTGAATTCCTTGGCAGCCAGAAGGAATGGAGCATTTAGTATAGCTCTGCTGATATTGTGGAATTCATTGCATTTACATGGCAGATAGGTATCTTATGTACTTAGTTTTAGATACCAGATTGAAGTGTTTTTGTTTATGCAAGCTTACCTTGACATGTGACCTGGTTCTGTGTTCTGATTTTCGCCTCCTTTATGTTTTTATCTTTGATTTTATTCTGTTATGTTCATTTTATTAAATGCACTGCCTTGAGAAGATTTTTTTTCTTGATGTAGCAGTATAGAAATTAACATATACTATAAACAAATAAAATCACCATTAGGTTGAAGTAAATGAGACTTGCGCTGCAATCCTAACCCCATTTACCTGGGAGTAAGCCCCATTAAATTCAATAGGACTTACTTCTGAGTAGATATGGTATGGGGGGAAAGAGTTCTGCATGTGCCCACAGGCCCTTTGCCTTTAAAAACAAAGTTGCCCTAGTTTTACACCCAAGCTGTTAATCAAGTGTTTTTTGGGGTAACTTGTAACTCATTGAAGCAATACAATCTCGCATATCTGCACACACAACCTAATAACCCTTAATCCTCTGGCTGATGCACAGTGCAAGGGCAACTAGCAGTTGGAAGAGAGGTTTCTTTCGGGCAGGAAGCAGGGAAGCAACATCTCTGCCGTTGCTGCTCCTCCTCTAGCTGATGATTGGGGCCAGGATCGTCTCCCTCTTGCCGCGATTTTTTTTCCTGGGAGGCAGGAATGGGAAAGAGACGTTTAGCCAGAGTTTCCAAAAGTAAAAAGAAACATTGAAAGCTGCCTTATGCTGAGTCAAACCATTAGTCCAGCCTGTCCCAACCTTTGAGTCCCCAGATGTTCCTGGATCACAGTTCCCATAATTCCTGACCACTGGCCATGCTGGCTGGGATCAATAGGAGTTGTGGTCCAGCAACTTCTGGAAGCCCAAAGGTTGGGAAAAGCTGCACTAGTCTGTCTTGCTCAGTGTGGTGTACACTGATGGGCAGGGTTTTAGACAACATTCTTTCTCATCCCTACCTCTAGGTGCCAGGGATTGAACCTAGGACCTTTTGCATGCAAAGCATGTGCTCTGCCAGTGAGGGAGAGCGGCAGCGCTCTGAGGGAGTGAGATAAGCTGTGCCCTGTGCACACCACCACGGCTCACCCCCCTCTCCTCTCTTTCAGCTACTGCTATTCCTGCCAGTCTCACGTGCCTCCCCGCTGCGGGCACTGCTTCTCCTGCAACGTCTGTGTCCTGCGGCGTGACCACCATTGCACGCTGCTCGGCCAGTGCTTGGGATACCAGAACTACCGCTACTTCCTCTGCCTGCTGCTTCATGGCTCTGTTGCCCTGCTGTACGGCTGCCTGCTCAATGCCGAGGTGGTCCTGTCGCTGCTCCAGGAGGGCACCGCCATCCAGGCGGTCCTCCTCCTCGTTCTGCCCTGGCTTATGCTACTGATGGGTAAGGCTCCTCGGGGCTACACGAACTCCCCCACAGGCCTCAAAGCTGTTGGGATAGTGCTCTGCTCTACAAAAATAGCGTCAGAGGGTTTCTTTACACAAGGGGTTAATTCAAGCCCCGGCTGACCTGCCTCCTAAGGCCTTTTTTCAGTCTGCCATGCCAGCATCAACAGAGGTACTGATAACATAAGGTTCGAATTACAGATGTGGATCATTAAGAGAGAGGGCGTCTCTGAGAACGTGCAAGATGCCGATCACACTTGTCAGATCTAGGGAGATGAGTACCCAGCATTGATTTTATTAAGTACAGTGCGCAAGATGTTTTGCACTGTTAAAGCACCTAAAATTTTCTACGTCTGTACAAATATTAAACGGGTGGAGAGCTTCAGGCGCAGGGGTTGAATGTGGCCTGTCTGTCTGTCCCGCAAGACTGTCCTGAGGCTACACTTCTGGCCGGCCTTGCTCTGTGGCCTCCTCAAGTGCTTTGGCTTTTCTGGAACGTGTCCTTGAACTGTGATGATGCCTGTTGCTTGCTTGTATAGAGAGACGTGGGTGGGTGTAGAAACCTCTGACATTTGCATGGCTGGAATGTAGCCTACCCTCTGTAGGTAAGAGTCTCAGCCATTGTGTTTCCCAGGGTTGGTCCTGCCCGCTTCTGCCTCTGGCCTTGCCCTCCACTTGGTGTGCGGCCTCCAGAAGGTTTCCCTTGAGGGAAAGCGAGCTGTGGGCTGGATTTCCCCCCACCCACCCCCTGTATCAAAAAAAATAAGACATTCTGGGTAGGCAGGCTTACTATTTACTAAACAAGATGCAGAAGGAGGGAGAAGGAAGACGAGCATTGGAGCAGCGGCACTTTCACTGGCTGTTTTGGGGGTATTTTGGTCTGCCTCTTGCAATGGCAGGTAGTGCAGAGCCCGCCCCGCCCCCCGGTAGCCATTAGTCTCCTAGCCGGCGGCAAAGGCCACAGCATGCCTCGCTTTAGCTCTGCAGTCCAAGGGAAATATATTTGACAATATGTGCCTTCTCCTAATAAGAGTGTTCATAGGTGATTTTTGTTGCATCCTGTTTATGCTTACATGGGAGTAAATTCCATTTATAATCTCAGGAAGATTTACTTTTGGGTAAACATGCCTAGGATTGTACTGTTCCATGGCTAAACGGTCACTTTGTATGTATGCTGGGGGGGTTTTAATGCTTCATTTATTGTTTTTTCAAAATTTTCTGTAACAATACGAGCATGAACAATAAAAGGGGGGGCATAGTAGCAAAACATGTCAAGTCATAATACCATTAAGAAAATTAGAGATATGTTTTTAAAAAGAGAGAGAGAAGAAAGAAAGAAAGAAAGAAAGAAAGAAAGAAAGAAAGAAATTGGGGAGAAGGGGTTGGAGGGGATAGGCTCTGGCAGAGCCCCACATGGCATACTGATCATGCAAACAGCTCCCAGCAGGAGTCCCAGATCTCAGAGTGTTTATGCTCTGTGCATATTCTTTAGATGAGTGGGGGCAGCCAGCATGCTCAAGCTGGGAAGCCACAAGGAATGTCTTTCCCTGGTAGGAAGTTGGGAAACTTTTCTCAGCCTGAGGGACACATTCCTTAATGGGCAACCTTTGGGGGGGGGGAGGCAAATGCCAGATGAGGCCTGACTAATATCTGGAATACTGCGTTCAGTTCTGGGCGCCTCATTTTAAGAAGGATATAGACAAGTTAGAGCGGGTTCAGAAGAGGGCGACAAGGATGATAGCCGGTATGGAGAACAAGTCTTATGAGGAAAGGTTGAAGGAACTTGGCATGTTCAGTCTGGTGAAGAGAAGGCTGAGGGGTGACATGATTGCACTCTTAAGTACCTGAAGGGCTGTCACATAGAGAAGGGTACAGATTTGTTCTCTGCTGCCCCAGAGGGTAGGACTAGGTCTAATGGTTTTAAGTTGCAGGAGCGTAGATTCAAATTGGACATTAGAAGGAACTTCTTGACAGTAAGGGCAGTTCGGCAATGGAACCGACTGCCTAGGGAGGTGGTGGGATCCCCTTCGCTGGTTGTCTTCAAGCAGAGGCTGGACAGCTATCTGCGGGAGATGCTCTAGCTGTGGATTTCCTGCTGTGAGCAGGGGGTTGGACTCGATGGCCTACAAGGCCCCTTCCAACTCTATGATTCTATGATTCTACCACTTATCATGAAAGCCCTGTTCATAGGGTCGCCATAAGTCGGGACCTACTTGAAGGCAGTCCTTCCATTTTACGGCACAGTAGGGCCCCACTGATACGGCACTCATATACTGATTAAGAGTATTTGAAACACTTTGGGCTGAATTAATGGTATTTTGGGGTACCATAGACACTCCCTGCATTGGTTTCTTCTTTTATTATGGTTGTCTGTATGTAGTTCTTAAAAAGTATCATCTTTTTATACTGCCCTTCAGTCATATTCCCAGAATGGCTTACAATTCAACACACACACCCCCAACAATTAAAATGAATAAATGCAAAAAGAAAAGATAGGAAAATGAGCTAAAAACCACAGAATTATAAAAGAGGCATAGAACAGTCAGCAGGATTAAAATTGCATCTAAAGAACTCAGCAATATTAAAAAGGTATTGTCCTGGTATCAACAGAACAAAGCAGGAGGGCCGGGCAGACCTCTCTGGGGAGAGTGTTCGACAACTTGGGTTGCCATGAAGGTCCTCCCTGTGGTAGCCCACTCCTCTTACCTCAGATCTCCGGGGCATCCACAGGAACCCAAAGACACTATAATATGTGTTTCTTGCTTTTGCAAATAATTCATTTCGCTTTGCAGTCCACAGTAATTGCCCATCAGTTTTCCAGGTACTGTTATTTTCTCGTCCTCATAATGTTGTCTGGATGAGTTATTTATTTCAAGTATTTTTTACCCCATTGTGTAGAAAAGAACAAAAAATACTCCCAGAATGACTTGTAGATGTCCGTGATCAGAGCAAAGGATGACCTAGTCCAGTATCTTGTTTAAAAAGGAAGCTGCCTTAGATCGCTGGTCCATCCAGCTCATCTGTACTAACTGGCAGCAGTTTCTCCAGGGCTTCAGGCAGGGGAAATTCCCAGTCCTACCCGGAGATACCAGGAATGAAGCTGGGACCTTCTGCATGCAACACAGATGCTCTGCCACTGAGCTGCGGCCCTTCTGAAGATAAAGTAGTCCCTGCCCTCAGGCTTAGAATGTACAAGACACAACACAAAAGGAAAAGGATTCCTTCATTGAGCAGGGGGTTAAAATAATAATGAATAATAATTAATAATTTAATTTATGTGTCGTCTATCTGGCCGATGGCCACTCTAGGCGACGTACAATTCAAATGCAATAATACATCACAATAAAATACACATAAACTACAAAATGACAGTGAAATAGTAACAGTTCAGAGTAATAGGCAATTAGTCCTAAAAATTAACCCTCCCCGGAAGTCCCAAAGGCCTGTCTGAAGAGCCAGGTCTTCAAGGCTTTGCGGAATACGTTCAGGGAAGGGGCATGCCGAAGATCGTATGGGAGGGAGTTCCAGAGAGTGGGGGCCGCCACTGAAAATGCCCTCTCTCTCGTCCCCACCAACCTAGCTGTTGTAGTTGGTGGGAATGAGAGAAGGTCCTGAGTGGCTGATCTTGTTGGGCGGCATAATTGGTGGCGCTGGAGGCGCTCCATCAGGTAAACTGGGCCGAAACTGTGTAGGGATTTAAAGGTTAATACCAACACCTTGAATTGAGCCCGGAAAATAACTGGGAGCCAGTGCAGATCGAACAACACTGGGGTGATGTGTTCCCGGCGGCGACAATTTGTGAGTAGTCGAGCCGCAGCTTGGTGGCCTTATAGGCCCCTTCCAACTCTCATATTCTGTGATTCTATAAGAGGAGGGAAAAGCAAACACAGGCACTCTTTCTTGGCTGCAGAGTTTTTCTAATGTCCAGCTGCAATGGAAAGGTTTCAAAGAGAGGGGGAGCCAAAATTTGCTGGTGTTCCAGCAGAGCGGATGGAGAAGTTCTGCGATCCCGGCTTTCTCCCTATCCTTACAGCCATTAGTTATTAGTAACTAACTTGCCGCTTGAATCTCTCTTCTAGGGCAAGTGAACATCTCACTCTTCATATACGCCTTTGTGACTGATGTCTGTGTTGTGGGATTCCTCTTCTGCACTGGCTTCCTGCTCTTTCACGGCCTGCTGGCCCTTCGTGGACAGACGACCAAAGAATGGTTTGAAGAAGATCGCCAGTATGACTTGGGCTGGCAGGGCAATCTTCGGGACGTGCTGGGGGAGCGATGGCTCTTTGTGTGGCTCGTGCCTTTCATTGCTTCCCCTTTGCCAGGGGACGGGATCACCTTCCAAACTAAGTGCCCCAGAACTGAGCCTCTCCCCAAATCCCGTGACCTCTAAAGGTGGGTTCCCGGATGCAGGCTGAGATTGCTTATAACATGTATTTGTTGTACAAGAGTGGCCAGATAATAAGCAATTAGATGATGGAATAATTTCTTGTAACAAAATAATACTGATGATAATTTTAAGATTGGTTGAGTGCTTTTAGGTGTTCAAACAGCTTCACGTACAAAGTCTAGTTGTAATCCTTACAATGGAAACTTCTTGGCCAGGCGGGCCAAATCTTTATCTCCCCACTGTGGGCCATCTTTGGTCACCTGATGTCATGGTGACATCAGGTGACTGATAGGTGGGCGGGATTGTCCACCTGTCAGAGTTGACCTGTGGTGGTGGTGGGAAGCGGTCTGCTTCGTCAGCACATTCCACAAAGGCAACGCACTGGTGAAGCAATTCCCAGCAGGATTGAATCCTCCGCCCAACAGCTGACCCTGACCCCACCATCACTGACATGGAGAATGGGTGAAATGCCAGATAACTGGAGGAGGGCTAATGTCCCTATCTTCAAAAAGGGCAAAAGGAAGGAACCTGGGGACTACAGACATCGATCCCTGGGAAAATTCTCGAGCAGATCATAAAGCTGTCAGTCTGTAAGCACCTTGGAAACAATGCAGTGATTACTAGAAGCCAACATAGACTTAGCAAGAACAAATCCTGCCAGACTGATCTTATCTCGTTTTTTGATGGGGTATCCTCCCTGGTAGACTGTGGGAATACTGTGGACATAGTATATCTTGACTTCAGCAAAGCTTTTGACAAAGTGCTCCATGATATTCTGATTAGCAAGCTAGCTAAATGTGGGCTGGATGGAACAATTATCAGGTGGATCCACAGTTGGCTCCAGAATTGTACTCAAAGAGTGCTCATCAATGGTTTCTTCTCAAACTGGGGAGGGGGTAACAAGTGGGGTACTGCAGGGCTCGCTCTTCAACATTTTTATTAGTGACTTGAATGAGGAGATGCAGTGAATGCTTATCAAATTTGCAGATGATACAAAATTGGGAGGGATAGCTAATACCCTGGAGGACAGAAACAAAATTCAAAGTAATCTTGGCAGACTGGAGCATTGGACTAAAAACAACAGAACGGATAAGGTCAAAGATGTACGCCTAGGAAAAAAGAAACCAAATGCACAGTTATAAGATGGGGGATACTTGGCTCAACGTGAGAAGGATCTTGTGCAATTTAAAGGAGCAGCAGAAATGTAATAATAATAATAATAAATTTTATTTGTTGGTCGCCTATCTGTCCAGGTTAGTGGACACTCAGGCGACTTACACTAATAAAAGCAGTACATAATATATAGCATAACATAATAAACCAGCAAACATAATCATAATCAATTTAAAAACAATTCCAGTTAAAACCTCATAAAAATTAATCCTCCCCAATTCCATAGGCCCGCCTGAATAGCCAGGTTTTTAAGGCTTGGCGAAAACCCATCAGGGAGGGAGCATGTCGGAGACCGAAAGAAAGAGAATTCCAGAGGGTGGGGGCCACAATCGAAAATGCCCTCTCTCTGGTCCGCACCAGCCTAGCTGTTTTAACCGGTGGGACTGAGAGAAGGTCTTGTGAGGCTGATCTTGTCAGGCGGCATAACTGGTGATTCTGGAGGCGCTCCTTCAGATAGACTGGGCCGCAACCGTATAGGGTTTTAAAGGTCAACACCAACACCTTGAATTGGGCCCGGTAAACAACTGGTAACCAGTGGAGATCTATTAATACTGGCGTGATATGATCACGGCGGCGGCTATGCTTAATCAAGCGTGCCGCCGCAATTTGTACCAGCTGTAGCTTCTGGACCGTGTTCAGGGGTAACCCCACGTAGAGCGCATTACAGTAGTCTAAGCGAGAGGAGACCAGGGCATGTATCACCCGTGGGAGCAGATGAACAGGAAGGTAGGGTCGCAGCCTTCGTATCAGATGTAGCTGATACCAAACTGCCCGACTCACCGCCGAAACCTGAGCCTCCATGGACAGCTTGGAGTCAAGAATGACCCCAAGGCTGCGGACCTGGTCCTTCAGGGGTAATCTCACCCTGTTAGGCATCAGGTCCGTAATACCCAACCTTCCTCTGTCTCCCACAAGCAGCACCTCGGTCTTGTCGGGATTCAGCTTCAGCCTGTTCTCTCCCATCCATCCACTTACGGATTCCAGGCACTTGTATCCACAGCCAACTCTGGTGAGGACTTAAATGAGAGATAGAGCTGAGTGTCATCCGCATATTGGTGACACTTCAGCCCAAAACTCCTGATGATGGCCCCCAGCGGTTTAACATAGATGTTAAACAGCATGGGAGAGAGGATAGAACCCTGTGGCACCCCACAATTAAGAGGCCAAGGGTCTGATACCTCATCTCCCAAAGCTACCCGTTGGTGCCTGTCTGAGAGATAGGAATGGAACCACTGTAAAACAGTGCCCCCTATTCCTAATCCCTCTAGGCGATCCAACAAAGCAAAAAGTTCTTGTGTTCACAGAAATGGCGACTTAACGATTATTTTGAAGGACTGCCTAGAGGTCTTGTCCTGAGAAGTTAATACTCCGCGTGGAAGATGGACCCATAACACTACTTATTAAATCTGGTTCTAAATAAGACTGCCCCAGCCCTCAGGCTTAAAATACAATCGAAAAGACATTGGGGGGGGGGGACGGGACACTCTTGTTATTTTGTTTTCATTTACAAAGTTCTTATAATGACCAGCTGAAATGGAAAGAGTTCAAGGAGAGGAGGAGCCAAGAGTTGCATCTTTCAGCAGAATTGATGGCAGCCCTCTTTCCCCTCCCTCTTCAGCAGCCTGATGGAATGACTGCTGCTGGGTGACAGGTCATGACAGTCTCTCTCTCTCTCTCCCTCCCAGGTTTCCATTCTGTATTGTAACGGGGTCAAGTCCCTGTGTGGGGAGAGTGGTCAGCTGTTCCTCTGCTCAAAAGCAGATGACCTGGGAGACAACTTCTCAGTGTTTTGCTTCTCTGTCATCAAGAGTTTTTTGCTTTTGGGATGCTGATGACATACACTCCCACACAATTTGTTGGCTTTTTGCACAGCGGGGATGCTCCCTCCCCCCCCCCCGAAATGATTCACTTCAGTGGTCTGGAAGAAGGAAGCTGACATGGGGTTTGGCCACTCTGCTGGGCTAAGCCAGTCAGCATCTGATGGCTGATGTTGTTGGAACTAAATGTCTCTGCTGTCTTTTGGATCTCTGGTGCTTTTCTACCAGCTCACTTCACTCCACCACTGTGAAATGTCACACCCTCTTATTCTTAGGCTGGAAGGTACAGGCAGAAGCTAAGAAAAACTGGCCAGAAATTGCAGTGGAGACACCAACTTTTTAGTGGGCACAGGAGCTTTGCTTGTCCTTCCTTTTCCTTGCCCCCTCCACGGCATTTGTGAGCTTGATCTCATGGGCATAGAGAAAATGCTTCATGGAAAAGCAAACAAGAGGTGAGATTCTGTGGAACATGATGAAGGAATTCTGGCAATATTTATCCTTTTCCTTTAGAATCCTGCCAGCTGCCTCACAATACCCAGGATCCTTCCGCATGTGGCCTCTAAGCAATCCCTTTGTGCTTTGGCCATGTTGCCCATTGAACCCTTACAAAAATGTTGTCTGTTCCTGCTGCCTGGAGACAAGGTCTGCACTGCTAAGATGAGGTGGGTGGATCAGGGAAGCAGGAGTCCTGGCCTAGTGTCTTGCTCTCTGGGATACATTTCTGATAACATAGTACGTATGAAATTGCTTGATTCAGAGTCAGATTGTTTGCTTATCTGGCCTACTGTGACGGGCAGTGGCTCTTACCAGCCCAGCTCCATGGATCCTTCAACTATAGGTGCCAGGGATGGAACTTGGGCCCTTATACATGCACAGCAGGAGCTCTGTAGCACTGAGTTGCTGTATCTCTGGTGAGGCAAAGTGAGATGTCGGCATCCTTTTTAGGAGGGTGGTTGGAGACTTATGGTACCTCCAACTATTTAGAAGTGTCTGTGTTGATAAGGTATTACAGACAGACACAGTGCTAGCCGTCCTGTGGATCCATTCAGCTTCCCCGACTAGTAAGAGGGACAGCAAAGTAAACGTTTCCAGAAAAATCTCTTGGCAGCTCCCCAAGACAAGTCCAGAGAATGTTGTTAGCCCACACTCCTTGTGGTTGCTTTTGACTTCTAGGCGCATCAGCTGCCAGTGGCAACAAACCCACAAACTGGGAGGCGAGAGGCTTGGCAACAGTTCTGGGCTCTTGCGACATCTATTTTCCTCGTGGCCATGACTAACATTGGTCCCGGAGAAGTCAGTTTTAATTCCTCTTTAGCCTTGAACACCAGGGGTTAGTTTTGGGCAAGCTGCTGTCCTTTTCTGTTTCAGCTTTTCATCTGACATCTTGATCTGCCTTTAGATGTACATTAAAAATGCTATTTTAAAATGACAGCGCAATCCTCTTGTGACTTTTTATTTATTTTTAGAAGGTTCACCCAGCTCAGAGAAGGGAACCTGTCGCCTTCCAGATGTTGCTGGACTCCCATCACCCATGGCTAATGATCGGGGATTATGGGAGTTGTAATCTGGCAACAGCTGGAGGGCCACAGGCTCCCCACACCTGATCTAGCCCCGCATTCCATTTCCAGAAGTGGCCAGCTACATGACTCTGCAAGCTATCAAGCAAGGCTTGAAGGTAATGTCCAGCCCATCCCTTGTCATTTTCCCTGCTGCATTTGCTGCTCAAAGGTATACTGCCCCTGTACACAAAGTTCATGGAGCATAGAAATACTGAGTGACGGGATGTGCTCATCTTAGTTCAATTTCTCTGCCTAAGGTGACAACTTGCAAATTTACAGATGCTGCAAATACTTACTTTTTTTAAATTGGCCCAGGTTAGTTGCCTCTGTAAAGAGGATCTCTAAATCAGGCAGTCTTCCGATTCCTTGTCAAATATCTAAGGCTAAAATCCAGTATATGCTTACCTGGGAGTATGTCCCACTGAACCCAATGGAGTTTATTTCTGAGTAGACATTTATTGGATTGCACTGTAAGGTGCTACGTGTGAGTGTCCACATGGAATTCCCAGGGAGGGGGGTTGGACAAACTCAAAACACTGAAAAGGGGGAGAAGGTTACTCTCTCACAAAACAAATTAGAATAGTGCCTGTACGTTTTCAGTCATAGCGCAGGTTCTACAAATGCTAAAACTATTTTTTCATGAAAGCTGGGAATTGAAGGATTTTGGATTTGGGAAGGGGTTGCCCCCTTGTCTTGCCCTCCTGCAGTGAGGAGAGCTTCATGGATGGCCCTGCTGTGCCCGAGCAGAGGGAGCGCCACATAATCCTGTGGCCCCCTGAGATGCCCTCCCAGGAACCATAGGCCTGCACTCTATATTTTGTTGCATGTGTTCATTTTGCTTCATGTATTAGGTAAATGGACAAGGTAGTAAGAAACAGGAGTACAGTATTATTATTAACAATATTTACATTGTACTTTTGGTTCTTACTATTTTTTTTTAGCTACCCTGGGAACATAACGTTTATGTTGAAGGTGTGAGGTATAAATTATGGAAGCAAGCAAATAGACTTAATGACGGTAACTGCTCTCAGAGTTTGCACCAAACCTAAGAACCCCAATCCGTTACGTCCAACACATTATGCTGGCCAAGGGCTGAGCCCAACCATTGCAAACAGGCTCTGGGGCTGAAGCCAAGCTTCAAATTAAGGCCTGCCACTGTGGTTGCCTTGGCAACCTGCTGACCGGAGGGAAGAGCCATGTTTTATTCCGGAAGCTTACTGCTCAGGCTTGTTCTGGAAGTGGGCCTGTTGCCGTGGTAAGCTGAGAGCCACTGGGCCCCATTCCATGTTGTCGTGGGCACCATGTTGAACCCTCACCGCCAGTCAGTGTTGACCAACGCTTGTGTCAAGGTCTCTGTGGACCCCATTACCCAGGCATCCGGCACCATCTATGAGCCAAAGGGGCAGGTCCGGCTCTTGGGCCTGCTGTCGGAGAGCTCCCCTTCACAACAGGTACCTTGGAGTGGGCAACTTGCTCCCATAAGTGGAGGCCGTGCCTCACATACACACCAACAATATTAGTGTTATTTTCATTGCTGCAGCATGCTGGTTATTCAATGCAACAAAAGTGACATCATCTCTGGTCCATCCAGCGTGTAGTGTACACTTCCACAGTGCTTTCCTCTCACTCCTTAGAGAGCCTGGAGTGGGTGGATGAGAGAGAGTGTGAATGTGGCCACCCGCTCTGGCCACGGGCTGGCATTTGGCCCCTGGACGTCCACCTATTGCTGCATGTGGCTCTCAGGAGCCAAAGCTTTGCCCTCTCCTAGCCAGAGGATGATGGGGCCCAAAGGAGTGATGGGAAATTCTCAGTAGGACTGCATGAGAATCGTTTCTCTTGGGCTGGATTTTGTTACACATGCCAGAAGTAGGTGAACATGCATAAGTCTAATTTCATTTATTTATTATTTGATTTATATCCCGCCTGTCCTCACAGCAGGAGCCCAGGGCTGCAAACAAAAGCACTAAAACCACTTTAAAACATCATAAAAACAGACTTTAAAATACATTAAAACAAAACATATTTTAAAACATTTTTTAAAGCCTTCAAGACACCTTTAAAAAAAAAGTTAGTTCCCAGCACCTTTAAAAACTATAGTTCCTAGGATTCTTGAGAGGAAGCCATGACTGTGAAAGTGCTTTTAAGAGTGCTTTAGATGTATAGTGTCAACGTGACCATGTAGGAAACTTAACTTTTAACAAACCAATGCCAATATTTTGGGGTTGTACCCAATACGAGTCCTACTCAGAGTAAATCCATAGACATTAACAGCCACGACTAACTTAGATTTGTTCATTTCATTCGGTCTACTGAGTAGAACTTTGATATAATCCCCTATTTTTTTTGCCATCTGGAAACTTTGAAGCCTCCAATATATATGTTTGTTTTTATACTGGAGAAAAGGTACCCAGCACATGCTCTGTGTCACATGAAATTAAGTTCCAGGGCTTTACTAGGGCTTAACTTTAGAGCCAGTGAAAAAAGCAGATAAGAGAAATATCAACTCATTTGAAATGTGGTATTGGAGGACAGCTTTGCAGATACCATGGACTGCGAAAAAGACAAATAATTGGGTGTTAGAACAAATTAAACCAGAACTCTCACTAGAAGCTAAAATGATGAAACTGAGGTTATCATACCTTGGACAGATAACGAGAAGACATGATTCATTAGAAAAGATAATGCTGGGAAAAACAGAAGGGAGTAGAAAAAGAGGAACCGTAATTTGCCCCTGTGTGTCTCAGGAGGACTATCTGGATGCCGGTGATGGAATGCTGATCTGCATGAAGCGGGCAAAGAAGAGAAGTCCTCACTCCATAAGGAAGGGCTGCTGGGAGCCTGAGGAAACAGGCCCACATGTCAGCGAAGCCTCAGACACAGAGCCAGAGCCAGAAGCAAACAGGCAAGTTGTTGCGGTGGGCTGGGCGAGTCCAGGGCTGCATGTAATTTTATCGTGAAAGAGCAATGACTAGAGGTATGGGGAACCTCTGGCTTTCCTGATATTGCTAAACTACAACTCCCATCATCCCTGGCCATTGGCCATGCTTGCTGGTGGGACTTGTAGTTCAACCCTCCTCCCCAAGGTAATGGAAAAAGTACATTCTGTCTGTGTTGTTTTTGCATGCATTCAGGTGAGCGAACAGGGACGGCCAATGAAAACAGTACAGCCTTTGAATCATGTCCAATTTAACAAAAAATGTTAAAGATTAGAACATTCAAACTTTTTAAGGTAGAAAGATGGGGATATTAATCATGTTTACATATCCCACCTTTTCTCTGAAGAGTTCAAAGGCAGCATATCTGCATTTCTCCCACATTTTATCCACACCAGCGACCTTGTGAGGTAGGTCAGTTTGAGAGAGAATGAAACGGCCAAGTTCATCCAAGGAACTTCATGCCTGAGCAGGGATTTTATGCTAGAATGGTTTTGGCTACTCCCCATGTATTTAAAGCACATGGCTTCCCTCAAATAATCCTGGGGTCTGTGGCTTGTTAAGGGTGCTGGGAATTATCAACCCGTGAAGGGTAACCTACAATTCCCAGGATTCTTTGGGAGAAGTCATGTGCTTTAAATGTGCTTTACCGGTTACATCCCAACAACTTCCATGGGAGAGAGCTAAGCACATACTTTGAGATGGTCGCCTCATGTCAAAAAGGACATTATAGAGTTGGAAAAGGTTCAGAAGAGGGCAACCAGAATGATCAAGGGGATGGAGCGACTCCCTTACGAGGAAAGGTTGCAGCATTTGGGGCTTCTTAGTTTAGAGAAAAGGGGGGTCAGAGGAGACATGATAGAAGTGTATAAAATTATGCATGGCATTGAGAAAGTGGATAGAGAAAAGTTCTTCTCCCTCTCTCATAATGCTAGAACTCGTGGACATTCAAAGAAGCTGAATGTTGGAAGATTCAGGACAGACAAAAGGAAGTACTTCTTTACTCAGCGCATAGTCAAACTATGGAATTTGCTCCCACAAGACGCAGTAATGGCCACCAGCTTGGATGGCTTTAAAAGAAGATTAGACAAATTCATGGAGGACAGGGCTATCAATGGCTACTAGCCGTGATGGCTGTGCTCTGCCACCCTAGTCAGAGGCAGCATGCTTCTGAAAACCAGTTGCCGGAAGCCTCAGGAGGGGAGAGTGTTCTTGCACTCGGGTCCTGCTTGCGGGCTTCCCCCAGGCACCTGGTTGGCCACTGTGAGAACAGGATGCTGGACTAGATGGGCCACTGGCCTGATCCAGCAGGCTCTTCTTATGTTCTTATGTTCTTAACACCCCCTTCCCGTCGAAAGCAATTCAAGTCATGCAAAAGTTGTACCTTGTCAGGCCAAACGTGGGGAACCTTTAGCCCTCCAGATGTTGCTGAATTGCAACTCCCATCATCCCTGGCCATTGGCCATGTTTCCTGGGAGCTGGAGGGGACGGGCGGGCTGCAGTTCAGCAGCATCCGGAGGGCCGAAGGTTCCTGGGCAGCCTGGAAGCGCTTGGATCAGAGCAAAGGCAAAGTTGGGAAGCTGGCTTTCAAAGCCGGAGGGAGGAAATCAGGTTCATTTCTGATCCCAGCACTGCTTTCCCCTAGGCTGCCAGCACCTCCCGCTCCAGGTGCCAACAACACCTCGCCAAGCCTTTCCCTGGCGCTGGAGCCCGCCAAGGAGTCTCGTCCTGGTTCCTTTCCCTTCCACTGGATATGGGAATCCTTCTCCGTCAATGGCCAGGCGGTGTACCAAGACCGTTCCCTGGAGAAACCCAAGAAGAAGAGGTCCCCTCAGGCTTCGACTGTCTCCATCCACGAGCCCCCCTGCACGCCGGAGCCAGGGAGCCCTGGTCCCACTCCCTGTAGCCCTAAAGAGGGCCGTTGCGTGGAAGTGCCCAAGGCAGCCGCAGACGATGGCCCCGAGGATCATCCCTGGTCCAGGCGCCAGAAGCACCACCAACCTCCGGGCCTGGCTCCCGGGAGCTCCCTCTTGCCCCTCTACTGGAAGATGGAGGCCCGATCCGAGGCCCGGAAGCGGCAGTTGCGCCAGGAGCGCCAGCGCTGGCTCCAGCTCACCCAGCAGCTCCTGAGCCTGGAGGACCAGTTCCCCAGGCGGGAGAAGCACCTCTCCCTCAAGCAGCTGGAAGAGAAGCTCCGAGCTGAGCTCCTCTGCCTGGCCACGGAGCCGGAAGAGCCTGGGCCCCAGAAGGAGAAGGGGAAAGCCAAGAGCCGGGCCCGGGCCTCCAAGGAGGAGCCGACCTTCCAGCCTGTCATCAACCGCAAGGTCCCCAACTTCAGGAGCCTGCAGAGGCGCTTCCAAGAGCAACTGGAACAAAAGAAAGATCAGGGTGGGGAGCAGTCCTTCAGGGGTAAAGGAGAGAAGGTTGTGGGGGGGGGGACAGCATCTTCATTATGGGTTGTATCCAGCTCAGTCCTGCTCCAATAGGACAGGTTAATCGTAGCCATTGACTGAGTTGCGCACACCCCAATCTCCAGGCAGGGCAAGACATGCAGGGGTTCAGGGGCTTACCCGGGGCTTGGTTGCCTTGGAATGACAGTCTGTGGTGTCTTTAGGATATATGGCTTTATTTACACGTAGAATCGTAGTTGCTGCTTTTTAGGCGTCATGTTTGTCATTGTCAGTCAGTCCCAGGTTCATAGCCTCCTGAGCTGTTTTTGAGATTTCCTGTAACTGTCATGAAAGCTTTTCTATTTTGCCTTGCGTACGTTGCAGCACTATTGCCCAATCTTCATCGAGTGCCCTTCTTATTTTAGTGAAATATTCATCCAATTATCATAGAATTACAGAGTTGGAAGGGGCCTCTAAAGCCATTGAGTCCAACCTCCTGCTCTGTGCAGGAACCCAACTGAAAGCATCCCTGACAGGTGCCTGTCCCGCTGCCTCTTGAAGGCCTCCAGTGTTGGAGAGCCCACCACCTCCCTAGGTCATTGGTTCCATTGTCATACCCCTCTAATAGTTAGGAAGTTTTTCCTGATGTTCAGCCGTAATCTGGCTTCCTGCAACTTGAGCCCATTATTCCATGTCCTGCACTCTGGGACGATTGAGAAGAGATCCTGGCCCTCCTCTGAGTGGCAGCCTTTCAAGTCCTTGAAGAGTGCTATCCTACCTCCCCTCAGTCTTCTCTTCTCAAGGCTAAACATGCCCAGTATTTTCAGTCTCTCCTCATAGAGCTTTGTTTCCAGTCCCCTGGCCATCCTGGTTGCCCTCCTCTGAACGCATTCCAGTTTGTCTGCATCCTTCTTAAAGCATACAACCTGAGCATAAATTGGAAGGGGCTCACATCATGAACATTCCAATAGATCTTGCTTCCCCATTAGGCTTCCTTCTAATGGAGGCTTCCATTAGAAGCTAGGCAAGCCTCTCTGTGTCTTCACAGCTGCCAGCTTCACATCAAACTAACACAAACACAAAAACTACTTCGGGGGGGGGGAAAAATCACTCTCCTGCAAGAGTTCCTATAGAAACAGGGCGGCTCTGGACCAAATCTTTAGATGTGTAATTCATCAACCAGACAAAGCAAATGGCTTGACCAGAACTATTAACTTATGAAAGGAACTGGTTTGACTAGTTCCCCAGGTCTCTGTAATACAAACTGCATCTCTACAGATTCAAAATCACAGGCTGGATTTTGAATCACATCATAAAGACCAGTCCTCCAATCGTATAACACTTTCAATGAGTCTCCACCGAGTAGGGCATAGTTGAATTTGATTTGGATTCCTGCATTGAGCAGGGGGTTGGACTTGATGGCCTTACAGGCCCCTTCCAACTCTACTATTCTATGATTCTATGAATAATAATAGCAACAGCGTCCCAGCTATGTACAAGGCTAATTCAGGGGAAATTAAATAGTTCTGCACGTTTTCTTTTTTAAAACATATTTTTATTGGGAAAATATTTTTTTAGAGAAACTTACAAACATACAAAAGTGGTGCCAACAACAGACTGTAAAGAGGGTGCACGTAGTCACATTACATAAGCAAGCATACAGTAACACTACAGGCACTATCTCCTATTAGATCAGGGCTGGAGGAACCTTTTCTGGCTCCTGTGCCAGATCCTTGTCTCCTAGAGGGACAAAATTTGATAGGCAGATCCGGTCACCTACCTGTCAATCACCTGATGTCAGCTGATGCTGTGCTTTGAAGCCCCATCTTCCAAGACTACAAAGTGCAGCGTGGGGCGGTTTGAAAGCCCTTCTGCAAGCAGCCTTCCCGTTTTCAGTGGTTCAGAGAGCAGCGGGGGCTGTTTGCGGCCTCACACTGAGGTCTGGCTGCATGTGCTTGTTGGCAGCAGAGGAATAGGCACATGCAGCCAAACTGAGCAGGATTTAACCCCCACTCATCAGCCAATTCAGAATCAAACCCCATCCCCCATCAGTTCACATCCCTCTCCATCCGAGTGACACCAGCTGATTGGCAGTTTTTAAAATATGGTCTTTCGGGCCAAATATGACCCCCTGGTGGGCCAAGATTGGCCTGCAGACCGGAGGTTTCCCACCCCAGCTTTAGGCAGATCCAGCTTAAGATCTTGTAAGACCTTGAGAGCTTTTGTGAAGTCGTAAAAACAAACATGGCTACACTTGAGGTTGTTACAATGATTTGTTCACTTAAAGCATTTTTTTCAACCATGCTCTTCAGCTAACAAGCCTCCCAGAACTGTGTACAGATTCTTTTTCTCTTTGTTTGAAGCAAGGCAAGCTTACCATCAAAAAGACATGAAGGAAAAGGGATGGGGAGGGAAGGGGGTGGGAAGCAAGCTTAGGCACCGGTTCTTAAAGGTTCCTTTCTCACAATAGCCAGCTGCGAAGGAAACAATTCAGGTGGCCCAATGGAATGGCCATTGCCGGGTGATAACTGAGGAAGATTAAAAGACAGCTGATCTCTCAGCAGAGCCGATGGAGCTGCCCTGCTTCCCTTCTCTCCCTCTGCTCTGCAGCCTGATGGAATGGCTGCTGCTAGGTGACAATTGAGGGAGAGGCATAGGCAGCTTGTTACATATGTCAGATGGAAGGTCTTGCAAGCAAACTTTGTAGGACTTTAGACCAGCGATAGAGCTCTTGCTTTGCATGCAGAAGGTCCCAGGTTGGTTCATCCCTTGGTGTCTTGGGTTTCAGAGCATGTGCAGAGTTCCATGCAGAAGAGAAATTCTGAGAGAGAGCATCCTTGGGCTCCTCATTCAACAGCTCCAGGAAGACAAAGACTAAGGCTCCAATCCAATACATGTCTATTCAGAACTAAGCTTCATTGGGATCAATGGGACTTACTCCCAGATAAGTATGCATTGGATTGCAGTCTAAAGCATCAGTTTTTTTTTTACTGAGATAAGTAAATGCCAGCACCTTCATGGAGATGGATTGTTGTAAGGGCCGGTTCTGACAACACCCCATCTCTGATGTCAGTGAAATAGAAGGCTAATCAGAATTGTACTTTGAAATTGCTTTCACCTCTTTAAGGTCTCCTAATTTACATTAGGTTGCCTAATGTCATCGTATATATAAAAAAGGATTAACCCCAGAATGTATATTGGGGAATAAAACACAGGATAGCTATCTGTTGCAGGCTTCCATAGGAGAGGTCTGATTGCAGGGGTACTGCTAGGGTTGTATTCAGCTAGGTTCTACTCAGAGTAAACCCACTGAAAATAAAGAGCCTAAGTTAGTCATGTCTATTAACTTCAGTTGGTCTTCACTGAATTGTGTAAGTTATATTCCATTATGTTACTACATCACATTCAGTGCAAAGGAAATGCAGTGCACATGGGGGGGGAACATAATCATTTATTTATTTATTAGATTTATATCCCGCCCTTCCTCTTAGTAGGAGCCAAGGCGGCAAATTACATATCATTAATTTGTAAGTAACAAATTAACAGCAAATACCTATATTTGCTGGATTGATTTCCGTCCCACAACTGGGTTGAATAGGTGAACAGTGGCAACTACCACTCCCATTTCTGTTATCGTCAGGATCCTACTACATCCCTTGCCACATTAATGCCTTTTCCTCTTCTCTGTCCTGCCCAGCAAAGCTGACTATCTGTAAGCCTTTCCGACTTCACACCGCCAGCAGCTCCCAGCAGCTCTCTGGGGAAGAGGAGAAGCAAGAGCAGGAAGACTCGTTTTCTGAGGTCCAGCGGCTCTGGGGGCTTCATTGGAGGGCCCCGTCTTGCCCAGACTTTGGCCCACCCATGGTTCCTCCTGTGATGCACACCAAGGCCTCTGACAAGCGGCAAGAGGCGAACAGGTAAGCAGGCGATGCTTCAAGGTCAGAGTGCAGGAAAGAGACACCTAAATCTTTGTGCTATTATTTCCCACAGAGGTTTGCGGGGGGCTGGCTGCAGTGGAGGCTGTGGCTCCGTGTCAGCAGGGCAGGGGAATCCGCTCTGGATTTTAGCCTGAGCTTTCAAGGAGCTGTTCAAGGTGCTTCAGCATAATCCACTACATATCGCTTCAGCACCTTGGACAGCCCCTTGCCGTTTGGCCTGAAACCCGCTGGTTGGTTGTGAAACTTTTGACTCCGCTTTAAAACACAGAATGTGAAAAGCTGCCTTTTGTTAAGTCACAGCTAGGGGTGGAAGAGAAATTTAGTTCAGTTTGCACTTAAAGGCAAACCGAATCTGCACGTTCTGAAACAATAGACAAGCCAAAACACAGGAGCCCTTCGGAAGGTCTCTGAATTTTGCAAAGCAGTTCTCCAGCCATGGAATGAGTACAAAAATACATAAACTGGGGGAAAGTTTGCAAAAGCATGCTTATTTAAGTGAAAATAAGGTACGACAGAGGTGTTATGTTAGGATAAATTGCTTTGCAAAAAAGGTGAAAATTAGGCAGAATTGCACATTGCATACTAGGAGATTTTTGCATTAAAACGCTGATGACTTTTCTTGAAGACTTTTTTAAAAATTGCATACTGATGTGGAAATGTAGAGAACTGAAGAATAGAAAAATGATAAACCAAGAGAAGCCAACATTGTTAGATTCACCCATCCCTAGTCAAGGCTTCTCCAGGCAAGGTTAGACCACGTCTGATCTTTACTGAGCATTCATTCTGATTTGATTGCTGGAAGGCTACACGGCGACCAGCCTTCATCTTGCATTCATCCTAATTTTTTTTAAACAGTCATGGCTTCCCCAAAGAATCCTGGGAACTGTAGTTTGTGAAGGGAGACCATAATTCTTCCAGAATCTTATGTTTTGTTGCCCCTCTTCAATAAGGGGATGGATAATTTGGGATGGTTTGGGAGATACCTGAAAATGGCCTTTGTTTGAAGAGCCCCACTGAGTGATTTGAACACCCAACAACTATGCTGGGAGGGCAAAGGAGGCAGCCCACCAGCAGCTTTCCTCACAGTGAGCCCTCCAGAAAGCAAAAGGAAGCTTACACAACAACTTCATTCATTAATGCAGAAGCCCAGGAGATAGCTGTGGGGGTACTGCAGATAAGCACCTTGCATCATTAGCTTCTTCTTGTACTAAGCTATTTCAGTGCAGCCGGAAGCCTCAACTAAATATTTGGTCCCCGCACTGGATACAAGTTATGCTTTTCCTGCTAATATGCCAACTGCTGACATCAGTTGAGAGAATAATTTCAAATGAAGTTTTAAAAATTCAAAAATGAGAAGGGTTTAGCGGTGATAATGCAAGGTCTTCTCTTATAAATCAAATGCAAATAAAAATGACTTTACATGTTCTAGTCCTTAACTATTGTTTCTCTCATAATAATATTTTGAAGCAATACAGTAGGGCCCCGCTCATACAGCGGGTTACGTTCCAGACCCCCGCTGTAAAGCGAAAACCGCTGTAAAGCGGATCCCATTGACTTACATTGACCAAAGTGGCGCCTGGCGGCAAAAAACCGCCGTAAAAGCGGAACAAGCGCTGTAAAGCGGGGCCTTTCTACAATTTACAATCACTATTAGCGGAACGCTGTAAAGCAAAGCGCTGTAAAGCGGGGCCCTACTGTATCTGTTTTTATTTGGTGCCCTGTTTCATTGCTTCTACCTTCCTCCCCTCTTCATGGTTTCTGGTAAACTAAGCATCAGTTGATATAACAGGGTGATATTGTAAGCAGTAACTCCATACAGGGATGCATTACACAGCCATTGCCTTCCGCAGAGTTTACCGGATTTAAACTATTTTGTCTGGATTCTTGAAACCTTTGAACAGCAACACAGATACTAAGCAAACTGAAGAGTATATAAATAGTTGAAATGTTTTGAGTTTTATTTACACAACCGTTGCAATATATTGGAGTTTTTTCCCAGCAGTGATTTGAGAAATCTTCCTTCTCTCTCCCTGCAGTTTGAATAGCTGCAGCTTGTTTATCTGCATCAAAGTTGTAGGATTAAGAGCCCAGTTTAAGTAATTTGAACATACTTGATAAATATTGACCTGTCCTGTAAATGTCAAGGAATGTCTTGACAATGAAGTCTGGTAGTGAAATACTAAATCTGAGATGAGGCAATATTATAGTTAAGGTACTAGCATTCTTTAGTCTCGTTTGAACCCTATTGAGAGAAAAAAAATAGAGTTTAAAGCTCCAGGTTCCCACATTTGCCATGGGGTTACTGGACATTAATGTTAGGTTTGCACTTTAATGCAAGACTTCAAAACTGAAGACTGTCCCCAAAGTATATTTGTATTGTGTTGCCAAGGGAACAGAGGATTAAAATAGTCTAATTTCCTAAAATGGTAGACACCTAGTTTCTGAAGGGTGCTGAGAATTGTCTGGAGACCCGTTCCCTTCACAGAGCGACAATTCCCAGAGTTCCCTGGGAAGAGGGATTGATTGTTAACAGAGCTTGGAAAAGTTACTTTTTAAAACTACAGCTCCCATCAGCCCCAGCCAGCATGGCCACTGGATTGGGCTGATGGGAGTTGTAGTTCAAAAAAAGTAACTTTTCCAAACTCTGATTGTTAAGCAACATTGGTAAGTGTTGCTTTGTGAGAGGAACAGGAATCTCCTAACAACTCTCAGCACCCTTAATCTTGCCACCCTGGGCTCCTTCTGGGAGGAAAGGTGGGATATAATTTGGTTAATCAGTTATATTTAAATAAATTTACATATCCCCACAAGCCTTAATATGAAGTGTCTGAGATATAGCAAGAAGTTAAGATTAACTTACACTTTTAAAAGCTAAGCTACCTCTCCTTGGTAGAAAGAAATGTCATATTTAATATTTCTTCTTCAGTGGTGGCAAAAGTTATTGAGGGATTTGTCAATGCTAGAGTGAAAAAAATGCTTTTGTATTGGAATGTTATGTTATTAATATCAAAATATTATGTTATTAATTTGATTTGTTTTAATTGATAGTTTGTTTTATGATGTTTTATGATGACTTTAAATGTGATAATGTTTAGGTAATCAGTTGTAGTTATTGTTGGATTGTTATGTTTTGAAATGATTTTAAACTATTGTTTTTGAATTGATTGCTATTGATTTTTATTTATTTATTTATTTATTTATTTTATTCAATTTTTATACCGGCCATAGCAAGGCTGTCTGGGCGGTGTACATCAAATAGAAAATATATATTTACATTCAAATTTAAAAAACCACCTAATCATCAAATCAACATTTAAACAAACAGATGAAACATATAACTATCTTTACAAACATTAAATGCAAATACTAAAACTTGATGTCATCATTTATTATTTATTTATTTTATTTTATTCAATTTCTATACCGCCCAAAGCCAGAGGCTCTCTGGGCGGTGCACAGCATAGCATAAATACGATACAATAAAAATACATTAAAATGACAATAATAACACTGAGCATATATGTTAAACAATTAACAATTAACAGCCTGGTCTATATAACAACAAAAATTTGCATTTTTGTAAGCCACTTTGAGCATATTTGTATGGAAAAGTGGCATATAAATTCAAGTAATATAAATAAATATAACTTTAATAATAAATAAATAAAATAAAATAACCAGCAACAGTTCCCGAGCCTGTTTAAGGTGGCATGACACTGTTTGAAATGCATCGTGCAGATGTGGCCCGACCCCTTGAATCCACCCCAGTTGTGCAGACCTGAATTCCTGGCTTGAATCCCTCTTGCAAAACAGTGCCAGTCTGGAGGGGCCCTCCATCCCCTCTCTGGAGGCTCCCTGATGCCCAAGTCTGACCTCTTTTTGATAGACTGCTGTTGCTCGAATGGGAACGGCGGGAGCGACAGGAGAAGCGGCGAGCTGAGCTGCGCAGGGCCAAGGAGCATGAAGTGCAGCAGGAAGTGGCCAAGTGCCTGGCGACGTACCAGACCCCCAGCCACTCCATGGGGTCAGTCCAGAGAAAGCGGGAAATGCTCAGGTAACCGACCACCATGATTAGATTCATAACCCGCTCCAGTCCAGTATTTGTATTCTCCAGGGGCAGGGAAGGTTTTCCAGTCTGAGAGCCGCATTCCGTCATGGCAAGCCTTCTGAGGACTTGTATGCCCCGGCCATGAGCTTCCAGGTTTTAGGGATACCAAGGAAACGATAAGCCACATCCAGGTTTGCTTACAAGGAGAGTTTTATTGAATAACGTACAGCGCACAGGCATACCGAATAAGTGGATCAGGCTGCAAGGCCCTGCACAAACCGTTGACCAGTCTGAACCCCCGAACTGGGCAACAAGAATGGGTTATATAGTATACTTGTTTACAGGCACAGCGGTGATCTTATGTAAGTAATTAATTGCTACAAAATGTTAAGTCATAGCACTTGATTAATTCTCTTATTAATAAGGCACTTTCTCAGAATGATACAGCATAGCAATAACTGATACTGCTAATGAGCAAAGCATCCTGGCATCCTGGAGCTAGTTTCCTGGCAGAGCGTCAGACTGCTCCTTAGAAGCTTGTTAGCCCCTCACGTAAGGTACCAGGTGCGCTATGAGCTAACGGTTTACATTGACCATCAGGGCCAGCTCCAGGCATGCCAGGGCCCTTGGGCATCAGCTTGCCCTGGGCCCTGGCGTGTCTGTGTGTGTGTGCATATGTTCACACACACACGTGCCCACCCACCCCTCCACCTACCTGTCTCCTGTCTTTTACCATTGCCCTTATTGAAGATGGCAGCTGCGTTTCCCTAAGGAGATGATGCCTCTGCCGCCATCTTTGTTGATCAGCTAAGATGGCGGCAGGGGCTTCAGTACCTTAGGGAAACCGCGGCCGCCATCTTCGTTAAGGGCAATGGTAAAAGACAGCAGACAGGTAGGTGGGGGGGCGTAGGGGGGGCATGGATCGCAGAAGGGGAGTGGAGGGGCGGCTGAGGGGCCCCCTGTAGCTCCAGGGGCCATCAGGCCACTGACCCACCGGGCCGCCCATTAGAACCGGCCCTGTTGACCATTCTTTGACATATCTGCCAAGAAGATGCTAAAGAATGCCAAAGCTCTGGAGGAAATACAGGCCTCCATGCCTAAAAGCGGCTACAATAGGGCCCTGCTTTACGGCGTTCCGTTTTCCAGCGTTCCACTGATGCGGCGGCTTTCAATTAGGGGAAATTCCCTGTTTTAAAGCCACTTTTGCGGCATTTTGCAGCATTTTCGCACGACGCAACCCATTATAGTCAATGGGTTCTGCTTTACGGCGATTTCCGCTTTACAATGGGGACCTGGTCCCTAACCCGCCGTATAAGCCGGGCCCTACTGTACACATTTGTCTACCGGCCTGCTACAAGACTGTACACCAGTGGTGGGCGTGGTCTGAGGGAAATGTGGGTGGAGCAATGGATGTGACTCATACCTCTCTAAGGCAGGCTACATTCCAGCCGTGCAAAAACTAGACATTTCTAAATCCACGTGTCGCAGAGCTTGGAAAAGTTACTTTTTTGAACTACAACTCCCATCAGCCCCATCCAGTGGCCGTGCTGGCAGGGGCTGGTGGGAGTTGTAGTTCAAAAAAAGTAACTTTTCCAAGCTCTGCGCGCACCCCTCTCCATCCCACCGTCCTGACAAGCCAGAGGCAGTTCAAGGGCACATCTCCCAGAGGCAGTTCAAGGGCGAAAGTACTGAATGAGGGTATGGAGCAGAGCTGGTGAGGGACGTGTGGCTTGGGAAGAGTCCAGAGGGCCAGGCAGAAAGGACTGGAGGGCCACACGACCCCCCTGGGACTAAGATCCCCCTATTCCTGGATTCTTCGTGGCAGTGGCACTCATTCACCCGCTGCTAGCTGATCCTTGTTAACGGGAGATGCCAAAAAATGCACCTGGCCCCTTTCGCATGCATGCAAACCCGGTGCTCTACCAGTGTGTCTATCTAACTACCTACTGTTGAAGCAGGCCTTTCTTTTTCTTTTGTTTTTGGAGGGGAGGGATCGGAAGGGAGAGAAATAATGAAGGTCTGCCATGTCTCACTTCCATTTCGTGTGCAGGAGGCAGGAGAAGCAGCGCATGGAGGAGTACACATTGCAGCTGCAGGAGATGCAAGACCGCGTGGAGAGCCGGCCTTTCCTCTTTGAGAGAGTCATGCAGGTGAAGGGGGCAGTTGTGCAGCGGCGGCAGGGGGGGGGGAAGAAGCAGATTCTGTCTCACCACCACCCCAAGAAGCCAGCCCGGAGGAGCCTATCTGCGTCCTGAGAATTCCCACCACTGGTTCTAATGCTCTTGCCCGCTGGAGGGAGGGAGAACAAATCTATTCAGAGGAGGACAAGGAGGATGATCAGAGGACTGGAAACAAAGCCCTATGCGGAGAGACTGAAAGCACTGGGCATGCTGAGCCTTGCAAAGAGAAGACTGTGGGGAGATAGGAGAGCCCTCTTCAAGTCCTTGAAAAGTTGTCACCCAGGGGACAGCCAGGATCTCTTCTCGACTGTCCCAGAGTGCAGGACACGGAATAACGGGCTCAAGTTACAGGAAACCAGATTTCGGCTGAACATCAGGAAAAACATCCTAACTGTTAGAACAAAACAACAATGGAACTAATGACCTAGGGAGGTGGTGGCCTCCCAAAACTGGAGGCCTTCAAGAGGCAGCTGGACAGGCACCTGTTGGGTATGTTTTAAGTTGGATTCCTGCATTGATCAGAGTGTTGGACTCGATGACCTTATAGGACCCTTCCCACTCTGTGATTCTATGCTTCTACTATTTCTCTTTGCACAATGGGACATTCTCCCCTTCTCTCCCTGTGTGCCCCCTAAATTCCTTCAGGGGCTGCTCCCCCAACTCTCCAGAGCAGATTTGGGAATGGCAGGGGAAGGAGAGGGGGTAAGTCCCATTGCTCTTGTGATAATCCTTGTGCTGGCACTATTTCTTATTTGAATTCCACCTGTTATTTTTTCTGTTTAACAAGCTTTATATATTGGTTTATCAGCCAAAACCTCTAAGCAGTTTACATAAACATTATCAAATATATATAAGGAAATACCAATAAAATCAAACTTTAAAAACAAGGAAACAATAAAAAGTATCAAAATATAGATAAAATGAGCAGGTTTACAAAAATTGTAAAGGAAATGTAAGAAAATTGCATGTCTGGGTTTATATAAAACTTACACAAGAAAATACCAATCAAGTCAAACTTTAAGAACAGGGAAATTGTTTTTAAAAAAGAGACATAATAAGACGATCAAAACACAGATAAAACCAGCTGTTTTACAGTAAATATGCATACTAACATTACCTGGCAGGGGAGGCTTGCCTAAGCAGAAAGGTTTTTGGCAGGCATAGAAAACAATCCAGCAAAGACACCTGCCGAATGTCGCTGGGCAGGGAGTTCCAGAGAGTAAGTGCTGCCACACTAAAAGACTGATTCCTTGTACGGCAAAATCAGAGTTGACACACGGCATTTAAATCTAAAGGAAAAGACTCTCCACATTTGTTCTGGCACAGTTAGCAAAGCGGCAGCTGACAGCATAGAATCATGGAATCATACAGTTGGAAGGAGCCTATAAGCTCCTCATAGGGCTTTTTTTCCAATCCCCTGATCATCCTTGTTGCTCTCCTCTGAACCTATTCCAGTTTGTCTGCATTCCACATACAATCATAGAATCATAGAATAGTAGAGCTGGAAGGTGCCTATAAGGCCATCAAGTCCAACCCCCTGCTCAATGCAGGATCCTTCTTAAAGTGCGGTGTCCAGAACTGGACACAGTACTCCAGATGAGGCCTAACCAGTGCCAAATAGAGGGGAACCAATACTTCATGCGATTTGGAAACTATACTTCTGTTAATGCAGCGTAAAATAGCATTTGCCTTTTTTGCAGCCACATCACACTGTTGGCTCATGTTCAGCTGGTGATCAACTACAATCCCAAGGTCCTTTTTGCATGTAGTATTGCTGAACCAAGTATCCCTCATCTTATACCTGTGCATTTGGTTTCTTTTTCCTCGGTTTAGAACTTTGCTCTTATCCCTGTTAAATTTCATTCTGTTGTTTTTAGTTCAGTGCTCCAGCCAGTCAAGATCCCTTTGAATTTTGTTTCTGTCCTCCAGGGTACTAGCTATACCTCCCAATTTTGTATCATCTGCAAATTTGATAAGCATTCCCTGCACCTCCTCGTCCAAGTCATTAATAAAAATTTTGAAGAGCACTGGACCCAGGACCGAGCCCTGCAGTACCCCACTTGTTACCTCCCCCCAGTTTGAGAACCATTGATGAGCACTCTTTGAGTATGATTCTGTAGCCAACTGTGGATCCACTTGATAGTTGTTCCATCTAGCCCACATCTAGCTAGCTTGCTAATCAGAATATCATGGGGCATTTTGTCAAAAGTTTTGCTGAACTCAAGATATATTATGTGCACAGCATTCCCACAGTCTACCAGGGAGGTTACCCAATCAAAAAACGAGATAAGATTACTCTGGCAGGATTTGTTCTTGATAAATCCATGTTGGCTTCTAGTGATCACTGCATTGTTTTCAAGGTGCTAACAGACTGACCGCTTTATAATCTGCTCCAGAATTTTCCCAGGGATTGATGCCAGGCTGACTGGTCTGTAGTTCCCAGGTTCCTCCTTTCTGCCCTTTTTGAACATAGGGACAACATTAGCCCTCCTCCAGTCATCCGGCATTTCACCCATCCTCCACGATTTTGCAAAAACAATAGCGGTTCCGAGAGTTCTTCCGCTAGTTCCTGCAATACTCTACAACAGGTTTTGACGGGGCCATTCAGGTTGAGGTTTGTGCTGCCTTGGGCTCGTCTGCATCATTCCTCACTCCAGCCTCTCTCCTCCGCAGGCCAATGCCCGCCAAGCTGTGGAGCGGCGTTTCTCCCAGGTCCTGGCTGCGCTGGGCATCGACGAAGAAGTGCTCTGGAAGCATGCCGTGCGGCAGTCTGCTGGCAAGTCCTCAGCCAAGTACATGTAAGGATGAGAAGAAGGGAGTGGATGGGGGAAAGCCGCCTTTTTCCCCCTATGGGAAAGAGAGATTTCTCTTTTCTGTTTGGAAAGCATTTTGGACCGGGGTCTTTCTCAGCCCTACCTGGAGACGCTGGGGATTGGGCCTGGGATGTGCTGTATGGGCAACAGGTGCACTACCACTGAGCCACAGCCCTTCCCTAAAGAAGGTGAGCATGCACCCTCTTTGGCCTGCTGGGGCACCAACAGAGGATTCTCTAGTGCAGACAATCCCAGCGGGACTCACTGTCGGTGAGCCCTGCTTGCAAAGGAATAATTGGGAGCTCACTTTAAGCTCCCGATTGTTCCATTGGCACCAGGTCCTTACCTGATCTGGGGGAAACAACCTCACAGGCTAACAGGGCTCCTGTTGGGAGGAAGGGCGGGATATAAATCAAATAATAAATAAAATAGAGACCGGTGCCAGGCCTAATTAGGCCTGCGGATTGGAGTTTCCCCATCCTTGACCTACAGGCAGGCTTGACATCAGCACCTAATAGGATCAGGTCAGTACCAGAGTGCCCACTGGGACTGATGTCAATTGCAGGCATCCCTTCTTGTTTTTTATTTTGCATGGTGTGTGTGCTACAAAGGCCCAGAGGCATTCTGGGGAGAAGATAGAAGGTGGCCTCAGCCTCAGCTGGCCCTTCTCTTTGGGGTGCACCTGCCATGTAAAAGGGGGGGGAGAAAGGAAAGGGGGTTCTGCTTCCATCTGGTAGGCGTGGCGTGCGGATGGTGGTGGTGAAGATGCAGGGGATGAGTAGGCATGGGGAGTGGAGTGAGGGGCAGTGCAGGGACTCCCTTGCTAGGGTGGCCCTGTGTCCTACTTTATAGAGGGCAGCCTTCTCTTTGAAAGGCTGCCTTGTCTAAGGTCCCATCCACACCATACATTTAAAGCAGTGTCATACCACATGAAACAATCATGGCTTACTCCTGAGGATCCTCAGAAGTGTAGTTTGTTAAGGGTGCTAAGTTAGGAGACCTTATTCCTCTCAGAGAACTACAGTTCCCAGAGTTCCCTGGGGAAAGGGATTGTTAAACCACTCTAGGAATTGTAGTTCTGGGAGGGGAAGGGAAGGTCTCCTAACAGCTCTCCGCACCTGTAACTAACTACAGTTCCCAGGATTCTTTGGGGGAGGCCATAACTATTTAAAGTGGTGTGATGATGCTTTAGTGCAGATTGGGGCCCAAGTCCGGCTTAAAAATGGTCCAGAATTTAAGCGAAGGCTGGCTTTAGAACAGGATTTAAAAGTTGCCCATCAACAGTTAGCCCCGGACAGCAGACTGCGCAGCTCCTACTTGGGGGCTCCACACTGGAGCATCTAGTTGGCCACTGTGAGAACAGGACGTTGGACTAGATGGGCCTTTGGCCTGATCCAGCGCAGCAGCCAGGCTCTTCTTATGTTCTTTCTTATGAGCAAGTGCACAGGTCAGTTCTCTTGCTCCTCCCTGTGGCCCAATGTATTGTATTCCCGTTTAAATAACAGTAATGATTTCTACGTGCACATCTATCCCTATAAAATTAGCACGTGCCATTTTTCTGCACATTGGTCTTCTCTTTTGTCCCGTTTCTTGGCGATATGCAAGTGGCCACCCCTGCCCCTTGCCCGGGAGCCTCTCAGACCTGGCCCTCCCCTGTGGCTTTCAGCCTGACTGTGGTGTGTTTCAGACACAAGAGGACGGAGTCTCCGGAGGATCTCTCCGAATCAACCTGAGAGCAAAGCCCAGCAGGCAGAGAGGACAGAGAGAGAACCTTAGAGTCAGCTATGTATCTTCTAGGCCTGTACAGCCATGAGGCACCTGGAAATAAAGCTAGCTTTGGAAAGCAGAGAGAAATTCAGCCTGCCTTACTCTTCCTGTGTCTGTGTGCGTACGCATGCATGTGCAGGGCTGGCGCCAGAAGGTGGCTAGGTTGGGCCTTGGCCAAGGGCCCCTGTGGCCCAGAGGAGCCCCTGAAGAGCCCCTCCTTAGGGTGGGAGGGTGGCACTCCCGTTCCATGATCTGTGGCAGGGTCCAAGTGGAAGCTCCCAGGCACTGCCCCCAATACAGACAGTGTGGATTTCGATACGCTTACGCTTACGCGCACACCTCACCTACCTCTCCTGTCAGCTTGAATGCTGTGCGCGCATGCCTGCCATCACCCAAGATGGTGGCGGGGGCTTCTTTAAGGAGCTGACACCTCCTCCACCATCTTGGTTGATGGCAGGCATGAGCACTATGCAGGCACGTTGTTCACAAGAGGTAGGTGGCATGCGCAGGTGGGCTTATTAGCCCCGCGCCGACTGTATACACCACGGTTGCGTAATCTGAGACGGGAGGTGAGACGACTAGAACGCCGGTGGCGGAAATCACATTCCGAAGATGTCCGGACACAGGTTAGAGCAGCAGTAGCTGCCTATCAAGTGGCAGTGAAGGCAGAGAAGAAGAGGTTCTTTGCTGCCTCCATTGCGTCCGCAGAGTGCTGTCCCAGGAGGTTGTTCCAAGTGGTCCGAAGCCTGGTCGGTCCAGTTGCTCAGGAACCCTTGGAACAGTCAAAGGCCTCCTGTGACAAATTAGCAAAGCACTTTGCTGATAAAATCGAACACTTACGGAACTTGATCCCGTACGCCGTGGATACAGTAAATGAACCAGGGTTGGCCAGTTGCAAGCCGGTTAAATGGGATCTGTTTAGGCCTCTCCCTTCTGAGGATGTGGACAAGGTCCTCTCAACTGTAAAGCCTACCACATGTCTAAATGATCCTTGCCCGTCGTGGCTCCTTGTGAGCTGCAAAGAGAAATTGGGCGAGGGGATTAAGGCGGTGGTTAATGCATCCCTAGAGGAGGGTGTAATGCCATTAGCCCTCAAGGAGGCAGTCGTGAAGCCCATCTTAAAGAAGCCCTCCTTGGATCCCCAAGTTTTGAATAACTTTCGCCCTATTTCAAATTTACCATTTCTAGGCAAGGTCATTGAGCGAGTGGTGGCTAATCAGCTGTCGGCACACTTGGATGAAACAGATTATTTGGATCCATACCAATCGGGTTTCAGGACTGGTCACGGAACTGAAACAGCCTTGGTCGCTCTGGTAGATGATATGAGGAGGGCATTAGATAGGGGAGAATCCACCTTTCTTGTCCTCCTCAATCTCTCAGCGGCTTTTGATACTGTCGACCACAGTATCCTTTTACATCGCCTGGAGGGATTGGGAATTGAAGGCACTGTATTACAGTGGTTCCGCTCCTTTCTCTCCGATAGGCATCAACAAGTAGCATTGGGGGAGGAGGTTTCAGACCCTTGGCCTCTCAATTGTGGTGTGCCACAGGGCTTTATCCTCTCTCCCATGCTATTTAATATCTATATGAAGCCGCTGGGGACTATCATTAGGAGATTTGGGCTGCAGTGTCACCAGTATGCAGATGACACTCAGCTCTATCTCTCGTTTAAATCCTCACCAGAGTTGGCTGTGGAGACCATGTCCAAGTGCCTGGAATCCGTGAGTGGATGGATGGGAAGGAACAGGTTGAAGCTGAATCCTGATAAGACCGAGGTGCTACTTGTGGGGGACAAGGGAAGGTTGGGAGATATTGACTTGATGTTCGATGGGGTGAAACTGCCCCTAAAGGACCAAGTCCACAGCCTCGGGGTTGTCCTTGATTCCAAGCTGTCCATGGAGGCTCAGATTTCGGCAGTGAGCCGGGCAGCTTGGTATCAATTACACCTCATACGTAGACTGCAACCCTACCTCCCTGTTCATCAGCTCCCATTGGTGGTACATGCCCTGGTCACCTCTCGTTTGGATTACTGTAATGCGCTCTACGTGGGGCTACCCTTGAAAACGGTCCGGAAATTACAACTTATACAAAATGCGGCGGCTCGACTACTTACAAACTGTCGCCGCCGGGAGCATATTACTCCAGTGCTGTTCGATCTGCACTGGCTCCCAGTTGTTTTCCGGGCCCAATTCAAGGTGTTGGTATTAACCTTTAAAACCCTATACGGTCTCGGCCCAGTTTATCTGATGGAGCGCCTCCAACACCACCAATTATGCCGCCCCACAAGATCAGCCACACAGGGCCTTCTCTCAGTCCCGCCAACTAAAACAGCTAGGTTGGTGGGGACGAGAGAGAGGGCCTTCTCAGTGGCGGCCCCCACTCTCTGGAACTCCCTCCCATATGATCTTCGACATGCCCCTTCCCTGAATGTATTCCGCCAGGCCTTGAAGACCTGGCTCTTCAGACAGGCCTTCGGGACTTCCGGGGAGGGTTAATCTTTTTGACTAATTGCCTGCTACTCTGAACTGTCACTGTTTTATTGTTTTATTGTTGTACTGTATTTATTATGATGTATTTTAATTGAGTTGTATGTCGCCTAGAGTGGCCATTGGCCAGATAGGCGACTTATAAATTAAAATTATTATTATTAATTATTATGTATGAGGAGGTGTTGGGCTACGGCCCAGTGGGGTCAGGGCAGGCTGGTGCCCAAGGGCCTAATCATGCCTGGCGCTGGCCCTGTGTGTGTGGGTCAACCTGGGATGCTGGAGCTGGTGTTTGGTGGTGTTTTATAACAAAGGTGGGGAACCTTTCCCAGCCCGAGAAATGCATTCCCTTTTGAGCAACCTGTTTGCATCGGAGTTGAACGCAGGCAGAAGCTGAACGGTGACAGGAGGATCCCTGTTGAAGGAGCACACTTTGCCCTAGATACAATCACACCAAGACTCTGGCTTTAAGAAAACAATAAAGTGGCATTTATTAAGGGAAATACATACTGGATAGGAAAGCTTCCTGGTCCTAGCTGATTAAAGTTGGAGATGCAAAACAGCCATGCTTGCTCTTTCATCTTAGCCTCTCTCTCCTACAAAGGAAAGAGGTCTCCTCTCCCAAGGCGAGAGGAAGAAAAAGAAGGGGAAGAGCAGGGAATGAGGTCAGCAACCCTAAGAGTACCAGCTTCAGCACAGGTTAGGTCAGAAAGACAGTCTAGGAAGCTTGGAGGTTCCCCCCTGTATCCACCCTTCCCCATCCAAACCCACCAGTAAGCTGAGGTGCATCCCAATGCTTCCAGTGCAACCTTCCAGGGCCCCATGTCAGTGGTGGGTGGGGCCAGAGGCAAAAGTGGGTGGAGCAACAGATGTAAAATTCACCTTTGTACAGTAGGCTTGTTTCTACACCTCTCCGTCCTCCATCCAAGCAAGCCAGTGCCAAGATCAGAGTTCAAAGGACTGAAGGAGGGTAGAAAACAAGGCCAGGAAGGGGCGTGGCCTGAGGAGAGGAGATGTGGCTGGGAAGGGGTGTGTGACTTAGAGAGAGTCTTGAGGGCCAGTTTGAGAGGCCTGGAGGGCCACATTTGGCCACCCAGGCCCAAGGTTTCCTAATCTGCAGTGTACAACTTTGCATGCAAGCAAGGAATCCCGGACAGGGTGCAGAGGGGTTTCTGCTGTTTGCCGCATTGCTGTAACACAGCGGTGAGGAACCTCCTGCCTTCAGGCCAGTCATGCCCCCCCAGGTTCCAGTTTGGCCTGTGAGCCCACCTGCCCACCAGATGACCTCATTAGTGAGCACACAGTGTTTGAAGGTGTGCTCCTATCCGGAAGATCAGCCTTCAACTCCTTCTGGGCTTCTCCTTCAGAGTACTGCCAACATCCAAAGTAGAAGCATAAAAAGTGTGTCGGTCTTTGAAGGCACTTTCCCATCCTAGGCAGATCGGAGGATGCCTTCAATTCCCCTCTGTGTCTGCAAGCGCCGCGATTTGCTTCAAAGTCCTGAAAACCGGGACTTCAAAGGGAAGCATCAACTTATGCACTCATGTGACTGCAGGGGATTGAGAGGTGGGCGGCCCCAATCGCCTGTCAACGTTGACCTACCAGTGGTTGGAGAGAACCAACTCCAACCAACTTCCAACTTTGGGGTTGGGGAGGTGAAGATCTGGTCCTCCGGCCAAAAAAGTTTCTCCACCCCCTGCTGTAACAGGAGGAGGGTGACGATATGGACCACTGCAGTGGTACAAAGTGTGAGTAGGCAGTGATGACTGAGTGAGTGTGTGTGAATCATCATCATCATCATCATCATCATCATCATCATCATTATTATTACCCGCCCTTCACCCAGAGGTCCCAGGGCGGGTTACAACAATTTAAAAACACATAATTAAAGCCGCTGAAAACAACCTAAACAACATCACAAAAATTAGGATAGGTCCTAAAAATGCACATCTCGGGTGTCGAAGGCCAGGGTAAACAGGTGCATCTTCAGCATTCACCGAAGGTTGTACAATGAAATTGCCAGATGCCCCACAGTGGGGAGGGAGTAGGACACCTTGGGGGCTGCCCCAAAGAATGCTCTTTTCTGGGCAGCCACACACCGAGCTTCCAAGGGTAGCGAAACTGCCAAAAGGGCCCCTCTGCTGATCTCAACACCTGAGAGGGTCCGTAGGGAAGGAGATGGTCTTTCAGAGATCTGGGGCCTAAGTCATTTAGGGCTTTAAACACTAACATGAGCATCTTGAACTGGGCCCGGAAATGAACTGGCAACCAATTAAGCAGCCCACCTCGTCTGGAAGTTACTCACACAGAGACTTTTAAGCTTGAAAACAAGAAAGCTACTGAATTTAAGGAAAGGCATCCTTGGAAAGGAGATTCTACCTATCTATCTCTAACTAAGTTGGAGGTCCATGGCACTGATCTGAGTGCATGCCCTGATGCCGGAGGAGATGGCAGCAGAGAAGTCTCCTTTCTCCCAACAGAAGAGAAGAAAGGGGGGGGGGACAGAATGGATATCATGGTCAGGGTGTTGTTATGCACCACCCCAATCTCCAAGCAGTGTGAGACTTCCAGGGGTCCCTGCGCTTGCTCAGGGTTGGAGTGTGGTGGCTGTTGCTGGCGATCTTTGCACACTTACTACCTGGCTGCTGGGTTTGATGCTCTTGTCGGGTTGGATGTGCTGTGGCTGTTTCCATTGCCGAAGACTATCACGGGTCGTGACTCCTCAGGACATTAACATCCCTATTGTGAACTAGCTGGTGGTCTGATAAGAACTAGGCATTACTGAAGAGCAAACTGAAGAAGATTCTACAGCTGGCGGTTCTTATTGTAGATTGTGGTTATGAATGGATTTTATGTATGATTGAATGAGTGAATGCAACTGAATGAATGGATACGTAGATTCAGATGGATGAGATATAGTTATACTATTATCATTATCATTTTTGTTATTATTTAAGGCTAGGAATTAGCTTGGACTGGATATCTGTATTGGATATCTATTGTTCATGGAAATAGGTATGGGCATTTAACATTTCAATTCCCATCCTATATTTTAGTAGTTATTATAGTCTTTATAGTGATTAGATGAGTAGATAAATTGACATTAACTAATCCTGTGATACAGCAATAGAGTACGAACTTATAGGGAACAGGTTCTGGATCCAGATCTGGATTCAATCTCAGAACTGATCCAACTCTCCGGCGTCTGGGCATGTGTAGATCGAGGGGGGATGTGACAAAAAGGGATGGGGGCCAAAGTATACAAACATTGGGCGGCAGACGATGGAGTGGTGCTGGAGACAGACCATGTCAGAGTAGAGGAACAAGGGATAGATGCATAATATCCATCCCTTGTTCCAGGTCTGCCCATAACCCGAAGATAACTGGGGGATGCAAGATTCCAACCAACCTTCGTTTGCTGCTGTGTAATGCCAGGTCTGTGGTACAGAAAACATCTTGCATCCATGATATGATCTTGGATGAATCCGCAGACCTGGCATGTATAACGGAGACCTGGTTGGATGAAGCCTCGGCACCTATTCTCGAGGCGATGTGCCCGCCAGGTTTCCGTTATGCACATCAGCCGAGGGAAGGAAGGCGGGGAGGGGGAGTGGCTGTCATCTATCGGGAGTCCTTGGTTTTTGCCAGGTCTCCTCTCCATGGGACCAAGTTTGTTGACTGCATGTACTGGAGGTTGGGCCCGAAGGGCAGTTTAGGGATCCTGCTTGTGTACCGCCCGCCTCGCTGCACAGCAGAATCCCTGGCCGAGGTGCTAGAGGTGGTCTCGGGTGTGCGCATGGTGTCCCAGAATTGTTGGTGGTGGGTGACTTCAATGTGCACGCCGAGGCCATTCTCAATGGAGCCCCTCGGGATTTCCTAGAAACCATGACTTCCTGGGAACTGCACCTTAGTAATGCTGAGCCCACCCATGTAGCCGGTCATGCTCTCGACCTTGTATTTGTCCTGGGAGAGGAGAAGAGTGCTCTGACGTTAGGGGCTATTACTTTTACCCCTGTGTCATGGTCAGACCACTATCTGGTAAACGTAGACTTCTCAATGCCGCACACCCTCTGCAAAGGCACTGGACCTATTAGAATGGTCCGCCCCAGGCGCCTGATGGATCCAGAAGGATTCCTGACTGCGCTGGGGGATTTGGAACTTGCTGAAGGTCATTCAGTCGATGCCCTGGTGATGGAGTGGAATACGGGGATCACCGGAGCATTAGACCGAGTGGCCCCGAAACGTCCTCTCCCCCTGAAAAGATCCCAGACAGCACCATGGTACACACCACGGTTGCGTGTTCTGAGGCAGGAGGTGAGACGACTAGAACGCCGGTGGCGTAAGTCCCGCTCCGAAGATGCTCGGACACAAGTTAGAGCAGCAGTAGCTGCCTATCATGTGGCAATAAAGGCAACAAAGAAAGATTACTTTGCTGCCTCTATTGCATCAGCAGAGTGCTGTCCCAGGAGGTTATTCCAAGTGGTCCGAAGCCTGGTTGGTCCAGTTGCTCAGGAACCCTTGGAACACTCAAAGGCCTCCTGTGACAATTTAGCAAAACACTTTGCTGATAAAACTGAACATCTGAGAAGCTCGATTTCGCATACCGTGATTGCAGATAGTGGACCAGAATTGACCGGTCATAATGTGATCCAATGGGATCAGTTTCGGCCTCTTCCTTCTGAGGATGTGGACAAGGTGCTGTCAACTGTGAAGCCTACCACTTGTCTCCTTGATCCATGCCCATCATGGCTCGTGATGAGCTGTAAAGAGAGATTGGGCGAAGGGATCAAGGCGGTGGTAAATGCATCCTTGAATGAGGGTGTATTGCCATTAGCCCTCAAGGAGGCAGTTATAAAGCCCATCTTGAAAAAGCCCTCCTTGGATCCCCAAGATCTAAACAACTTTCGCCCAATTTCAAATTTACCATTCTTAGGCAAGGTCATTGAACGAGTGGTGGCCAATCAGCTGTCAGCGCACTTGGATGAAACGGATTATTTAGATCCATACCAATCGGGTTTCAGGACTGGACATGGAACTGAAACGGCCTTGGTCGCTCTGGTGGATGATATGAGGATGGCACTAGATAGGGGAGAACTCACCTTTCTGGTCCTCCTTGATCTCTCAGCGGCTTTCGATACCGTCGACCACGATATCTTACTGGATCGTCTGGAGGGATTGGGAATAGGAGGCACAGTATTAAACTGGTTCCGTTCCTTTCTCTCCGATAGACACCAGCAGGTGGCATTGGGAGATGAGGTTTCAGACCCTTGGCCCCTCAACTGTGGTGTGCCACAGGGTTCTATCCTCTCTCCCATGCTATTTAACATTTATGTAAAGCCGCTGGGAGCTATCATCAGGAGGTTTGGGCTGCAGTGCCACCAATATGCGGATGACAGCTCTACCTCTCATTTAAGTCCTCGCCAGAGTTGGCTGTGGAGACCATGTCCAAGTGCCTGGACTCCGTGAGTGGATGGATGGGAAGGAACAGGCTAAAGCTGAATCCTGATAAAACGGAGGTACTGCTCGTGGGAGACAAAGGAAGGTTGGGAAATATTGACCTGGTGTTTAATGGGGTAAAACTGCCCCTGAAGGACCAGGTCCGCAGCCTCGGGGTGATTCTTGATTCCGGGCTGACCATGGAGGCTCAGGTTTCATCAGTATGCCGGGCAGCTTGGGGTCAACTACGTCTCATCCGGAGGCTGCAACCCTACCTTCCTGTCCACCAGCTCCCACTCGTAGTACATACGCTGGTCACCTCTCGTTTAGACTATTGCAATGCGCTCTACGTGGGGTTACCCTTGAAAACAGTCCGGAAATTACAACTGGTACAAAATACGGCGGCCCGTTTACTTACGAATAGCCGCCGTTATGATCATATTACCCCAGTGTTATTCAATCTTCACTGGCTTCCAGTTGTATTCCGGGCTCAATTCAAGGTGTTGCTATTAACCTTTAAAGCCCTATACGGTTCCGGCCCAGTATACCTGAAGGAGCACCTCCAACGTCATAAAGTGTGCCGCCCTACAAGATCTGCCACTCAGGGCCTTCTCTCGGTTCCGCCGACTAAAGTGGCTAGGTTGGTGAGGACTCGAGAGAGGGCTTTTTCTGTGGCGGCCCCCACGATTTGGAACTCCCTCCCAGTAGATCTTCGACATGCCCCTTCCCTAGACATATTTCGCCAGGGCCTGAAAACGTGGCTTTTTCATCAGGCCTTTACGATCCTTGAGACTTCCAAGATGAATTAGTTCTGGAACTGTAATACGAACAATCTACTAAATACTGTAATTCTTACTGTACTGTACTGGCTATATTGTTATTGTATTTTATTACGTTTTATTGTACGCCGCCTAGAGTGGCCATTGGCTAGATAGGCGGCCTATAAATTAAAGTTTATTATTATTATTATTATTATTATTATTTCCTTGAAAAGAAGGTCAGAGGAGTCTATTGTGTCTTTATGAAATATGGTTTATTTACACACACATTCACAGCCTGAGCATATGATGGAGGAGTTCAAAGCATAGATCTTGCTTTTCCATCCTGAAGCCATTGTGCAGGGAGCAGGCCTCTCCGTGTGTCTCCAGTTCCCAGCCTTTCTGTCAGACTCAGCTAAAAACACAAGCCTCTCTTTTGCCTCAGGAGATGGGGGGCTCTCCTGAAGAGTTTCCATAACAATAGCACCTCCTCTGCCCATTCACCAGTTAATGGGCACTTAACAGACCCATTAACCCACCTGGTCACTTAAAATGATTCCAGGCACACAGGCCCTGTGACACACATTTCCATAACATTTACATATGCCAACTGACATCTTTAGATCCCCCTGGGAAATTAAGACTATGGGCAATATGCCACCCAGCTGCCCTTTAAGCAAAGATTTTGAAGGAGTGTGTGTGTGTGTTTTCCGAGTGGGGGAAGAGGCAGGCCATTTGGGCCATCCCCTGAGCCTTGGCACCCCCCTCTTGCCTCACCAATGATGGCATCACAAAGAGATGCCAAGCCTCCTCCTTTGGAAGGCTAGGGTCTTCCGTGTTCCAGGACTGCCGCAGTCCACATCCTGGCTGAGAGGAAGTTTCCACGCAGGAAGGGAAGAAGACATGAAGACCTCTTCGCACTCCCCCATGGATTACCTCACGGTGCCCACCTTGCCCTCTGTGCCTCAGATGGAGAAACCGATAGTCAAGGAGGAGCCGATGCTAACCCAGTCCTCAAGCGCTGGAACCCCTATGGCTTCTGTGGCCAGCCAGGTGCCCGGGAGCATCCTCTCCCAGGCCACCCAAGAGCCTTCCACAATCATAGGTGCCACCTCCTTCATGAACAAGGCCAAAGAGCTGAAAAGATATAGCAAGAATAAGATGAAGCAAGGCAACAAAACCTTGTATCCCACACAGAGGGCCAAAGGTGAGGGGGATGAGGTCAATCCCAGGGCTACAGTTAGGTAATTTCAGGTGCCGGACTTAAAATTCTTTTACGGGGGATCCCTCTTTTTTAGACGGCCATGTGCCCTGGAAGCTGGTGGCTCTGACATCAGAGGGGCAGTGAATTTGCACCGGTTTTTAGTCCAAACGTTCAAGGGGCTGTCCAAAAGGCTGAAGCGGATTCACCTCCTCACTGACAACGGAGCCACCGGCCTCCACTGGCCATGCGTATTACTTCATTTCCTTCAAAATAGAATAAGCACTTCCTGCTTATTCTACGAACACAGGAAGCTGCCTTAGACCAAATGAGATCATGGGTCTATCTAGCGCAGTGTTGTTGACAACGACTGGCTGTCCAGGATTTCCGGCAGAGAGTGTCTCTCAGCCCTGCCTGGAGATAATGCCAGGGACTGAACCTGAGACCTTCCGCACGCAAGGCAGGTGCTCTACCATCGAGCTACACCTCTTCACTGAGTGTTGCCCCAGAGTTCTGGTTTGATGGCACCACTGGCTGATTCCTTCTTAGTGGCTCTTGAAAGCCAGTGGAACCAATGACCTAGGGAGGTGGTGGGCTCTCCAACGTTGGAGGCCTTCAAGAGGCAGCTGGACAGCCACCAATTGAGTATGCTTTAATTTGGATTCCTGCACTGAGCAGGGTGTTTATTTATTTATTTATTGCATTTATATACCGCCCCATAGCTGAAGCTCTCTGGGAGGTTTACAACAATTAAAAACAAATACACAAATTTAAAAACACATTTTTAAAAAGCAGTTTAAAAATACATGCTAAAATGCCTGGGAGAAGAGGAAAGTCTTGACCTGGCACCGAAAAGATAACAGTGTTGGCACCAGGCGCACCTCGTCAGAAAGATATTTCCATAATTTGGGGGCCACCACTGAGAAGGCCCTCTCCCTGGTTGCCAGCCTCCCAGCTTCCCTGGGACGAGGCACCTGGAGGAGGGCCTTTGATGTTGAGTGTAGTGTACGGGTGGGTTCGTGTCAGGAGAGGTATTCCATCAGGTATTTTGGTCCCAAGCTGTGTAAAGCTTTATAGGTTAAAACCAGCACCTTGAATTGAGCTCGGAAACATACAGGCAGCCAATGCAAGCGGGCCAGAATTGGTTTTACATATTCAAACCATCTGGTCCCTGTTACCAATCTGGCCGCTGCATTTTGCACAAGCTGCAGTTTCTGAACCGTCTTCAAAGGCAGCCCTACGTAGAGTGCATTGCAGTAATCTAACTTGGAGGTTACCAGAGCATGGACAACTGAACCCAGGTTATCATTACATTATCACACACCTTTTCAATGCTAAGGAATTGCAATGCATATTGGGAGGGGGAAAGTAATAAATTACATATTTTTATGTATAGTTTGTGGACTGAAAACAACAACAGAGAATACCAGTCCTATTCACTGGACTGATTTCCATTCCAAACATGGGATGAATAACTGAACATCGGCCATTTCCATTTCTGTTTCCGTTTCTCCCACATCCAGGCCTGGTGCCAGAAGGTGGCCAGGTCAGGCCCTGGCTGAGGACCCCTGGGCAGAGAAGGGCCTCTGAAGGGACTCTCCTTAGGCTGGGATGGTGGACTTTCCACTCCATGATCTGCTCCAGTGTCGGGTCATGGGACCCAGTGACCTGACGCTGCCATAGATTGCAAAGCAGGAGCTTCCAGGCAACACCCCCTGATACAGGCCTGCCTGTACCACCCACCTCCCATGCCAATGTCAACACATTGTGCTTGCTTCACATGCAACATATCATCAGCATATAAACTGATTAAGTGTTCTTCTTGAGGCACTCTAATTCCAACTATCTTGTTATTCTCCCTAAGTCTACTAGCCAGAAATCCTATCACAAGGGTAAAAAATAAAGGAGACAGTGGGCAACCTTGTTTTGTACCTGCTTGTAAGTCTATAGTTTTGTATTTTATATTTGTGGTGGACAAAGTATAGACGGCTTGCACTGCTGAGATGAATTTAGGGCCTAATTGAATTTTTTCCAGTGCTTTTAATAAGAACTTCCAATTCGCACTATCAGATGCTTTATAAATATCCAGTGCCACTATGGCGAAAGGAGCCCCCTTGAGTCTGCACACTTTTATTATTCTAAGTAGACGGCATGCTGGGTCTGCTATGTACCTACGAGGTATAAATACGGATTGATCTGCATGAATCAATTCGGTAATCACCACTTTCAGTCTATTTGCAAGGACTATTGCAAACATTTTGTAATCAGTGTTTAACAGAGATATTGGACGGTATGAATCTGGAAGAGTTAGGTTTTTACCTGGTTTCAGTAGCAGTACAGTATGCGATGCAGACCATGTTGGGGGACATCCTTGCCCCTGTCATCATTGTGTTATATAATCTAGTCATGTGAGGAATACGAATGGTACCATAGAGTTTATAAAAGCCTTTATTGCTGCCCCTACCTCTTCTTCTGAAATTAAATCTTCAAGCATTACTCTGTCTACCTCTGTTAATGTTGGACGTCTGACCCTGTCCAAGTAATCTTGTATATTCTGCTCCTCTGTGTTTTTGGTTTTTTTTGCTATATAGCTCCTCATAGAATTTAGCTAGTTCCTCTCCTCTTTGTGTATTCTTATTTGTTAGGGCGTTAGATTCCCTTAGTTTTAAAGAGCAGATACGGTTTTCCCTCCTCCTTTCTTTAACTCTCTTAGCTAAATGTTTTGTTCCTTTGCCTTCGTGTTCATCGTATTTTTGTTTGCAATACAGCATGTTTACCATTGTTTTATCTATTTCCGCTAAATTAATTTCTGATAGTTTCTTTTCCATCTCCTGTCTGATATTTTGCGAGACTGTTGCCTTATAACGAGCCACTAAGTCTTGTAGTTCCCTCTCTAATTTCTTTTTTTGCTCTTTATGTGTACATTGAATAAACCCCCACTCGCTTATATACTGCCCCCTGATCACTGCTTTCATTGCTTCTCATCTGGTTCCTTCCCTGATTCCTTCATCCATATTATCTTTAAAATAGTTCTCCAGCCCTTCTTGAATTTTAGTTCTACTTTGAAGAGAGGAGAGAAGTGTTGGGTGCAACTTCCATCTTGAACAGACTTGTTTTTCAGATTTGTCACTCATGATCTCCGCAATTACTGGAGCGTGGTCAGTGACTTGAATTGTTCCTATCTCGATTTGTTGTACTAGTGGAAGTACTTCTGAGACTATAATAGCATCCAACCTAGAAAAAGCTCTATGTGGTCTAGAGTAAAAAGAATAGCTAAAATCTTCTGGACGAGTCTCTGACCATACTTCCCTTAAGCCTGCTTTATGTATCACAGTATAGAAATTTACAGCCTGTTTTAAATTGGGGGTCATTTTTCCCCTTATCATTGAGTTTTTAAAAATCCGTAAAGCACCCTGTCCTTTTGTCAGTTTATTAGGGTTAAACCCCTTAGTCCCACTTCCCAGTTTATCCTCTAGTATTGACATCCAGCTAGCCATCAAATCTTGTTTAAGGGACTGAAAGTGCTTTGAAATTTCCTCCTTAATTGTTCCTTCAGTTATTTCAGGGGTGCCCACCTCTGCCTCTGTTAGCGCACCAATAGAGGTTTTACTCATGCTCATCGCCATTTTGGAGTTAATCGCGTGTCTGTCTTGAGCCGGTCTCACAATCAGTATCCTTCCCGTCGGTTTAAAATATCCTGTAAGGTCCAGGTTTTTATTTCTCTGCTCTCCCTAGAGCATGCCTCACAAGGGGAATTTGTTTGATAAACGAACAAACCATTTATTCTGTGATTAAAGGCATTAATGATATATCGGGCTGGGGAGCTCTCACCCTAGGCCGCCATCTTTCTTGGTGACCAAGCCCCACCCCCCTGGGTGGGCCTATTTAAGTCCCACATCACCTGCATCAGGAGGGAGTATTGAGAAGCATGACGCCACGGGCCCGGGACAGGCTGGTGCCCAAGGGCCCAGCCATGGCTGGTGCCCAAGGGCCCAGCCATGGCTGGTGCCAACCCTGCCCACATCCTTAGCTGTAGGGAACAATCTAATGTGGTCTGAGACATGGGCAAGGGAGATTACTGCCTCCTCCCCCTCCCTAAAATGGCTCTTCCTCTTCGTTCAGGTACAGCAAAGTCCACCCGGCACCGTCACAAGCGAAAGTACCGACACATAACTCTGAAAGAGTTGATGGCTCGCTCCTGGCAAAAGATCCACCCGCATCTTATCAAGTTGAGGAAGATCATCTATGACTTGACCCAGTCATTCTACTTCGACTTCTTCGTCTGCTCAGTGGTTGCCATCAACACCATCTTGCTGGTGGCGCAGACGTTCGCTGTGGTCGAAATCCGGGGAGGCAAGGCCACTGAAGCACCATTATTTCTAGGAAATGATCACCTGGCTGTGTAGATCTTTTCTGAATGCTGGGTAGCTACAAGAGCATGCTCCAGTTTGAGAGGGTCAGGGTTCCTCCCTGTCCAGACTCAGAACCTGGGGCCTTCTCAGAGGAGGAGCAGGGGTTGCAGGACTCCCACCCTTTGTACATCTAGGAGGGCTGCCCTCCAACCAGTATGCTGCCCCAGAGGATGGGAGCAAGCCCTCCTAGGTGCACAGAAAGGTAGGGGCCGTGGCTGGAGGCGCAGGGTTGGCAGCAGTGGGCAAACGGCGTGGACACAAGTGCAGTATTGCCAACAACCTAGTACATCCCCTGCCCTCGCCACCACCCCGCCACACCCCATCCTGGTCTTGGTGAGCAGCAGCACCAATGGAGCTGGGAGGGTGGTCCTGTGGCAGCACCGCACTCCACATGCTATGGTTATGCCTGTGAACTCAAGCCCAAACGGACAAAGCGGCAGTTCTGCATTCAGGACAGAGTGCTGCCTGTTACCATTTTATAGGACTGGGCATGTCGAGGTGTGTACGTGAGGGATGGGGGGGTACTTTTTTTGTTGCTGCCCTGAACCGGGATTCCTTGGGGACAGAGCCCTCTGGCAACTGCAGCTAGAGATGTAAAATTTCTGGAAATTTTGAACCCATGGGGGAAAATCAAATTTTCTATATGCAGTACTTTTTTTTTTAGTGCTCTTTACAGATTGAAAGTCACTTTTTTTTCTTTAGGAACATAAAATGTATCAAGTCTAGCAAGGTTTGCGCCATTACATTGTCATGTTTGGTATATTGAAAGTACAGTTTATGCAGAAAATTACAAATTGAGTTGAATTTGTTAAATGTTTGTTACAAATAGAGCTACATTTGAGTGATCGCTGTCAGTTTCTGCTTCTTTGTATTTGTCATAATATTTTCTCACGGACTTCGAAAAATTGAAGATTTGCCCAGATTGAAATAAGCTCCTATACCCTTTTGTATGTCATAGCACAAACATTTCCAGCTTTTCCAGTTTTTTGGAAAAACAAAACAAAAAAAGGCTTTGGAAAAACAATGGATTTTTTCTCTCTGGCTTTCCCCTGTTTTCCCCCTGGGCCTTCACATCTCTAACTGCAGTACTGAGGAGGAGATGGGTCCACTGTCTGGCCTTTCCCATGTAGACCTGCGGGCATCAGAGACTGCTTCTCTTCTCCTGAGCCCCGAGGAGACCCCTCTGCTGTCATACTCTGATGGCTGATCCACAGACTTCTCAAGGGTTCAAGAGAGCCTTGGGGAGAGATCCATACACCTGGAAACCCCATTATCTTGAAGCAGGTGTTGGCCCTCTTGATGGTTGTTTATAATAATAATAATAATATTCTGCCCTTTCTCCCAGTAGGAGCCCATTACCTACTGGTAATGCCCATGCTTGCTGGGGCTGATGGGAGTTGTAGTTCAGTAACATCTGGTTCCCCACACCTGCCTTGAAGGAACCAACGACTACAGAAGAAGGCACTGGCCAGGAGGCAGCACTCAGGGAGTTCCAGTCCTGCTATAAAGTCCTGCTATAAAAATAAACCAGGTGCTCCAGGACCTTGGTGAGACAGCTTGGATGTTAGGACTCAGCTCAGGAGTAGTATCCATGGTCCTGGACCCACCCTGTGATCTCCTGCCCAGCTGCTGACAGGGACTACTGACCTCCCCTTGTTTAGGCCATCACCGGTCTTCAGTGGCAGGCAGTCCCAGGATCTTGACAGCATTTCCTGTGGAGGAACATGGTTTTCTCACCATCAGTGGTGTGTTCTCTGTCTCTCTCATATTAGAGTGGTTCTTTTCCGCCATGGATCCTGCCTTCCTTTCTGTCTATGTGGTAGAGGCCATCCTCAAGATAACTGCGTTAGGATGCGACTACTTCCGTGATCCTTGGAATGACATTGGTGGGTCTGTTTTTTTGTCTTTTGTTTTGCAGCATGGGCCAGGGGACATGAACAATTGCCGAAACCATGGCATTCCAGGACCAGAGCAGATTGCCTGGTGCAGAACGTTTTAATTTTTTGACACATAAACTGCAAACAAAGTCAGTAACCATTGTTAGGGAAGTGTCATGGCCTGGTATGTTGGAAAAGGTGATTCCTATACCCCCAGGGTGAGACGAGGGGTGTTGCCTGGTATGAAAGTTCTGTTTAGAGTGTGTGTGTAGTGTTGCTTGTTTGTATGTGTTTAGATCTGGCTGATTCTCATGGTGTGTGAGCATCTGAAATGGTTGTTCATTGAAGACGTGAGATTGAATTATGTGAGTGCTTATGTGAGGATCTGAGGTGTGGCAGAATAGCAAGTTTAAGTACACTGGTTTAGAGTGTTTTATTAATGGGAGTGCGTGCTGATCTTGCAAGGTTGGGCTTGGGTGAATTGAATGACAGGTATTTCCAGCTGCAGTTAGACGAAGTTCAACTTAGTACTATAAAGGAGGCTGACATTTTAATTACTTTGCTCTGTTTAATGACATGATTGATGTATAGTGGTTGGGAAGTGAGTTGATTTTCTTTTGTTGAATCATCTATTACGCAATTTTAAAAGGTTAAATTTTTTAAACTTGTTTTTATCAGTAATTTTATTTTCTGATCTCTAGAGGATATTTTGTTCAGTTGTTTACTGTGTATTTTTGTTGTTGATTTTTATGTGTATTGTTTATTTTGATCCTAAAGAAGATGTTCTGTTGTGCTGTTTTCTTTAATAGAATGTAGAGATTTTTTTGGGTTTTTTAAAATTTGCTGTTTACTTAAAGATGTTTTCACTGATGCTGTAAACCGCTCAGCATTTTGTTTAAATATAAGCGGTATAGAAATTGTCCAGAATAAATAATCATAAAAATAGAAATTGACTAAATAAATAATAACCAACAGAACATGCCTTCAGTTTCATATTGTATAAAGAGATTTTCCGCCAGTCCAGTAACATATAGCAAATTAAGTATTGTTATACTAGTGAGAAGCTGTTCAGCCCAAAATATTTTTCCAAAGGTCTGGAGAAAGCGGACTCTAGTCATGTTCTTTCCGTGCTGCATACGAAATGAAGCAGAATCAGTGTTCATGGAAGTTGTCTTTATGTTTTTCCCTCTCTAACTTGCTGGCTTTATCCTCCATTATGGCCACTGGCACTGACCATATCTGTTCACACCAATCCTCCATTGTCATGATGTATAAGGCCACATCCACACCATACATTTATTATACCGCTCTAACAATCATGGCGTCCCCCCAGAGAATTCTGGGAAGTATAGTTTGTTCAGGGTGCTGACAGTTGTAAGGAGAAGCCCTTTATTCCCCTCACAGGGCTACAATTCCCAGAGTTCCCTGAGAAGAAGGTTTGACTGTTAATCCGCTCTGGGAATTGCAGTTCTTGGGGGGGATTTCACATTGTACAGTACTGTTGTGTTGCCTTCTAGGGTTTGCTGTGTTATCTAGTGCAGACAAGCCCCGCCATTCCATAAATCCCAACCAGCCTAGGGAGGGAGTTTGGATTGCTCTCTTAATTGGAAAATATATTACATGAATGCAACTTGCTTGCCTGCCATCCTTTCCTGGGAGGGAGGGAGTCCTAGTGAACTAGGTGTGTCTGAGTAGACATGCACAGGATTTTGCTGTTAATGTCACCATCAACAAATTATTCCCATGTGCAGGAAAGGAGGCAGTCATTTCATAAGCTTGTTTGAAACTGAGTAACATATTTTTCCCAATAATCAGCCTACACTCTTCAGATGTGAGTCATGCTTTTGACTTATTATATTGTTGCATGCACCCCAATCTCCAAGCGGTGAGAGGGTTGGTTTCCTTGGAATGAAGGTCACTGGAGACAGTGGTGTCTTCAGGATATAGGGTTTTATTTATGCATATATATACAACCTGAGCATAAGATGGAAGGGCTTCCCCATTAGGTTTCTAGGGAGACTCCCCAAAGCCAGGGCTTGGGGTTCAGCACACAGAGCAGTCAAACCTGTCTCTTTTCAGCTCCCCAGCTTCAGATAAGACTAAAAACACACAGGCTACCTCTTGGCTCTAGGATGAGAGGGGAAGCTACCCTCATCTTGGAAGAGCACCTTCAGTCCTTTGTTCTTATGGCAACACATCTGCTCTTGACCAAGCATTCAGACATGTCGATCGGGTGCTCAACAGACCCATTAACTTCACAAAGAAACTGGCTTGACCAATTCTGCCGGTTCCTTCTGCTACAGATCCCAACCTTTACAGCTACAGAATCACAAGCTTGGAGGGTACCCAAAGACATCATCCATACCAACCAGCCAAACCTATAACAATATGTTACGTATTGTGTATTCTGCATGTTTTTGTATTAACTGATATTAAATAAACATTCTATTTAAAAGGGGGGTGTTTAAGAAGAATATGTTCTTCGGTACTCTGCACGTGCTTAAGGGATGCTCTGTAGCCCCACCAGTTCAGTGAACAGGCTGCAGCCCTGTATCTTCTGGGTCTGCCTTCATTGCTGTGTTTACTCTTCTTCCCCTTGCCAGATTTCTTCATTATGATCATGACGGTGCTGGATTTTGTGCTCCCCCTGTTTATCTCCTCCAGGCAGGGCAACCGGGGCAATACGGTTACGCTCTTCCGGGTCCTCAAAATCTGCAAGGCCATCCGCGCCATCCGCGCCATCCGTTTTCTGCTCACCCTCCGGTTAGTGCCCAAATTCCAAACTGTGGTGACTTGGGGGTGGGGTAAGAAGAGAGGTGGGAATGAAAAAGTCATAGAGGGCCTCCAGAGTGTCAGTATTTTCCAGGAGAGCTTCAGCGCATACTAGGAACTTCCACACCAGATATTTAAAGCACTGTTCTACCAGTTTAACAGTCATGGCTTTCCCCAAAGGATCCTGGGAACTGTAGTTTGCTAAGGGTGCTTGGAACTGTAGGTCTATGAGGGGTCTCCTAACTAGGACTGGCACCAGGCATGATAGGGCCCTTGGGCAGCAGCCTGCCCCGGGCCCCAGCATCTGCCTGCATGTCCCACCTACCTTTCCCTTGAAGTGAATGCTGACTGCGCTGTGCGTGCATGCCTGCCATCAACCAAGATGGCGGCAGGGGCATCAGCCACTCAGGGAAGCCTCAGCTGCCATCTTGGTTGATGGCAGGCATGGGCCTGCAGCGCAGCCAGCCTTTACTTCAAGGGAAAGGTCGCTGGGGCATGCAGGTGGGCGTCATGGGCCTGTGCGGTAGTAGGGGGGTGCCTGGGAGCTCCCTCTCTGTGAACCAGGCAGGGTCAGGAGCTGACACTGCCAGAGACAGAGCTTGGAAAAGTTACTTTTTTTGAACTACAACTACAGCATGTGCTGGCTGGGGCTGATGGGAGTTGTAGTTCAAAAAAGTAACTTTTCCAAGCTCTGGCCAGAGATCATGGAAGGGAGTGCTACCCACTCACCCAAAGGAGGGGCCCTTCGGGGGCCTTTGGCCAGGGCCTGACCTGGCTGCCCTCTGGTGCTAGCCCTGGTCCTAACAACTCTCAGCACCCTTGACCAACTATGGTTCCAAGGATTCTCTGGTGGAAGCCAGGGCTGTGAAAATGATATAAGAGTGCTTTAAATGTATGGTGTGGATGTGACCTATGTTTGGGCAATTAAAGTGGATGCAAGGGGTCTGTTGCCCTAGCATGCTGTTCTTCAACGTTGGGTCCCCAGATGTTGCGGGACTATGACTCTCATCATCTCTGACCATTGGCTAAGCTGGCAGTGGAGTTGTGTTCCAACAATATCTGGGGACCCAACGTTGAAGAACAATGCCCTAGCACAACAAATCTACTTAAAAAAAAAAGAATCTGACATTTTATGGTTTGGAAAGTGATAGTGTGGGATGAAGGAATTATTAATGGAAAGACACATAAAGACCCCGCAAGCAAAATCAGGATCAATTCCGGATGAATGCTCGTCATCATAGAACCTCCTCACAAACACCTTGAAACAAATGCTCAGTTAAGATGGGATGCAGGGCACTTCCAGCCTGCTGCTCTTTTTGCGTGGGATTTTAATGACGTATTCTGGCAAATTCAGGTTGCACAATTATTGTTGACTGGGAGGCCTTGCACATCAAACCCACCTCCCCAAAAGACTGGATTTTTTGCCATAAGGAAAGTGACAAGGAAATGTACTGGATGGTGTGGGCTAACACTTGCTTGATGCAATCTCACCTCCCCACAAACAAGCCAAGGTAGGTGTTCATTAAACAGCCAACATAGTCTAATCTCCCTGCAAAGAAATCGGGACGAATGCTCAATAAACAGGTCATCTGGGAGCGCCCACTGCCTACATTCTGTGTAAGCTTCGTGCAAGCAAATCAGGATGCATGCTCGATTAATGGGTCATCTGGAGGAACCCATAGGAACTGCCCAGCTTCTGGAACGATGGAGGTGGAGGTAGCTAGTGGCTCCATGTAAGTGGCGCAGTGGAATCCGCTCTAGGTTTTAATCTGAACTTTCGATGAGCTGTCCAAGGTGCTGAAAGCTGGACCAGATTCCAATGCCGCACTGACACAGAGCCACCAACTGCCAATGGATGGGAGGAGAGTTGAGAGTAAGGATGGGGAGAGAAATTTGATTCAATTCACATTTAAAGCTGCATCCATCAAATCCGCACTTTCTGAAACATTAGGACACAGCCAATGCGCAATGCAGTTCTCCAACCAGTGTTTAGAAAAGTGCATGCATCAGGGGAAAGGGTGCCTGAAAATGAATATATTTTCTGAAAATACATTGTAAGAGGAGAAATGAATTGCATTGCTAGACTTGTAGGGCTGGAAGGGAGCCTAGAGGTCAGCTAGTCCAACCCCCCTGCTCAAGGCAGGATCTTGCAACTGTAGCACCAGCTTCCATCGTAGCATCCGGTCACACTAAGTTCCACAGGTTAATGTACATTAATGACATGCATACTAAAATGTGTTTGTTAGGAGGAATTTGCCCTTAAATGTTGAAGAATTTTCATGAGGATTTATTTTTTAAAAATTGCAAATTGCTGCAGAAATGTGGAGAAACTGAATTTAAGGTTGGAAAAAATGAGATAATGGAAACCAACAGACCTTTACATCCTTAGTTGATAAGGACTGACCTGAGACCCCCAACTGAACTCTCTGCTTTTGTTTCTCTGTTTTTCCATGCAGCGTGATGGAGAACCTTCAAGAAGTCACAAGCACTTTTATGCTTTCCTGCCAGTCCATTGGTGCCATCATTCTCCTCATGTTCTCTTTCCTCTGTATCCTCCCAGGAAAGGGTGCGATGAGGAGGGAAGCAGGGCTGACCAAAGCCATGTATTTATTTGCTGCATTGCTAGACTCGTAGGGCTGGAAGGGAACCTAGAGGTCAGCTAGTCCAACCCCCCTGCTCAAGGCAGGATCTTGCAACTGTAGCACCAGCTTCCATCGTAGCATCCGGCCACAATAAGTTCCACAGGTTAATATGCACCCTCAAGAGAGCTAAAGGGATTGTGCGCTCTCTCCCTCAAGACAGCTAAAGGGATTGTGCTCTGTCTCTCTTTCTCTCTCTCTCTCTCCCTCTCCCCCATCCCATCTCACATTTCCAAGACTGCCATTTTGTTCCTTAGCTCCACCTTCCACCTCTCAGTCATGTCTTCTGTGGTGTTGCGTGACATGTTCCACGATGCCGACGAGAAGCACTTTGGAGATCTCTTCAACACCATCTTCACCCTTTTCCAGCTTTTCACTTTGGATGACTGGTCCCTCATCTACCTGACTTGTTACGATGCAGGTGCCAGGAGAGGATGGCGGTAGTGGAAATATCCTACCCCGACCCTTTCTCCACCGGGGGGGGGGGAGACTTCAGGCTTGCAGGATCTATTAAAGTAGGGAAGGGTCACAGCTCAGTGACAGAGCACTTGCTTTGCATGTCAACAGACCCAGGTTCAACTTACAAACTTAAAGACACTGAGATTTTCAGAAAATCCCACTCCTAGACCAGAGGTTCCTACACTTCCCCCCACCCCCGGACCACTCAAAAATGGCTGAGGGTTTTGGTGGACCATGGAATGATTTTTCTGCCTGTTGCAATGCAAAGCGGCTAGCTGCATGCATGGTTTTTCATCACGTTCTTGCTTTTTTATGTCTTGTATTGTCTTTCATTGTATCACAATTGGCATTTTATCGAGTGCAATCAAACAAAACGTGAGAAATAAGAGAAGCTATGCAAAATACCATTAAAAATCAGTATGAATATTTAATGCAGACATGCCGTGGACCACCTGAGCGAACCACCGTTTGGGAACCTGGCCCTAGGCAGCATTATAACTGCAATCCACCCACCCACCCCACGTTCCCTTTTGCAGGTGCCTGGTACATCATCATCTTTCTTATCATCTACATCCTTGTGGAATACTTCTTGCTTCTCAAGTAAGCATGGGCCATGTGATCCAGCACATACGAACATAAGGAGAGCTTTGCTGCTGGGTCAGGCCAGTGGCCCATCTAGTCCAGCATCCCGTTCTCACAGTGGCCAACCAGGTGCCCATGGGAAGCAGGACCCGAGGGCAACAGCAACTCTCCCCTCCTGAGGTTTCCAGCAATTCAGAAGCACATCGCCTCTTGACAGCAGAGGCTGAGCATAGCTACCATGGCTAGTAGCTATTGATAGCCTAATCCTCCATGAATATATCTAATGGTGTTGTGGTTAGAATGTCAGACTATGGCCTGGGAGGCCAGGGTTCAAATCCCCGCTCAGCCGTGAAGCTCACTGGGTGGCCTTGGGACAGTCACAGACTCTCAACCCTCACAGGGTTGTTGTGACAATAATATAAACAGAGGGAAAGCCTTGTTTGTATGCCCAAATATAGAAGAGCTTTTACAGCTGCCAGCTTTAATGTACTTCCGTCCGCCCTCCTGGAGGGAAGATATAGAAGGGTACCTTATCGCGAGCGGGTCTGTCCATGTGGAATGGAGGAAGAGGAGACTGTAGGTCACGTTTTATTCTACTGTACCTTTTATAGGGATCTCCGCCACTCTTTTATTACCCCAATTTTACAAAGCACCCCAGACTTACCTAGTGAGCTTTACTTAACACACTTATTGGCAGACAGGAGCCCACAGGTTACAGTAAGAGCGGCTAGCTTCCGTGCTGCCGCTGTCGCATGTCGGAAAACAATTATAAATGATCTTACATAGGAAATTTGATACTGATTTTAATTTTGTACTTTTTACTCATTTATGGTTTTATGTATTCTATATCATCTTGTTTAACCATGCTTTTTTATGTACTGATCTTTGATCGAAATAAATTCTAACTAGCCTTCTTTGTATGCCACCTTGCGTTTCATGGAGGAAAGGTGGGACATAAATATAATAAATGAATAAATAATCCTCTTTTAAAGCCATCCAAGTTGCTGCGCATCACTGCCACCAGTGATTCTTCCTCAGATTTATTAGAGATGACCTTGGCTTTAATGGCATGTCAAGAGATGGTTTATTTATTCGTTACATTTGCATCATGCCTTTCCTCCAAGGAGCTCAAAGCAGCACCACACACTGTTCACCCCCAACCTGCATTTTATCTGTGCACAGCAACCCTGTGAGGTAGTTTAGGCTCAGAGAGAGAGGGAGGGAGAAACTGGCCCAAGGTTTTAATTTGTTTTTATAGATGCAATTGTTTTAACTCCTGTTATGTATGCAATTGTTTCTTATACATTTTTACTGTATTGGGAACTCGCTTTGAGATGCTTCATAGGAAATGATCAATTCATAAACGAAATAACAATAAATGTTGTTGCTTGCACCCCAATCTCCAAGTGGCAAGAGACTCCAGGGGTTCCATTGCTTAACCAGGGTTCAGTTCCCTTGAAATGAAGGTCACTGGAGGTGGTGATGTCTTTAGGATATATGGTTTTATTTACAGAAATATACAACCTCAGCATAAGATAGAATGGCTCACAACATGAACACACCCACAGATCTTGCTTCCCCATTAGGTTTCCAGGGGAGTCCTCAGAGCCATAGCTTTGTAATCAGCCCAGAGCAAGCCAAGCTCTGTCTCTTTCCAGCTCCCATGTCCAGCTCACAGCAGCCGAAGCTAGTTCCTGGGCGATTGTTCTCCTACCTATAGGATGATGTGGCCACCAGCCAGGTGAGGGGGAAAGACCTTACCCTCCCCTTCTGGAAGCATCAGCAGCTACATGTTTCTATGGCGACATGACCAACCCTTTGGGCATGTAGATGGATGCCTAACAGACTTGGTCAGGCCCAGTTAGTTAAAAAAGAGACTGTTTTGACCACGTCAGCAGTTCTTTCCACTACATACTCCCATTTTACAGATACAAAAACACAGGCTTGAAGGGGACCCACAGGCATCATCCAAACCAACCCCCCAATCCAACATCACCATTACTACTACTACTACTAATAATAATAAACAATGCTGCTGCATCCTCTGTCTTTTTGTCTTGCAGCTTGGTGATTGCGGTCCTGGTCGATAATTTCCAGATGGCTCTGCTTAAGCGCCAAGAGCTCAAGAGGCAGAAGGTCAGCAGGGGTTCTTTCCATGGGGGGAGGGAGCAGGCACTGGGAGTGTTGAAAAGTGGAGGCAGCAAGGGAGAGATGCTGCTTATGTTGCCAGAACCACTCCCGGGTGTGACTCCTTTAAGTGCTGATGAGCAGGAGGACTCAACGTCCAACACTTGCCCATCGCTGAACAACATCTTTGTGTTCCTCCCCTTCTCCAATTGACAGAAGTGGATCGAACTGAAGGACAGCGGTGTAGAAGAGGATGCCACTGGCAAGCTAACAGGTGATAGTAGCATTTGGGGAGGATGGCAGCAGATTTTAATTTGAGGCGCGACTCTGGCCTAGATCCTTTAATGCAGGGGAGAGACTTCAGGCCTGAATGTGGCCCTTCAAGCCTGTCTATCTGGCCCTTGGGACTCTCCCCAGACCACACCCCCTCTCCTCCTCAGCCACTCCCCTCACTGCCCCGTTCACATGCTCCTCGAGTGTTTTTGCCTGGCTGAGAGGTGTCCCCGAGGTCTGATTAGGTCTCTTGGTTGCCCGGATGGATAGATAGCAGGGCCGGTCCCAAAGGGTGGCCAGGTTGGGCCCTGGCCAAGGGCCCCTGAAGCCACAGGGCCTCTCAATAGGGTGGGGAAGGAGTAGCGCTCCTTTTCCACGATCCGTGGCAGAGTAGCTGCCGTGGATTGCAGGGAGAGAACTTTTTCTGCCTGCCCGTTCACTGGCTCCACCTACCCATCGCACCTGCCTTTTGCAGCTGTGTGGGCTGCGTGCGCAGGACTGCCATTAACCAAGATGGTGACTGAGGGTTCCCTAAGGGGCTGAAGCCTCCGCCACCATCTTGGCTGATGGCAGCGATGCAAGCACGTAGCAACCCGTGCAGCCACAAAAGACAGGAGAGATGGAGACAGTGAATGGGCGGGCAGAAGAAGCTCCCTCCCTGCGAGAGTCAGGTAGGCGCACGTGTGTGTGTGTGTGTGTGTGTGCATGTGTGCACTGAGGAAAGCTGGTGCCCAAGGGCCCGGCCTGTCTGGCGCCGGCCCTGAGGGGCATGTAAGGTGAGCCTACAGTACAGAGGTCACATTTGCATTCGTTGCTCTACCTCCTTTTGCTTGTGGCACTGCCCACCACTGGCAAGTGGCCCTCACAGGGTTGACGGGAAGGGATTGCGGCCCTTGGGCTGAAAAACTCCCCCTGCCCTTTCTTGAATCTGCCAGGGCTTGCCACTCTTGCAACAATAAAGGAGAAACTGCCTCTGTGGCTCAGCCTTTCTCTCACCACCGAGTAAATGAGCCTGTCCCCACAATCCTGGACCTAGGAACACTGGGCTTGCAGGCTAGAAAGTGCGGTTTCCTGGCTTACTAACTGTTCTTCTGACCAGTTTTGGCAGGGCCGAACTTTATGGGACAACCAACGCATCTCTGCATTGCAAAATGCAGTAACAGCCACTGCAGGGGGAACCCTGAAAATGATTGCCATTGCAGCAGCCAGGGGTGGGAGGGAGTTTCACTCTTTCCTCCCTGGCTGTGGTCTAGGCAAAAATGGCACCTTTGAAGCTGCTATTTGCATTGGGAGGAAGTCGCCCCTCCCATCCGCACCATCCGTCTAGGGTGACGTTTGCAACTGCAGGAATGGTTTCTTAAAAGGAATAAATGGCAAGTGTGAAACCTTCCTCGGTTTGGATCGGGACCCTGGCTTGGATGGGAGGGGGGCTCAAATCCTTTGCCCCTCACTCCGTTGTGGCCCTGATCCACACTGGAGGCCTTGCTGCACCGGCTGGTTGCCTTGCTGCACCTGCTGTTTGCCTTGCAAGAAAAACTTCCATTGGCATGAATGGGAGCTTTTATTCCCAGGCAAACTGCAGGTGCAACAAGGACCCCCAATGCTGATCAGGACTGCAACAAGGGGAGGGAAGAGTTAAAGTCCTCCTACCAACCACATTAGTAAATGCAAAGTCAGGAGGAGGGAGAAAGACTGAACCTTAACCGTGGATCCAAACGCTTCATGCTGGCAAGTCTCCTTCTGTGCTTCTCCTTACAACAGAAAAGCCCAATGTGAAAGACGAACAGGATGAGGAATTCTTCCGGCGGATGGTCATGGAAAAATATGGCAGCCTCGAGTTGATTGACAGGTGAGGAGGCGCAGCAGCCATCTGATGAAAACGTTGTAGCATTGTGCTTGTAGCATTGTTTTACCCCACTCTTCAGCTGGAAGGGAAAAAATAATAAGATAGGCTTACAATCTAAACGTCATGGCACAAAAGGAAAAGGGTCAGGAGGAGGAAAAGGGCAAACTCGCGCACTCGTTCTTTGTTACAAAGGTCTCAGAACAACCAGCTGGAATGGAAAGCAGTTCAAGGAAAGCAGGAGCCAAAAGTTGCTGGAATCTCCGTGGAGCCGATGGAGCTGCTCTGCTTTCCTTCTGTCCCTCTGCACTACAGCCTGACGGAATGGCTGCAGCTGGGTGACTGGTGAGAGGGAGCCACGGGCAGCGGATCCCTCAGCGGAGCTGACAGAGGGGCCCTGCTTTCCTCCTCTCCCTCTGCTCTGTTGCCTGCAAGCCCGACAGCTCCCAGAATCCTTTGCATGAAGCCATGATAATTGAAAGAGGCGTCATAGCGCTTTAAAGGTACGGTGTGGATTATTGAGGTTTAGCATATATAGCAGCAGAGTGCAGAAATAAATAGTCTGATAAGATGAGTGACTGAAAGAATAAAGAAAACAAGGTTTATTACTGCTGGGAAATAAAGTCATTCTGTGTATACAGGTATACATGCGGCCCTTATAGAATCGCAAGGCTAGCACTCACACACGCTATCGATCTAACTAACAAAATGAAGGAGGAAGGAAGTAAACCCTGAGAAAAGCAAGTTACATATCAACAAGTGGCTTACTAAAGAAGGAATCTGTGAGGAAATCTGTGCCTTTCTGTCTATTCTGTCCTTCTCCCACGCCCAGTTCATGTTATTATTTGTCACATGCATTGGTGCTTTACTCCCAACGTATGGCCCCTTGAGTTCCAAGCCGTTTAGCCCCCCACCCAAGCATTTTTCTTCTCTGTTCCAGAGAGTGGCAGCTTTTCTATTCCTACTTTCGACTGATGACAGCAATTGAGACAAACCAGCAGCAATTCCTGTCTCAGACGTCTACCACCGACAAGATCTTGGACACTTTCTTTGAGGTAGGAGAGCCCTCGGAGAGGAATCCCCTGCAAGGCCTTTTCTTGGTCAGGCCTGCCTAGTCCAGTGAAGAGAGGCTCCCTCCTTTCCTGAAAGGAGACCTCATCAGAGCTCAGCGAGGTCAGGCTGGAGAGAAAGATATCCTTTCCCAAAGGCAGGCCCTCCAGATGTCGCTGGACTTGAACTCCTACCAACCACAGCCAGCAGGACCAATGCATTGAGGATGATGGGAGTTAGCTTGACAACATCTAAAGGGCAACCACTTCCCAACTCCTGCCCTAGGAGCATCGACCAAGGGCTGCCAACCTTTTTGGGCCAGTGGGCACATTTGGAATTTTGAGAAAGTGCTGTGGGTGCCAGTCATAAAATGACTGCCACAGGGGCGTGGCATAACACAAACTGGCTGCCACATTTAAAAGAGCAGGAAAACAGACAGGATCACAATATGGTGGTAGATGGCCCCCATCAATGGGCAGGGGGGGGCAAGAGAAGGCATCTGCATCAGCCGCCACCACACTCGCTCACAGAGAGAAGCTCTTTGCACCTCTCAGTTCAGAACAGAAAGGAGGGTTGGTGTCCAATTTTAGCATCCAGTGAAATGCCAGCATTTGTAAGGGTGTGTGTGTGTGTGTGTGTGTGTGTGTGTGTGTGTGTGTGTGTGTGTGTGTGTGTGTTCAGTGTAGGAGAGGTCGAGGCAGTGCAGACAGGAACTGAGCAGGAAAAGCAAACAATTGCTTATGCATTGTAGTAGAGAATAGGAATAAATGGACAGTTCTCCCAATGGAGGGCTGTAGAATGCCTCAAGGATCAGCACTGTGTTTTTTCACCTGTTCATAAATGATCTGGGATTAGGGGTGAGCAGTGAGGTGGCCATCTTTGTTGAAGATACAAAATTGTTCAGTGTTGTTAAAAGAAAAAGGGATTGTGAAGAGCTCCAAAAAGGACCGCTCCAAATGAAGTGAGTGGGCAGTAAAAAGGCAAATGCACCTCAGTGTAAACAAGTTCAAGGTTCTAGTTTTGGTGTACAAAGCCCTATCTTACCCCTTATACACCCAGTCGATCACTGCACTCTGCAGGTGAGGGGCTCCTGCAGATACCATCTCATCAGGAGGTCCGTTCCGCACAACATAGGAAATGGACCTTTAGTGTTGTGGCACCTCCCCTGTGGAATTCCCTCCCCTTAAATATTAGACAGGCGCCATCTCTGTTATCTTTTTGGCGTCTATTGAAGACTTTCCTCTTTCAACATGCCTTTTAAGTTGAGACCTATCCCAGTCTGTGTCTGAATTGGAATAGCTTTTTAATATGTTTTTTTTTTAAACAATATGTTTTTTAACCCCTTTTTTAAAGATGTTTTAAAAGCTTTTAAAAATGTTTTTAAAGTTGTGTTGTTTTGGTGTATTTTAGGGGTCTTTTTTATGATGTTTTGATGTGTTTTTAGCGTTTCTGTTTGCCGCCCTGGGCTTCTGCTGGGAGGAAGGGTGGGATATAAATCAAATAATAAATAAATAAATAAACAAATAAGTGGTTATGCATATTGGAGCAAAAAACTTCATTTCACATATACACTCATGGGGTCTGAACTGGTGGTGACTGACCAGGAGCAAGACCTTGGGGTCGTGGTGGATAGCTTGACGAAAATGTCGACCCAGTGTGTGGCTGCTGTGAAAAGGGCAAATTCCATGCTAGGGATTATTAGGAAATTTATTGAAAATAAAACTGTGCCAATATCATAATGCCGTTATCTATGGTGTGGTTGCATTTGGTTGGAAGACGCCTGGTGCGTGAATTTGTTTTATGTGGGGAGATCAGCGCATGACACAATCTTGACAGAAAAAGGCTTTGATCCGATGGCATGGGATACCGTGATGATTGGAAGTCTTTTATCTGCTGCAGCCTTCATCCGCTTTCACCCGCCTTCACAGCCGTTGTCACACACATTGTTATCCTCTGCCTGTTCTGCTGTTGAGGACATTCTTGGGTCGTTCTTTGTCTGGTTCCTCTCCCTTGACCTTACCGCCATGGGTGACCCTGCTGGGAGCACATGACTCCCGACGGCATCGCTCACAGTGTTCATTGGAACACGCAAGCCCACTCACCACTGCAAGGTGACGATCCTCTGGTCACCTCACCTCAAAAAGGTTATTGTAGAGTTTGGAAAAGGTTCAGAAAATGGTAACCAAAATGTTCAAGGGAATGGAGCGACTCCTCTATGAGGAAACATTGCAGCATTGGGGGTTTTTAAGTTTAGAGAAAAAGCTAGTAAAAGGTGGAATGATAGAAGTGTGTAGAATTATAAATTTTATAATTTGGTATGGAAATTGTGGATTTTCACAGTTGGTATGGTATGTAGATAGTGGATAGCAGACAGAAAAGAGTTTTTCTCCCTCTCTCATAATACTAGAACTTGTGGACATCCAGCGAAGCTGAATGTTGGAAGATTCAGGACAGACAAAAGGAAGTCCTTCTTTACTCAGCGCATAGTTAAACTAATAAATTTGCTCCCACAAGAGGCAGTGATGGCCACAAAGTTGGACAGCTTTCAAAGAGGATTAGACAAATTCATGGAGGAGAAGGCTATTGATGGCTGCTAGCTGCAATAGCAATGCTGTGCCCACTTGCGATTCCCAGCAAGTGGTACTCTTGTTTGTGGGCTTCCCATGGCCATCTAGTTGGCCACTGTGAGAACAAGATGCTGGACTAGATGGGCCACTGGCCTCATCCATCAGGCTATTCTTATGTTCTTATTGTGGATTTTTGAGGGGATATTTTCTGAAACCTTTTATGAGCGCCACAGGAAGTTCTGGCAGACACATTGGTGCCTGTGGTGTCTATTCCTGAGATAGACATTGTCCTGTGAGGTCACACCAGAATTTCAGCTACCCCAGCATTGTCTCCAGCGATGGCTAGTGAGCTAGTGGGAAGTTCACTAGCAGGGTTGAGAGAACCTTAGAAGAGCCTTACTGGACCAAAGGTGGGTCTGTCTTGTCTATCTTCCTGTTGCAGCAGTGGCTAGCCCAATGCTTCAGAGAAGCTTCCAAGCAGACCATTTGTGTGTGATGTTCCTCCTATAGTGTCGGTCTCCCAGTAATTGGTATTCTTTTAAAACCATCCAAGTTGGTGACGCTTACTACATCTAACAGTGAATGACTCATTAGATGTAGGTTGTAGACCCAGGAGCCCCAAGTTCAAGTCCCTGCCCTGCTCTGGAGCTCCCTGGATGACTTTGAACCAGTCAATTTGTATTGACTTAACTTCCCAGTCAGGGCTGCTGTGAGAATAAAATGGTGGGGGAAGATGGCCACGTATGACAATAATTTTTGTGTGCATAGGGGGAGGGAAAGTAAAACACTGAAATGGGGTGGAGACAGGCTAGTTTCTGAGAAAACAATTGAGAAATATTAATGCCTGTATATTTTGCTTTACATCTCAGGTTCCACAAATGCTAGAAACATAGGTTTGTTTTTTTAATGAAAGCTAGGAATCTGTGGATTATGGTTCATCGTGGAGGGGGAACCTCCCTTCTTGCTCCTCCCTGTTGATGTCCATGTACATATGCTTCCTTGAGGATTTTTTTTTTTAAATTACATTTATATCTCGTTTTTCTACCAAGGAGCTCAGGGAGTACATGGTTCTTCCTACCCCATGTTTACTTTCACATCAATCCTGTGAGGTAGGCTAGGCTGAGAGACAGTCACTGGACCACGGTCACCCAGTGGGCCTCATGGCTGAGCAGAGATTTAGACTCTGGTCACCCAGGCCCTTGTCCACATGTGGGGAACCTTTGGCCCTCCAGATGCTACTGAACTACAACTCCCATCATCCCTGGCCACTGGCATGCTTGCTAGGGCTGATGGGAGTAGTAATCCAGCAACATCTGGAAGGCCAAAGGTTCCCTTCTGTTGCCCTAGTCCAACACTCTAACCACTGTACCACACTGGAGTGGGATAAAACTGTAACAGATAATCATAGGAGCTGATTCTCTGTTTTTTAAATCCCATCTTACAGACAGCTGAAGATGATTACCCTATCAAATGAAGAACAGAAAGATGTTTCGTAGTGCTTGCAGGCTGGACTTCATCTGCTCCCAGCGGCTGGTAGTTAGGGTCATTGTGTCTTGACATTGTTATTAATTGCCCACTTGTCTGTAAATATTATGTTGTCTGTAAATATTATGTTGTGTTTATTAAATGACTTTTCATCTCTGTGCGGAACAGAATTATCCTTGCTGGGTTGACATGAGTAAGCTCCGAATATTTTGAATGCTTAGGTTTGTCCCTTATAGGATCACATAGGAACTCCTAGTCAAGTGGGGAGGCCTCTCCAGCCCCTTTCTGATGAACTTTCACCAGCGGACAACACATTTTTATTCAGATAGGCTTTAGCTTCAAAAGCTGACTGTTATATCCACTGTTGTAATTTGGTTACAACTTGTCTTTACTAATATTTTACATACTCGTTTTTGTTGTTTTGTATTTTACTTTATTTTACTGTCAGCTCCCTTGAGCACTGTTTGATGAAAAAGGTGGGATATAAATTTAACATGCAAGTAAATGAATGAGCAAATGTTATGTTAGTAAATGTGCAATATCCAAGAGGCACGGCTTTACAACATTTGTATTGAAAATGGCTCATCACACGCAGGGATGGGATCTGTTGGCTGGGTTCCAGCTCAAGATCGTTCTGTCGACCTAACAGGCTGGCATCAACTCCAGTTCATTCTTTGTCCACTAGCTGCTACTTTTACCATTCCTGGGGGAAAATATATTAATATTGATATTAATATTGATATTTTAAAGGAAATATCAATACTTTGAAGGAAATGTTGATATTTTAAAGGAAATATTGATGAATTGTCATTTTTACAATCAATGTTTAGAGGAGGATTCCCCCCCCCACAAATAGCTGTGGAAATTTGCTACATTAAAATCTGATCCTCAATGATTGAGAATAAGTGAGTTAATAGAAAATTTGATACCAAATCAGAATTGGGTGGAGTTCTAGCATATTTCTATCACATAGCTAAATTTAATTGTGATTTCTTGATGTTCAAAGGAGGAATTGCCTCATGTTAATGTTGTTTTTTTTACACATGGGTGTGAGGGTGAAGCATGCACTGAACTTCAAATGGAGAATTGTGTCATGTTCATTGGCGATCACTCGTGGCCAAGTAAGATTGTTTTCCAAAATAAGGTCTTTAATAGTGGATCTGTAAGCAACTGTGGAGGCCAGTTCTGGAACCACACAGCCTCCCACAGTGAGGACAGAGGTTTCCAGATGGAAGATGGTCACGATGAGGATTTGTTTGACGTGCCTTCCGCTTAGCTTGTTTGTCCCGTATGTCCTGTATTCGTGCTTCTTCGAAGTCCACAGCACCTTTGGACAGCCGACCTCCATTTGGGACGTTCATGGGCCAAGACTTCCCAGTTCTCTATGTTCACATTACATTTTTTTTAGATTCTCTTTAAGAACATCTTTAAACCTCTTTTGCTGTCCACCGATTTCCATTTTCCATCCTTAAGTTGGGAGTAAAGTAGCTGCTTTGGAAGACAGCAATCAGGGATTCGAACAACATGGCCGGTCCAGCGAAGTTGATATTGAAGGATCATTGTTTCAACACTGGTAGTCTTTGCTTCTTCCAAAACGCTAACATTAGTCCGTCTGTCTTCCCAAGGAATTTGCAGAATTTTCCGGAGGCAGCATTGGTGGAATCTTTCAAGAAGTAAATGGTCCATGTTTCACAGGAGTACAGTAAGTTTGGTAGTACAATGGCTTTGTAAATAAAAATTTTGAACGTGCATAACCCACTTTCATTCGGATACCTCCATGTGTTCAAGTCAAGACAGTGTGGTGTACTGGTTAGGATGTCAGACTAGGATTTGGGAAGACCCATGTTCACAACTAGGGTGGCGAGGTGCAAGAGTTCAGGGCTCCTGCACCTTTCACAGCTGTGCAGAAGGGGGCATTTTAGCAAGTGTAGTTTGTATCACAAGTGACATCTGCTGAAAAAATTCCTTTTTGTTGTGAAGATAAAATGGGTGGGGGAGGTATCTACACAGCCTTTAGATCTTTGGAAGAAAGGCAGAAATTTGATGCATAAACAGGGCAAGCGAGCAAACAGAGAATATTATTAAACGCTCAAATGAAATCAAAGGCTGTGCATTGGGAGGGCAAAGGAGGAAAGATCAGCTAAACTACACATCCCAGAACCCAATGCGCCTTAAACGAAATCTCGCGCCTGAAGAGAACGCGAGCAGCCTCGTTCTTTGATTGGCCGCTTTTCACTCGCGCAGGTCGCTACGGTTTCTAAAGGCTTCCTCATTGGGCGCGCGGCGTGCTGTCGTAGGCTGGCGCTGATTGGGCGAGAGGCGCCGACGCGCTTACGGTGGCTACGCGATCGGAGGGGGAGCTCGCGTGAGCGCGGCGGGGACAGGCAAGATGGTGTCCGAGGCGCATCCGGAGCCCCCCAAGGCAGGGGAGATGCCGTTGCCAGGATACGCGGCCTGGTCCCCCAACGAGCTGCAGGCCAAACTGGCCGAGATCGGGGCGCCCACGCAAGGTGAGAGGGCGGCAGAGGGTGGGCTTCCCAGAGGCGTCTGGTAGGGGAAACAGGATGGGGGCGAGCTAGGCAGGCCTTTGGTCTGATCCAGCAGAAAGCGGGAGGCGTGACATTAGGAGTTAACGGAATCTGGGAAGTTATACTGGTCCATCTACCTTAGTATTGCTTACACTGACTGGCAGCAGCCCTCCAGGGTCTCAGGCAGGGGTGTCTCCCAGCCCAACCTGGAGATCTCGGGGATTGACGCTGAGCTTCCTGCATGCAGAGTGTGCATGTTCCTTACCCTAAAAGCAAAGGTAAAATTCCAGTTTTCATTATTCTTAATCGAGGGTTAATTAAGAGCATACGACACCGCTTTATGCCGAGTGAGACCATCAGTTCATCTAGCTTATTGTTGCATACACTGGCTGGCAGCAGCCCTCCAGGGTCTCAGGCAGGGGTCTCTCCCAGCCCAACTTGGAGATGTCATCAGGGGTTGAACCCAGGAATTTTTGCATGCAAAGCATGTTGCCCCACTACTAAGCTACCGCCCTTATACTAAAAACATGGCTGTGAACATCGGCTGGAGTTTGCAGATCCACCTGGGTCTTCCTCATGGACTATTGAGGAGTTCCTCCTGCTCATCACAGAGGAACAGACATGGAACGGAGGGCGAAGAGAATGGGAAGTTGGAAGAGGGTGTGAAGAGGGGGCAGTGAGGGGTGCTGCATGGGAAGAGTCCTGAGAGCGAGATAGAGAGGTCTGGAGGGCCCTATTTGGCCCTTAGGGGTGTTCTCCACCCCTGCTTTAGAAGGGGGAGCAGAGAGACCCTTTGGAAGGAGGTTGAGGTTGTCGTTTCTCCACAAATGTGGTGTGTGTGTGTGAGATCATGGAGCTTCCCAGGGTCTGCAGGTGAGGAGGACAGGTTACTTCCGAGGACCAGGTGGTGGGACATGAAACAAGAGGGTATGACCATCTCCTGGTATGGTGTCAAGAGCTAAGAGGATGCGTTGTGGGTGAAGGATGTTTAGGCGTCGTCTCTGCCATAGCGGTTTATGGTCTATATTGTCCAGTATTGTCTACTGAGATGGGTCTCTCCCAGTCCTGAGATCCTTTTTTGGGGGGGATTGCACCTGGGAACCTTTTGCATGCAAAGCAAATGCTCTCAACGGAGCGATGCTCTCAAACTCAGTAGGTGCCTTTAAGCAAGCCGCAGACATTCGCAGCCAAGATACCTACTGTGTTGTCACTGGCTTAACTTGCAGACCTTTATATAAGAATTATTAATATGATGTATTTGGTTTTGAGCGATTAACATACTAAGTACTGTTGTTATTAATGCCAATCCCAGATTGTGAGTGCCTTGTTCTTGACCTGTGGAAAGAAGGTGGTGTGTGACAGTCTGGGGCTTTGCCCTATTGGAGATGAGTGGGAAATGATGGGGGAGTTCTTTTGATGGCAGAATTTTGTAAGGATGCTGGGGATGGGGCTCGACATCAGCTTGAGGAGAGTTTGAGCAGGTGGCCCTACACTCCCATCCCAAGTCATTTTATCCAATGTGACATAGAGTAACCTGGAAGATCATCTTACCCCTTATATACCCAGTCGATCACTGCACTCTGCAGTTGAGGGCCTCTTGCAGATACCATCTTATCAGGAGGTCTGTTCTGTACAACACAGGAACCAGATCTTGAGTTTTGTGGCATCTACCCTTTGGAATTTTCTCCTCTTAAAATATTAGACAGGTGCCATCTCTGTTATCTTTTCGGCACCTACTGAAGACCTTCCTCTTTCAACAAGCCTTTTAAGTAGAGACCTTATCCCAGTCTGCTTCTGTGTTGGAATTACTTTTTTAGATATTTTTAAAGCTTTTTTGAAAAGATGTTGTTAAAGATGCTTTGTTTTAATATGTTTTTAAGGATGTTTTGTTCTAAAGTCTTTTGTTTTTACGTTGTTTTAGAGTGTTTTTAGTGTTTTTGTTTGCTGTCCTGGGCTCCTTCTAGGAAGAAGGGCAGGATATAAATTTAATAAATAAATAAACAAATAAAATTACTTCAACTTCTCTGTGTGCTTCCAGGTAGCCGAGAGGAGTTGGTGGAACGGTTGCAGACATACACACTTCAGGTGAGCCCTTCCTTCAAAGCTGATGTACTGTGGTCAGATGGCAGCCTCTGTGATCTGAACTCTTATTTTGACCACACAAAACACTTGACGATGAGGAAGTGTCAAGCTACCTTGGAATTGGTCACGGGAAGATGGAAGACAGTAACTGTGTTAAGAAAGCAGGCGGGATCTCTGAAGGGTCCGGTGTTGCAAATCTGTGATGAACAGAAGTTCATCTCGATCTATGAAATGGGCACAAGTGAACAGGGCTGGGCAAGTCCTGCTTGCTCACATTAGTGCTTAAAGCCTTAAACAACTTAGACCCCAAATATGTGAAAAGCCGTCCACTTCCGTAGAAACTTTTGGGTGTTAAGGTTGGCAGAGGGGGACGTCTTGGTAGTTGCACCATCCTCAGAAGTTCAGAGGGCCCCTAAGCTATCAATTTCCCTCCCTGCAGAAGTGTGTCTGGTGCCTTCATTGGACGGCTTCCGTCACATGCTGAAGATGTACCTCCTTATCCTGGCCTTTGACCAGGGTAATATTTTTCATACTCGCCCTGTTCTTTTGATTGTATTTGTTTCAAACAGATTTTAATACTGCATTTTTTAAATTGCTGTAACCCACCCTGGGAGCTTGTGATGAAGGGCAGGTGTGAAATGAAATAAATAATAACTGTTGCAGATTCTTTTTTACAGACTGGGATCGTGCTCAACCGGCCAGTTCTGCGAGGAGATGATGGAGACAAGTCGGGCCCGCCCCCAATGCAGGGACAGGTGAGTGATTTGTCTAGGAAGGCCCTCTTTGGCTGTTGTAAGACTTGGGTGGCTTTGGGGGAGACCGTAATCTCAGTGGCAGACCCCCCCCCGCTTTGCATTCAAAAGGTCCTGGGTTCAATCCCAGTTCATCTCCCATTTGTTTTTGTTAAAAAACAACAACAACACCTCAGGGAACAGGACTGTGATGGACTCAGACTCCTCGCCATTCTGGTCGCCCCCTTCTGGATGCACTCCAGTTTGTCAGAATCCCTCTTAAAATGTCACACACAGAATTGTACACATTAATAAAACCCTCTAGATCAGAAGTGGGGAACCTTTGGTCCTCCAGATGTTGCTGAACTACAACTCCCATCAGCCCCAGCAAGCATGGCCAGTGGCCAGGAATGATTGGAGTTGTACTTTGGCAATGTCTGGAGGGCTAAAAGTTCCGCACCCCTGCTCTAGATGCAGCCTGACCAGTGCCGAATAGAGGAGAATTACCACCTACCTTTCAATTAGTGCAGCCTCAGATTGCACTCGCTTTTTCATGAGCAGCATCCCATCGCTGGCTCGCATTCAGCTTGCGATCCATGAAGATATCTAGACCTTTCCATGTGTACTGCTCCCAATCCAGGTCTCCCCCATCTTATGCTTTTGTATCTTTTACTCCTCTGCCGTTAGGGGGTGGGGGTTGTGTCACACAGCAACACGTTAAAAACAACAGCCCTGCGCCAAGTGTGTTTCAAACACCTCTCACAGTCGCCACCTTTTCTCTCTGTCTTGCAGCACCCTGGGATGCCTCTGCCGCCCCCTCCAATGGGGATGCCGCCGATGCAGCCGCCACCCCCTCCGCCTCCACCTGGCATGGGCCTCAACTTCCCCATGGGGGTGGGACCCCCTCCGCCGCCCCCTGGCATGGGCCCGCCTCTCCGCATGCAGGTGGATCCATCTGTGCTGCCTGAGGAAGAGCGGCTGAAGCTAGCTCAGCAGCAAGCCGCCATGTTGATCCAGCAGGAGGAGAGGGTCAAGCAGGTAACAACTCGCTATTTTCTCAAGTACATGTTTTTGTGCTGGTAGTGCACAGTTCTGACCACTGTGGACTTTGCTGTGCTGCAGCTAATTTTTCTAGCAGCGGGTGCTCCCCTTCTAGCCAATGGTTCCCTTAGGTCCTTTTTTTTTTTTTTTTAGACCAGGGTAGGGGGAGCCTGTGGCCCTCCAGATGTTGTTGGACTCCACCTCCCATCAGCCCCAGCTGTTGCAGCCAGTGGTCAAGGATGATGGGAGTTGTAGTTCAACAACATCTGGAGGTTTCTCGTTCCTGTTTCAGACTCTGTCCTTAACGGTCTTACGCCACCGCGCCCTCTACATCAGGGGTTCCCAAAATGTGGGCTGTGAGTATCATTCAGAGATGGTCCATGGAAGTGATCGGGTGGGGGAAGAGGCTGAAGGCACCTGAAAGAATTGGAGAGTAACGAAGGAAGCCACAAGAAAGGGGAAAGAGCGAAGAGAGCAGGCATGCACAGCACATCACAATGACTAAACAAGGCCCTCATCCGTTTTCAAGTGGTCCAGGGAGGAAAAAGTGTGGGAGCCGCAGCTTTAGATGGCAATCTGTATTGCTTCACTCACTTCAAATTGTACGCCAACCCTGCTGTGTTCTCTGACACACCCATTCTGCTCCGTGGAGCCAGGGGACAGCGCCGCCTCTATCCTTAAGCAACAGATGATTCTAGTTGTTCGTGCTCAGAGTCCTATAATTCCCCTCTTGTCCAAAATTTCTAAGCTCTCATATCAGCTATGGGCCATACCTGACCACCTCCCTGATTTGGCTGTTGCTTCTTCATTGCTCTCTCCTCCTTCCCCGCTGACTCCTCATTTGTTTGAAGCGCCCTCATTTTTTAAAAAAAAAAGATTATTCCATTTATATCCCACTGTTCCTCCGAGGAGCTCAAGGTGGCGTACAAACATGGTTCTCTCCCTCCCAAATTTTATCCTCCCAACAACCCTGCAAGTAAGGTTAGCCTGAGAGACAGCGACTGGCTTGAGGCCACCCAGTGAACTTTGTGACCCAGTGGGGATTTGAACCCTGGCCTCCCAGGTTCCAGTCCAGTACTCTTCTACACCACGCTGACTCTCACGTTCGCTTTTGCCACAATGCTCTCTGCCAGCCAGGTTTGTGCCATGGTGCTGTTCACAGTCACTGCCTCTCTCCTGCACATGCATGCACACGCTCCCCATTGGGTGCCCCGTTTAGTCCTTTGGGGAGAAGATAAGAGAGCGAGAGGTGTCCTGTAGTTAGGGGGTGGGGTGGAGTGGGGAGTTGGCTCCAGGAAGGTTACTGAGCCAAATCCACTACCAGAAGGGTCTGAATCCACCCCATTCTTCATTTTCTTGGTGCCTGCCTTCCCTGGCCAGGTCTGAGTTGGAAGTCCAACCCTTTCCTCCATCTGGCAGCTGATGACTCCATGTCAGTGGGGCAGTGGAATCCACTTCGGGGTTTTGCCTGAACTGTGAAGGAGCTGTCCGAGGTGTGGACAAGCCTGAGCGAGATGGGCTGATGGGGTGGTTTGGTATAAAGTAGTTCCCCGCGTTCCCGTGCCAGAGCCTGTGTTTCTCCTCCCATCTCAGGCTGCTGTCCTCATGGAACAGGAGCGTCACCAAGAGATGTCCAAGCTCGCCCCCTCGGTGCCTAGGGCTGTTCCAGACATGGGGCCGAGACCTCAGGGGCTCCCAAGAGGTAAGTCCCTTTGGATCAGAGGAGAATCTCTGGACCATTTGCACAAGGAGGGCAAGTAACGTCAGGCAGGCTTGTAGAAGTCATTCATTGTCTATGCATGTGTGCCGCACCTCACTTCTTTGTCATTCATACCCTCTTTGGCCAGGGATCCATTCCGTCTGTGGAACATGCTCCCTATTGAGGTCCGCCTGGCGCCTTCCTTGACACCTTTTTGGCGCCAGGTAAAGACTTGTGCTTTTCCCCCAGGCATTTCATAGACTGAGATGACGTTGTCTGTCGTTGGTATGCTGCCAAAGCTTCTTGTGGCTGTAGGGGGCATTGTGGTTTTATTGTTTTCTGGTTTTATGGTATGACATTCTTGTTTTTTACAGTGTTGTAAGTCCCTTGGAGACCTTTGGGTAACAAGTGACTAATAAATCAAATAAATAATAATAATTCCTGCTTGTTCACGAAGCAGCATATTTCATGGCGTCATGGCAGGAGAGCCCAGAATTGTCCTCTGTTTAAGAAGGCGGTAGTTCTGTCCACTTCTGAGAGAGCTACCTTGGCAAGAGTTAGCCCTCTTTCAGTGAATGACCTACTCCAGGAGTAGTGTGGCACAGAAGTCTATACTCCCCTTGGCGAAAACCAGACCCAAAATTGCATGATGCGTTTGCAAATCGTTGAGGTCATTTGCTGAAAATGCCAGGGAGGGATATGCATTTAATAAATAAATAAAATATGTTTTCTGTCCCTTGTGATCGCCAGTGACACCTGCCATTTAGCTTTCTTTGTGAGGCCCCCAAAGTGCATTTTGGCCGGATCTGCTGAAACCCAGAGTTTTTCTGACTACGTTCAGACTAGGATAACCCTTCCCAAACCCCCGACTTGTTAGGCTTGCAGACAGAAGATGAAAGCAGGCAGGGGAGTGGCCAAGGGGCTGTTGCTGTTTTGCTTTTCCTTTTGGGGGAATTCATTTGCCGCCCTCTTCCTAGGGAACCCTCCTGTGGGCTTGTCCATCGGACCACCAGGCCCAAGACCCCGTGGCCCCCCGCCGCCTCCTGGGGAGGACAGTCGCGAGGTAAGACTGATTGCTGCCGAATGGGGAGGGGGGTGGACTCGGCAACAGGGCTGTGGAGTCGTGGAGTCGGAGTTGGGAGCAATTTTGGGTGGAGTTGGAGTTGGTAGAAATGTACCGACTCCGAGTCCGACTCCTTCATAAATGGCAAATGTATATTAAGTAGTAATAACAAATTTACTGTAGTGAAATGGTAGCACAAGGCATTTCATCACCAGTACGTGAATCCAGAGCTTGGAAAAGTTACTTTTTTGAACTACAACTCCCACGAGCCCAATCCCTGGGGCTGATGGGAGTTGCAGTTTAAAAAAGTAACTTTTCCAAGCTCGGGATTCACGTGGTGGTGATGAAATGCCTTGTGCTACCATTTCACTACAGTAAATGTGTTATTTACTAGTTAATATACATTTGCCATTTATGAAGGAGTCGGAGTCGGACAGTAGAAAAATAAAGGAGTCGGAGTCGAAGGTCTGGCGTACCGACTCCACAGCCCTGCTCGGCAAGGTGACGGGGAAATGTCTTTGGGGAAAGGGAGAGATTAAGTGTGTTGCGTATGTAAGAGAGGGAGAATGCAGGAATGCTTGCGCTCCTGGCCTAGCCTAGCTGTGGATAGCAAAACGCCAGAAATTGGAAGCATCCTATGATTGATGAGCCGAACGGAGAAATAATTCTGAAAGATGACTCACTAGGGGAAGCGGAATGAGGCCTGTTTAGGAAACGTTGCCTTGTCTTATAGGTGGATGAGTCTGGCGTGGGCCCCAAAATTCCCCAAGCTCTGGAGAAGATCCTTCAGCTCAAAGAGATCCGTCAGGAAGAGCTTACGGCTGTGCCTAGCGCTACAGGTACTTAGTCCCCTGGCCAGGCGGTTGATACACGGTAAAGCTGAAATGAAGTCTCTCTCTAGGTCAGGGCTGGGAAACCGTTTTAAGCCGAAGGGCTGTATTATCTTCTGGGTAACCTTCAAAGGGCCACATCCTCATGGTGGGTGAGGCCAGAGGCAAAATTTGGTGAAGCAAATGAATGTAAATTTTACCTTTTATACAGTCGGCTAGTTTCTGCACACGCTCATACAGTCCTCTCTGTCCTCCATCCAGGCAAGCAAGAAGCCTGGCCAGCGTTCAAGGACGCGTCACAATCGGGCAAAAGTACAAGGAGGGTGCAGGCTGTGGAGAGTCCTAAGGGCCAAACAGTGAGGCCTGGAGGGCTGCATTTGGCCCCCAGGCCTGAGTTCCCCATTCCTGGTTCTGCGTGTTCCATGTGGTCACATGACCACTGAGATTTGGAATCTTCGTTCTAACACTTAACAGATGCACGCAGGGTTTCTAGCCCTCATGGCAGTTCTGAAGTCAGAGGGAAGGAGAATCATAGAATAGTAGAGGTGGAAGGGGCCTCTAAGGCCATCCAGTCCAACCCCTTGCTCAGTGCAGGGATCCAAATCAGAGCATTCCCGACAGATGGCTGTCCAGCTGCCTCTTGGAGGCCTCCAGCGTCGGAGAGCCCACAAGAGAAGGTCTTGTCACTGCTGTACATAGCTTCTTAGTTTTCCTCCCACCATTAACCAAATGCACTTACGCAGAAAAGGCAAATCGCTTGATGTAGGGCGCGGGTGTTTCTGGGGCTGGAGTTAGGATTACCTCAGCACACGTCCCCCTTGCTGCAGTGGTTGCTCAGGGCCCTTTCCAAAAAGAGCAGAAGGGGAACTGCCAGCTCTTCCAGGTGGGGTTTTTCAGGGTGTAGATCTGGAGATAGGTACAGCTGTAGAAATTATGTACCAAGGTGTAACCCTAAATTTAATAATATTAACAGTGAATTCCGCACTTTCTGTACATTGTGCCAGCAGGTGCATCAATTCAAGCATATAGGACACTGCCTTACACCTAGTCAGGCCCATTGGTCTGTCCAGCTCAGTATTGACTGCACTGACTGGCAGCAGCTCACCAGGGTTTCAGGCAGGGATATTCCTTTTCCTGCTTGGAGATGCCATTGGGGGTTAAAACTCAGACCTTCCGCGTGCAAGGCAGGTGCTCTACCACTCCGCCACGGTTGAGATTTCTCTTTTTTTGCCTCATGATTCTGCAGGTGGTTGTTTCCATTTTCATTTTGTATAACATGCGCCGTCCCTCCTGGTGTCAAGAGTGCAGAACAAAGCGCTGCAGAGTGCTGAAGCCCTGTCCCTGACAGCTGGAAATCTTGTTCGCCTACAGCTCTGGCCTCTTGGGTTTTTCCGCACATAGGCGAGCACCTCTTTGCCCCCATAGGGGCTAGTAACTTGCTGTTCCTTTGAATGAAAGCAGCTGTGGTTAGGAAGCTGGGCTCTTCCTGCTCCGGCGATAAAGAGCGGCAGAAGAGCTTCGTGGGAGATCATATGCTTGTTGGGGTGGGGGAGGCTTGTCAGCGTACAAGCGGCCCACAGAGGTTGTCTGGAAAGGCATGCCTGTGCCTCCTATCCTGTTCATCCCTCCGTGCTTGTGCTTTTCCCACAGATGATGACATGGAGACCGACTTAAGGGCCTTGGCCAGCATCTCCGCTTCAGATGCAGAAGAGGACGCTTTGGCCCTGTCTAAGAAAGAGGTGAGAGCTTTAGACTGATGGGGAATCTGTGGCCCTCTAGATACTGCTGAACCTCCCCTCCCATCAGTATTACCAGTGGTGGGGGGTGATGGGAGTTGCGCTCCAAGGGGACCGCAGGCTGGCCTCCCCTGAAGTACCTCCTGTCAGCCCCAGCCAGCGTGGCCATTTGTTAGGAATGTTGGGAGTTTGTAGTCCAACGACATCTAGAGCAATAGCCTTCACCTTCTTCAGAACCAGGATCCTCCTCAAACATGTCTTTGAGGACCCATTTCTTTTTTTTTTTTTTATCATATATTTGTACGGTGGTAACAATGCTGTTGCGACCGGCTTTGGATCAGACCGTGACCTAGTAGTGGCTTCTGATTCACCAGCTGAAGATCTAGAGGGAGGCTGCTGTTTTCCACCCCTGAAGAACTGCCCCCAGCCAGCATGGCCAATGGTCAGGGACGATCATCAGTTGCGCTCCAACGACATTTGGTGGCCTGCAGGGTTGGCAGCCAGCAGCGGTCTCTCCTTCTGCAAAATTGACCTGCCACGCCCTATTAAACTTGAAGCTTCCTGACAGATCGTGTGTTGAGTCAGAAGGATAAGAAGCCGGGAGAGGGGAGAGTTCATTTGAGAGACTTTGAGCGTGAGCCATGGTCATTTTTCCCCAGCCCAGCAGAAAGAGCCTGTTCCAAAGAACTGGGTTGCATTGGGGGCAGTGAGGTTGCCCTGTTGAGGACCTGCTTTCCTAGGTTGGCCCACATCTCTGGGATGTCTTCACCAGAGGAAATGCCTGCAGCACCTTCCTGTTTGACCATTAGGAGAGTCCTAAAGTCCTTTTTTTGGATTTAGATATTTGGTATTTGGATTTTACGGTGCTGCGTGTTAATCTTGGGAATGTAGGAAGCTGCTCTGTACAGAGTCAGACCACTGGTCTATGTGGCTCGGTGTTGTCTGTCCCTGACAACCAGTGTTGTCAGTTGCCAACAGGCAGGAGCTCTCCAGGATTGCAGACGGGTCTCTCCCAGCTCTGCCTGAAGATGTCAGGGCTTGGACCAGAGACCTTCCGCATGCAAAGCAGGTGCTGGTTCTTTTATCTGCTGCCGCCATTGCAGCGTTGTGTTTTTGTTTAGTTTTTCAAAATAATTTGTGATCTTGTTGTTTTGTTGACTCATTATAATGGCCTCCAGAGGATAATTGATCCTGAAAGGTGGCTTTCGCTAAATAAATCCATTAAATTAAAATTTGTGGCAGTGTGCCAATTTAGTATGCCAGCACTCTGGAACTCTGTACCAATTTGACATTAGGCAGGTGCCTTTGTTGTAGTCTTCGATGCCTGCTACGACAAAATGTGTTTAGCCAGGCCTGCCCAGGCATGTCAGTTTATTATGCATATTTGTTCTGGTTTGGCGTACAAAACCCTATGCAGCTTGGGATCAGGATACTGGAAAGATCGTCTCTCCCCCCCCCCCCGTTTTTTTTAAATTTATTTTTATTAACATTTTGTTGTTATACAAAAATTTAATATAATCAATACAGCAACATAAGTGTAACCCTAATCCCCTCCCCCCATTGTCTTACCTCTTATATAGCCAGCAGATCACTACACTCTGCAGGTGAGGGCCTCCTGCAGATACCATCTTATCAGGAGGTCCATTCCACACAACATAGGAAGAGGACCTTTAGCGTTGAGGCACCAACCCTTTGGACTTCCCTCCCCCTAAATATTACAGCCGCCATCTCTGTTGCATTTTGGGCCCCTACTGAAGACCTTCCTCTTTCAACAAGCATTTTAAGAAGAAACCTTATCCCTGTCTGTGCTGGAACTGCTTTTTAAGATGTTTTTAAAGATGTTTTGTTTTAATGTGTTTTAGAGTGTTTTTAGTGTTTTTTTAGTTTGCTGCCCTGGATGCCTTCTGGGAGGAAAGGCGGGATATCAGTTCAATAAATAAATAAATAGATTTGTTTTAAAAACTGTTGATTTTTATCTGTTTGCTTATGTCTTTCTTTTCACTGATTAGGTCTGATTATTAGGTCTAAAAAAGCCTTCTAAGCACTTTACATAAAACATAAAATCAAAGGGTCATAGTGGCCCCTGCTTGAAATTTGCAAGGTAGACAGCAGTTGTGGCTTTCCAGGCTACTCACAGTAGTGTCCAACTGTGTCTCTAATACATTATATAAGAACTTTGCCATTCGTCCTGGGATGTTGCCCCCATATTTAGCCTTCATATGCCCTTAAGAGGCTTTTAAATAGATGTAGGCTACAATTGATGGAGATTAAAGGGCGCTGCAAAGGCCACCTTAATATGAACAGATCTTGCCCTGCTGGTTGTGGGAAGACAGAGGGTTTGATTCATTTCCCCCCCTAGAGTGCTCATTATACTTAGATTTAAGATGTCACTCTCTCGACCCCCTTCTTGTTAATACCTTTGATGAATATAAATACAAGAAGAAAATACTAATTAAATAATTAGGCAATTGGTATTTTCTTATTAATATTTTATTTTTTATGTAAAGCGCGTAGTCTTTTTTTTTAATTTTAATTTTGTGAAATATAAATAATCCCCTTTTGACCACTTGGCAGAAAAACCGCAAGCGGCGAAACCGGAAGAAGAGGAAGAAGCAGCGGCAAGAAAGTGTGTCCCCAAGAGAGGCCCGGCCTAGCCAGGATGCCAAGGGGCGTGGGGAAGATTCAGGGGGCGATGGCCCAGTGGAAATAGAGTACGTCACGGAGGAGCCAGAGATCTATGACCCCAACTTCATTTTCTTCAAGAGGATATTTGAGGCGTTCAAGGTATTGCTGGGCCGGGCTGGGTTTTCCCGATCTCCGTCCATCTCTTTACCACCTCTGCAAAAGCTGTTGCTGTTTGATGAGAAGACAAGAACTGGGGGTCCAACTGGGGTCCCAGGTTCTTCCTGTGGTTTAAGGAATGAGGCAAACATATTTCCTTCTGGGGCAGATTTTCTCTTCAGTTTTGGAAAGGTGTTTGGTATAACAGTTAGAGTACCAGACTCTTGATTGGGGAGACTCAGGGTTAGATCCCCCTGGATCAGCCGTGACGCTCACCGGGTGAGGTAGCTTAGTCCCTCTGAGCCTAGCCTACCTTATAGGGGTGTTGTGAAGTTGAAAGTGACGGGGGGCCATGTATGGCATCCTTTGCTCTTGGGGTGGGGCGGTGGCAGAAGAAGGAATGTTAATGTAGTAAATTTAAATGACTTTTGAAGAGGTAGAACCTCGTATTGTTACAAATTCCTCCGAAACGCCTGCATGCAAACTTTTGGTGAAAACGTTCTGGATGACTTTCCCTGAGGATGGGGTTGGGGGCTTGCAGTCCCAGTTCTTTGAAAACCCAGAACTTTTCCTGAGGCTCATAGTCACTGACTGATAACCCCTCGCCTCCATTCGCACCCCAGACGTGAAAACCAGCTGTCTTCCAAAACTGGGAGAGAACATTCCTTCTCCGCCCCCACCCCATGAAACTTGAGGGTTTTCTTATTTCTCCCTCCGGAACAGGAATGGGGTCTTCCACATGTGTTGCTGGCTTCATCAGGGACTCCCATTATCCCTGACCATTGACTTCAGCTGGGGCTGATGGGAGTTGTAGTCCAGCAACATCCGGAGGGCTTCATCGCTCCTCTGAAAGGATCTGACAAATATGACAAGATCTGTCTACCTTTCTATGGAAGCCGTTAGACCGGGGGTGGGGAGCCTTTTTGGATCCAGGGGCCAGATCCTTATCAGGACTGGCCTTGCAGGCCAAATTTGGGAGGTGGGTGTGGCCGCCCACTTGTCAATCCCCTGACATCATTATGGCGATCAGCAAGGCACCTGCTAAAACGAAGGAAAGAAAATAGTGATTTGAAGTGTTGAAACCCCTGCTGAAATAAAGGTTTGTTCCTTTTTAGCAGCAGTTTCAATGCAGAAAGGGGTTTGGACCGAATCTTGCCATCAGCTGATGAGCAGGAGTTAAATCATGCTGTGTTGGCTGCCTGCACCATTACCCCACGGGGAACTGGCCTGCACAGTTTGAATAGTTTGAATGTTTATTTCGGTCCATGACCAGCAAGTCTACACAGTCAATGCAGAATTGAACACTGCCCTCCTGCCTGTCAGCTGATTGAGTGACGTCAGCTGATTGACAGGTGGGTGTGGCTTGGGAGAAATGCTCTCGCGGGCCAAGCCGGACCCCCTGATGGGCCAAGATTGGCCGCTGGCTGGAGGTTCCCCGCCCCTGGATTAGTTCTCAGTTATATTCTTTTGTATCAGATCAAAGGGAGGGCAGGTGCTGTTTAACCGTGTGTGCTTTCGTTCCGAGAAGGCAGGCAGAGGGGGAAGCCCCTTCCTGAATGTTTGCTCTTTCCCTCCCCCACAGCTGACCGACGATGTTAAGAAGGAGAAGGAGAAGGAACCGGAAAAGACGGACAAGGTGGCCAGTTCAGCCATCCCCAAGAAGAAGGGCTTTGAAGAAGAGCGGAAAGACAGTGACGACAGCTCGGATGACGAGCTGGTGAGTGCGTGTTGGGGGTGGGTGGGAGGGACTTCTCTTCCTCCCCGCCCTCCCTGGGACACTCTTCCCAAGAGTGTCTGCTTGCGTGACCCTGAGATGCAAATGAGCAGACCTCTCTGTACTTATTGGCCATAGTATTGTAACAGCCCGCTTGCATTGGCTGCCTGTATGTTTCCGAGCTCAATTCAAAGTGCTGGTTTTAACCTATAAAGCCTTACACGGCTTGGGACCACAATGCCTGATGGAACGCCTCTCCTGTCATGAACCCACCCGTATACTGCACTCAACATCCAAGGCCCTCCTCCGGGTGCCTCCTCCGAGGGAAGCTGGGAGGCTGGCAACCAGGGAGAGGGCCTTCTCAGTGGTGGCCCCCAAATTATGGAATGATCCCTGCGACAAGGTGCGCCTGGTGCCAACACTGTTATCTTTTTGGCGCCGGGTCAAGACTTTCCTCTTCTCCCAGGCATTTTAGCATGTGTTTTTAAATTGCTTTTAAAAATGTGTTTTTAAATTTGTATATTTGTTTTTAGTGTTTTTAATTGTTGTAAACCTCCCAGAGAGCTTTGGCTATGGGACAGTATACAAATGCAATCAATCAATCAAGAAGAATGCAGCCTCCAGGTTCAGAGGCAGTCTACCTTGGAGTTTGAGATTCACAGGAGTTGGGGACCTTCCTGCAGCCTGCCCCTCTTCCTTGTGAGCTTTCAGGGGGCTGCAAGGCAGAGATTGCTGGGGTGGAGGAGCACTGTGGAAACCTGTTTGCATTATGTTGCACAGAACTTGAAATAAAATATTTTTAAGTACCAATAAGAGGAACTGATGGCGTGCCCTTCCTAAATATGCTCAGGAGAAGAAGCCAGAGGCCCCCAAACTGTCCAAGAAGAAGCTTCGGCGGATGAACCGCTTTACCGTGGCTGAGCTTAAACAGGTATGATCAGCTTGGGGTGTCTGGAGGGGATGGAGGAAAGGGACAGCGAGGCAGTCGATTCCCTTGGGGAAAAGGGATTGAAAGTCCTGCCCGCCCATCACAGAAGGCTGTCCCCTCATTGGTTCTTTCACACACCGCTCCTGCTTCCAATTTCTACCCATTCCTGATCGGTTTTAAGAGTCCTTCAGCAGCGGAGAGATTTTGCTCTCCTCTAAGCCCATCTGCTACGCTGGTCTATGGAGTAGGACGCATGAAAGGCCTTTTGCCGGCTGCGATATGTGGGGCTGAATCCAGGCAGGTTGCCCACGGCTCAAGTTGCGGCCTCTTACCTGGCCTAAACTGTCTGATGAGGCTACGTCCTTGTGTGGGGACAAAGGGCCCCGTGTATGTGTCCAGAGCCGTTCTTTTGAGCCCTGGGACTGAACGCAGGGGATGAGGCCTTAACACGCCTCAGAAGCTGGGAGCACGGTTGCGGTCCTGGTTTGGGAGCTGCCTTCTAAAGCGCAGGCAATTGAGAGCAGGAAGAGCAACCTCTGGGGCCGGGGGGTTGGCTTCGTCCCGGAGGGCAGGAGAAGCCCCACCCCTGGTTTCAGCCCCCTGTTCTCCACAGCTCGTGGCCCGTCCTGATGTGGTGGAGATGCACGACGTGACGGCCCAGGATCCCAAGCTGCTCGTCCACCTGAAGGCCACCCGCAACTCGGTCCCAGTCCCCCGCCACTGGTGCTTCAAGCGCAAATACCTGCAAGGGAAGAGGGGCATCGAGAAGCCGCCCTTCGAGCTGCCCGAGTTCATCAAGCGGACGGGCATCCAGGAGATGAGGGAGGCCCTGCAGGAAAAGGTGAGGCGACGCCATGTCCCCCCTCCCCGCACTCAACAGGGCCTCTGAAACTCACAAACATTAAGGGCTTGGTGCGCGTTGCTGGTCCTGAGACCGTTCTTTACTTCTGTGCCATCCGCCACATCTGCGCAGGGCCGGCCCGCCCATTAGGCGGAGGGAGGCTGCCGTGTCGGGCAAGGTGTTGGAGGAAGAGAGCTGCGTGTGCCCCACATGGGCTGCCTTCGGGTGCGGCAGAGGATGCTGCCCTGTTGACGGTCTGCTCTGCTATTGTACATAGGATTGGCGGAGGGGGAGAAGCAGTGCAGGCAGTGGAATCCAATCTGTGCGTTGGTCCGAACGTCCAAGGACACATCCGAGGTGCTTCCTTGAGAGTTTGGACTAAAACCTGGAGCGGATTCCAGTGCCCCGCTGACATGGAGCCGTCGGCTGCCACTGGGGAGAAGGGACCCCTTTTTGACCGTGGGCAGCAAAACGAGTGGGGCAACCCAGGATGCACATTCTGAAGGACAACTCGCCCTGTATACTAGGGGTGGGGAACTACCTCTGGCTGACAGATCGGGTCCTCCTCTCTCGCTCATATTCCTCCACCTCATGCCAGATTTAACAGCTGTCAGTTACCTGGCATTGGGTCAGAATGTAGGGTTGTATCCAGCTACGTTCTGCTTGGAGTAGACTCCTCTTAGTCATTTTCATTTCAGTGTGTTTGCTGTGATTAGGACTAGCATTGGATACAGCTCTGAGATTCTCTGGAAGTGTGAAGCCTGTGCTTGTCTGGGACGGTGCCATGTGCACGGCCCTGTCCCGGAGCCCCCTGCAGATTAGGCAGACTTTGGCATTAAGGAGGTTTCTTGGCAGTTGCAGAGAGACTCTGGTTGAACTCCAGCATAACCGTGTAACCTTAGGGAAGGGGGGGACGATCTTGTGACCCTTAGCCTAATTTCATACATCCTGCCAAGATGGGGTACATGGGGGGAGTCACTCCCATTTGGTAACCACCTTCTTTCCTCTGGCACCCCCTCTCAGGAGGAGCAGAAGACCATGAAGTCCAAGATGAGGGAGAAAGTTCGCCCCAAGATGGGCAAAATCGATATCGATTACCAGAAGCTGCACGACGCCTTCTTCAAGTGGCAGACCAAGCCTAAGCTGACCATCCATGGGGATCTGTATTATGAGGTAGCCAAGGAGCTGGATCACCTGGCCCAGCCTTCCTGTCACGGGAGGGGGCGGTGGCGGTGGTAGGTGAGGGGCATCCCCTTACCGATTTCCTCTCCCACTTCCTTCCCCGCCAGGGCAAGGAGTTTGAGACGCGGCTGAAGGAGAAGAAGCCCGGGGACCTGTCGGACGAGCTGCGCATTGCACTGGGGATGCCCGTCGGGCCGGTGAGTTGCAAAAGGCAAATGCCAGCTGCCTGGAGGCTGGTTTTTGGCTCTTTCAGGAATGCCAGAAGGACAGACCCGTTGACAGTGTTGGAAGGGAGACTTCTATGGAGGAAGCCAGGATGCAGGCACAGCCGTTCACTTGGCTTGCCAAAACACCCGGTTCCTCCATTTTAGCTGTTGGGTTTTAAAAGCCCAAGAGTGCAATAGTTTTCAGGGAGCCTGAACGAAATGGGTTGCAACCAGCTCACTTATACTCAGAGCAGACCCTTTAAATGAATGGGCCTCATAAGTTAGTAATCTCCATTAATTTCTATTGGTCAGCTCATTGATGTTGGCGTCAACTGAGTGTGTTTAATGTGGTCCTTGCTATTTACTTCTCTGTTAAATATCCGATGTGCTTTTCAACCCCTCCCACCATGGAAGTGTTATCTCCTGATCTTTTTATTTTTTGGGGGGGGGTGTAATAAAATGCTGGCCGGTTTATGCAGAGAGATCATGGGATGCAGCCCTAAGAGTAGACCCGCTGAAATTAATGAAGTTAGGCATGTCCATTAACTTCAGTGGATCTACTTTGAGTAGTACTAACAAATGCAACCCCATGGTATGGTGGGGGCCTGTGGGAACAGGAGGGAGCTGAGTGGTGCATGTCTAGCGCATGAGAGTGTGGGGAAAGGACCAGTGGAACTGGGGTGCTGTGAAGGGGAGAGGCTTTTGTGGCTAAGTCCGTCTTCTTTCTCTCCCACCGCCACCAAGAACGCGCATAAAGTCCCTCCCCCCTGGTTGATCGCCATGCAGCGCTACGGTCCGCCACCCTCCTATCCCAATCTGAAGATTCCGGGCTTGAATTCCCCTATCCCAGAGGTGAGCAGAGTTATTTCCTCCGTTGACACCTTGGCTTTCCTTGTTGTCCCACATGCTGAGGGGAGACTGCCAATAGACAGTCTGGAGTATGGCTTGTTTGTCGCCCACGGCCAGTTATTAAGTAGGGATTTTAGCGGGAGAAATGAGGTGCAGGGCATGCCTAAGGCCCCAAGTTTGATCCCCAGGATCTTCAGCTAGAGCTGGGAGATCTCATCCGAAACCCTGGGCAGCTGTTGCCAGGTCAGTGTAGACAGTACTGAGTTTAGATGGGCCAGCAGTCTAACCTGGCGTCAGACAGCTTCCTATATCCCAGTTTAAGTCAGTCCTTTGTTCAGAATCATGAAGACTAGAATCTTTTCTTTTTAGTGGAAGGGCTTTAGCTTAGCAGTGGAGCACACACTTTATGTGCCAAAGATCCCAAGTTTGAACCCCATGTCCTATCTGAAGCCTTGGAGAGTTGCTGCCGAGTCAGTGTAGACCAGCGGTTCCCCAGCTTTTTAATATGGTGACCCACAAGTCCAAATGTACTTGGTACGGTGGCCCATCATTTCATTGTCACATGAATTTTCGACCTTGGGTCTTCAGCGGCCATCCGTTTAGTGCATTTTAACTGCACGTTTGCCTATTTTATAACCATTACTTGAGGCTTCCAAGCAAAAATTTCCGTTATGCTCCTGTTGGTGTGGAATTTGCTGGAATATTTATAGTACCTGCAAAATTATTCACTCGCACAGGCTTTGAGGCCCACACGTTGGTGAACATTGGTTTAGGCAGTACGGAGCTTAGAGGGACCGGTGGTTGGATTTGGTATAAGCTTCCAAGCAAGAGTTGGAGCCTGTGGCCTGCAGAAATCACCATAGATTTCCTTGCTTGAGTCTGCTAGGAAGTAATTACACAGGGCGCTGAAACTTCAGCCACCTGCTGGAAGCCCTGCAGAGACCCCATTGTCAAAGACTTGTCCCCCTGGGGTCCCTTGTCCTTAGTTCTCCAAGGGGGGGTGTCTTTGCTTCTGAGAACAGTCCCACCCCTCCGCGCTGCTGCTGCTTCCCAGGCAAACTCTCCCTCTTTCAGGAGTAATTACTTCCGTAGTAACTGCCACCACCCTTCTGGCTAGGTTTCCTTCTCTGAGGGAAGGGACCTCAGAGCCCAGTGTGAATTCCAAGGGATTAACCCTCGTCAATTAACAGTAACAGTAGCGTTCAGCATTCAGAGGACTAGATTTAGAATCCTGTTTCAAGCCAACACACAACACTTATAAAAGAGAATTTATTTAAACGTAAATGAGTTGGGATTTACAAAAGAGAGCAGGGTTTGTTTCCTTGAAGATAATCCCCCACAGATGGGTTACACGAGGCACATTGGCATGACAAAAGGGGAGAGGTTCAATTCAGACAAAGGAATACAACAAAAGTCTTTCTAAGCTAAGATCCTATACTTACAATAGAGTAGATCCTATTCCTCCAGTGGAACAGCCAGGTTCCCCAACGGCTTTCTCTGTCATATGTCAGCGAGTCAAGGTAGATGGAAAAAGGGAACTCCTTTTGGAAGTTTATCCTTCCCTTTTTATGGAGTTTAATGGTCACCAAAGAGGGGGAAAGCAAACAGTTATCTCCCACCTCTGCAGGGGTCTACTCCTTTGAAGCCTTTGAAGATAAGGGAACCAGCCGGCCTCACCCAGGGGTTCTGATCTACACACCCCTTCTTCCTGACTTCTAATCCCAGGAAGCTGATAAGGAATAATAGCTAGGGATCAGTTACATCCCCCTGCCCAGGTTGCAAATTGCCTGCCTGACCCCGAGCTGCGGATCTCCCCCCATGGGGAGTCCTAGGTAATCATGGGCTCCCAGAATCCTCTCTGGTGGCCCATTTCAGCTGTGGTCAGCCCACTTACGGGGCCCTCTCCTACAGCCTTGAGGGCTAGAAACTTAAGCGGAGAATCTCGGGGTGCTGAATTCTCTGCCTCGTACCAGTTTTGGTACTTGTGTACAGTGCAGTTGTGGGTCCCGTATTGAAGAGGGTGTCTGATTGGCGGTTAGAAGTGCTCCACGCCCACAAAAGAACAATTATCTCGAGAGCTGGGGGGTGCCAGTAGGAGTCCAGGGTACCCTTCCTAGCCACTCCTCTCCTCTGCTGAATGACTTGACTCCCCTCTTCCTCCTTTTCCCCAGGGATGCTCATTTGGGTACCATGCTGGGGGCTGGGGCAAGCCCCCTGTGGACGAGACGGGGAAGCCCCTCTACGGAGACGTCTTTGGGACCAACGCGGCTGAATTTCAGGTATGTGCCGGGAGCCTTGCTGCTTTGGCAGTGAAGGATGCGCTCCCTGGGCTGCGCGTGGACCTGCCAGCTTGGGGGACGACAGGACAGTGTCTGTGCTTCCTCCCCTTATTAGACCAAGACGGAGGAGGAGGAGATTGACCGCACACCATGGGGGGAGCTGGAGCCCTCGGACGAGGAATCCTCAGAGGAGGAGGAGGACGAGGAGAGCGACGAAGAGAAGCCAGATGAGACGGGTTTCATCACCCCGGCGGACAGGTAGGCACCTGCCTCTCTCTCTGGGCCCGTCTTGGCAGAACCCGGGAAGGGCTGTAGTTCACTGGCCGAGTGGCCGCCTGGCATGCAGAAGGCCCCGGGTTCAACCCCCAGTGGCATCTCCACTTAAGGCTTGGAGAGAGTCCCTGCCTGAAACCCTGGGCAGATGCTATTAAGCTAGATGGGCCGTTGGTCTGACTGATGTAAGGCAAGCTTCCTGTGTTCCTGCGGCAGGGCCAGTATTGGGAATTGGCATTGTTGGGTACCTGCATGACACCCTAGATCCCTGCAATGGGGGGGGAGTCCATTGCCGCATGCACGCACACACAGACACACCTTGAACCTTTGCTGTCACTGGTGGTGAGAATGGGGAAACGGAGCAACGTCCCTCCCCTTGGCTTGGGTTTTCTTTCTCCCCCGCCCTCTCTGTGCCAGCCTTCCCTAACCCTGGTGCCCGCCAGATGCTTTGGACTTTGGCTTCTGTCAGCTCTGCCAGCATGGCCCGATGGGAGCCGTCGTCCAAAGCATCAGGAGGGCACATGGGCTGGAGAAGGCCGCTCTGGGCTGAGGCAAAGACAAGGAGATTGGGGTTAGATTTTTTTTAAAAAAGGTGACCCCACTAGGGCTGTCTTGCCCAGGGCACTTGTGTGCAAACATCCCTCCCAAGCTGGATTTGACCTCTGGGGGTGCAGTCTCTGTTGCGGGTGGGGAGGACTGATGGTGTAGCGGTTAGAGCATCAGGATGGGGGATGGATGGCCAGACATCAAATCCCATGAAACTTACTGAGTGACCTTGGGCCAGTCACTGCCTCTCAGTCTGACCTACCTCACAGGATTGTTGTGAGGATAAAACGGAGGGGAAGCTACGCCTGCTACCTTGAGCTCTTTGGAGGAAAGGTGGGGTATAAATGTAAATAATAATAACAATGGCCTGACCTTTGATCCCTCCTTCTGCTCTCTTGCCAGTGGTCTGATTACACCGGGGGGCTTCTCATCGGTGCCTGCTGGCATGGAAACGCCGGAACTCATTGAGCTGCGTAAGAAGAAGATTGAGGAGGCCATGGATGGGTGAGTGCTGGCCTCTCTCCCCCTGCCCCACTTCCTCCTGTGGGGAACTTGGAAGTACGGCTTTCTGGCAGCCGTAAGTGGGATTTGGCTGGGGTCTGTCTGTCTGCTCCAGAGATGAGCGTAGGAGAGGGCAGAGAGTATTATGGGAAAGCTCTTGCTCCTTATGTTTTACTGGGTTTTATAGTGCCACGTGTTTGTGCTTGTTTTTATTAGCATTGTGAATTGCTTGGAGATCTAACAAGCAGCTAATAAATCAAATAAATAATATTTAGAATACTTGTATCCCACTTTATAGCCCGAGAGGCTGCCAAAGTGTCTTACGAGAGAGTTGTGTGTCACAGCTGCAGTAAGGGTGGTAGTATTGGGGGTGCAAGCAGCACAGTGTCCCCATAGGATGCCACGATGATTCAGGTGGCGTCGTGCCCTCTTCAGCTGCGGTCTTCTCTGGCCACCACTTACTGGGCTGCAAGTCGTCCCGTGAGGCGGGTTCTCTGACACGGGGGAGTTAAGCCGGACAGCTGGACTTGCTGGAAGCCGTGTTGGGATCCCCAAGGAGGCGCCGTGGGGCCACACAGTCCCCACGGCAGAGAGCGCAGCATTGCATTGAAGAGGCTTTGGGTCCCGTGCCCGGCCTCTCCAGTTTGAAAGCAGTTGTCTCAGGTTAGCCGAAGGTGGGACAGGCTCCTGCCCCTCAGACCTTTGTCTGCAGCATTTACATTTCCCGCTGTAGCAGAACAGGCTCTTGAGCGGCTGACAAAAATCAGTTCTGAGATGGTCCTTACCCTCGGACTTGCAGTCTGCAAAAGACATGGCACGCAAGGAAAAAGGATCAAGAGGGAGGAGGGGAAAGCCAAGCTCAAGCACAAATTCTTCAAGTTACTGTTGGAGTTATAGCTGATCTTGGTGGCAGTGCAGGCTCTCTTGGCACTCATCCCTCCTCCTCCTCCCCACAGATCAGATCCACAGGCAGATTTTGGTCCAGGCCAGAAGGACAAGGCAGCTCCTGCCACACAAGTCTTCCCTCAGGCAGCCGGCTTGAGGGCAGTTAGAAAAACCCTCACAGGAGGGGCCTTGGTGGGGTCCTCCTCCTCCCTCGTCAATGTCAACAACCTTGAAAGGCGGTTTTCTGTAGACCAGAAGACCAGGGGCCTAGACTGGGTGTGCTACGCCCGGCGTGGATCATCGGTGGCCCTCTAGATGTAGGACTAGGTTGGCTACAGCCCATCCTCCTTACGGCTGTGAACCATGTTTGGTGAAAAACCACAAGCGGGAGCTGGGCGAAGCCGGATTTCCAGCAGGCAGGCCTCAGTCGCTATACCCAGCAGCATCTCCCCATCGCTCATAGAAGCAAAATGCAGGATGCCACATAAGCAGATGTGTTCAAACAGGGCTAATTAGCATCATCTGTCCAGCTCTGGTTCCATGCGGCCCTGCAGGGCCACAGGGGGAGGCTTGTAGGGGAACCTGTTGGCACTGGCCCAGCGCTCTGTCTCCGCTGTGGGCTGAGAGATTCTGGGTTGGTAGTCTGCACCCTGTCACTTCCTTTATGCTAAGCATTTTTTCCTTCCGCCGCTTGTCCCTCTCCATAGCAGTGAGACGCCCCAGTTGTTCACGGTTCTGCCAGAGAAGAGGACCGCAACGGTTGGCGGCGCCATGATGGGCTCCACTCACATCTATGACATGGCAACGGTAAGGAGAGGCTGGGCGTCGTTCTGCCTTCCGTTTGGGGGTCCTTGGGCCCAAATAGCTGAAGGAGCACCACCTTCCGTATCAACCTGCCTGCGATTTATGAACTTAAAACCAGCCTGGCTGCTGGATCAAGCCATAGGCCCATCTAGTCCAGCACTCTGTCCTCACACTGGCCAACCAGCAATGGCGGCTGGTTGCTCTGTGTCAGTGGGGCAATGTAATCCACTCCAGGTTTTAGTCCGGACTGTCAAGGAAGCATATTTTTTATTATTATTTATTATTTGATTGATGCCCCACCCTTCCTCCCAGCAGGAGCCCAGAGCGGCAAACAGAAATGCTAAAAACACTTTAAAACATCATTAAAAGACCTTAGAATACATTAAAACAAAACAACGTTAAAAACATTTTAATAAAAGCTTTAAAAACATCTTTTTTTTAAAAAAAGGGTTAAAAACATATTAAAGAAAACATATTAAAAGCAATTCTAACACAGACGCAGGCTGGGATATTGGATAGCTCCTTGCAAGGTTGGACTGAAACCCGGAGCAGATTCTACTGCCCCACTGACACGGAGCCACCGCTGCCAACCAGATGCCACTGGGTAGCCCACAGGCAGGACCACAGCACAACAGCAACTCTACACAATTGGTGTTCAAACGCATGCTGCCTCCTCTAGCGGAGGTAGATCCACTGTTAAAGGAGGCTGTTCTGCGTGTCTCACTTATAGGAGAAGTACACTCTGGATGTGCAGAAGAGTGCGCCTGCTTTGTGGTGGCACCCTAACTGGAATGCCCTCCCAGGGGAGGGACACCTGGAGCCTAAAACCATATTCTTTGGGGCACCAGGTTAAACCCTTATTTATTTGCCCAGGCATTTGATTGCTGTATTTTTAAAATCACTCCTATTCATCTCAATTTTGAACTATTTTATTATTTTCAAGTATTGTCTTGTGGGTTTTACATTTTTATGTACACTACCTTAAAATCCATTTTTGGATCAAGGGTGCAATGTACCAATTCTTAAAAGGCATAGGTGATCAGAGCAGGCTTGGAAGGGAAGCCCTCTGACTCCTGTTTCAGAGGTACCTGACTGGGGGGGGGAGGGAAGATGCCATGGTCCCAGGGTGACGTTCTGTGTGACTCTGCAGGACCAAGCATGTTTAGACATGATAGAAGTGTATAAAATTATGCATGGCATTGAGAAAGTGGATAGAGAAAAGTTCTTCTCCTTCTCTCATAATACTAGAACTCGTGGACATTCAAAGAAGCTGAATGTTGGAAGATTCAGGACAGACAAAAGGAAGTACTTCTTTACTCAGCGCATAGTCAAACTATGGAATTTGCTCCCACAAGATGCAGTAATGGCCACCAGCTTGGATGGCTTTAAAAGAAGATTAGACAAATTCATGGAGGACAGGGCTATCAATGGCTACTAGCCATGATGGCTGTGCTCTGCCACCCTAGTCAGAGGCAGCATGCTTCTGAAAACCAGTTGCCGGAAGCCTCAGGAGGAGAGAGTGTTCTTGCACTCGGGTCCTGCTTGCGGGCTTCCCCCAGGCACCTGGTTGGCCACTGTGGGAACAGGATGCTGGACTAGATGGGCCACTGGCCTGATCCAGCAGGCTCTCCTTATGTTCTTACGTTCTTAAGCAGACAAAAAAAATCACTGTAGCACATATGCATATCTACCATTTCCATCTTAACGTGCCCTTACTTTAGATTTTTAATTCCTGCTTCTTTCTTGCCAAGAGGAAAGTTGAATTAAGGGAGGTGCTGCAAGAACAGACCAGCTTCCTTGAGAATGGTTCATACGAACACCTTTTCCAGCGATGGGCCGGGTTCGCTGACCCACCTCTTGGGTATAAGTTTGCCCTACACAAATTCAGAGAATGGGGCACAGAATTTGGCATGTGGAGAAGTTGGGGTGTGCGTACGCACACACAAGTATACTTACTCTTGTGTTAGGCTTGAATCCAACAGTAATGCTTTGATTTGGATTCCTGCATTGCGCAGGGGTTGGACTTGATGGCCTTATATGCCCCTTCCAACTCTACTATTTTATGATTCTGCAATCATCCTCAGAGTAGAGCCACTGAAATAACTTATGTCCATTCATTGTGGTCTACTCTTAAGTATGAATGAATCATTTTGTTACTCTGTCGCAGACCAGATATTAAAAGAGAGACATAAAAAAGCAAACATACAGCATGGAGGATTTAAATATTTAGGATACAAAGGTACCATAGTTCCAAAAGCCCATAGACAATTCTTTAAAGAGCGGATTGAGAACATTTTTTCCTAATTTGCATTGAGATGAGAAGAAACTTTGCGACATTAGCGGTGACATAAGATGACACATCACTTAGACAGATCCACACCAGGTTGACGGGATTGCCCTTAGGCAAAGCAGTTACCAAAGGGGAAATTAACCTCCTTCTGTATTCTTTATATAACTGGCAAGATAGAGGAACATGTTCTACAGACTCCACCACACCAGCTCCGCAGAGGCGTATCTGTTCACTAACTGGGATCTTTTGACTCTTAAGTAGATGGTCCTTGGAGATCTCACTCACTCACCACAGGCCTAGGTGAAATAGGAGGACTTCAGTGAGATTCTCTCTCTCTCTCTCTGTGCATATATATATATATATATATATATACCTGCAAATGAAGCCCCTCTGAGCATTCCATCCTCAAAGCTCTATAACTGCCACCTTGGTAACAGCATTTGTCTGTTAGCAGCTGATGAAGGCGGAAGCTGAAACGTTTTGTTAATACAATAAAAACCTCTGTTTGGTTAATCACAATTACGTTCATATATATATATTAGGTGATTAACGGAATCCTTATAGGGATCCAGAGCAAGCTTGAGTGAAGTTCTGTTTGTTGCTTTCTAAACTGTCTTTATCTATCTATCTATCATCTATCTATCTATCTATCTATCTATCTATCTATCTATCTATCTATCTATCTATCTATCTATCTATCTATCTATCTATCTATCTATCTATCTATCTATCTATCTATCTATCAACTATCATCTATCCATCATCTATCCATCATCTATCCATCATCTATCTATCATCCATCATCTATCTATCATCTATCTATCATCTATCATCTATCTATCTGTCATCTATCTGTCATCTATCTATCATCTATCTATCATCTATCTATCTATACACACACACATATATGGTGTGTGGGATGTGTGCTTGTACATAAAGGATGAGTGAACAGCCATTGGGCAGTTGCTTCTGAAAAATAACCCCAGCTGGAAGTCCCCCATGCTGGTGGGCTTCTTCCAGTGCAAGGCTCTTGCAGGCCACGCTCTGCTTGCCCAGTTGGGAGGAGCAGGACTGCCTGTGACCACGCCCATGTGTGTGGGGGGAGGGGTTAGGGGGAGGGTGGCCAGGCCCTCCTTCCACCAGCATCCGCCGCTGTGGGCCACCTCCTCTGTCTGCACTTGTAGGTGATGAGTCGCAAAGGGCCCGGGCCAGAGATCCAGGGCGTGGAGGTGGCCTTGGCCCCCGAGGAGTTGGAGCTGGACCCCATGGCCATGACCCAGAAGTACGAGGAGCACGTGCGGGAGCAGCAGGCCCAAGTGGAGAAGGAGGACTTCAGCGACATGGTGGCCGAGCACGCCGCCAAGCAGAAGGTGAGCCCGCAAGAGCTGCCTTAGACTTGGATCAGACCTCTTCTCTGGGTCACCTAGACCTGCGTGCTTTGATCGGCGGCAGCAGCTCTGCGGGGTCTCCGGCCATGAAGGGTCTTCCCCATCGCCTGCTGGAGATGCCAGGGATTGAGCCGGGGCCCTTCTGTGTGCCAAACAGGTCCTCTTGCTGAACCTCTGTCCTACGGGATGTCACGGAACGTTGCCCAAGTGCAGCTGCTGTGAGGGAAGTGAAAGGGGTGTGGGTGGCTTTGGGGAATGGCAGGGCGGGGGGGGGTTTCAAATGGGATTCAGTGATAGGAGACGCTCAGGATTGCTGACCGGAAGACGGGAGGCAGGACTGGCTGAGAGAGCGGAGTGTCCATGTGTTAGGTGTTGCTGAAGGGAGGGAGGTGGAGCCAGCTCCAGCAGAAACATGCAGGCAGAGGAAAATGAGGGGCCTGGTCCCTGTGGAGTGCTTGGGGTGAAGACGGGGACTCACACAACTGTTTGTGATGCTGTTGCATGGCAGGGAGGGAGGGAGGGGTGAGTTGAAGGGCTGTGTGTGCATAATGCGAATTTTTGCATTTGGGGGGAGGGGATCAGAGTCTTTGGTGCTGTCAGCTTGTTGTGACTGCCCTCTTTGCCCCTCCAGCAAAAGAAGCGGAAAGCACAGCCCCAGGATACCAGGGCAGGAGCCAAGAAGTACAAGGAATTCAAGTTCTAGCCCATGCCTGAAACGTATCGTCAGTTCCTGTTTGTCCTTCATTTTTAATCCTCTACAAACACCCCCCCCCATTTTCCATCCTCCCACCCACCTTGCCAGGGACCCCCTGGCCCTTGTGCTGTTGTTGTGTCTTCGGTTTGGGTTAAGATGTGAATTATTTTGTAAATAAAGTCGGAGTTGCTCTCTGGAGGTCTTGTTTCCTGAGAGGGAGAGCAATATGATCCATGGTGATTTAGGCACCTCTCTTTGCAGGGGCTGTGGATGGGAGAGTAAAGACCTTATCTTGGAAGACAATCTTACTCGGCCACGAGTGATCGCCAATGAATGAATGAATGAATGAATGAATGAATGAATGAATGAATGAATGAATGAATGAATGAATGAATGAATGAATGAATGAATGAATGAATGAATGAATGAATGAATGGATGGGAGAGTAAACTTGGGCATGAAAGTTGCAAGGGAGGGGTATGCTCCATATCTGGGTCCACCCTCTCCACCCCTGATCGCCTTGAAACGGGAGATCAGTTGTTCCTTTTGCAAATTCCTGCCTCCGGAGAGATCATCCCTCACCCAAACGCCTGCATCCCTGACCCCACTATTCAGCTGAGGCATACTGAGTTGCCAGCTTCCTGATTCCCAAAATGAAATTCTCAACCACAGGGTTGCTCCCTACCTCCTCCTTTCCCCCCCCCCTCCACCCTTAAAGCATGGAAGGTAAAATCTGTGTTTTCTGGTGAGTACGGATGGGGTCTCCGATAGGTGAGAGAGAGTGCACCAGTTCTCTTTATTCTAATGATGTGCTGACCTGGTTCCGCACGTTAAACTGGATCTCTACATTCCTACTTGCAGCCTCTTTCTCCTGCTTTGAAATACTAGATGGAGTTTGTGTGTGTGTATTTATACTCTCTTTCACATACACACACACTTTAATATATGTAAATTAAATTTATATCCTGCCCTTCCTTCCAAAGGAGCCCAGGGTGGCGAAGAACAAAGCTTCTAAAATCTCTACTTCAAAGGCTAGTAGGAAGAGGAAGGTCTTCAGTAGACACCAAAACGGTAACAGACACGGCGCCTGTCATGTTTACATGCGTACACACTCATGTCCACATGCACACACACTGCTCTGCCTGGATGAAGGGATAGTCACAAGAGTGGCTCTTGTGAGCGTCTGCTCGATTTCAGGGTGTCCCATTTGGAAATCTTAAAAGCTGCATTGGGCACAAAATGTCCATTTAGCTGCTGATGCGCAGACTCTTACCCCACCCCCGCAAAAAAACAGGAAAATGCTTATGTGTCCCCAAACAAAGCCGACTAAAAAAGCAGGCAACCCATTAACTCCAAAACATTACAAACAAAAAGTCATTTTCTTAAAAAAAAGGGGTGGGGCAGGGGCCCCTGGCGCATGCTGAGGGTGGTGGTGGGGCAGGCCCTGCACTGCTCACAGGTACCCCGTTGGGGCAGCCCAGGGTTAATACCTTTTCTCAAGATCCTTGCTGTGTGTGCTGGCCCTCACCTTCCCAACCTTGCACATGTTCAAATAATATAAGGAAGATCTCTCTGTGTTTGCACATTAGGAGGTTTGAGATGTTAATTCTCAAAGCCAGGAACACACATTTCTTCCTTATTGCAGAAGGAGCAGAGCGGAGCTTAGCTCAATACTGTCCCTGAAAACGGCAAGTGCAACAGTGCCATCCTATCTCCTGTCCATCAGTCTGTTGTCCAAGTTTTGCATGGGCAATGTGTTGGGCAACAAATAAGCGTGTGTGTACGGGGGCTCTGTTCAAAATCTACTTTTGCCACAGGGCAGATGAGCAAAAGTGCAATAGAAATTGTCCGTTTACTGACTGGACCTTAATGAAGGCAGCATAGATGGGGAAAACCAGAAAGCAATACATTCACATCACTCTATTTTTATATATTTATTTTACTATTTGATTTATATCCCGCCCTTCCTCCCAGCAGGGACTCTAAAGCTGTCAATTTTGTTTTTAATTACAGGAAACCTCTCTTGGGAATGGGGTGGGGGAAAGACGCAACGGGGTCCCTCTCCCCTTAGTGAGTGGGTGTAGCTTTTGGAAGTACACAGGAAGCCGCCTTATACCAAGTCGGACGATTGGTCCGTCTCGTTCAATACGGGTTGATATGAACGGGTAGCAGCCCTCCAGGGCTCAGACATTTCCAAGCTGTAGCTGGCTAGGCTAGGGACCGAGCCTGGGACTTTTTGCACGCAAATCAAACCATTTACCACTGTGCTGTGGCCCTTAACGAAACCTGTGCCCCATTTCCTGGCTCCTTACCATAGCGGCTACTTACAAAGAGGTGCATTGTGGAGCTCTGTTTCCCCTCCATATGAAGCTTCTTGCACCTCTCTGGATCAAGTATATATCTGTTGTGCTTTTACAATCTGGTGCCCTCCTGATACTTTATTATTTATTTGTTACATTTATATCCTGCCTTTCCTCCCAGCCTAGGACGACAAATCAGTAAAAACACTCTAAAACATCATAAAAACAGACTTTAAAATAGGAAAATGGACTGCCTTCAAGTCAATCCTGACTTATGGCGACCCTATGAATAGGGTTTTCATGGTAAGCGGTATTCAGAGAGGTTTCCCATTGCCTCCCTCTGAGGCTCGTCCTCCCCAGCTGGCTAGGGCCTGCTCAGCCTGCCACAACTGCACAAGCCTGCCCCTTCCTTGTCTGCAACTGCCAGCTGGGGGCAACTGTCCTCCTTCGGACTATGCAGCTTGCCCAACGCTGCCGAGCCACTCACTGGTGTGTGGGGGTGTGATCTTTAGCTGGTCCTTGGCACCCAAGAGACATGAGCAGGGATTTGAACTCACAGACTCTGGACTCCCTATCTGACTCCTGACAAATGTGGAATGATGAACATCACATGGCACTTGCAAAAGTGTCGTTCTGCAGACTGAAGCAGTCACATAGGCATGTAGGGACAAGGTGATCAAATAAACTGGTCCCATGCTGATGAAAGTTAAAGAGGAAAGCACAAAAGCAGGACTACAGCTGAACGTCAAAAAGACAAAAGTAATGACAACAGAAGATTTATGTAACTTTACAGTTGACAATGAGGACACTGAACTTGTCAAGGATTATCAATACCTTGGCCCAGTCAACCAAAATGGAGACCATAGTCAAGAAATCAGAAGAAGGCTAGGACTGGGGAGGGCAGCTGTGAGAGAACTAGAAAAGGTCCTCAAATGCAAAGATGCATCACTGAACACTAAAGTCAGGATCATTCAGACCATGGTATTCCTGATCTCTGTGTATGGATGTGAAAGTTGGACAGTGAAAAAAGCAGATAAGAGAAAAATCAACTCATTTGAAATGTGGTGTTGGAGGAGAGCTTTGCGCATACCATGGACTGAGAAAAAGACAAATAATTGGGTGTTAGAACAAATTAAACCAGAACTGTCACTAGAAGCTAAAATGATGAAACTGAAGTTATCATACTTTGGACACATCATGAGAAGACATGATTCACTAGAAAAGACAATAATGCTGGGGAAAACAAAAGGGAGTAGAAAAAGAGGAAGGCCAAACAAGAGATGGATTGATTCCATAAAGACAACCACAGACCTGAACTTTACAAGATCTGAACTGGGTGGTTCATGACAGATGCTCTTGGAGGTCGCTGATTCATGGGGTTGCCATAAGTCATAGTCTACTTGGAGGCACATAACAACAACAACAACAAGCTAGGTGTAAGGGCTTCATACAATAGTATAGCCATGAACCTGGCCTGGTAACAAGTCAGACCTTTGAATACAGGTGTAATATGCTGACAGGCTCTCATTCCTGACAGCAATCATGCTGCAGCATTCTGCACTAATTGCAGTTTTTGGACCACGCGCAAGGGAAATCCCACAATAGAGTGCATTGCAGTTACCCAACCGTGAAGTTACTCATGCCTGGACTACTGTGGTCAAGCTATCCCTGTCCAGAAATGGCTGCAACAACTGTACCAGCTAAAGCTGGTAAAAGGTGCTCCTAGCCACTAAGGTTGCTTGGACCTCCAGGAACAAAGCTGGATCCAGAAGTGTCCCCAGCCTGTGAACCTGCTCCTTCAGAGGGTGCATGACCCCATCCAGGGCAGGCAACTGGCCAGTTTTTCAGATGATGGAACCACTCACCCACAGAGCCTCTGTCTTGCCAGGATTCAAGCTCAATTTATTTTCCCCTCATCCAGCCCACCATTGCATCCAAGGGCCTACACTACCTGTCCTGAGTCAGATCTTAAGGAGAAATAGGCTGCTTTCGCAACAGACATTTATTACACTTAAAACAGTCGTGGCATCCCACAAGAATCATAGGAAGTATAGTTTGTGAAGGGTGCAGAGAGTTGTTGGGCAGCCCCTATTCTACTCACAGAGCTATTAGTTTGTCAGAGTGGTTTATTTACTCTTCCCAGAAAACTCTGGAGAATTGCAGCTCTGTGAGGGGAAGAGGATTCTCCTAAGAACTTTCAGAACCCTTCACAAATTACCTTTCCCAGGATTCTTTGGGGGAAGCCATGAGTGTTTAACGTGGAATCACAGTAGAATAAATGAATGAGTGTCATCAACGTATGGATGTCCCCTTGCCCCAAATCTGCCAGTGACTGCACCCAGCAGCTTTACATTGATTTCAATAACATTGGAAATAAAATGTTGGCTGTCGGGGGATCTCCCAATGCTGCTGTCTGGACTCAGCCCTACAGCAGAGCCAGAACCATTGTAAAGTACTGCCCCAAATGTCCATCTCATGGTGTCTGTTCAGGAGGATACCACAGTCAATGGTATCAAAAGATGCAGAGAGATTAGGAAGGAGCAACATCATAAGAACATAAGAAGAGCCTGCTGGATCAGGCCAGTGGCCCATCTAGTCCAGCATCCTGTTCCCACAGTGGCCAACCAGGTGCCTGGGGGAAGCCCGCAAGCAGGACCCGAGTGCAAGAACACTCTCTCCTCCTGAGGCTTCCGGCAACTGGTTTTCAGAAGCATGCTGCCTCTGACTAGGGTGGCAGAGCACAGCCATCATGGCTAGTAGCCATTGATAGCCCTGTCCTCCATGAATTTGTCTAATCTTCTTTTAAAGCCATCCAAGCTGGTGGCCATTACTGCATCTTGTGGGAGCAAATTCCATAGTTTGACTATGCGCTGAGTAAAGAAGTACTTCCTTTTGTCTGTCCTGAATCTTCCAACATTCAGCTTCTTTGAATGTCCACGAGTTCTAGTATTATGAGAGAAGGAGAAGAACTTTTCTCTATCCACTTTCTCAATGCCATGCATAATTTTATACACTTCTATCATGTCTAAACATGCTTGGTCCTGCAGAGTCACACAGAACGTCACCCTGGGACCATGGCATCTTCCCTTCCCCCCCCAGTCAGGTACCTCTGAAACAGGAGTCAGAGGGCTTCCCTTCCAAGCCTGCTCTGATCACCTATGCCTTTTAAGAATTGGTACATTGCACCCTTGATCCAAAAATGGATTTTAAGGTAGTGTACATAAAAATGTAAAACCCACAAGACAATACTTGAAAATAATAAAATAGTTCAAAATCGAGATGAATAGGAGTGATTTTAAAAATACAGCAATCAAATGCCTGGGCAAATAAATAAGGGTTTAACCTGGTGCCCCAAAGAATATGGTTTTAGGCTCCAGGTGTCCCTCCCCTGGGAGGGCATTCCAGTTAGGGTGCCACCACAAAGCAGGCGTACTCTTCTGCACATCCAGAGTGTACTTCTCCTATAAGTGAGACACGCAGAACAGCCTCCTTTAACAGTGGATCTACCTCCGCTAGAGGAGGCAGCATGCGTTTGAACACCAATTGTGTAGAGTTGCTGTTGTGCTGTGGTCCTGCCTGTGGGCTACCCAGTGGCATCTGGTTGGCAGCGGTGGCTCCGTGTCAGGAGGAGGGCTTTTGATCTTGAGCGTAGTGTATGGGTGGGTTCGTATCGGGAGAGGCGTTCCATCAGGTATTGTGGTCCCAAGCCGTGTAAGGCTTTACAGGTTAAAACCAGCACCTTGAATCGAGCTCGGAAACATACAGGCAGCCAATTCTCCTCAAAGGCCTGCAATTCCCAGAGTTCTCTGGGAAGAGGGGCTGACTATTGAACCACTCTGGAACCTGTAGCTCTGCAAGGGGAATAAAGGTCTCCTGACAACTCTCGGCACCACTCACAAACGACACAAACTATACCTGCATTTTTGTGCATAATTTACTCTAGTAAACACATTTTTGTGTACATGACTTGGCTGCAAAACTGCACTGTAACATTCAGAGAGGTGCGAATTGTGAAGGACGGCTGTGTTTTTCCATATTGTTTTGGGAAGTGTGAATGAAGTCAGTTCACCTTTAAGTATGAACTGAACCACATTTCTTCCCCATGCCTAATCATAAGCAAAATTTGCATGCTGGTTCCTGAGATGAAGGAGCAGGTTTTTATCTATGTTTGGATGCATTTGGACACCATTTTGAATCAAGGTAGCGGACTGCACCTTTCAAAACTGCTCTGATTTTATCCAAATTTAAGAGAGTAGCAGATCTCAGGCACTTTCCGCTATTATAAATATTGAGACTTGGTTCCAGGCGTAAGTCAAAATTAAATTAAAATCCCAACGATTTCAATGGGAACAAAGTTCAATTAACTTAGCCTGGATCCAACCCTATAACAATAACATAAGGCAGCCTTTCCCAATCAACTCCCAGCAGCTCCAGCCAGTATGGCCAATGGTCAGGGATTATGGGAGTTCTAATCCATCAGCACCAGGTTAGCCATCCCCTGCTACATATAAATTCCCTTTTCTACACAGCCATTAAAGGTGCAGCAGCTGTCCTCTTTGCCACTTGGCTCACCTGCTTTTAGAGTGTTCAGAAACCTTTGTACATTTCCATAATCCTTACGACAGTCTTGGAACATAGACCAATCCCATTTACTGCAGGTGGCAGACATAATAGGATCATGCCAAAGACCAGGGGTGGGGAACCTTTTTCAGCCCAAGGGCCACATTCCCTTGTGGGCAATCTTTCAAGGGCCACCAGTGGTGGGTGGGGCCAAAAGCAAAAGCAGGTGGGGCAATGCATGCAAATTGTTTATTTTGTACACTAGGCTAGTTTTATTACACGCTTACACACACCACTCTAGCCTCCGCCCAGGCATGCAAAAGGCGTGATCAGAACTCAAGGACAAACTGCAGCCAGGCAGGAGCACTCCACTCAAGAGGGTGTGAAGGAGGGCCGGGAGGGGTAGGGAGGTGGGAGATTCAGTCCACATTTGTAGGCGAACCTACCTAATCTACGCTTTTTGAAACAATATGCAAAGCGAGACAGCCATCCTTCCAAATTTGCTCTGCTCTGAACTTTGTAGTGTAGGCCTCCAACCAATTGTAATGTGTACAAAAAAAAGCTAAGGTGAAGGGTGCATAAAATACATATATTAGTGAAACCAACATACAAAAATGTGTCATGTAGAGGAAGGAAGGCACATGAGGCCAGCACAGGTCTGGTCAGCGCTAGATAGGTGACTGCCTGGGAGCCATATGTAAGCCGCCTTGGGTTTCTATCACGGAAAGAAAGGTGGGCTATAAATGTAATAAATAGGGTAAACATTGCATACAAAGATTGGGAAAAGTCGGTGCCAAAATGCTACTGAATTTTCATGCGGACTTTTTTTTTTTTTTTTTAATCACAAGCTGGTTTGGAAATGTAAAGAACTGGACTTTTGAGTGGAAAAAAAGAGAAACGGACAGAAATGGAAACTGACAGATTTGCCTATCCCTACTAAGGGGTGTGCTCTGGGGAGTGTCTCAAGGGCCAGACAGAGACGCCTGGGGGGCCACATTTGGGCCCCACGCCTGAGGTTCCCCACCCTGACTTAATGAGTTGATGGCAGAGGGGAGATGTGAAGCAAGGGTCTCTCAAACGCCTCGAAATTGCCCCATCCTCATCCGCCTGGTGTCCTGGCCCAGCAAGAGCTATGAACCAGCTTTTAAAAAATCCATGCACAAAGCTAGGAGGAAAACGAGTGCTGAGCTACGATAGGGGCAGGCTCACAGCTGCAGCCTCTGTGCCCCTGTCCGGTTTTACGGCTGTGTGTGTCAGCTGCGTGGGTGTTTCCCATCAGTGGCAGACTTGTCCCAGGCTGCTTTTAAGGCCAGCATCTCTCTCTCTCTCTCTCTCTCTCTCTCTCTCTCTCTCTCTCTCTCGGGGCCTTGGCACAATCGTTGCTTTGTGGCTCATACTTCCACTCATCGCCCTGGTAGGAGAGGGGGAGGAGAGAAGGGGGGGGAGGCAGTGAGAAAGGGGTAGTGGGGAGGAGGAGGGAGATGCCAACCAACAAAGGGGATCTCTCAAGTTCCAACATGCGATTGTCCCTCTGGCTCACAGTCAGGTCAGCCCCCATCCCCGGCGCGCAATGGGGGTCCAGCTGTTGGGACAAAGGCGAGGCTGAAGGGGAGGGGGAGGGGGCAGGGAAGCGGCCTTTCCTGCTTCCATTCTCCAAGACTTTCCCCATCTTGGGAAAAGAAAAAAGCCTGCTTGAGCAAAAGGGAGTCTGATCCTGAGGGAGGGAACCAGCAGATTGTGCACATGGATTAGGGCAAGTCGATTTGTAGAAGCCGACTACATCCTATTCAGACATAGTGAAATCAATGGATAGTAGGCTTTATTATTATTATTATTATTATCATCATCATTAAAGGCATTTCTCTATTGCTTAATATAGAAGATATCTCCAAGTGGTGAACGGCGAATTAAAAAGCAAAAATATACAATGAAAATCATCAGTACAGACAGCTAATAAATATACACTAAAACTAAGAAAAGATGAAGACTAATTCATGGAGGATAAGGTTATTCGCAGTGGCTCCCAGCCATGATGGCACTGCTCTGCCTCCACTGTTGGAAGCAGTATGCTTCCGAGTACCAGTTGCTGGCCAGTTGCAGCCACTGTTGGCCTTCTCCTCCATGAATATCTCTAATCTGCTTTTAAAGCCATCCATGTTGGTGGCTATCGCTGCCTCTTGTGGGAGGGAATTGTGGGAGTTTAACCATGCGCTCTTTCTTTTGTCCGTCCTGGGTCTTCCAACATGCAGCTTGCCTGGATGTCCATGAATTCTGGCGTTATGAGAGAGGGAGGAAAACTTCTCTCTATCCACTTTCTCGACGACATGCACAATTTTATACATTTCTATCATGTCCCCCCTATTTGCCTTTTTATCTAAACATCCCTGAATTTTCTCTTTAAATCAAACATGAGTCAACGTGGCAATTGGCTTTTTAAAAAAGCCATTCATGCAATAGCTAATTCCATACATGGCATCCAAAATATTATAGCCAAGAAGAAATCTCAGAAGCTGGTGATGAAGGGAGCAAACAGTTACTAACGCTGCAATCCAAGACACACTAACCTGGGAGTAAGTCCCATTGAACCCAATGGAGCTTACTTCTGAGCAGACCCGGATTGGATTGCACCCTAAGGTATTTAGGGTCACTTTATCCCCTTAATCATTTTGGTTGCCCTTTTATGAACCTTTTGCAACTGAACAAAATCCTTTTTTTAATAACTAAAAGGTCTTTAGAAACAAACAGAGAAGGAGGGAGGGAGGAAACCGCAGGGTTGCCTGCAAATTGAACACCTGCAATAATTCCCTAAAAAATGTGCTGGCAGAAGAGGCGCTAAGAACTTTGGTCTGCTACTGTTGAGAAGTAGAAAATGGCAAACTTCAGGAAGGGTGTGTGGGGAGGATAATGTAGAGCTAGGAAAGGGGCCGAAAACAGCACCCAAAACAATCAAGGCGGTGAAGCAAGTCCCCTATGAAGAAATCAAGGTCACACCATTTGGGGCTTTGTAGTTTAAAGGGGGGAAAATTAAGAGAAAGGGGAAGACTCACGAAAGAGGTGTATAAAATGATGCACGGTTTGGAGAGAGTGGATGGAGAGACATTTTTCTCCCTTTCCCATCATAGTAGAACTTCAGCCCATGCAATGAAGCTGAATGTTGGAAGATTCAGGGCAGACATTCACACAGCGCCTATAATCACATCACGGGAGTAACATCCTGCGAGGACCTTCCCAGCCACCCTATTACCTGCCTTTAGAAGCCTCGTAAGAAGTCGCTGCAGGAGAGGGACTGTAGGCGACACTGTGAGAGGAGCTGCTGCCTGAATGGTGGTGCCAATGGGGCAGTGATTCTTTAGGGAAGCTGAGGCCCAGGCATTTTGTCCGGCTAACTTGCTCCTTGCCTAATTTGTAGCAGACATGGCTAGAAGGCCCAGGAGGACCAAAAATGAACCTGTTCAAACTCCGGTTGCTATTTCTGCAGCTGCAGGGAGATGCATTTCTAATACGGAAATCTTTTTGTGTGTGCGTGTGCTGTTATTCAGTGGAGACTGGCGGCTCCGATGTCAGTGGGGCAGTGAATCCGTGCCGGGTTTGAGTCCAAACTTTCAAGGAGCTGTCCAAGGTTTTAAAGAGATTAAAATACATCAACACCTACCCGTCTGGAGAGACTTGCCTCAACAGAAAAGTTTTAAGCAGGGGCCGAAAAAAGTACAGCCAAGGCACCTGTCTGACGTCAGTAGGCAGGGAGTTCCAAAGTGCTGCCACGCTAAAAGATAAATTTCTTACAAGTGTGGAACGAGTGTTATGTGGCACCGGTGACAGTGACAGATCCTCAGATCGAAGCGGTCGCGTGGGCACATGTGGGGTAAGGCGGTCCTGCAAGTAAACTGCTCCCAAGGTATTAAGGGCTTTCTATACCAGTGGTAACACCTTGACGGTTTGAATGATTGTATTTTGTATTTTCGTGTTTTGTTTTTCCTCACTTACAGCGTGGGTTTTCAGTACCAAAATAATAAAAAGATCAAATTCAAAACATTTTGAGAAGCATTTCCAGTGAGCCCCTCTGGGAAGGGAAGAGGGCAGCAAGGGAAATGTGAGATCTGACTAGCTGAGCAGCTGCAGGCTGGTTGAAGCTGAAAGCAGGTGGGTGGGAGGGGCGGCTGGGAAAGGGCCCCCTGGACCATCTGCGTGCACAAGCTGAGTGACGGCGAATGGCGGCAAGAGCTGCAACACTGCATGAAACTGCACTGATTTATCCGCTTCCTTGCGAACAGAGTCTACACTGCCAAATATCAAAGCGGAAAACACAACAATCCGCTTGCATCCGTAAAACAAGCACAAACTAACATCACAAATCAGTAAATCCAATTAATATATCAATATAGCTGAATCACAGAGGGAATGTCTTGGAGAACAACCGGCAGGCCTATGGAGGAGCGGGAGCGATGGGGTCCTGTGCCCTTAAATTGTTTCTGCTCCCCATTTTTTTTTTACAAAAAGAAATTAAATTTATTACAGGGGGGGGGAATCTGTCCCCCTCCTTTTTTTAGTTTTTAGGTTGGTGCCCACTGGGACAGGGAGCCCAACAGTAGGCGGAGCCAGAGCTAATGAGAGGTGGAGCCAACTCATTCCTCCTCCTCCTCCCTGCTGAGTTCTACAAAGGGCAACACTGAGAGACTGAGAGGAGGAAGATGGCCGGCAATCCCATCCCCTGGGCTGGTTGGAAGTAAGAGGGCAGGTAGGTAGGGGGCTGGATGAGGGCAGACTGGGGTTAAGGAGGCAGTGCCATTTCCAAGAGCCAGCATGGTGTAGCAGTCAGAGTGTCGGACTCGGTCCTGGGAGACCAGGGATTGAATCCCTGCTTCGCTGTGAAGCTCATTGGATGACTTTGGGCTAGACGCTGCCTCTCAGCCTAACCTACCATGCAGGGCTGTTGTGAGGATAAACCTGGGAGGGGAAGAACCATGTTTGTATGCCCCCTTGAGCTCCTTGGAGAGGTGGGAGATTAATAATAATAATAATAATAAATTTGCCCTATTATTATTAAATTTCTATCCCGCCCTTCCTCGCAGAAGGAGCCTTAACGGATGAACCTCCACTGTTCACCACTGAGCGATGGTTCCTCTGTGAAACATCAGACTAACATCAGACCAGACATCCGAACCCTTAGACCAAGTGAGACAGTTTGTCCGTCCAGCTCCCATCATCCCTGACCACTGGCCATTCTGGATGAGGCTGATGGGCGCTGGAGTCTGACAACAGCTGGCTGGCTGCTTGTTCCTCACGCCTCCCCCCACTCTGCTCCAACAACTGGCATAAGTCCAGTGCCAGAGGGTGGCCAGGTTGGGCCCTAGCGAGGGCCCTTGTGGCCCAGAGGGGCCCCTCCTTAGGGTGAGAGGGTGGCACTCCTGTTTCGTGATCTGCAGCAGCATCCTGTCCTGCAACCCAAGCCTGTCACATAGAAGGAGCTCCCAGGCACACACACCCCTCAGTACAGACAGTGTGTCCTTCAATAAGTCCGCATGCACGGCCCATCTACTTCTCCCATCAGCGTGAATGCCGTGCACGCTGTGCGCGCATGTCTGCCATCACCCAAGATGGCAGCGAGAGCTTCCCTAAGGGGCTGACGCCCCTGCCACCATCTTGGCTGATGGTGGCCATGCGTGCACGGCATTCAGACTGATGGGACAAGTAGGTGGGGTGCACAGGAGGGCTTATTAGCCTCCTGCCGCCTGTATCGGGTGCGTGTGTTGGGCTCCGGGGTTGCAGTCCTGCAGCAGGCTGATGCCCAAGGGCCCAGTCATGCCTGGCGCTGGTCTTGAACTGGCAGCAGCTCTCTCAGACCAAAAGCAGAGAAGAGCCTTTCTCATCACTTGCTATAAAATTCTTCTCATTGGAAATACCGGGGAGTGGACTGGGGGGGCTTTTGCATGCCAAGCATGTGCTCTACCCACTGAACTCTAAGTCCCTCCAAGCAATGTCCGTCTGCTCGCTCCCACTTCACCGTTTTGCAGCACTGCAAAGGAACCTGGAGATCCCGCACCGCCACTGTGGGGAACCTGTGGCGCTCCTGATGGTGCTGTACTACATGGTAGTACCCATGCCATTGGATCAAAGCCTTTTTCTGTCAAGATTGTGTGTTGATCGTGGTGCACCGATCTCCCCACATAAAACAAATTCACGCACAGGGGTCTTCCATAACAAAAGTCCCATGGTGATTGGCAAATGGCGACGGGGGCAGGACTGTGAAATCCAGAAGCACCTAGTCATGGTCTGGTACATCGGCGGTGGATACAGACTCAGACGGATCCATTGTTAAAGACTATATTTTGAAAGACAATCTTGCTTGGTCACGAGTGATCGCCAAGAACAGCTCCCATCATCCTTTCAGGATGCAGGCACATTCGCGCGTGACCAACATAACACGGGGTTGTAACCAGTGTCAGTCATGCTCTGAGTGGACCCACTAAGGTCAATAGGCACGACGCACCTAAGCCCCTTAATTCCAATGGATCTGCGCAAGTACCACCACCCTTGAGCGAGTTTAGCACCATCTAGTCATTGGTCTTTTGTTTGGACCCCCTGCTATGTCTGAAAGGCAGCCCTCTGTACAAGCTAGGAGGCAACCTTGCTTAGCTTTGCACTTCACTGTTGCAGGGCTCCAGCACTGGAAGTAGGTTCTGGATTGGTTATAGGGACAACCAACTCTGCACGTGCCCCGAAGCACTCTTGCCTTGATGGTTTTGCCTCTCCTGTTTCAAGCACTGTTAACAGACGCCAGGGTGGCGTGACAAGGAGGCAACTCTCCTTGGCATTGTTGAGCTGGGCTCCTCCCGGAAGACTGGCAACTAAGGCTAGCACAATGTCCTCCCGAAAATATACATACAAAGGGGGGGGGGGGAAGCACGGAGCGCAGCTGCCGCGCAGAAGCCCACAGGCGTGACTCATGACACCCGGAAAAGACCAAGGAACTGCTGCGCGCCATCAACCGCATGAACCCGGTGCGGGCACATTCGCGCGTGACCAACATAACACGGGGTTGTAACCAATGTCAGCCAAGCGCCGGGTAGACCCATTGACGTCAACAGGCATGGCGCACCCAGGCCCCTTCCTTCCAATGGATTTGCGCTCCCAGAAACGCTGCGGCGGGCTGCAACCCGCGGCGGCGCAGCAGGCACGCCCACGCGTGACCAACGGAACACGCGCTTTCCCCGAGCGCGCAAAATCCTCGCAGTGGAAAACCGGGCCCCTTCGGCGACGCGTGCCCGGGGTGCAAAAAACCCGCATTGCCCGAGCTTTGGCCTCTTTCCACGCCCCCCCCCCGCCGTCCCACAAGCCGGGCTTGCAGGGGGAGGGACCTCTCGTCCTCCCCCTCCCCAAGACGCATCATGGCGCTGCGCCTGGACGCCGCCGGCTCGTAGGCTGCGCGCAACGGTGCGCCCTCTCCCAATCGGGGGGGGGCGGCGTTGGTTTGCCTCTGCCGCCACCGCCGCCGGCCTTGGCCGCTTCTCCGGGCCGGGCGATGCGGCGGCGGCGGTGGGGGTGGACGGAGCCGGGTCCCCCCGCGACATTCTCAAAGGCTGAGCGCCGGAGCGGGAGCGCGCCGCCGCCGGGGAGCCGGAGCCGGGAGGGGGACAGGTGCGTCGGGAAGGGGGGGTAACCCCAATCTGGGGGGGTGGAGGCCAATCCCCCCCACGCAGCTCCGACCCCCCCTTTCCCTGAGCCCTTTAATCTCCTCCAGCCGTGCCCCCTTCCTTCTCCTCTCTCTCTCCCTTTTCTGGGGTTTTCCTGGTCTTTCGGGAGGGAGGGGGTCTCCGTGTGTGTGCGCGCACAGGCGATTGCATACAAAGGCGTTTCAGTTGGCGGGGCTGAACGTGAGAACAGGCTGACCCGGGCAGGGAACCTAAGGTGGTGTTGAGAATCTTTCCCTCTGGGGGTAGAGGTGATGGGGAGGGGAGGGGGAAGGGAGAAGAGAGGGGACGGAAAGGAGTAAGCCCCCCTTCCCTCTCTAGAAAAATTAGCCAAATGCTTCCAATGCATGTGGTTGAACTGGAGGCACCCATGGATCTCTAGGCTGGGTGGCTTTTTAAAAAATAAATAAAGCATCGGTCAAATTTGAGATCTTGTAGACTGAAATATCCCCCCCCCCTTTATATCTGCTTACTTGCGAGTTAGTCCTTTGAGGGAAAGGGGGGCTTGTTCTCAAGTAAATGTCCTTCAGATTGGAGCTGCGAATTTTATTTCAAGGGACTGTGCATTATTATTATTATTATTATTATTAATTATTATTATTATTATTATGTGGCTTCCCAGCTATAAAGTTTTTTTGGAAGATAACCGATACAAAATAAGTTATTAGGGGAGATTTGTGAGTAGAATTCACAGGGACGGAAAGGCGGGTTTGAGTGGGGGGGGAGGTAAGACCCCCCCCCTTTAGGGTTATATATATTTATACACAAACCTGCTTAGAGGCTCCCCTCCCTGCCCACCGTTGCCCTTTGCTGCAAGTTGATTTGATGGATTTGGGATTGCCATTAAGGGTGACGGGTGTGTGTGTCTTCTCTGTAGGGCCTGATCCAGTAGGAAATGAGCTCCCACATGAGCCTCCTTGAAATGAACCAGAGCTGCAATGAGGCTCGTGAAGGAAAAAAATCAGATGGGTTGGCCCCCTGTTAACTGGCGGTGGGGTGGATGTGTGTAAATGGGGACAGTCATGAGGTCTAGTGCCCTTGGGTTGAAAAGAAGCCAAAGCTGTGAACTAACTGCTTGGGAGGGGCAAGTTAGTTGACTCCCCCCCCCCCAGGCTGGGCACTAGGTTACATCCCCATGAACATTCTTGTGTTGATTTCATCACAGCAGTGGTTCCCAAATTTCCCCCCCCCCCCAGGACACCTTGAAAATTACTTAACGGACCACTTAACGATTTTTCTGCCTGTTGTAGCAATTGTCATGCACTATGCTAGATGCCGTACACTTTTTAAGTGTGTTTTTCATTGTCTCTGTTATTCCTTGTATCGTGTACGATTTGCATTCCATGGAATTCAAATGGTAACGCGATCAAATGCAATGTGACACGGAAAAGAAGCGATACAAGCAAAACAATCAGTATGGGTATTCAGTGTGGGCATGCCACCGACCACTTGAGTGTGATGCTCTGGACCGCTAGTGGGCCACGGACCACAGTTGGGGAACCCCTGTGCTACAGTGTTCAGAATAGCAAATGTCAGCTCTCGCCGGGATGGCGAAATGTTTAGAGATAGATTTGATAAGCTGCAGCTGGTGCAAAATGTGGTGGCGAGACTGCTCACTGGGGCAGGGTATCGCTAACATGTCACCCTGCTGCAGAAAGAATAGCACTGGCTGCCCATTTGCTACCGGGCCAAGTTCAAGGTTCTAGTTTTGGTGTACAAAGCCGTATACGCTTGGGACCAAGATACCTAAAAGACCGTTTTATCCCTTATATACCCAGTTGATCACTGTCCTCTGCAGGTGAGGGCCTCCTGCAGATACCATCTTATCAGAAGGTCCGTTCCACACAACATAGGAAGCAGACCTTTAGCGTTGAGGCACCAACCCTTTGGACTTCCCTCCCCCTAAATATTAGGTGCCATCTCTGTTATATTTTTGGTGACTACTGAAGACCTTCCTCTTTCAAGAAGCCTTTTTAAGTTGAGACCTTATCCCAATCTGCCTCTGTGTTGTAATTAGGGATGGGAAAGAATTTCGATTCAGTTTGCATTTCAAGCAGAATTTCTCAAATTCACACTTTCCAAAACAATATGAGAAGCGTAACACAGCCATCCTTCAAAATTTGCATTTATTAGAATTTTGGGATGCTGCTCACCAACTAAACAACATTTACAAAAATGCATATATTAGGGGAAAGTGTGCATAAAAATGAATACGTGAGTGAAAATAACAGGCAGAAAGGCACGAAATGAGAAACGGCTTGCAATGATGTGTACCTTTGTCAAAACTGCCTACAAAAATGTGTTTATTTGTAGAAATTCTCACTAAAATGGTGAATTTTCATGAGGATTTTTTTTTTTAAAAAAATTGCAGATCGCTGTAGAAATGTAGAGAGCTGAATTTAACATTGGAAAAATGAGAAAGGGAGAGAACTGAAATTGACAGATCTTTCCATCTGTAGCTGGAATTGGTTTTAATACGTTTTTAAACTTCTCCTTTTATAAAGAAGATGTTTTTAAAGCTTTTTTAAAAATGTTTTTAAAGATGTTTTGTTTTAATATCTTTTAAAGTCTGTTTTTATGATGTTTTAGGGTGTTTTTGTTTGCCGCCCTGGGCTCCTGCTGGGAGGAAGGGCGGGATATAAATCAAATAAATAAGTAAATAAATGAATAGCAGATGCTCTGCTACTGAGCTATGGCCCTACCTCAACTCTTTGTCACATAAAGATCTGAGACTTAAGTTTCTTGTAGGTGCCAGACTGGAGATAGCTTCCCATGGGAAAGATCTAAGAAACCTCTCTTGTCAATAATTGGCATGCCAGGCTCTGGCAACTGGCTTTAGATGAGAAATTAACCCAGAAACGGAAAAAGATCTAGAGGAGAAATTCAGAGAGACAAATTGTCAGTATGGTTCCAATTTATTACTCATGTTAACACAAGGTATAAAACACTTTTCTTTGTGGCATGACTCACAGGTCCCAGCTGTGCCTTCGTGGGGGACGAGAGATTTCTTCTTGCCATGCTTATTTCTTCTGCACTGTACATTTTTGTATCGTATCTGCTTAGCCTTTGAGCATGTGCAGAGTGCCACACAGACCCACACACCCTGGCTGTCACGGTCAGTCCTTTAAGGCACCTTTTAAATCAGGGGAGGAGAGCCGGTGGGCCCTCCAGATCAGGGGCTCCCAAACTGTGGTCCGTGGACCACTGGTGGTCTGTAAGCTTCATTCAAGCGGTAACCTAGCAAAATTCACATTGTTTTTTTAATTGTGTTTTTACTCCTTCTTTAATTGTTCTTGCATTGCAATTTGAACTCAGTGGAATGCAAATTGTAATGCAGTAAAATGCAATATAGGAAATGAAAGAAGCAACAGAATGCAAGTCAAGTTTATTGCTTAGGGCCATAGGCCACCGCAGGGTCATATACAGAGTACAAAATATAAAATCCAAATGGAAAACGTAAAAATATAGAATACAGGTATTAAAAATATGAATTAAAAAGCACAGTACACAAGAAACAGTTTAAAACTAAGGACAGTGAGTACAATTACATCATACACCCTTGGACACAGGGCCCAGGTCAGGCCAGCTAAGATTTATCTGAAGACCTTGCCTGTTTTTGAAACTTAATCCTGATTTTTGTCGCAGCAAAAGCGAAATTTGGCAACAGAATGCAATTGAAACCATCCGGCGTCTAGCACAGCGCACTACAATTGCTACAACAGGCAGAAAAATTATTAAGTGGTCCACTTGGACCACCAGCAATATTCAAGTAGTCTGTGGGGGAAAAAAAGTTTGGGAGCCGCGCCCCCAAATGTTGTTGGTCTACACAGTGCCGTAACTAGGCAGGTGCACAGGCACAGGGCCCAGGACGAAGGGGGCCCTGAAATGGATTTGCTGAAATGAAAATTATTTATAAACAATTGTTATATCGTATTTGTGTTGTTATTATTTTTCCAAAAAAAAAAAAAAATTAAGGGGCCCAAAAATAAAACCTTGCACAAGGCACATGAAAAGCTAGTTACGCTACTGGGTCTACAGCTCTCATCATCCCCTGACCAGCAGCCATGTTGGCTGGGGCTCACGGGAGTCCAGCAGCATCTATGGAAAGCCACAGATTCCTCTCTCCTGATTTAAAGGGAACCTTAAAGAAGGGACTGGCAGACAGTGTGTGTGTGTGTGTGTGTGTGTTTGGCACTCTGCACATGCTCAGAGGCCGATAAGTGGATGAAACAGTGCACAGCGTGTCTCTTTGAAATCCCCAGAGAAGTAGCAATCCAAGTAAGTGTGTGTGCCTCGGCCGTCATCTGTGGCATTTCAAGCAAGACCTCTTGGATCTCACGGGGGTGTGTTGGGAGAACAGCAGATGTCAGGATCTTTGCAGAACAAATCTGAAATAAGGTGCCCTGTGGGAACCTGTATTGAGTATCTGACACCTCGAAATAATGTATGCTAAAACAAATGTGCATCCATTGGTTTGGTTTGCATAATTTTTGTTGTTCTTTTGATAGGTGTGAATGTTTTGCAGAACGTTAAAGACCTTAGGCTGAAATCCAATACATGTCTACTCAGAGGTAAGCTTGGGTTCAATGGGACTTACTACCAGGTAAGTGTGTCTTGGATTGCAGCCTTAATAACTGTTTGCTCCCTGCACCACCAGCTTCTGAGTTTTTGTCTTGGCCTTAAGGACTAGACACTTTGCTTTAAAAAAAAAATAGCCAAAATGCTTGAGATGCCATTTATGGTACTAGCTGTTGCACAAATGGCTTTTTTAAAAAGCCAATTCCCATATGGCCTCATTATATCTGATTTAAAGAGTAAAGACATGATAATTTTTGAAGCAAATTGGCAGACATTGAATTGAATTGAATGCAGCAAGGGTTTCCGCTTAATTAAAATATATTGCATTTTATGCAGTTTTGAAGTCTGGTTTGGCAAGGATGTTTATGCTACAGTTGATTCTTGTAATTCTACAGATTTTATTAAAAATTTGACTTATTTTCCCCTTTTTAAAAAATTGTGATTATAAGCATTAAATGGAAATGGACTGCCTTCAAGTCGATCCCGACTTATGGTGACCTTATGAATAGGGTTTTCATGGTAAGCGGTATTCAGAGGGGGTTTACCATTGCCTCCCTCTGAGGCTAGTCATCCCCAGATGGCTAGGGCCTGCTCATCTTGCCACAGCTGCACAAGCCAGCCCTTCCTTGTCCGCAACTGGGCTCCTTGGGACTCTGCAGCTTGCCCACGGCTGCACAGGTGGCAGGGCACGTAACCCCTGAGCCACTCCCTGTGGGGTGATCTTTAGCTGGCCTTTTAAACCCAGGAGACACAAGCAGGGATTTGAACTCACAGACTCTGGACTCCCAGCCAGGCTCTCCCCACTGTGTTATACTAGCTGTTATTATAAGCATTAGTGGTTTTTTAAAACAAGAATAAAATATAAAGTAAATAGCAAGATCTGGATCCGGAGCCTGGTCTGTGTGTGTGTATAGAGGTTTTTAACCCTTTTCTCCCTGCTATGGTCCTGGATATGTCACCCTCCCCAGATCTGCTATTTGCATAGGAAGGATAGCTCCCGTTTACACCGTTTTCCTCTAATGCAAAGAGCAGGAGGCTTAATCCAGATTGGAACCATTTATTTTTATTTATTTATTTAGTTGCATTTCTAAACCGCCCTATAGCTAGCAGCTCCCAGGGCGGTGTACAACATGATAAAACCACAATATTTAAAATACAGCAAGTGTGTATTGCGCAAACAATATAAAACATTATATAAACAAAGTAAAAGAAAACTAGAAATAAAATAAGTAAGATTAAAAGCATAAAATACATTAAAATGCCTGGGTGAAGAGGTGGGTTTTTACCTGGCGCCTGAAAAATGACAGGGAAGGCGCCAGGCGTATCTCATCTGGGAGGGCATTCCATAATTCGGGGGCCACCACCGAAAAGGCCCTAGATCTTGTTACTGAACCATGGCAGGTGGTAAAAGGTTTTCAGGGTCTCAGTCTTGATGCCTGCTGTCTGGTGGCTTCTACTTTAGGGAAGGGCTGTAGCCCAGTGGCAGAGCATCTTCTTGGTATGTAGAAGGCCGCAGGTTCAGTCCCCAAAGGCATCTCCTGGTAGGGCTGGAAACACTCTGAAATCCTGTCTGAAACCCTGGAAAAGTAACCAAAAAAGGCAAGGTCACAGGGACCCAAGTGACAGTAAAATGCCAGAGATTATTAGAATGTCAGCAACTACACAGGTAATCGTATGCAAGAATATGCAAACCTAATATGAAAACTGGAAACAGATTAGGGAATGACTCATGGATGGCAGCATGAAGAAGCAGCAGGAAACAAGATGCAGTCCAGGAGATCTCGTTAATCATTATCTGAATCATTTGGAGAAATTATTTGGGTGTTTTTCATAATATCGTGGACACAGCTTGGAGTACTTATATTTTGTAATTTTGTACATCCACAGTTGCATATGATCACGTGTTCAGTTGTTCGTGTTCTTGGATGGCTTTGAAAGAGGATTAGACAAATTCACTACCAGCAGAAACCAGTAATGATTTGAAATGAATGCTGATGAAAGTTAAAGAGGAAAGCACAAAAGCAGGACTCCCGCTGAACGTCAAGAAGACTAAAGTAATGACAACAGAAGAATTATATAACTTTAAAGTTGATAACGAGGACATTGAACTTGTCGAGGATTATCAATACCTTGGCAGGGTCATTAACCAAAATGGAGACAATAGTCAAGAAATCAGAAGAAGGCTAGGACTGGGGAGGGCAGCTATGAGAGAACTAGAAAAGGTCCCCAAATGCAAAGATTTATCACTGAACAGTACAGTCAGGATCATTCAGACCATAGTATTCCCAATCTCTATATACGGATGTGAAAGTTGGACAGTGAAAAAAGCGGATAAGAGAAGATCAAAATTTGTAATGTGGTGTTGGAGGAGAGCTTTGTGGATACCATGGACTGCAAAAAAGACAAACAATTGGGTGTTAGAAAAAATAAAATCAGAACTATCACTAGACGCTAAAATGATGAAACTGAGGTAATCATACTTTGGACACATCATGAGAAGACATGATTCACTAGAAAAGACCATAATGCTGGGAAAAACAGAAGGGAGTAGGAACAGAGGAAGACCAAACGAGATGCATTGATTCTATAAAGGAAGCCACAGACCTGAACTTACAAGATCTGAACAGGGTGGTTTATAACAGATGCTATTGGAGGTCACCAATTCATAGGGTCACCATAAGTCGAAATCAACTTGAAGGCACATCACAACATTAAACTCACAGAGGATCAGGCTATCGGTGTCTGCTAGCCATGGTGTCTTATGTTCTGCGTCCACCGTCGGAAGTCTGAATGCCAGGTCCTTGGAATCCCAAGAGTGGGAGAGTTACAGTTGCACTCAGGTCATGCTTGCGGGCTTCCATTGGACATCTTAGCAATCATAGAATAGTAGAGTTGGAAGGGGCCTCTAAGGCCATCAAGTCTAACTCCCTATCACGATAAGTTTATTGTTGCTTGGGGTCCTGTGTCTTTGGCTTGTTGTTGTTTTTTAATTCTGGACAGCTGCTGCCAGTCAGTGCAGACAGTACTGAGGTAGATGGATCATTGATTGGATTCTGCCTAAGGCACACAAGACATCCATGCAATTGTGGATGTCGCCTTGTCTAGGTTGGCCTCGAGACTCTCGGGGATCGACAAATTCTGTATGTGCGTGGTGTGGTTGTGTTCTCCCTCTTCACTTAAGTGAGGGGCTCTTGGCTCAGTGGTAGAAGACGTGTTTTGAATATGGGAGGGCCAAGGTTCAGCTCGCAGTGCCTGTGGTTCAGAGGAGTGTGCCACTTAGGAGTGCTAATGATTAAGTGGCATAGACATGCCCGAAATGAAATAAAAGTCTCGGGTAGCAGATTATGGAAAAGACCTGTCTGTGCTGAAGAACCTGGGGAACTGCTGCCTGACAGAGTAGGCGATGGCTGCGGCAGATGGGAGTTGTAGCCCAAAACATGTGGCGGGCATCGGGTTGGGAAAGGCTGAAGCAGGCAATGCTAAGCTAGAGGGAAGCTCTGAAACCCAACAGACTTTCAAAATTCAGGTGAAGCGCTAAGAAATGCTTTCTGAATGGTGTTGCAATAAAACTGCCCCCCCCTTTTGTGTTTCAGGGGCAGCGTGTCACTGAATGCTCAGGGTGCTTCTAGATAGTTGCCATTTTGCAGTGGGATTCAATCACGTTCTGACCAATTCACATTGTGTGATTAAAGTGGGTTTACATAGGAATGCAGGAACCAGCCTTAAAACAATCAGACCGTCGGTCCATCTGGATCAGCATTGTCAACAATGCACGTGGCTCTCCAGGCTTTTAGACAGAGGATATTCTCAGCCCTAGTGGAGATGCCTTTCGGGGTATCGAACCTGGGACCTTCTGCTTGGAAGGCAAATGCTCTGCCCCTGAGTTATGGCTGGGTTAAGCCACCTGCATCCCTCAGTCATTTTTTTGTCGCCTGGACATCAGGAAAAACTTCCTAACTGTTAGAGCCATACAACAATGGAATCTATGACCTAGCAAGGTAGTGGGCTCTCCGACACTGGGGGCCTTCCAGAGGCAGCTGGACAGCCATCTGTCGGGAATGCTCTGATTTGGATTCCTGCAGTGAGCAGGGGGCTGGACTTGATGGCCTTAGAGGCCCCTTCCAACTCTACTATTCTACGAAATGCCCTTGGAAGCGAGCGACAGCTATTGCTTGACTCTGTGGCATCTGACGTTCCTGCAAACAAAGCAGGGTGAATGCTCAATAAACAGGTCATCTGAAAGCAACCCCAGTTGCTGGTGACTAATAGCGGGAGAGGACGGCTTCCTTCCTTGCTTGCAGGCTTCCCAGAGGCACAGCTGACCACTGTGGGAAATAGGAGGGCCATAACCAGGGGTGTAGTCGTCCAGGGTCACAGTGGGTCATCGACCCCTTACTTTTTTGGGAGCAGGGCCCCAGCGAGGCCCTTATGTGTGAGCCAGTCCTGGTGAAAGGGGAACATGTTAGCCAGTGGGAAGAGTCCTTGTCCTTCCGTGCTGACTGGAGCCAGTTGGATTGAAAGGAGGTGAGTCAGCCCTGGAGAAGACTCTTCTCAGTAGCTGACACATAGCCTCCTCTTTCATGCTGATTGGCTCTGTTGTAGCAGAGTGTGGATCTGGAGATAACAGAGAGCAAGGGAGGTGAGGGAAAGTGGAAAAAGGAGCGTGTGTAGGGGGCATGGTGTGACTGATGAAGGGACCCTGCACTTCTGAATTTGCCAGTACGCTGTTGGCCATAGCTCAGTGACAGAGCATCTGTCTTCCTTGCAGAACTTCCAAGGGTTCAGTCCCCAAAGGCATCTCCAGGTCAGGCTGGGAGGGACTCCTGCCTGAGACCCTAGAGAGCTGCTGCCAGTCAGTGTAGGCAGTGCTGAACTAAATGGTCCAGTAGTCTGACTCAGCATCAGGAGGTTCCTCCGTTCCTGTGGGCTTTGGTCTGATCCAGGGGTCCTCCTTTGGCTACTGTGTTGGAGGATGGTTCAGATGCCGCTCTCCTTGGCAGTCTGCGATGGAAGTGTGGACAGCCCCTGAAGTGGGAGCTTTGTGGTTTTTTCTGTGCGAGGAAGGAAAGAGAGGTCTGGATGGATAAAGGTAAAGGTAAAGATGTCCCCGCGCTTGTAGTGCGAGTCGTTTCCGACTCTTAGGGTGACGTCTTGCGACGTTTACTAGGCAGGCCGTATATATGGGGTGGGATTGCCAGTTCCATCCCCGGCCTTTCTTTACCCCCCAGCATATGCCGGGTACTCATTTTACCGACCACGGATGGATGGAAGACTGAGTAGACCTCAACCCCTTTTACTGGAGATTCGACTTCCTCCTTCCGTTGGAATCGAACTCCAGCCATGAGCAGAGCTTCGGCTGCGTTACCGCCGCTTACTGCACCACGGAGGATCTTTGTGGATGGATAGTTTGGTAGATATGATAAGGTCAAGTAAAAAAAGTCAATTTCATATAGCAGATTCTCCATGCCCTCTGTCATTCCAGACCAGGAGGCCCCAGGTTCAATGGGAAAGGGCCGTAGCCTGCTGGATCAGGCTGATGGCCCACCTGGGCCAGCATCCTGTTCTCAGAGTGGCCAACTGGATGCGAAACTCCTAAGCACGACCCGAGCACAAGAGCAACTCTCCCCTCCTGCAGCTTCCGGCAGCTGGTGTTCAGAAGAATGCTGCCTCCGACTTGTGGAAGTAGAACGTGGCCGTCATGGCTTGTAGCCCTTGATAGCCTTATCCTCCATGGATGTGTCTGAAAAAATGGAAATGGACGGCCTTCAAGTCGATCCCAACTTATGGAAAGATTCTGCGGTTACACACAGGGTCACTCTCTTTGCCTGTACTGCACATAAGATCCGTGCGGCACAGCTGGCTCAATTGTCGAGTAATTCATAGGGGATAAGTTTTGCCCTGTACACCTCTTGAAATTTACCAAAGAATGTTTTAACTGTAGTTTTATATAATGATCAGCGATTCTGTATGTTGCAATGGCCTATGGCTAGGCAATAAAACTGACTGACTGACTGACTTATGGCAACCCTACGAATAGGGTTTTCATGGGAAGCGGTATTCAGAGGGGGTTTACCATAGCCTCCCTCTCAGGCTGAGAGGCAGTGACTAGCCCAAGGTCACCCAGGGAGCTTCTTGGCTGTGTGGGGAATCGAACCTTGGTCTCCCGGGTCGTAGTCCAACACTCTAACCACTTTTAAAGCTATCCAAGTCCGTGGCCATCGTCGTCTCCTGTGGAAGCGAGTTCCACAGTTTAACTCTGCTGTCCGAAGAAGGCTTTTCTTTTGTCTGTCCCGCATCTTCCAATGTTCAGCTTCGCTGGAGGTGCACGAGTTCTAGTGTTGTGTGAGAGAAAAACTTTTCCCTATGCACACCGAGCATCGTTTTATACACTTCTAGCACGTCACCGCTGTCTCGCCTTTTCTCTCGACCGAAAAGCCTCAAACGCTGCAGCCTTTCCTCACAGGGAAGGACTCCCATCGGAAGCCCTGATGGCTCTTGAAAGGAGGCCATTTCTTCTGGTCTGGTGATTATCGTTTGGCTCAGCATAAGTCAGGAGCTGTCTCTGCCTTCAGACATGCAAGCTTTATTTTCTCCTCTCCTTGCATTGAGCCGCATAATCCCTCAGGCAGAAAGGATGCCATTTGGGTCAGGCACCCCTCTTGGCCAGAGACGGATGAATATTTCCCCACAGCCAGATTAATATTTCTAGTGGCTGGGTTATTATTTCGCACACCTCGGGCAAGTGATTCTTGGTTACGCATGGCAATGCTAGGGCTGTCGATGTGCAGATTGCACCCCAAGCTGTGTGGTTCCTTTGGGTTTGTCTGTGTGGCTTCTGTTCGGTTTGTGTGTCTACAGATCCATCTCGGGGGGTTCGATTTAGGATATTTCTCTAACTTTGCCCCCAAATCACTGGGCTATGGAGTTTTGCCTGACATTGCCTTGCCTTGCCTTGCATAGGGACATGGGAAGGTGCCACTGGTCCAGCCAGCTCAGTGTTGTCACTGACTAGCAGCAGCTCTCCACGGTTTCAGCAAGGAGTCTTTCCCAGCCCTACTTGGGACCTTCTGCATGCAAAGCGAGTGCTCTACCACTGAGCTACAGCCTTGTCCCTATACTTCCCCTGCACTTTTTCTCTTACCTGGAATTTTAGGACTGTTAATTCCTTCCCTCGGGGCAGACCCACTCCAACAGTTAGAGCACACTCAATGCATATTCAAAGCACATGACTCCCTCCCCCCAAAGAATCCTGGGAACGGTAGTTTCCCTTCGCAAAGCTACAATTCCCAGCACCCGTAACAAGCTACAGTTCCCGGGATTCTTTGGGGAAGTCATGTGCTTTAAACGTACGTCGCATGCACTTTAAATGTGTGCTGGAGGGCAGATTGCAAACAAGCAGTGTGTTCGAGGCTTAATTTAATCCAGGCCTTAACCTCAGCATCCATTTCCAAACAGCAGAATGTCTGAAGAAATCATCCTTGAAAGGTCTTGGGTTGTAACCAACTTAGGTCCTATTCAGAGTAGACCCATTGAAATCCATGGGCGTCAGCTAGTTGTGGCCAAAGATTCCAATGGGTCTACTCTGAGTGAAGACTTTCTTGGGTACAAACCCTTGTTTTTTCAAAATGTGGCTCAAAATGTCCAATTTGGGGTGGGCGGGGCGGGTTTGTTAAGCAAAAGTGCCAAATCCACTTTAATTGCATGATCTGAATTTGCCAGTCTGTGATTGACACCCCCCCCCGGGCAATAGAAATTGATGCTTCCTCTGTTTTTATTTGGCCGTATATAAAGATATATTTTGTTTATTTATTTATTTACTCATTTACTTAATGTGCTCTTCTTTTTTCCGATGCTGTCATTGTGATGTTTATGCTGTATATATTTATCTTCAAATCAAATGTTAAATCTTTTAAAAAAGGACAAGAAAAGAGAAAGGAATCCATTTTTTTGAGATCCAGGGGTGAGTGTTTGAGTCAGGATTGACCTTTCCAGCACCCTGTTTGGAGCCTGAGGAGCCCCAGTTGTAGCCTTTGCCAACCTGGGCCCTCCAGATGTTTTGGACTACAACATCTGGAGGCCGCCATATTGATGAAGGCTGACCTATTCTGTCAAGTCTAGATGCACCCTGTGATTGGTTCTGGAATACCACTTTTGGATTTTATTTATTCATTTATTTTTAATAATAATAATAAATTTAATTTCTTCGTCGCCTATCTGGCCGATGGCCACTCTAGGCGACTTACAAAATCATTAAAATACAATTAATAAAATACAGTAATACAATATAAAAACAATACATCTGCAACAACAATATTAAAACTGGGCAGGAGGCATTACAGTTATAACAATTAACCCTCCCCGGATACCCCGAAGGCCTGTTGGAAGAGCCAGGTCTTTAAGGCTTTCCGAAATACATTTAGGGAAGAGGCGTGCCGGAGATCTTGTGGGAGGGAGTTCCAAAGAGTGGGGGCCGCCACTGAGAATCCCCTCTCTCTAGTACCCGCCAATCTGGCTGTTTTTGTTGGCAGGATTGAGAGAAGGCCCTGTGTGGCCGATCTTGTCGGGCGGCATAATTGGTGGCGTTGAAGGCGCTCCGTGAGATAAACTGGGCCAAAACCGTGTAGGGATTTAAAGGTCAATACCAACACCTTGAATTGGGCTCGGAAAACAACTGGTAGCCAGTGTAGGCCGAACAACACTGGTGTGATGTGATCTCGGCGGCGACTATTCGTAAGTAGTCGAGCCGCCGCATTTTGTATCAGTTGTAATTTCCGGACCGTTTTCAAGGGTAACCCCACGTAGAGCGCATTACAGTAGTCCAAACGAGAGGTGACCAGGGCGTGTACCACTAGTGGGAGCTGGTGAACAGGAAGGTAGGGTTGCAGCCTTCGTATGAGGTGTAGTTGGTACCAGGCTGCCCGGCTCACTGCCGAAATCTGAGCCTCCATGGACAGCCTGGAATCAAGCACAACCCCAAGGCTGCGGACCTGGTCCTTTAGGGGTAGACTCACCCCGTTGAACTTCAGGTCAATGTCACCCAACCTTCTCTTGTCCCCCACAAGTAGTACCTCGGTCTTATCAGGGTTCAACTTCAGCTTGTTCCTTCCCATCCATCCACTCATGGATTCCAGGCATTTGGACAAGGTCTCCACAGCCAACTCTGGTGAAGATTTAAACGAGAGATAGAGCTGAGTGTCATCCGCATATTGATGACACTGCAGCCCAAATCTCCTGATGATTGCCCCCAGCGGCTTCATATAGATGTTAAATAGCATGGGAGAGAGGATAGAGCCCTGTGGCACACCACAATTGAGAGGCCAAGGGTCTGATACCTCCTCCCCCAACGCTACCTGTTGGTACCTGTCGGAGAGAAAGGAATGGAACCACTGTAATACAGTGTAAAATAGTGCCTCCAATTCCCAATCCCTCCAGGCAAAGCAGAAGGATACTGTGGTCGACAGTATCAAAAGCTGCTGAGAGATCGAGGAGGACAAGAAAGGTGGATTCTCCCCTATCTAATGCCCTCCTCAAATCATCTACCAGAGCGACCAAGGCTGTTTCAGTTCTGTGACCAGTCCTGAAACCCGATTGGTATGGATCCAAATAATCCGTTTCATCCAAGTGTGCTGACAACTGGTTGGCCACCACTCGCTCAATGACCTTGCCCAGAAATGGTAGATTCGAAATTGGGCGGAAGTTATCTAACACTTGGGGATCCAAGGAGGGCTTCTTTAAGATGGGCTTTACAATTGCCTCCTTGAAGGCTGATGGCATCACACCCTCTTTCAAGGATGCGTTTACCACCGCTTTGATCCCCTCGCCCAATTTCTCTCTGCAGCTCACAAGGAGCCACGAAGGGCAAGGATCAGTAAGACAAGTGGTTGGCTTCACAGATGAAAGCACCTTGTCCACTTCCTCAGAAGGGAGAAGCCGAAACCGATCCCAATTTACCGGCATGCAACTGGCCAACTCTGGTTCATCCACTGTGTCCACGGCGCACGGGATCGAGCTCCGTAAGTGTTCGATTTTATCGGCGAAGTGTTTTGCTAATAAGTCACAGGAGGCCTTTGACTGTTCCAAGGGTTCCTGAGCAACTGGACCGACCAGGCTTCGGACCACCTGGAACAGCCTCCTGGGACAACACTCTGCAGACGCAATAGAGGCAGCAAAGAAAGTCTTCTTTCCTACCTTTATTGCCACTTGGTAGGCAGCTACTGCTGCTGTAACCTGTGTCCGGACATCTTCGGAGCGGGATTTCCGCCACCGGCGCTCTAGTCGTCTCACCTCCTGTCTCAGACTACGCAACCGCGGTGTATACCATGGTGCTAGCTGAGTTCTATTCAGGGGGAGAGGACGTTTCGGAGCCACCCGGTCTAATGCCCTGGTGATCCCCACGTTCCACTCCTTCACCAGGGTTTCGACCGGGCGACCTTCAGCAGGTTCCAATTCCCCAAGCGCAGTCAGGAATCCATCCGGATCCATCAGGCTTCTGGGGCGGACCATTTTAATAGGTCCTTCACCCCTGCGGAGGGGGCATGGCAACGAGAAGTCCATATTTACCAGGTAGTGGTCTGACCATGACACAGGAGTGGCAAGAATCACTCCCAACTTCAGACCACTTCTCTCCTCTCCCAGGACAAATACTAGGTCGAGAGCATGACCGGCTACATGGGTGGGCCCAGTATTACTTAGGTGCAGTTCCCAGGAAGCCATGGTTTCCAGGAAATCCCGAGGGGCTCCTATGAGAGCAGCCTCAGCATGCACGTTAAAGTCACCCAGCACTAACAGCTCTGGGGACAATGCCCGTACAGCCGAGACCACCTCCAGCACCTCGGCCAGGGAATCTGCCGTGCAGCGGGGTGGGCGGTACACCAGCAAGATCCCTAAACTGCCCTTCGGGCCCAACCTCCAGTACATACAATCAACAAATTGAGTCCTATGGAGGGGAGGTCTGGCAAAAACCAAGGACTGTCAATAGATGACTGCCACACCCCCTCCCCGCCTTCCCACCCTCGGCTGCTGTGCGTAACGGAAACCTGGCGGACACATGGCCTCAAGAATTGAAGCAGAGGCTTCGTCCAGCCAAGTTTCCGTAATACATGCCAGGTCTGCGCGCCCATCCAAGATCATATCATGGATGAGCGAGGTTTTCTGAGCCACAGACCTGGCATTACATAACAGCAGTCGAAGGTCGGTAGGAACCTTGCGTCCCCCAGTTTTCGTCTGGTTCTGAGCAGACCCGGAACATGGGATGGATATAATGCATCTGTCCCGTGTTCCCCTATTCCGGCATGGTCTGCTAGCAGCACCCTTCCAGCGCCTGCCGCCCAAACTTCCTATAACTTGGCCCCCCACCTCCCTCTCCGGCTTGCACATGCCTCAATCCCTATCTGCTTATCAGCAGGCCACCCACCCTTATAAAATTAGTCCGGAGACCCGCCTCCGGAAGGGGGCATAACTTGACCCCTTTCAGCAAAGCTTAGCTGGCCTTATAAGCCACGTGCCTGTTCTTTGTGGAAAGGATGCTTAGTTTTCCCCAGTGAACCTCTCAGCATTGTACAACATTCTCAGTTTTTGATTTTCTGCTTATATCTAGGAACATAGATAAGGAGCTGCCTCGTTCCAGGGTCAGAGGGCTTGTGCCCTTCACCCAACTTTGCCTACTCTGAGATTGTACTTGTTTTTAGGGAAAGCTATGGTACGGGCTCAAAATCGCGTAGGATGGGTGCCTTATTTTGCTGGAGTCCTGTGCTGCTTGACAACTGTCGAACAGGCAGCAATTTGATGGGTGCTGCTGCATTCCGCTGGCGTGGAGATATGGTCAGGTGAAACCAGTGGAATTTCTTCCTGTCATGTAGTTATGAAAGGGGTTTCATCGGGGACCTTGCTAGGGAAAAAAGATTGGCAACCCCCAGGTTCCGAGCGATTTATGTTCAGTTTGGATTCATAGGGACATGGGAAGGAAGTTGTCTCATCAGTCGAACAATGAGTCCATTTAGGCCGGTGTTATCTACTCTGACTAGCAGGGTCTCAGTCAGAGAAGGGTCCCATCGTCTGCTGGCTGATCCTTTTAAGCAGAGATGCTGCTGACTGAACCTGGGGCCTTCTGGATACAGCACACCGCCTCTAGTGTGAGAGTGGTAGTTCGTTTGCACTAAACTCCCTTAGGGTGGCTCCAGACTGTCACTGTTTTGCAGGAAGGATTCAAGCACATACGAGAAATTCAGGTTTGTGCAAATAAAATGGATTAAAGCTCTGTGTTGCTGTGCAGCAACAAATCTCCTTTGGGCGAGGGGGACAGGCTTTTTGCAGTTAGGAAAGTGACGAGGCAATGCATTGACAAATGTGGGATGAATGGTTAACAGGAAGACGCTAAATCAGAATCCGTGCAGAACGAATGCTTATTGTCATATGACCTCCCCTCAAACAGAACAAAGATCGAACAGAGGGCATTTCCTGACAAGCATTGTTTCTTGAGTATTGTCTTGATCTGTTTGCAGGGAGATTAGACAATGTTGCCTCAGAGCAAATGTTATCCCGCATGTTGCGGTGGATTTCCGCATCGCTTTCCTTACTGCAAAAAGTCCAATCTTTTGGGCAGTGGTGGCTCTGCGTCAGTGGGATCTGCTGTGGGTTTTAGTCCAGACCTTTAAGGAGCTGTCCTAGGTGCGTGCAAGGCAGTTGCTCAACCCCGGAGCTACGGCCCTTCCCCTGGGAGAAGCAGTTTTGTTGTGCAAGACCTGCCAGGCAACTAACTGCGCAACCTGAACTTGCCAGTATGTGACTGAATCCCACCCAAGCGCAGCGACAGGCTAACCTCAGCATAAGCAGATCAGGATGAATGTTAATATATATATATATATTCTGGAGGATCCCACTCTAGAATTCATAGAATATTGGAAGCTACCTTCCAGCAGGGCCATTGAATCATAGAATAGTAGAGTTGAAAGGGGTCTATAAGGCCATCAAGTCCAACCCCCTGCTCAATGCAGGAATCCAAATCATAGCATTATTCATCAAGCCTGGTATTCTCTTGCTTTGACTCGCAGCAGTCCTCCAGGATTTTAGACAGGATCCTTTTCCAGCCCTCCATGGAGATGATGGGGATTGAACCTGGAACCCTTTTCATGCAAAGCAGATGCTGTACCACTGAGCTACGGCCAAGTAAAAGCCGCAGCAAGAGGTCTGTCTCAAGAAGCATTCAAGAGGCAGCTGGACAGCCACCTCTTGGGTATGCTTTGAGTTGGATTCCTGCATTGAGCAGGGGGTTGGACTGGATGGCCTTATAGGCCCCTTCCAACACTACAGTTCTATGATTCTAAGTCTAACTCTGAGCAAGGGAGGCTGATTACCAGGGCAAGGGGGCAGATCCCCAGCAGTATTATTTTTCAAACCCCAGAGCTGTCGCCCAGCAGTCCTGTGTCTCCCTTCTCCCCGCCCCGCCCTTCACATTCATAAATTTAAAATCATTCGGAAACTCCCTTGAGTCTTTTCTGTCCATCACCTCTGCTGGCCATTCACTGCTGTGAACAGCGTAGCCCTTCACAAGCACAGCACAGCCATTGGTTATGGCCAGCAAGTCCCACCCTTCAGCTGGGGAGGGAATTTGGAGGAGGAGCATCCTGGCTTAACCTACCACATAGGGTTGATCAGTTAGATCAGGAGAGGGGAACTTCTGACCCGCAGTGTCACCCAAACCCATGCCCACCTGACATCACATGTCCAGTGTGGGGCAGTTAGAGGTGCAGCCGATCCCTGCTGGTGAAAATAGCTTTGCCAGCCTTGTGTTTGGTGCTTGGGAAGCCCCGAGCATTGGGCTGGCAAAGCCCCAGCTGGTTGGTGGGCGCTTGGGAGTTTTACAGGTGGGCAGGGCAAGCCACGTGTCGGTCATCTGGCATCATAACGATGTCCCACCCACCTGTCACAGTTTGCCCGTGGGGGATGGGGACAGGTAAAGTTCTGGCTCGCGGGACCAAAAAGCTTTCCAACCTCTGAGTCAGATGCTAAGAAATTGTACCACTGCATTGCTCAAAGCATCTTTGCAAGAGAGAAGGATGGGGAATAAATCGAATCCAGTTGTCCTTGCCTATCATGCCCCCCCCCGGTTGCCCCATCAGGTCCGGTGGTCACCAGCCACCACTGACTCTGAAGCATTAAGCAGTCCAGCACAAGAAAGGAATTGGCCTGCTTGCTCTGTGCATTAATTTTCTTTTGTTATCTGTCTTCTCCTCCCCTATCTCCGCATGGTATCGGTCAGGCCTCTGTTAAGATATGCCTGAAATCTGGTACCCCCAACAAAGTCAGCTCTCGTCAGAGGCTGGTTATGTGGCTGAGATATAAATAACCCCCTCGCAGCGGAGCCAGGCTTTTGTGGCTTGGAGGGGGGTGAACATGGATCTTTAGTCCTGTCCCCTCCGAATTCTCCAGGGCAGCTCTCCTCTGCACCCTAATGTATTTGGGGTCCCTGCAAGCTGGGAGCTAGCAAAGGGCACGTTCAATTGACCTAGAGTTCATTTTAATTTTAATTCTGGGCCAGAGCTGAAGCCCGGCTTTCTCACTCGGAAGATGTCAAAAAGGATATTGTACAGCTGGGAAAGGTGCTGAAATGGGCAGCCAAAATATTCACGGGGCAGAGGGGCTGGAAAATCTCCCTTCTAGGGAAAGTCTTGACAATGTTTGGGACTTTTCAGTTAAGAGAAAAAGGGGAGGAAGCAGGTAGCGGGGAGCTTGAGAGCCAGTGTGGCGTAGTGGTTAGAGCGTCGGACTGGGCCCTGGGAGACCAGGGTTCAAATCCCCACTCGGCCATGAAGCTCACTGGGTGACCTTGGGCCAGTCGCTGACTCTCAGCCTAACCTCCCTCACAAGGTTGTTGTGAGGATAAAATCAGGGGGAGAATGTGTTTGGATGCCACATTATTATTGTTGTTGTTGTTGTTGTTGTTATTGTTATTGTTTATTAGATTTATATCCCGCCCTTTCTACCAGTAGGAGCCCACCTTGAGCTCCTTAGAGGAAAGGTGGGATATAAATATAATCACAAATAAGTTTTATTATTTATTTATTACATTTATAGCCCGCCTTTCTTTTCATGATAGAAACCCAAGGCGGCTTACTTATGGTTCCCAGGAGGTCTCCCATCCAGGCGCTGACCAGACCTGACCTTGCTTATCTTCAGCAGGGTGCTGGCCTCACGTGCCTTCAGACCACAGCCTGGGTCTATGCATAGATTATTTGCATCTATGCAAATAAATGCATCAATAAATAAATGATAGAGTTGTGTAAAATATTGCATGGTGTATATGGGGAATCTGTGGTCCTCCAGAGGTTGGACTGTAACTCCAAGAAGGATGCAGACAAATTGGAACAGATTCAGAGGAGGGCAACAAGGATGATCAGGGGACTGGAAACAAAGTCCTATGAGGAGAGACTGAAAGAACTGGACATGTTTAGCCTGGAGAAGAGAAGACTGAGGGGAGATATGATAGCACTCTTCAAGTACATGAAAGGTTGTCACATAGAGGAGGGCCGGGATCTCTTCTCGATCATCCCAGAGTGCAGAACACGGAATAATGGGCTCAAGTTGCAGGAAGCCAGATTTTGACTGGACATCAGGAAAAACCTCCTAACTGTTAGAGCCATACGACAATGGAACCAATGACCTGGAGAGGTAGTGGGCTGTCTGACACTGGAGGCATTCAAGAGGCAGCTGGACAGCCATCTGTCGGGAATGCTTTGATTTGGATTCCTGCATTCAGCAGGGGGTTGGACTTGATGGCCTTATAGGCCCCTTCCAACTCTACTATTCTATGATTCCCATCAGCCCCAGCCCAGCATAGCCAGTGCTCAGCAACAATGGGAGGTGCCGATATTTGGAAGCAAAAGAATCTGGCATAGAGAAAGGGGATGAAGAGAAGTTTTTCTCAGTCTGTCATAATACTAGATTCTTGGGATCATTCAGTGAAGCTGAATGGTGGAAGATTCAGGAAGTCCTTCGTCAAAACACTACGATTCTATGATTCTAACACGAGGGACAATGAACAGCATTCCTCCAGATGATCTAGGTGGACCTTTGGTCTACTCTTCTTACGTTCTTAAGGTTATGTTCTTATGTAGTTCTCAAACCCTAGATAGGTGGGCAGGAAATACTATCAGTAGCATTAATAGGGCTCCTACTGGGAGGTTGTTCGTTTGGTTAATTAATTAATTGGGCTCCTACCGGGAGGAAAGGCAGGATATAAATTTAATAAATGAATAATAAGCACTGAAGAAAAGGCCCTCTTTTAATTTATAATTACCTGATGCATCTTTTCTGATGTTGACAACAGCTTCTGGGCTTGAACCTCTTATTTATTTGTTTAAAAATGTAAATGTACTGCCTTCAAGTCGATTCCGACTTATGGCGACCCTATGAATAGGGTTTTCATGAGGCTGAGAGGCAGTGACTGGCCCAAGGTCACCCAATGAGCTTCATGGCTATGTGGGGATTCGAACCCTGGTCTCCCAGGTCGTAGTCCAACACCTTAACCATTACACCATATGAAGAGCCTTTCTAAATGCACCCTTCATCCGGTCATTGCACGGCGGGTCAGAGTAGTCTTTAAAACAGTAACAGCAAGCCAGCAAACAGGAGCACTTAAAATGATATGGATTAAAATATTTTACAGAATAAAAAAAAAACCCTACCAACTACAACAGCAGCCTAACACCCAAATGCCCATGCAAACGTGCTGGGGCCAGTTATCCATTGGGAAGGAATCCAATAATTGGGGCACCCCCACCGAGAAGGCCCTACGCTGTGTCACCCTCTCCCACGACATACTTCCCCTGGTGTTGGGGCCTTAGCAGTGGGGATCAAGGGAGTGTCTCTTAGGAGGGGAGCACTTCCCCCCGCCCTGGAGTTTATTTTGATCCCTGCTATCACATATGTTTTTTTAAAAGTTAAAAAAGATTCCTTTGGCATAATTAATGTTTCGGTCTTGCAGCAGCCCAGAATCCTTAATTAGCACCTACGATTGCCAGAGACAGGATAATAGGTATATTTAAAGCCCTGGTTGGGAAGTAATTTGTGGGTTTTGGATTGTGGAGGAGCCAACAGCAATGGCTCCTCTCACTCCCTCCCTCGCATGGAAAAGACACAGCAAAGGTCTCTTTAACCCCCACCCTCTATTCCCTAGCCTGAGATCTGTTGCAGGGCGAATTTTTGCAGAGCCCACTTTAACTGCACATCCACAATTGCATCCTTTTGCATCTCTGACGGTGCTGCGGGAGGGAGGGGCACTTAAGTCCTCAAGCGCTCTGTCCAGCTCTGGGGGCTGCATTTTACAGAGAATGTAGACAAACTGGAATGGGTTTGGAGGAGGCCAGTGAAGATGGTCCCGGGTTTGGAAAGCCAGTCCTGCGAGGGAGGCTTGAAGGTACTGGCTACGTTCAGCCTAGAGAGGAAAAGGCAGAGAGGGGGATGTGACAGCAAATGCCTCGAAGGGCTGCCCCAGCGATGAAGGCAAAGACTTGTTCTCTGCCACCATCCCAGAGGACAGGCCGCGATCTGTGTTAATGGGAGGGTGTATAATGAAGGAAATTATGCCTCCCCGGTTATATCCATAGCTGGGGGAGATGTCTCATTCATGTTGGAAACAATAAGCAAGTTGCTTCCCATTGCTCTGGGAGGGAAATATATATATATTTCCTGTGAGAAGCGGCTTGGGGTAGGGGCAAAGGGGTTTCTAAAGATAGATAATGCATCCTTGTTCCCGAGAGCTGGGAGCATGCAAAAGGAAGGGAAACAACAGAACCAAATCCCGCTGCTGAGTTTACATCCCAAATGCTGTCTCTTCCCAAGGGGCTGGAGAGGGGTTTTGTCCTTGTTTGGGGAAAAGGCAGTGCTACAGACTCAGAATTGCATAGGATAGTCCCCTTGTTCTTGGCAAAGTTTAGCATTGTTTTAACAGCTGCAGAACAGGCAGCCATTTGATGGGTGCTGCGTTTTCCTTGCAGGGAGAAGATCTGGCAGGGAAAGCTGTAGCTGTGGAATTTCTGCCTGCCGTACAAATGAGAAAGGCACTCTTGCCAGCCAACAACAACAATAACGTGACAGCCCTGTTGTTATGTGGATTATTTACCTTTATGCTTCAACTACCATACTCAAATTTAGTTTTTACAAAATGCATTAAAACACTGATATTCAAGTTTAGCTTCTCAGTAATGCTCATAGCTGATATGGAAATTCCCAGTTGATGTCATGACGACTGGCAGGACTCAGAGAGCTTATAGCCCCAGAACTTATTTGTGGTCCCAACATTTCATCCCTGGAGCAGGTAAAAATAATTTTTGAGAAGGGAGTGCTTCAGGGCTTGTGCAGAGTTTGCGACTGGGGAACCAGCAATGGATTTTCATTGTAGTAAATTGTTGTGGATCTCGAGGGAAACAATCCTGCACCCCTCCCCCCATCATGGACATAGGATACGGGATAGGTCAAAGTTCGTTTTGGGTCCAGGGAGGGGCATTTAAGCTTCTACCCACTGAGCTGCTGCTTTGAACTGTCATACAAATAAGGAATTGGGGACCAGGAACCAAATTCAGCCTTGAACTAATTCCTATGGGGTCTGAGATTGGAAGCGAATAAGAGGGTTTGATTTTCAGGGTGCCTTTCAACCTCTTATTCTAGGGCAAGAGTTCCCAAACTCTGTGGTCCATGAGTTTCATTCAGCTGGCCTGCAGCGTATCAAAAAATAGAGTTTAAAACCATACAGCATCTAGCACATTACAATTGCTACAACAGGCAGGGAAAACAATCATTAAGTGGTCCACCCAGACCCTCGGCAATTTTTAAGGGGGGGGGAAGTTTGGGGACCACTGTTCTAGGGGTTGCAAGTGCAGAAACGAGAGAATTGTGGCTAGCTTTGATGGATAAAGTTTGATTTGTGCAGATTGAGAAGTGGTGAGCTGGTGTTGTGAGTCTGGAGTCTTTGCAAGTACCTGGGTTTAATACTCAGAATTGGGGGCAAGGAACATAGGAAGCTGCTGTCGTATGCCAGTCATTGAATTTGTCGACCCAGCCCAGTGTTGTCTGCTCTGGCAGGCAGCAGCTCTCCAGGGTTTCAGGCAGCGAAGGGTCTTTCCCATCACATCATGGTTGCCTGCATAGTTGCTGAACAACTCCCATCTTCCCTGACCATTGGCCACGGTGGCTGGGGCCCATGGGAGTTGTAGTTCCAAACCTCTGCAGGGCATAAGGTTGGTATAAAGCCTCAGTTTTGCACACAAGGCTAAGCTAAACTATGGCTTAGCACAAACGTGCGGGTTCCTAGGGGAGAGATCACAGCCGCTTTGCCCCTCCTCTGGCTCTGCTGCTGCTGCCAACTAGGGATGGAAAGATCTAGAATCCTAGAATAGTAGAGTTGGAAGGGGCCTACAAGGCCATCCAGTCCAACCCCCTGCTCAATGCAGGAATCCAAATCAAAGCATTCCCGACAGATGGCTGTCCAGCTGCCTCTTGAATGCCTGCAGTGTCGGAGAGCTCACTACTGCTCTAGGTAGTTGGTTCTGTATGGCTCTAACTGTTACATCTTTGCAAGCTATTTCTCATCATTTCATGCCTTTTGGCATGTTCTTTTCACTCATGTGTTTGTTTTGATGCACACTTTCCCCTAATATATGCACTTTTGTAAATGTTTAGTTGGCGAACTGCACCCCCAAATTCTAATCAGTGCGAATTTCGAAAGAGTGGCTGGGTTTCGGTACTTGTGTTGTTTCAGAAGTTGTGCGTTTGATCGATTCTGCTTGAAATGCGAACTGAATCGAAATGCTCACCCATCCCTACTGTGAGCTAAGGTACGTCTTGGCGTAGCATGTCATCCAGACCCTGGGCTTGCGGGGTTTTTTGCTCCAGAGAAATTGCAAGCTGCGGAACTAACCTTGGTTACAGCTGGTGGCTTGCCCCGGAGCGAAGCAAGCTATGAGCCTGAGTTCAGACAGCATGCTAAAACAGGCCCTGGCAAGCTTCTTATAGCGGGGGGTGGGATCCCCACTTAGTTTTGAAATCCGCCTCTGGCAGGGTGGTGATGGAGTCTACTAACTAGAAATGGAGGACTAAACTTGGACTAATAAATAAGGCTCAGAAGCATCCCTGTAGTCCAAGTGTGGGGAACCTGTGGCCATCCAGGTGTTGCTGGGTTCCAAGGCATTTTTAAAGTAATATCTTTATGCTGAAGTGCTAACTTTTAAGTCTGGTCCTAACTTTTGGTCACCCAGTGAGCACAAATAGTCACACAAAATTTCATCAACGAGCCAAGAGCAGCCAAGAATTCTGATCCGAAGCAACTGAAATACTGACTAGAGCAGCCTTTCCCAACCAGTGTGCCTCCAGATGTTGTTGGACCACAACTCCCATCTTTCCTGACCGTTGGCAATGCTGGCTGAGGCTGATGTGAGTTGTGGTCCAACAACACCTGGAGGCACACTGGTTGGGAAAGGCTGGACTAGAGGTATAAAATGCTAGGGAAATTGGACAGAAACAGTAGAGGGGCACATTACATAATCATTCTTAGGGTAATTTCAAACCACCAGTCTTTCGGGAAAATGTCTTAACAAAATCTCTCTCCCTGTACACTGTGATGTCTGGTTAGCTTCATTCACTTCCTTTTAAAAATGCCCTGCTGGGCTCTGTCAACCCCAGCCAGCAGGGCCAATAGTCAGGGTCCCCCACCCTTGCCCTGCGCTCCTGGGTAGGAGGAGAATGGGATCTAGTGGTTAGAGCTGATGTATGGGCACTGGCAACCCTGAGTCGCTGTCACCTTCCTCTGGCCTCATTGAGAGGCCCAGGGTTGTGAATGTGAGCAGGTTCTTACAGTGCACTCTGAAACCAGGTCACCTGTGCTGGAACCTTGTCCTGTTTAATCATTGGCAGTAATCTGAGCCCAAGTCACCTGGCACGGCGGAGCCGGTGGATGGCGGGAAATGGATACTTCTGGGGACTGGGCAGGTAGCCAGTCCTCCTTGTTTCCACCTGAATGGGCAAGTCAAGCCACTGCCTCAAATGATGATTAGCTAGGGAGAAAAATCAACTCATTTGAAATGTGGTGTTGGCGGAGAGCTTTGCGCATACCATGGACTGCGAAAAAGACAAATAATTGGGTGTCAGAACAAATTAAACCAGAACTGTCACCAGAAGCTAAAATGATGAAACTGAGGTTATCATACTTTGGATACATAATGAGAAGACATGATTTAGTAGAAAAGTCGAGAATGCTTGGAAAAACAGAACGGAGTAGAAAAAGAGGAAGGCCAAACAAGAGATGGATTGATTCCATAAAGGAAGCCACAGTCCTGAACTTACAAGATCTGAACAGGAAGGTTCACAACAGATGCTCTTGGAGGTCGCTGATTCATAGGGTCGCCATAAGTCGTAATCGACTTGAAGGCACATCACAACAACAACAAAGGGGTTGGGAGGTCACAGTGGTGGTGATTAATAATGTTAGCAACAATGATGATTTTTTTCAAACTTTTGATGTGCTTTTTAGAGTCCTGTGTTTGCGCCCATGCAAGAACCCTGTGAGAGAAGCCCCCTCCCCCCAATCGCTCCCATTTTCTAGGTGGAGGAACTGAGTCTGAGAGAGGATTAGTGACTTGCATAAGGTGGGGTTTGAACCTGGGCCTTTCAGGTCCTGACTCTGCTATCTGCAGGACCAGGGGAGCTAATGGCTGACCTGTGCGGCAACAACCATAATGCATGGTGTTGACTTTTTAAGAAATCAATAAGCTCCTCTGAGCCCGACGGAGAATGTGCTCCCAAAGAACAGTGCGTGGGGATTGCTTTGAAACTTTGGAAAAACAAAAATTCCAAACTCCTCTTGCTTGGGTGCTCTAAAATTTGGCACTGGCGTTCAGGAATTGGAAAGATTTTTTCCAGCCCAGTAACTCCCCCCTCCTCCGCACAGACTTTCCTGCTTGTAAATACTGATGTGTAAATGAACAGCTGCTGCCTTTGCCTTCTGTCTTGAGGTTTCGTTTTGAATTTCTAGCTGTTCTGGAAATTCGGGATAACGAATCACCAGAACTTGGGGCACATCCTTTTCTGTGGTGCATTCACGATGATTTGTGGTGCATTCACGATGATGCCATCAGGGCACTGACACAGAATCCCGCTTTCAATATCGCTTGCACCTGCAAAACTTTCAGGGCAGACATACTACTTCATTTCCAATTGATGCATGCCCTGTCACTTCCTGCCGAAATCATAGGAACACAGAAAGCTGCCTTATACTGAGTCAGACCATAGGGTCCATTTATCTCAGTACTGTCTACACTGACTGGCAGTGGCCGGCCAGGGTTTCAGACAGGAGTCTTTCCTAGCTCTACCTTGAAATGCCAGAGATTGAATTTAGGACCTTCTGCAAGCAAGGCAGATGCTCCACCACTGAGCTATGGCCCTTCCTCAAATCCTGTAACTTTTCATACCACCAACATTTCGGGTTCATTTGTGCTTTAGCAATAATGCAGTAACATTGGGGATGCATCACAGAACAACTAACTTGGAAGGCTGTCACACAGAGGAGGGCCAGGATCTGTTCTCGATCGTCCCAGAGTGCAGGACACCGAATAATGGGCTCAAGTCACAGGAAGGCAGATTTCGGCTGAATATCAGGAAAAGCTTCCTAATTGTTAGAGCAGTACAACAGTGGAACCAATGATATAGGGAGGTGGTGGGCTCTCCAACGCTGGAGGGATTCAAGAGGCAGCTGGACCTGTTGGGTATGCTTTAGGTTGGATTCCTGCATTGAGCAGGGGGTTGGACTTGATGGCCTTATGGGTCCCTTCCAACTCTACTATTCTATGATTCTATGAATAAAGCATGGTTGTGTGTGGATGGATCAGTATAAATACATGACTGATGCACTATTCTTGTTTCAATGAAATGTTGCAGAATACACCCACAAAAAAAACAAAACACCAGTCTGGAAGGAACCTTAGAATTGGGTTGAGGAAAGCGGGCAAGGTTGGCACTGAAGGGGAGGTACAAGGGGTGCATTTTGCAATCCGATTTTAGCTTTTCCCTGCACTGACCATCCAAATCACCCTCCCTTGTCCTCTGGTACTCTCTCTTTAACTGTGCATGGATTTATTGAGGGAGAGGGAACAGACATTCCCCCCCCCAAACCTCTGAGGCTTGTGCTCATTGATCAGATGACATGTGGCCTAGATTTTAGACAATATTGGGCTAGATGAACCAATGGCCCGACTCGGTATAAGTCAGCTAACTTCCACTGTTCCTGTGTAACTATAACTGCTGCAACCATCAGTGCTGGTAACGCCCATCTCAAATGCAACCCTGATTTCAGCTTGCCTGGTTGGCTTAATAACGGCTGATGCTGGAAAACTGAAGCCTTCTGGGGGGAGAAGAAACACAGTTCGGTTCAGATTTGCTTCCTGGAAATTTGAAATTTGAGCAGGGGGTTGGACTCGATGGCCTTGTAGGCCTCTTCCAACTCTACTATTCTATGATTCTATGAAATATTCTGTATAGTCCTGGGTGAAATAAAGAAATGTTCTGATAGAAGAGGAAGTGGCACAGGTGGAAATTTTGCTGTGCAAAAGGCAGCTGGTGACCAGGAGGAACAGATAAATCCTCCATCAAGAGTTGGTTTAATCTGCCCAGCTCTGATTTCTCTCTGCTCCCTTATCGTTGCACAAAGGCTGCTTGTGTCTGTGGTGATGGCGATGTTAGGGCAGGTGTGTTCATCTGTCCAATGCCTGGTTTCTTACCAACAGACCAAAACCATCTAGTCTTCATACAACTTTTATTCAGCCTTCTGGTACTTTCTTTCCAACAGTGTGGTGTGAACTTTACCGCCCCCTCTGGTAGCCTGAGAGAATACATCCCTCTTTGTTCTATACGTTATATCCCCCTTTGTTTAAAAAGGCAAACTCTTATGTCTTATCAGAAAAACGAATAACAATTTAACTGTCTTTCTCATATTATGGTATATTGCCCTTCCAAATCATTGACATTAATTACCAACTAGTCGCAAATACCCCGTTCTTAGGGAAGGTGATTGAGAGGGTTGGGGTGCAGCAATTGCAAGTACTCTTGGATGAAACAGATTATCTTGACCCGTTCCAGTCTGGGTTCAGGCCTGCTTATGGGACTAAATCGGCCTTGATTGCCCTGATGGATGACCTTTATCGAGAGAAGGACAGGGTGAGTGCGACCCTATTACTCTTACTTGATCTCTCAGCGGCTTTTGATACCATTGACCATGCTATCCTTCTGGGCCGACTTGGTGAGATGGGTATCGGAGGCACGGATTGCACTCATTCCTTGCAACCTCAGCTAGAAGCTTCTTCATTCTGTGTTTGGGAGGCTTGTGGTTCTGCCACACATTTATTGATGGAACTTCTTTTAGATCACTGTTGTGAAAAAAGTGACCAATAACTGTAGTTATTAATAAAATAATAATAACTTCTCATACCTGTCACAATTGCACAGTTTTTTTCCAATATGTGCATAATTGCACTGTGTCAGAGTCATTACTGAGCATTATTCATATGTATCAGGGTTCCCTTCTTTCAGGACTGCTCCTGTTCCAGAATGTGATGCATCCTCTTGCGCTGTCTTTTGCTCATTCAAAATACTGAAGGACAGGTCCCAGTATCCTTGTTACAAATTCTTTCACTTCTTGTGTTTGTCAAAGGATAGGATTCATTCCAAACCCATTCAGCATCCTCCCTGAGTAGCAGCAGTGCAGTCACTTGTGGCAGTCCTGGAGAGAATCTGGGTAAGTAGTTCAGCATCCTTTTTTGCCGCAACTTTGTTAGATCTGGTTTTCTTCCTTCACCAATCAGTGCGTGACCAAAGTTGGTTCTGCTTTTCATCTTATTTTAATTTCATTTCAGATTTTACTCTCTGCACCCATTGTGGTCGTGTTCTTCTCAGGTGGAGCTGTGCACTGTAGTGTCATCTGTAATGATTTTCACGCCCTGAAACCCTTCCAATGCTTCACAGGTTCTTTTCTTTCTTTGAAAAAAATTCTGGGCTGAGAAAATCCCCAAAGGTACTTGGATGAAGCACCAACAGCCAGATGACCAGCTGACAAGTTGTTAGTTTGCTCCTGTCCTCATCTAGCTTCAGTTGTCAGTGTATCCTGATTGTGCATCCAGTACACTAAAATACTTACATCCTCTGGTGTTTGAAGTTTGCAGTGTACTCTCATGATATCCTGATTTAAGTTCCTTGGATCTAAACCAATTCAGAATTCTCCCCCACCCCTTTCCTCTGTGACCACCATAGAACTTTCCCATTCCTTGAGTTTCTCTACTCTCATTAACACGTGTTTCATTGTGCTTTATGTTCCCTATCATTTTTCTCTTTGAGAATTATAGGAACCTTTCTTGGTGCACAGAACTGGTTTAGCATCTAGTTCCTTATTTATTTCACATTTTATTTGATAATCTAAACCTGTGCATACATCCGCAAAGCCCAGTTTATTTAAAGGATTGCCGTACCTGATATGCCAGTTTAATCATTTTGATCTGCAGAACTTGCACTTCTAGAAGTGTCACCCTTGTTCATTCTGTGTTTGTACGATGTCATTCCTTTAATGTGGCAGTACCTGTACTTTAGAACTCCCTGCCTCTTGACATTAGGCAGGCGCCATCACTGTGCGTTTTTAGATGCCTTCTGAAAATGTTTCTGTTTCAGTGGGTCTCATGCAGACATATGATTAGGGCGGTGTACACACCATACTTTTAAAACAGATCCCCCCCAAAAGAATCTTGTGAACTGTAGTTTATCCCTCACAGAGCTACAATTCCCAGCACGCTTAAGAGAATACAGGATTCGGGGGGGGGGGGAGAGAAATGTGCTTTGAATGTGCTTTAAAGGTAAATGTACACAACCTTGGCTACACCTGTTTTCAAACTTGTTTTAACTGTTTGATTGTGTTTAAACCATTTTAAAATCTATAAAAACAATTACACACGTGTTTTTTTTTAAATCATAGATGTGCTTGTTGCCCTGTGCTCCTTTGAGAGGAACAGCAGAATATAAATTTAATAAATAAATTCACTAAATAAATAAAGCCTTTTCCCACTTTTTAAAAATTCTGTTAGTTCAGTGTGTTTATTTATTTTATTTATTTAATTTAATTTATATACCGCCCTAAGCCCGAAGGCTCTCTGGGCAGTGTACATAAAAATAAAAACAAGTACAATATATAAATACAATAAGTACAATGAATCAAAAACCAAAAACAGACAAACAATACAAGAACCAAACAACGTCAAAAATACAAAATAATGCTAAGATACTGTAAAATACACTTTAAAATAAAAGGTTTTCACCTGGCGCCGAAAAGATAGCAGCGTCGGCGCCAGGCGCACCTCATCAGGGAGACCATTCCATAGTTCGGGAGCCACAACTGAAAAGGCCCTATTTCTAGTCACCACCCTCCGAGCTTCTCGATGAGATGGAACTCGGAGGAGGGCCTTAGATGTTGAGCGCAGTGTACGGGTAGTTTCATATTGGGAGAGGCGCTCTACCAGGTATTGTGGTCCCATGCCGTGTAAGGCTTTATAGGTCAAAACCAGCACTTTGAATTTAGCCCGGAAACAAATAGGAAGCCAGTGCAGATGGGCCAGAACAGGTGTTATATGAGCGGACCTTCTGGTCCGCGTCAACAATCTGGCCGCTGCATTCTGGACTAACTGTAGTTTCCGAACTATCTTCAAGGGCAGCCCAACGTAGAGCGCATTGCAGTAGTCCAATCTAGAAGTTACCAGAGCATGAACGACTGAGGCGAGGTCGTCACTGTCCAGATAGGGACGTAGCTGGGCTACCAATCGAAGATGGTAAAAAGCATTCCGTGCCACTGAGGCTACCTGAGCCTCAAGAGACAGGGAAGAGTCGAGGAGAACTCCCAAGCTACGAACCTGTTCTTTCAAGGGGAGTGTAACCCCATCCAGAACAGGGTGAACATCCACCATCTGGGCAGAGAAGGCACTCACTAACAGCGTCTCGGTCTTGTCTGGATTAAGCTTCAGTCTGTTAGCTCCCATCCAATCCATTATCGCGGACAGGCAACGGTTTAGTACGTTAACAGCCTCACCTGAGGAAGATGAAAAGGAGAAATAGAGTTGCGTGTCATCAGCGTACTGGTGACAACACACTCCAAAACTCCTGATGACCGCACCCAGCGGCTTCATATAGATGTTGAAAAGCATGGGGGACAGTACCGATCCCTGTGGGACTCCACAATGGAGAGTCCAGGGTGTCGAGCAGTGTTCCCCAAGCACTACCTTCTGTTGACGACCCACCAAGTAGGAGTGGAGCCACTGCCAAGCAATACCCCCAACTCCCAACTCCGTGAGCCTTCCCAGAAGGATACCATGGTCGATGGTATCAAAAGCAGCTAAGAGATCAAGGAGAATCAACAGGGTCACACTCCCCCTGTCCCTCTCCCGACAAAGGTCATCATACAGGGCGACCAAGGCTGTTTCGGTACCAAACCCAGGCCTAAAACCGGATTGAAACGGATCGAGATAATCAGTGTCATCCAAGAGACCCTGGAGCTGGCCGGCCACCACCCGTTCCAGAACCTTGCCCAGGAACGGAACATTCGCCACAGGTCTATAATTGTTCAAGTTATCTGGGTCCAAGGAGGGTTTTTTCAGGAGCGGTCTCACCACCGCCGCTTTTAGGCAGTCAGGGACCACTCCCTCTCGCAAAGAGGCATTGATTACCTCCTTGGCCCAGCCGGCGGTTCCGGTCCTGCCAGCTTTCACCAGCCAAGAGGGGCAAGGATCCAGCACAGACGTGGTCGCACGCACCAGTCCAAGAATCTTGTCAACATCCTCAAGCTGCACCAACTGAAACTCATCCAATAAAAGAGGACAAGACCGTGATCTGGATGCTTCATTGGATCCAACTGCTATAATATTGGAATCTAAGTCCCGACGAATGCAGGCGATCTTATTTTGGAAGTGTCCAGCGAACTCATCACAGCGGGCTACAGATGAGTCTATAGTATTCCGAGGGCCAAGATGTAAAAGCCCTCGTACAGTTTTAAAAAGCTCCGCTGGGCGGGAGAGTGATGCCTTAATACTGACAGCAAAATAACTCTTTTTTGCTGCCCTCACCGCTGCTGTATATCGCTTAGAGCAGGCACTTACCAAGGCATAATTGCATTCGTCAGGAGTGCGCCTCCATCTGCACTCAAGCCTCCTCCTCTCTTGCTTCATCGCTCTCAGCTCCGGGGTATACCATGGAGCTGTATGAGCTCTGCATAGGAGGGGGCGCATGGGAGCGATCGTGTCAACCGCCCGGGTCATCTCCGTATTCCACAGTTCAACCAGGGCTTCAACAGGAGCGCCAGTCTTCTCAGTCAGAAAATCCCCTAGAGCCCTTTGGAAACCCTCAGGATCCATTAGTCTCCGGGGGCGGACCAATTTAATAGGTCCCCCACCCTTACAGAGGGAAAGGGTCGCCGTAAGCCTAAACCTCAGCAAGCGGTGATCTGTCCATGACAATGGGGTAGATGAAAAAACCCCAACCTCCAGATCACCATCTCCCTGTCCAGTGGCGAAGATCAAATCAAGGGTATGTCCCGACACATGCGTCGGGCCAGTAACAAACTGAGACAGCCCCATGGTTGTCATGGACGCCATGAAGTCCTGAGCCGCCCCAGATAAAGCAGTCTCGGCATGAACGTTGAAGTCCCCCAGTACCAACAGTCTAGGGGACTGCAACAGTATCTCCGAGACTACCTCTGTCAGCTCAGTTAGGGAATTTGTTGAGCAGCAGGGTGGGCGGTACACCAACAAAATTCCCAACCTGTCTCTCTGGCCCAGCGCAAGGTGGAGACACTCCAAACCAGTCGTCACCTGTACAGGGTGCTTGGTGAGTGAGAAAGAACTCCTATAGACCACAGCAACCCCACCTCCCCGACCTTCGGCTCTACCATAATGCTGAACCGTATACCCAGGTGGGCAGAGCTGGGAAAGGGCAACTCCTCCCATATCACCCACCCAGGTCTGGGTTATGCACGCCAGGTCGGCCGCCTCGTCCACAATTAAATCATGAACAAGGGAGATCTTATGCTGTACCGACCTGGCGTTTAACAACAGCACATGGAGATCCGAAGGCTGACTGATAGGACAACCAGCAGTCCTGGGGATGTGAGGAGAACCGGAACGGGTCACAGACACTACTTGTCTGGGACGGGTTCCCCTTACCTGGCCTGCTCTCCTCACAACACCATACCTCCCATTACCCGTCACTACGCTAATTGGGCCCCCCGAAGGTCTCCCCGATTGATGTATAATACTCTCTCCCAGGCACATATTAAAACAGATAAAAGCACCAATACACACACACCTAATCACATTCATACCAAATAATCAGCACACTTAATCAATAATAAAATACAATAAACATGCACTCAATACACTCAAACAATATTAAAACTACAACGCAATTCCAACTAAAGACTCACATACATTAACAGCTCAATCATTCACAAAACATAAAACACATTCAAGCCTATTCATTACATCCAGCTGGCAGCAATGAGTTAAAATGTTGCAATCTCAGTGCCGCAACTATGTTAACAACACTGGCCGTTCTTAAAGAGGGCGTAATAGCAGCAACACACTGATGATACGATGGCGATGGGACAGAAAGAGCAGAACCGCAGCAATATCCCAAAATAGGAAAAATCGACGTTCGCGTCCCAAAACAAACGGCGATCCACTCCGTCTCCGATAACAGAACAGCGAAGACAATAATGGTAGAGACGACCAAGCAACCAACGAACAGCAATGATGATCGACAACGCAACAAGGCGGAGAGCACACGAAGGATGACAGGGCAGAGCAGAGCGCAAGCGGCAACAACGGCACCCACAACGACAGCAGCCCGAAGCAGCAACGCCACAGCGACCAAGAGCCAGCGACCCGAAGAAGGAGCAATGACTTCAACGGTGAAAGATGCCCCGCGGCGACAGCAAGCGGCAGCAAGCAGCAACCAGCAAGCGGCGAAACGGCAGCACCCAAGCCGCCCGAGCGCAACACAACAGCCCGGGCCACAGCACAGCACAACGGCAGCGGGTCAGAGCCGTTCGAAGCCGCGGCGTCCCAAAGGTGGAGGCCGCAACGCCGGCAGACCAACTCGCACTCGACCACACTCTGCTTGGCCTGAAAAGCAATCAGTTGTCTCTAATCAAGGAGAAGTCACTGTGCAGGAGGCACTCCAGAATACACAGTCACTTAGGCCAGCAGTAGGCAATATGATGCCCTCCATATGTTACCGGACCATATGTTGTGGGGTTCACAAGTCTTGCAATCTTTATCAAGTTGAGTATCTGACTAGAACTGCTTTGATAGGGAGTTTCCACTCTGTAGAGCTCTAAAGGAGGTCCTGTTTTACTGTAGTTCCACCTCGAAGGAAATGAATGGAAGTCCTTCTGTACCGTGTTGCAATTAGTATATCAGTATATACTATATACTATAGTTTCTGACAGTACTTCTAGACGTAAGCTTTCTTGGCCATTGCTTGGCTGTGGAGCTGCAATGGACTGTCCACTTTTTAAAACTTTTCTGTTTTTGTCGGATTGAACCATTTCCCATCCACATCAGTATGTGGATCACAAGTCAATCTGTTCAGAATGAAGAAAATATTCCCTTCCACCACTCCCCATGTCATTCCCACATAATATTTATTTATTTGGACAGTTTCTAATATGCTTACATTTAAACAAAATGCTAAGCAGTTTGCAACATAAGTTAAAAAATCTTAAGCAGCAAATACAAAAGCTCCTAAATAATTTCTAGTCTATAAAACACAAAAACTGAACAGAACATCCTCTTATCAAAATAAACATTGCACTTAAAAATCAACTACAAAAATACAAGAAAAGATCATCATAAACATACTAAACAATTGAACATAATATCCTCTAGACATCAGAAAATAAAATGACTGGTCAAAATCAAGTAAAAAGGTATAACTTCAGCCTGTTTGAACATGAAAGCTGATTAGACAACAAAAAATCAACTCACTTTCCAACCACTATATATCAATCATATAATTAAACTAAAAAATGGAAATGGACTGCCTTCAAGTTGATTCTGATTTATGGGCGACCCTATGAAGAGGGTTTTCATGGTAAGCGGTATTCAGAGGGGGTTTACCATTGCCTTCCTGTGAGGCTGAGAGGCAGTGACTGGCCCAAGGTCACCCAGGGAGCTTCATGGCTGGGTGGGGATTCGAACCCGGGTCTCCCAGGTCGTAGTCCAACACTCCCACCACTACACCAAACTAAGCAAAGTGATTAAACTGCCAGCCCTGTTTTTAAACAGAACTTCATCTAACTATTGCTGGAAATACGTATCATTCAATTTACTCGAGCCCGCCCTGACAAGATCAACATACGTTAAACATGTCAACTACTAGTGTTTGGCGAGCATGAACACAGGGGTTTCATAGATGTGTGTACAATCATCTTCATCATCATTATTCCTACTAGAATTCCACTACTTCAGAACCTTGAAATTCTGATTGGCCATGGCTAATCCTCCCCTTCACTCTTCCAGCTGCCCTTCCTTTCTAATCCGGTGGGCCCTAGTATGCTCTGCAAGTAAGCCTTCCTCTAACACATGTACAAATTGGTGACTAGAGGAAGGTGGTCTACGAGGGGTGACGACTGAAGAAGTAGAGAGGGTTGTAATACTGATTCACTGTTTGCTAGTCTTCGCTGTGGTAGTCTTGCCCTTTCCATATGGAGCAGCCTCTTTGGATTTTGAAATCATGACACTTGAATTCTGCAGGCCCTGCCCTTAATTTTTTAGTTCTGGGTTGCTGCAAAAGAACTTTCCCACTGTTAAAGTTTTCTACTGTTACATCTGTGCTGTAATTTGCATTACGCCAGAGGTTCCCCAACTGTGATCCATGGACCACCAGTGGTCCGTGAGCTTCATTCAGGTCCATGGCATGGCTGTAAAGATACAATTAAAAATCTTACACCACCTAGCGCAGCACATTACATCTGCTACAGCAGGCAGACAAATCATTAAGTGGTCTGCTAAGACCCTCAGCAATGTTCAAGTAATGCATTGGCGGGGAGAGTTTGGGGACTACCGCCTTACACAGTAGAACAAACAAAGATGGACTGTGTGTTTCATTCAAGGACACACGTAACGTGTAATTGGCAGATACCTCCTTGCGCTAAAGATTATAACTGTTATGTTGGTTTATTACAAAGAGATCCCAAAGTTCTGGAAGACCTCCAGCTAATTTTTGTAGCTAGTGAGAACTTGCCCGGGTCCCCGGTATGTGGAGGTCCTGAGCAAAGGAGCTCTGCAGAAAGAAATGTGGCAGAGAGCAGGAAGGTGAAAGTATGCCCAGCGGTAACAGAGGCAGGCTGAAATGACATGGCTCAGGTGTGATCAGGTGAGGAGCAACCAGAAGAGAAGAGGGGAGGTTAGGGGGTAGCCTCCAGTATCGTCACTGCCTGCGTCAAAACCACACCCACTTAAACCTGAGGAATAAAAGCCCAAACACAAACCCACACCTGAGGGATTTTGTGTGTGTGCAAATGTGTGCTTTTCAGGATCTTTCATAAAAGTTGGACCTTCCACGTTGTTGTTGTTGTGATGTGCCTTCAAGTCGATTACGACTTATGGTGACCCTGTGAATCAGCAACCTCCAATAGCATCTGTCATGAACCACCCTGCTTAGATCTTGTACGTTCAGGTCTGTGGCTTCCTTTACGGAATCAATCCATCTCTTGTTTGGCCTTCCTCTTTTTCTACTCCCTGCTGTTTTCCCCAGCATTATTGTCTTTCCTAGTGAATCGGGTCTTCTCATGATGTGTCCAAAGTATGATAACCTCAGTTTCATTGCTTTAGCCTCTTTGTGCCTTCCTGTTCCTCCTGAGCACTCAATTGGTGCCTATTAGGATATCCACTTTGTTGTTACGTGTCTTCAAGTTGATTTTGACTTATGGTGACCCTATGAATCGGCAACCTCCAATAGCATCTGTCATGAACTACCCTGCTCAGATCTTGTACGTTCAGGTCTGTGGCTTCCTTTACGGAATCAATCCATCTCTTGTTTGGCCTTCCTCTTTTTCTACTCCCTGCTGTTTTCCCCAGCATTATTGTCTTTCCTAGTGAATCAGGTCTTCTCATGATGTGTCCAAAGAAAAAAAACAGATCAAAGGAAGAAAAGGCAAAGGGTGGCTACAAATGGATGACAATGTAGTCTGAACCTCCATTGGGGGAGAAAAAAAAACCAATGTAAGATACTCCATGAAAGGGCCCATGTGGAAACATCCTCGGCTGACATTCTAGGTTCATTTAAGCTGTTTGTGGTCGACTTTGCCTCCTGTGTCAAACTTGGAGCGGGATAATTTTTGTTTGTTTGTCTGTTTCCCCCCCCCCCAAAGACATTGTATTCTTTTTTTTGTTTCTTCTTTGTCCTTCTAGCAGATGCCAGAAACTGTGAACTTTTGCTGCCTGTCTCCTTATCTCGTTCACTTTAACTCTCTGCAGTGCCTGCTTATACAACATGGTTTCTCTGGGGCAGGTTTGTGGAGGGTGCAGGGCACACATGGGGTGGGTGGGGAGCCCCACTGGTGCAAGCAGAAATCCTTGCGCTTATGGGACACGGTAGTTGAATGCCGCCCAATGTATTATGTCTCTGTTGTTAAATGTGTCATAAGATACTTTGAGACCTTTGGGTAATGATAATGATTCATTCCTTCAAGCGACGGACAAGCCTTTGCCAACCAGGCACCCTCCAGATATTTTGGACTACAGTTCCCATTAGCTCCAGCCCAAAACATCTGGATGATGACAGGGTGTAGCCAAATTTGCTCCAGATGTTTTGGGCTGGCTGGGGCTGATGGGAGTTGTAGTCCAAAACATCTGGCGCATGCTAGGTTGGCAAGCGCTTTGTTCAGCCCTGGGTGGCTTCTTGGCCAAGGTCTGTGAGCCAACAACCAAGGGAGTGTGATAGCCGGGCCGGGTCCCAGGAGGAGTCCTGGTGCCGTCCTTCCGCGTGTGTGAGCGAGCAGTTGGAAGCAGTCCAGGAAAGAGCCGGGGGAACGATCCCAACACAGGCTGGGACATTTAATCTCCTGCCGTGCAGAGAAAGGTGAACTCAGTGGCTGTCTCTGGTTTCCTCGGCAGGGCAGGTGGGGAGGGGGGAAGAGAGAGTGCCCAGTTTGCAGGATGCTCCTTCATTCAGCTGCCAACAGCAAGGGTGAGAGAGGAAGCAATCGCTGCAGGCTGGAAACTGGGGGCTGAGCATAGGCAAGGCAGGGAAATTGTACCTGGGAAAGGGAACAGGTGCTTTGCCTAGGTGGGAAGATAAAGGGTTTTTTTTTGCCTTGGATGACCTTAAAAGTCATCCATTTTGGAATCGCTGTACCCAGGTAAGTTGATGGATCCAGACCCGTGGATTGTGATTCCGCACTCCCTGCCCCGGAGGACTGAGCTGGCAGTTTACTTCTCAACAGAGAACTGTCTGCATGCCATGTCCTTTCGCTTTGAAGGCCCTGCCCTACTTTAATGGTTACGGTGAGAGATGCCCAGATAACCCTCTCTGAGGATTGTTACTCAGCCTCAATTCGCTTGTTTTTTTGTTTTTGAGGGGGAGTTCAGAAGCTTAATACCTCCACACTTAGTGCAAAGGGAACAGATGTATGAGGGGAAAATAATAGTTTAGGAGCCTAGGGGAAAGTCGTGTGTAAGGAGCATGCTTTAGGTTGAAGGGGGGAGCTGGGGGCAAGAGGCAACAACAGGGCTTGGAGGACAGAGTTTGTTTGGGGACTGTAGTGGGAGGAAGCGGCATGAGGCTCAGTTTTTTGTTTTTAATAATTTCAGGCATTTATATACTGCTTCATGTTCGTAATCAAACGTTGTGTTTGATGCCAAAGTTAGTCCCTGCAGATATGTGGAACGTTTATTTACCGTGTGTGTTAGTGAGAGTGCCTCTGAGCCTAAGCAGAATGTGTCCCCCCCCCTTCCATCCTCTGTGAATTGAGAAGAGGAAGCATGCACGCCCCCTACGCACCAGAAAGTGTGTGTGTGGGGCGTTAGTGAACAAGATGGGAAGGTGCGAGTGTGCACAAGGGTTTGAGGGCCGCAGGAGAGCTGGCATAACCTGCCTCATCCAATCCCTTAAGAGTCCAACTGTGGTCCGCAAGCCTCATTCAGGTGGTCCATGGCAGGTCCACCTTAAATATTCATACTGATTTTTCATTAAAGATTCATATTGATTTTTCATTGTATTTTTATTGCTTCTTTTATTTTACTTCTGTGGCATTCAGATGGTAACACAATGAAACACAATCTGTAAGCAGTAAGAAATTCCCGACAAAGTCATACACCATCTAACACACCGCATTACAATGGCTACAACAGGCAAAAACATCATCAGGTGGTCTGCCAAGACCCTCGAAAGGTTTCCAAGTGGTCCGTGGGAGGAAAAAGTGTGGGAATTGCTGCCTTAGAGCTGCTGCATACATCCAGAGGGATGGATTTGTGAAGTGGATGTATTGCATGGCGTCGAATTTTATTGTGGTTCACAAAAAAAGCATGACTTGTGCTCGCATCTGATCTGCAGTGGTTCCTCTGCATAAATACACGCATGACTTATTAGTGGCTGCTGTGATTCTCCTCAGTTTTTCCGTCCTATGCGAGGCCGGAAGCCGCTGCCTGCTGCCTGCTCTGAGTCCCCAGGCCGGGGTGAACTTGCACCTGCCCTGTGCCTGAAGAGGGCCCCCTGCATAGCCTGTGCTCTGCCTGCCGCTCCTTTCTGGCCCCAAGATGATGTCGCGCAAAAAGGCCGCCCTCCTCCTCCTCCTGGTGTTCAGCACGGTCACGTTGCTCCTGCACCAGAGTGCCCATCTCAGCTGGTAAGGGCCGAGCAATAAGGCTTGGGGGAAGTGAAAAGGGTGGGGGACTGGTTCTAGGTGTTAGGGGGAGCCTTTGGGCGAGATGCTCTTCCCACCCTCCGCGAGTGAGCCCTAGACCAATGGTTTCCAACTTTGGGTCACCAGATGTTGCGCATCACCCCTAATCATTGGCTTCTTGGAGTTTGATATCTATTGCAGCAAAGTGCAGAAATGAATAGTCTGATAAGGCAGTTGAAAGAATAAAGAAACCTAAGGTTTATTTCTCCTGGGAAATAAAGCCATTCTGACTGAAGACATACATGTGGCCATCGCAGAGCCATGAGGCTTGCGCTCACAGGCACTGTCTATGACTAACACAGAAAGGGAAGAGGGAGGAAGTAAAGCCTGAGGAAAAACAAGTTGTTACTAAGGAATCAATGAGGGAAGAATTGGCTGCCTTTCATTCTATCACACAAAAAAACACTGGTTCAGGTTACTTTTTAGGGAAGGATGGGAAATTCAATTCAGTTCGCATTTCTAGCCAAATCGATCAACTCTGCACTCTCTGAAACAATATGAGAACCTTAACATACCCATCCTTTGAAATTTGCACTTATTTGAATTTTGCAATGCAGTTTGCCAACCCTGTGTTTACAAAAATGCGTAAGTTAGGGGAAAGTGTGCTACAAATGAATATATGAGTAAAAATAACTTTCAAAAATGCATCATGCATCATCTGACCAGTAATTGCTTGCAGAAATATGTACGTTAGTCAAAATGCCTATAAAAATGTCTTTATTAGGAGAAATTTGCACGAAAATGCTAGAGAATTTTCATGAGGATTTTAAAAAAATAGCAAATTGCGGCAGAAATGTGGAGAAGTGAATTTAGCATTGGAAAAATGAGAAAACTGAGACAATGAACCAAAATGGACCGATCTTTCCATCCCTGCTTGTTACAAGCGTTGGTGTTTTAGTCCCAACATGACTAAGCTGGGGGTGATGGGAGTTGTAGTCCAGCAACATCTGGGCACCCAAGGTTCAAGATCACTGCCCTGGAGCACTCCCTTGCCATGGTTGCTGCTGCCCATTTGCATACTTTTGAGAGCAAAGCATAGGGAGGTCACTCCTCCTCTTCCTCCTCCTCCTCCTCTCTCTTACTTCTCACTCACTCACTCAGAGGGAAGGTGAGCAAGCATCGGCAGCAAGGAGAAAGACGCCCAAGAGATTGGGAGTGGGCCCCTACTAGGGCATGGGTCTTGGCAGGTGACCAATGATGCCGATCCTTGGCGCCAGCCTTGGGTGAGACTAACAAGAAGAAAAAGAGAGGGTGAAGAAGAAAGGGAGCAGAGGGTGTGGGAATGGGCTGTGGGCACACTAAGATTGCTGGGTAGGGGAGAGGGTGGTCCAGTAAGAAAAGTGAAGGCGAGGAGTCCAAAGGGATGGAGTTAGTGATGGGGGCAGGGTGGGGAGGAGGGTGGGAGGAATGAAAATAAGTGGGGAAAGGGGTGGGACTTGTGACAGAAAAAGAAGGGGGCGGCTGGTGGTGTGTTAGTGCAGCCTTTCCCAACCAGTGTGCCTCCAGATGTGTTGGACTACAACTCCCATCTTCCCGACCATTGGCAATGCTAGCTGAGGCTGATGGGAGTTGTGGTCCAACAACATCTGGAGGCACACTGGTTGGGAAAGGCTGTGTTAGTGGATGGGGGGCAGGCTAGGGACAGCCTGTGAGCTCAATGTGTTGGGTGTGGTTTCTCTGGACCCTTTTGCTTCTGTGCCCGGTAGGTTTCCAAAGTTGCCCCCCTACAGCTGCGCACCCCCACTGCCCCCGCGCCCCAAGCACACCGCCGTGGCCTTCCTGAAGACCCACAAGACGGCCAGCACCACGGTGCAGAACCTCCTCTTCCGCTTCGCTGAGCGGCACAACGTGACAGTGGCCCTTCCCCACCACACCTGCGACCACCAGTTCTGCTACCCCCGCAACTTCTCGGCCCGCTTTGTGCACCCGTACACCCTCCCACCGCGGCTCATTGCCAACCACCTGCGCTTCAACCGTGATGAGCTCCACCGCCTCATGCCCAACGACACCGTCTATGTCACCATTCTGCGCGAGCCGGTGGCCATGTTTGAGTCGCTCTTCAGCTACTATAATCAGTACTGCCCGGCCTTCAAGCGGGTGCCCAACGGGTCCATGGAGGCCTTTCTTGACAATCCTCGCCGCTACTACCGCCCCCATGAGAAGTATGCCATGTACGCCCACAACACCCTGGTGTATGACTTGGGGGGTGACCCTGAGCACAACCCCAATGATCCCACGTATTTGCCCGAGTTCATCCGCCAAGTGGAGGGCATCTTCTCCCTGGTGATGCTCGCTGAGTACTTTGATGAGTCATTGGTCCTCCTCCGCCGCCTGCTGGCCTGGGACCTGGATGACATCCTCTATGTCAAGCTGAACATGCGTAGCCCACAGTCCAAGCTCAACATCACCTCGGCTCGTGTGGCAGCCGAGATCCGTGCCTGGAACGCCCTTGATGCCCACCTCTATGACCACTTCAACACCACCTTCTGGCGGAAACTAAACCAGGTGGGCCAAGACTGCATCCAGAAGGAGGTGCGCTCTCTGCGCCAGGCCTGTGAGCACCTGGCGCACCGCTGCTTTGGGGACCAGCCCCTGATGCGCCCAGCCATGCAAATAAAGAACAAAGAGCTCCGCCCCTGGCAGCCCAGCGCCAAGGTGGACATTGTGGGCTATGATCTCCCAGGCTCGGGGGCTCCCTTGGATGAACAGTGCCTCAAACTGGTCATGCCCGAGGTGCAGTATTCCCGCTACCTGCTGCGGAAGCAGAGCCTGAGGAACCGGCGGAGGGCAGCCCTCCACAGGCCTCTTCCGCCACGGGGGCTCCTACGACCACCCCGACACCCTCCTCTGAAGGCAGCCTGAACTACCCCATGGCAGCTGGAAGACGAGGGAGGGTGAGGGCAAGAGGCCTAAAGAGAAGCTTTCAGCAGCTTCTTGATGTCCCATGAGCCTTTGCAATACTAGTGTGGGCCTAGTCTTCCACCTTCTTCACAGCACAGTGGTGCGGGTGATCGTATAGTCCAATTCAGTGATGACTCTCTCGCTTGCTCTTTCCTGGCATTTTGGGCTATGTTTAGCCATATTAAAAACTCAGGACCCAGGGATCTGGGCGAGCGGGACTTTCCTCCAGATGCCCTGCAGCTGAGTGTGGGAACTCTCTTTGGCCAAGTGGGGTCCATCACTCGACAACCAGCCAGGTGTTGTTTTTTTTTAAAAAAAGACCCAACTGGGGGTTTCGATATGGCCTCATTTCTCCCATGCTTCTGAGGGAAAGGTTACTGGACGTTGGGGGAATCTGAGTAGATCCAGGCCCCATCCCTTGTTGGTACAAGGCAGTGACAACGGTTCACTGCTCTCCATCCCTTCTTGCATGTAACCATCTTCGGCTGAGTATACACCGTAGTGCTAAAGCACATTTAAAACACACGGTGTCCCCGAAAGAGTCCTGGGAGCTGTAGTTTATCCCCCACAGAGCTACAGTTCCAAGCACCCATAACAAACTACGGTTCCGAGGATTCCTTGGCAGAAACCATATGCTTTAAATGTATGGTGTGTACACAGCCATCTTCCTCCTTCCCAGCTTGTACATCCAAGTACTTATCTCTGCCACTTCCAGCTCTTCACCCCAAATCCACAGCGCATGCCTGCACCCCTCCATCCCGCTTGTCACATTCCAGCCTCCATGTGGAGCTGTGTCACGGCACCCCTCTCTCTCCCCCACCTCCCCACTGCTGGCCATTAATGTTGTACCCTTCCCGTTCTTCCTCCCCCCCCCCTTCCAGAACTCGCCAGGATTCAACTCCCAGTATCCTGTTATTTTCTCCCCCTTTTCAACATGTCCTAGAACTTGTGACATTGTAATGCAGAATACTTCTTTCTTGAAGGAGGAATGGGACACCAATAATAATAATAATGATAAAAATAAAAACTGTGCTGTTAGAAATAAGGGTATGTGTTTGAGGGTTTGGTTCTGCTTTTTTAGCAAGTGGGCACGTGGGGTAGAGATGTTGGAGAATTTCCAACGGAAAGGGGAGTGGAAATTGCCAATCTTTGCTAACACATCCCATGTCCAGAACGGAAATCAATCCAGCGCACATGATTGGTATTCACAGTTCGTAGGGGGTTTTCCCCAGACCACAAACGACACGTAGTTGGTGGCGTGTCCTTCCCCTCCCCCTACATCTGCATTGTGTTTCCTTTGCACTGAAATGAATGGTGTAGAATACTGTACTGAATTGCGTAAAACTAATTCATATGTAAAATTCTGTCACAGCAGATAGCGAGACAAATAACATCATTTTTGCCCGAAGCCAATCTGCAGCAGAACAGAAACAATGCTGCATGCGACGAACACGGGGCAGAATAGAAATCAATTTTCCATTTCCATGGCCACATAACCTTTACCCATCTCTAAGTCTTGTAACTCCATTTGCTTATTACGTAAGGCTTGGCCTACCATTTAGTTCTCTGTTGGTTTCAATTCCCTGTCCACTTTAGTTATATCATCAAGGATGGAATTAATAGCACACTGTCATTCGCTTTTAAGAAAGCTGGTTTCCTTAATACAGTCCCCTCTAGTGACATTTTTCAGAGCATTCCATAGTGCATGTAAATAAATGTTGGGGGTAGCATTCTCCTGGAAGTAATTAGTAAGCACTTAAATTAACTATGGTACTTGCCCTGGAGAGCAAATCTGAACTGTACTTCCAGAAAAATATCTGCCTCAAGGAGGATTTTTTAGTTAAGCGTGATCCAATACTGTTATTATCCCAATTTCCCCTCTCAAGACCTGCCCCCACAACCCTTTGGAGATGAATATGTGATCAAGTCTGGAATGCAATTTAAATCTAGATGAATAAAATGTGTAGTCTATCTGATGGTGAGAGCTTCTCCAGGAGTCCAGTAAGGCAAAGGAGGCAAATAAATTCTATAAGCCAACACCCTTGGTGTCTTTCTGGTTCCGATGACTTATGATCTAGCCTTTCATTCAGGCAACAATTGATATCACCCCAATTATTATGGGGCCATGGGCAAGGGCAACAATCTTTGGCAGAATCGTGCTCAAAAAGGCCAACTTATTAGGTGCATAAAGGGAACACAACGTAAACTTTTCACCCTCCAGAATGCACTTCACTGCAATAAAACGACCATCTGGATCTGATAGCAAGTCACTCACTGCTAGAGGACACTTCTTGGCTATTAAAATTGCTACTCCTCTGGCTTTTGACGTGCCTGCCACACGTAATTGCTCTCCAATCCAGTTCCACCTCAGAAATAATAATAATAATAATAATAATAATAATAATTGTTTGAGCACTGCTGTTACTCTAGCACGTTTTACATTGGAGCCCAGGCCGTTGACATTCAAATAAATTATTTTAAGGTTATTCATTGACACTGCCTCATTAGCAGAATATCTGGATAAGCTAGTATACTCTTTGGCTTAATAGGAAGTAAGCAGAAGTGTAAACATCCATGGTGTACTAGATAAGACATGAGTCAACACGTACAAAAAACAAGCAAGAGGCAAGGGGGGACAGCCACACTTCTGCAGGCCACCATGGACATTGCCGACTACTGTCCCAGGACCCTTGAGAAAAGGGGAATAAGTGGGGACCATTAATTGTAACAGGTCTTTTCCCACTACAGGAGTCCAACATAGCCTTAACAGGCCATTGATCAGATGTTCACTTTCATAGTATGTAGAATCAAATGGTGAAGCTGCAATAATTTCACTATTTCAGTATTTTCCAGAGTAGGAGATGCGCATGTGCTGCATCCTGCTTCAGCTCCCAGGTTATTAGCAGCTTGTTTCTTCTTGCATTTATCTTTTTTTGCTTTTCTGGCACTCCCACTGAGCTTCCTCAACGTTCTGATCCAGATCTGGTCTGTCTCAGGAACGATCTCTTGCATAAGCGACCCACAGGTCACGCAAACGTTTCTCTGCCTGCTTCGTCATGCCTGCCATCAGGAATATTCTACAACAGAGGACAACCGTTTTGAAGGAGAACCCTCAACTATAGCAGATTCCGGCCTCCTGTAATGCTGCTGTATAAGGCTTAAAAGGATTTCCTCCTTTGGAGAGTGTCAGAGCATGGATCTTGAAATACATCAATAGCACTATTATTATATGTTATCTCTGGAAGATTTTGCCAATGCTTTGAACACTTTTTCTTTCATTTTATACCATTCAGATTCCATGACGATGTCTCTTGGTGGGCCATCAGGTTTGGGATGAGCACCCAAAAGTTCTATGTGCCCTCTTGAAGTGCCAGACCCAAATCAAAGGCGTTAAGCCAGTCCACAAAAAAGGAGATCATATCTATCCCATCCTCTTTTTCTGAGATCCCGGGATACGAAGGTTGCCTCTACGTGCCTGATCTCCTGTCCTGCTACCTGTATCTCTATACCTCCTTAGTTGCTGTTTTTAAAGTGTCAAGTTTGTCGTTGTCAGTCAGCCCCAAGTTCATAGCCTTGTTAGCTGTTTTTGAGATTTCTTGTAACTTATGCAGAAGGTCCCAGATTCAATCCCCAGTGGCATCTTCAGGTATGGCTTTCCTGGAGTGTGTTACTCAGTACTTCTTCATGTCAAATTATTATCAGGAAAAACTTCCTAACTCTTAGAGCCATACGACAATGGAACCAATGACCTAGAGAGGTAGTGGGCTCTCCAACACTGGAGGCCTTCAAGAGGCAGCTGGACAGCCATCTGTCGGAATGCTTTGATTTGGATTCCTGCATTGAGCAGGGGGTTGGACTTGATGGCCTTATAGGACCCTTCCAACTCTACCATTCTATGATTCTATGTTCAGGGTTGTCCTTGTGTGCCCATCATAACCTTCCCCCTTTTTCCTGTCAAATTTGTCCTAGTTCATACACACACATGGACACTCCTATATCCAATGCAGGAGCAGGATCTGTTTGTGAAGGAAAAGAGGAGAGGAAGAAGCTAGTGAAGCTGGTATAGATGTAGAAGATGCCTTGGCTCCCCCTTCCCATAAGCCTGAATGAAGGTGGGACTTCACATTTTCCTCCCGTACTTCCGTCCCTTCCCATCTTAAAAGAACATGCCTTAGACCAAGTCAAACCATTGGTCCATCTAGCTCAGTATTGCCTACACTGACTGGCAGCAGCCCTCTAGCATTTCAGGAAGGAGTCTTTCCCTCCGTATGTGGAGATGCTGGGGACTGAACCTGGGACCTTCTGCATGCAAAGCAGCTGCTCTGCTACGGAGCTTCCCCATAGAGCAATCACAGATGACTGTTTTGCTTTATGTCCATTGTGTGTCTGCTGCCTGTCTGTTCCATTTTATGTCTGCGTAGGCAATACTGGGCTAAATAGCACCGGGTGCTCCGCCTCTCCAAGGATCTTCCTTCGCAGGAGAGCTAGAATTATTAACTCTCTCCACATCACTCATCATGACCTTAGAAGCCTTTTATCCTGTCCTCCACCACCATAACGAGGGGCCCTTCAGGGGGCCCTGTGGGCCACTGGACCCTTGGCCAGGGCCCCACCTGGCCGCCCTTTGGAGCTGGCCCTGATCTCTTCACTGACGTCTCTTCTGGATTTCTGGCTTGGCACGTAAGCTTTGAACGGCCTCTGCCCTTATCTTGCTTCCTCCTTGCTAGCCTGGCAGATTTATAGCCAAGCTGCCGGCTGAGGACTTACGGCCTGGCAATTACCAAGGAATCTCCAGCCCTGCCTGCACCCCCACCAACACTGCTGTCTCAGTGAAGAGCTGACACTTCCTGCCTTTCTTGATAAGGAAGGTGATCCATCCTCCTGATGAATTTTCATCTTCCATCACCGGATCTTCCACTGCCTTGGGATATCAGTTATGGCATGATAACAGGGCGCCATCTACTGGCTCAGAGAACACTGTAATATAATTATGCACACATCGGTTTAGGCTGCAAGAGAAGTTCTCCAAGCCCTCCAATATCCAGGTAGACTCACAGTAGTAGAGATCGGACCTATCCAATGAAGCTGAATGTTGGAAGATTCAGGACAGGCAAAAGAAAGTTATTCTTCATACAGCACATAGTTAAACTGTGGAATTCACTCCCAGAAGAGGTAGTGATGGCGGCCAACTTGGATGCCTTTGGCTATCAATGGCTGTGTTTTCCCTCTACTTTCAGCGGCAACATACTTCTGAATGCCAGTTGCTGGGAATCACAAGTGGGGAGAGTTGCTCTTGTGCTGGGGTCCTGCTTGTGGGCTTCCCATGACGGGCATCTGGTTGGCCACTGTGAGAACAGGATGCTGGCCTAGTTGGGCCAGTGGCCTGATCCAGAAGCCTCTTCTTATGGTGTCTTCCAAAAGGTTTCAGCCCCTGCTATGAATGTTAGAACTCTGACAAATCTGCCACTTTGATCATGTAAAACAATATGATCTTCTCCAAAGGACTCTGGTTAAAAAAAAAGAGAGAGAGAGACAATCAACACAGGCTGCGTACACACCATTTAAAGCACATTCAAAGCACATTGCCCCCCCCGCAAAGAGTCCTGGGAATTGTAGTTTACTCCTCACAGAGCTGCAATTCCCAGCACCCTTAACAAACTACAGTTCTCAGGATGCTTTGGGAGGTGTTTAATGTGCTTTAAAGGTATGGTGTGTACACACACAGCCTTAGGGACGATGGAACTCCTTTTATAATATATCAAAACTGGCAGAGTACGTCAGGAGATATTGGATATTATATCTTTTCTTTATATAACTTGCATTGTCTTTTTTTTGGTGAAGTGTTTGGTGATGTGCTGTGAAGACCCGTAGCCGGCCTATAGGTTTTGGGGGGAGCCAAAAAAGTGTATGTGTGTATGGAAATCTGTAATAAATTTATTCATTTTTTGTAAAAAAAAATAAATATATAGGGACATTTTAGGAGTGTGAGGCCCCCTAGACCCACCCTGGCTTTGGGCCTGAAAGGAGAACCTGACCCCTTCTGATATTCCATCAGCTTTCTCTCTTTAAGTTATAGAGCCAACATGGCTGGCACAAAATGCTGCTTATCTTAGATCTTGAGGGCTGTAGCTCAGTGGTAGAGCATTTCCTGTGTATGCAAAAGTCCTGGATGTCTCCAGGTAGGGCTGAAACCCTGCAGAGCTGCTGCTGATTGGAGAGTCCATGCCAACAACATTTATTTATTTCATGTATACCCCGTCTTTCTTTTCATGTTTGAAACCCAAGGTGGCTTCCATATGGTTCCCAGGTGGTCTCCCATCCGGGCACTGACCAGACCTGACCCTGCTTAGCTTCAGCAGGGTGCTGGCCTCATGTGCCTTCAGACCATAGCCTGGGACCAACACATGGACCAATGGTCTGACTCAGTATCAGGCAGTTGTGAGGTCAGCTGATGTTCCTGTTGGGCCTCCTCTGATGCCGCTCGCAGTGAACCTTTCATATTTGTTTCTTTATTTTGGCAATATATTCTGCTTTTCCTCAATTGAGCCCAAGTGGATATCAACAAGAAACGTAGAGCAAACAATGATCACGAAAAGTGACAAAAGCAATACAGTGGGCTATATATCCATCTCCTTTATCCTCAGAGGACCTCCAGACTGTCAGTATTTTGTGGGAAGGATTCAAGCGCATACCAGAAAAATTACAGTAGCATCATCAATTTTGCACCATTAAAGGGGATTAAAGCTCTCTGTTCCTCTAACACAACAAATCCACTTGGAAAAAAAAGGAACAGAATTTTTTTGCGGTTAAGGAAGCAATAAGGAAATGCACAGAAGAGCATGAAATGAAGCCTGGGAGACTGCTGTCTGTCAGCCTAACTTACCTGACAGGGTTGTTGTGAAGATAAATGAGCGGGGAGAACCCACCTTGAGCTCCTTGGAGGATATGTATAAATGCTATAAACAGATTAAAATAAATAAACATCCCACAAGCATATTGGGATGAATGCAGGATAAATGCTCATTGTCATATAATCACTCTGCAAACAAATCAGAATGAATGCTCAGTAGAGTCCAGATACAATCTAACCTCTGTGTGACCTTTGTGCGAGCAAATCAGATCATCTGAAGGAGCCCTGCAAGTAGACCCAGTGTGCAGGACACAGAATAATGGGCTCAACTTACAGGAAGCCAGATTTCGGCTGAACTTCAGGAAGAACTTCCTACCTGTTAGAACAATACAACAATGGAACCAATGATCTTGGGAGGTGGTGGGCTCTCCAACACTGGACACCATCAAGAGGCGGCTGGACAGGCACCTGTTGAGAATGCTTCAATTTGGATCCCTGCATTGAGCAGGGGGTTGGACTTGATGGCCTTAAAGGCCCCTTCCAACTCTACTCTTCTATGATTCTAGACCCACTGAAATTAATGGGCCTAAGTGTCAATTCATTTCAGTGGGGCTACTCTGAGTATAGCTGGCATTGAATACAACCCACCAAAACAACTGGTAATCCCTGTGACTTCAGCTGGACAGCCCATCTGTCGGGTACACTTTAAGTTGGATCTTTGCATTGAGCAGGGGGTTGGACTCGATAGCCTTATAGGTCCCCTCCAACTCTACTCTTCTATGATTCTATGAGTAACTGAAGGATCTCAAGCTATATGAAACCTGGAATCCTAGCCTGGTCAGCATGGAAATGTAGGGAGGGGGTGAGGTGAGGCAGCACACTATGAGACATAACGCTGGTATTGCAATGAAACCTTAATTGTGGTGTGCCTGCACTTGCATCCCTAGTTTCCAGAGTCTGATTTTCCTCCTCTCCAGGGATCAGCAAAGCAAGGCAGCAATTCGAAGACTCCAAGGTGAGAAAGCATTTCTTGGTAGGAGTGGGGGGAGAAATTTGATTCCGGGCTTAGCCACACGGGAGCATAATTTTGTGCTAAAGACACTGTTTTTACCTCCGTTTTCTGTTTGCACCGTCCACAGTAAGGGCTCAACACCAGCTGCAAACACGGTGTTTTCCAGTCACACTTAAGGGGAAGCATCGATCATGCAGTTTCCTAAAGACCACGCCCTATAATTTAACATTTCCACTCCCTCTTGTTACCTGGCAACTGGGCATGCTCAGTTTGTTCTACCAGTAAGTTTCATTTAAAAAAACAACAACCCAGAAGTACAATTATTTGTATTTTCACTGGTACAATACATCTAAAATACAAGGCAATTGAAATGTCTCTTCTGCGTACTACATTAATACTGCCTCTCACTGGGACTTCTTGACCAATATATGTGCATATCATCATTTTCAGTGGTCTCAACTGTGACCCCTTATTCTTTGGCCACAAACAGTTCTACGTGGCTTCACTAATTATAGACACAGAAGCTCCTATGTCCACGTCCATGGTTATGCTTTTCCCATTAACAATAACATCCACTTGCAGTGGTTTTTCTTTATAGTCTTGTCTAACAATGTTGTACATAGTGTACACTTCATCTGTGCCCTTATGCTATCCTGTACAGTAGGGCCCTGCTTTGCGGCGTTCCGCTAATCCAGCAGCTTTCAATTAGAGTAAGGCCCCACTCATACGGCGCTTGCTCCGCTTTTATGGCGTTTTTCGGGTGTCGGGCGCCATTCTATTGAATGAGTTCTGCTTTTCGGCAGGTTTTGCTTTTCGGCGGGGGTCTGGAACGTAACCTGCCATATGAGTGCGGCCCTACCGTGCTTGCCATCTGGTGAATCTACTTCTTGCTAACTTCCTTCCCCTTTGTCTGCGCCCTTTTTCTATGACACATTTTTGGCTAAGATGGCAAAACCAGCACTTGCTGCTTCTGTGGGGGCATGGGTGGCCATCATGTTTCCCTCCACAGCGAAAACAGGGTGTTGCACCATGTAAGTGGTTTCTCTCTTTACCTGAACAGTCCTTTTTAGCCAATGTGGTACTGGATAATTTATGGATGGTGGCAGTAAGTGCCTGGGCATCACTTGGACGTTGAGAGAGTGCCTGTAAATCTAAAGCGTGCTGAGCTGCAACCTCCGCGCTTTGTGCAATTTTCCGGGCTTATTAAAAGTCTAAACTGGATTCTGCCAATAAGCGCCTCTGAATCCTCTCATCATTGGTGCCACAGACCAGCCGGTCCCTCAGCATGGCATTCAAGGTGTCTCCAAACTCACAATGCTCTGACAGGCGACGCAGTTCTGCTACATAAACTGCCACAGACATCCCAGGAGAGCGTGAAAAACTGTTGAACTGAAATCGCTGCACAATTTCAGATTGCTTGGGGTTGTGGTGATCTGAGACAATCCCAGTCAAGTCCTCAAAGGATTTGGCACTGGGATTTTCAGGAGCAACCAAACTCCTCATCAGTCCATATGACTTTGCTCCACAAACACTCAGCAAAATAGCACGCTTCTTGCTATCATCATTAATATAATTAGTAATGAAGTACTGGAACGAAAGTATACTCTCTGTATACAGCACCCAGTCCTCCTGATCAGCATCAAACTCCTTCATAAGTCCATAAACAGCCATTTTCCTATCACACTGCTACTCACAATGTGTGAAGAAATCCAGGAGACCCATGCATCCAGTTTACCTTTGTCGCCAATATATGTTGGCTACACCAGTAAGATGCAAACAATAACTGGGTTTATTTCATAGTTTTTTTTCACAGTTCTCAGTTTGTAATCCATCTTGGAACCATCCCCTGCAAGCACAGGCTTCAGGCATGCTCAGATCCAACCTTTCTAAAAAGAACACTTTACCTTTTTGGCCGCTAAGTGGAAACCACGTGAACGTATCTTACGCAAACGTTCTCCTACACTTCAGCGCATTTTCCCGTGACTTTCCTTATCGCAAAGAGTGCTTCTCAACTCACTATTTTGGGGTGGGATTCAATCACATACCAGCAAATCCAGATTGCACAACTTGGAGGTCTTGCACAACAAACCCTGAAAGGTTGGGATTTTTGTGGCAAGGAAAGTCATGGGAGAATGCACTGGAGTGTGGGAAAACAGTTGCTTTGGCACAACGCCATCTGAATGTAAATGTACTGCCTTCAAGTTGATTCCGACTTACAGCAACCCTATGAATAGGGTTTTCATGAGACTGAGAGGCAGTGACTGGCCCAAGGTCACCCAGTGAGCTTCATGGTTATGTGGGGATTCAAACCCTGGTCTCCCAGGTCGTTGTCCAGCACCTTAACCACTACACCACACTGGCTCTTGCCATCTAACCTCCCTGCAAATAATTCAAAATGAATGCTTACTAAACAGGTCACCTGGATGCACCCACTGATTTTTTTGAAATGTTTTTCAACATTTAAAAAAATTGCCCACTGATTTTTTTGAAATGTTTTTCAACATTTAAAAAAATTGCCCTGTCAATGCAAACTGAGTCCATTGTTCTGGCACAACAAGTTGGAAGGGGCCTAGGAATGGCTTGTAAAAGTTGGCAGTTGTGGACAGTAGTGTAGTGGCAAATTCAGAAAAGCAGGCTCCCTTCATGTTAGTCATAGCCATGCTCCCTTCTTCTCCCCCGTTTTTGCTGATGAGTTGAGAATGCAAACCTTGTTAATGTCTTCTCCCACAACAACAAATGTCTCTAGCAGCCAATTAGCATGAAAGCGGAGTATTAGCTACTGAAAAGAGTCTTCTCTGTGGCTGACTCACTCACTCTGAATGGCTCCAGTCAGCAGCAAAGGACAAGGAAGCATGTTAGAAGACTCTTCTCAGTGGCTAACACACCCCCCTTTCATGCTAATTGGCTTGTAGGATGCTGGAGACATAGGAATCCTGTTGGGATCCTGCTCCCAAAAAAGTAAGGGGCCTAAGACCACCCGAGACTCTGGACGACTACACCTGGTTGTGGATCAGGCTGAGGCTAAAGGAGAGGTTTAGACCAGCTCTGTAAGGTAGGCCAGTAGTATTCTACTTCTATAAGAGATTGTGGCTGAAAGGGTAGCTTACAACAACCTTGCAGTGTTTCCCAGGGCTGTCAGACCTCCGACCCCACATTGCTGTGGAATTCTCTCCCCGCAGAGGTGCGCCTGGCACCTTCATTAATTCAGTTTTTGTTACATGCTGAAGACGCACCTCTTTACCCTGGCCCTGTACACTGTAGTCCACTGTTGATATACTCCAATTACAGTTTTTTTGGGCAGGCCGTGCTGACAGTAGCTTTACAACAGCCCTGCAGTGCAGTCCACTATTGACACTGCGGCAGATCAGAAGGGGAGCTGAGGCTGATTTGCTGGGTTTCCAGCCATACATTCCCCATACAAGACACCCTCTAAGGTTGCAGAAAAAGTCAACCTACTAACTTTAGCTCCTCAAATTTCCTTCTTTAAAATTTCTGTTGATTTCTATGGACAACTCTCATTTCCGCCCTGGGGATTTCCCCCCCTCCCTTTTTTTAAATCAAAATCAGAACTGGAAGTGGCAAGTCACGTTTCGTGCCTCTTTTCTTTTTTCTTATCTCTATACTGAGCACTGAGCTCCCTGGTTGCTATGGGAACGGGCGCCATTTTTCCCCGCTTAGCTTCGCCGGGAACTGAACCCTCCCAGCAGGCAGTGCGCATTTGACCGCCGTGACCCAAGATGGCTGCGCCCAGGAAGGCGGAAGAGACGCTTTGAGCGACTGGAAGGTAAGTTGGGTGAGGAATGGCAAAGAGAGTCGGAGAGGATGCTCGTGGGGCAGAAAAGGGGGGGGAGTTGCCTTATACCATGGCAAAGCATTAGTCCATCTAGTCTAGTATTGCCTACACTGACTGGCAGCGGCTGTCCAGGTTTTCAGATGGGTCTTTCGTAGCCCTCCTTGGAGGCGCTGCCGGGGATTGAACTTTCTGCATGCAAATCATATATTCTACCCTTGGACTCTTCCCCCTAACAACAAAGAAAGAAATGAGGATTTAAATAGGGATATTATAGGAAGCTGTCTTGCACAGGATACACCAGGGGACCTGTGGAGCTTCAGATGTTGCTGGATGTGATGTTCCTATATTAATGTATATATGGTAAGTGTTGGTTGTTTAGAAGATATATGGTAAGTAGTGAAAGAGGAGGGGGAGTGAATGGGCAGTAGAATGCTAGATGATTGGCTGAGTGTTTAAAATGGCTGAACGTATAAAAGGAAGAGTGAGAGTGGAATCAGGGGGGAGAAGAGAACTGAGTGGGTTGCTTGGTGGGGTTTAGAGAGTTGTTTGACAGGAGAGAGTGGAGAAGGAGGGAGGTGGAGTTCGGATTAGTATTGAGTAAAACCATATGCTTATGTGCCTTAAGAAGAAACCTTGTTAATCTTGTTAGCTTTGTTATCTGTAATAAATACTTAATTTGGTTTACCAAAGGCCTGATCCTTGGCTGGGGTTTCACAGACCAGAAGGGAGGGTAAGGTAATGACCAAGGCTGAAGGGGAACTGTAACAAAGGGTGGCAGCGGTGAAGAGAATAACAATACCAGTATTCAGAGTCTCTGGGAATACTAGTATTGGGACGTTACTGGTGGTTGCCTAGCAGGGGGATCTGTTGAGATGTGTGCTAGAGCGGGGAGAGAAACCATAAGAGAGAGCGGTCCGGACTGGTGGAGTCCCTGGTGGTGCCTAGTGACAGGCAGTAGCCACGCGCAGGTAGGAACCTGACAGGGAGAGCCAGGGAAGGACGCCTCACACTGGACTACAACTCCCATCATCCCTGACCACTGGCCATACTGGTGGCAGCTGCTGCTGGGAGGTGGAGTCCAACAAACTCTGAAGGGTACCAAGTTGGCTTCCAGATGTTGCTGGACTACAACTCTCATCATTCTTGACTATTGGCCATGTGGGCTGGGAGTTGTAGTCCATCTACATCTGGAAGGTACCAGTTAGCTACTCCTCTGTGGTTTCACAACAGAGTGTTTCTGAGTCTTTCTGTATGATCACGAGTAAAAAAAACTATATGGGTGGACACCACCACAAACATTTTTCTCCTCTTGAAGCCCAGATTCTAGTCTGTGTTTGCGAAGCAGGAATTGGTAGTTGCTCTGGGTTAATTATACCTAAATGTCATTTTACGATAGCTGACCGTTACTTTTACTGTATGGATTTTTTTGTTGTAAATCACTTTGATTTTTTTTTAAATGAAATGGTGATATACAAATATATTTATAAATAAAATAAATAACTGTAGGGAGATAATTTTTCTAGATGTGGTATTGAATAAATTCCCACCTCTGTCCTCAGCATTTCCTGGAACTTTGCCTGGACCCCCAAGTTCCCTAGCTCATCTCAGAAAATGTATCTGGTGGTGAACCCTTTCTTCTCTGAGAGGAATCAATTTGGTTTATAACCTCATCTTCCTGCAGAGTTACCTCTTCTTTGCTCCCATCCCTCCAAAAACCTTAGTCACTAAGCCCAGCAGCCTTACCTACAGCTTCTGCTTTAATCCAACCTATTTCCTTTCACCCACCTATCCCAACTGCCTGTCAGTTTCCTGGTTCTTGTATTTTCCTCAGTAGTTAATCACTGAAATGTGAGGTGATGGGGCTCAAGTGTGATCTGGAAACCTTCCTACAGGTTCTAGGTGTTTGGGAGGTTGTTGTGGTTATTTGATGGTGGGGGAAATGCATTGTATACATCCACAGTGATGTGTTTATCTCTTTTATAACCGTGTGTATTGTGAGGTTGAGTACTAATGCAAATCAAGCTCATCTTCTCTCAGTTATACACTGCATTCTCCGTGGGGTTGAATCTGCCTCCTAACTCTTTCCTTCTCAGATATTCTGTGCATATGTTTCACCTCCCTCTTGTAAGATTACAATTTTCTAGGATCCATTTGTACTAAATTCCTTCCTTATCCATACCCCTCTGCTGGTCCCTCACTTATGGGACTCCCTTCCTAGGGATATGTGACTGATCGCTTGAGAGCCACTTGTTCTAGTTGGCTTTTAGTTAAATATCACTGCTGTTTCAGAATGTTGGTTTTAATCTGCCGGTTTTTAGATTGTTTGGTTATTTCATCATTCCCCAACCTGGAGTCCTCTAGATGTTTCAGATTACAACTCCCGTCATTCCTGACCCTTGGTCACGCTAGCTGTGGCTGTTGGGAGTTGTAGTCCAAAACATTTGGAGGATACAAGGTTGGGGGAGATTGGATTACTTTATGCTGGACTACATATAGTTGTTGTTCCTTAGCTGTGAAATGTGTGTGTGTGTGTGATTTGTATGTGGAATGTTTGTAAGCTTCCCAAGGATGACATTGTCTAGAAATCTTTTTTAATCATCATCATCAACTTCTGCTTTTCCAATCCAGATCTAACCAGGACTTGAATTACCATGTCGAAGATCTCCCGAGCTGCCAAAGCGGTACAAAAGGTGGAGCCTGGAAATGTGATCCGGACAATCATTCGAGCTGGGCAGGCTGTTCCAGGGCCACCCTTAGGGCCTGCCCTTGGGCAGGTATGAATGGGGAGAGGCTTAGGTGAAAGGGAGGTCTGCTGGAATTGGAGTTTGAAGCTAGATGATTGAGGAAATTTCATTTACAAGCTGGCCACACATTTAGGGTATGAGTCAGCTCCTTTAAAAAAAAAGTCTCTGTGTGCTGTTTTCTTCTCTGTATTTGGTTAGGATTCTCATGGGTATTTGTCATAATGAAAGGAACGAAGGTATGGCTAGCTGGTTGGAAAGGGGCAGTTCAATACCAGGGCTCAGATCTGCCTGGCAGCTGCATCCTCTAGCTTGGAAACCCCACTCCCTAATTTTTAGCTTGCATGCATATGCCAGATTTATTCTAAATCTTTTTCCCCCGTTTCCCATACCAGTCCTGTGGCAGTAAGTTCTAAAGATGAGTGATACACTCTGTGTGAGCAGGTCCACTCAGGGCACAGAAGAGCACATCATTGTTAATATATTTTAATATGCATGGAATCAGCAACTAATTTTTGAAACTTGAGACAATCTATAGTCCTACTGTCTAATCCTAGATGTGTGTAGGGGTTGATTGTGGTTAAAAACACTCTTGACATGATTAGAGGCACTCTCTTCTTTATTGCTTCACATGTTCTGGGGCTAACACCCCCCCCAACTCAAATACCACCCTGATCCAGTTGTAGGCAAAACAAGAGGAATCACACCCACGTAGTTTGATTAGTCATTTCGCTAAGCTCCTTTTCTCAGGAAAAGGGACACAGAGATGGTGGTTTCCTTTTAAGAATTGGGCCTTTTCAGTAATTTTGAAAAGAGAAGAGGGAAATGAACTTGGCTACAGGACTGAGAAAAATAAACACCATTTCCTAGGCAGTAGCATTGCCTCTACCAGACTTCCTCTGCAGTACAAAATAGCACATGCTCCAAGAGTTGGTTGCTAAGACGTGCAGCAAAACTAATCCTGCTGATTCTGAACTTGTGGGGTGCAGGTAAACCTCTGAAACAAAGTGGGAACCCTTGACATAAGTGGACTGGAGGTGGCCTGGTAGTTCCTCAGTTCTCTGCATTGGGACCAGTCAGAGCAGCAGCAATGGCCAAGAGGGGCTGGCTTCTTCCCAGGCAGAGGTGAACCAAATATATGTGCTCTGTACTGTGAGGAGAACACAGTGTGGTGAAGCAGAGCATGGTGCTTCCGTCCCTGCTAAGCTTGGATGCCCAAGGGTGCTTCCAGATGTGGACAATTTAGCAGCACCCAGTCGTTGCTATCCTGCTTTTAACCCAGAAGTGGAATAGTCGCTCTGCTTCCAGACCTCTGGAATCCAAGAGTTGTATCCAACTAAGCTGTACTCAGAGTAGACCCAGTGAAATTAATGGTCCTAAGTTAGTCATGTCTAACATTGGATACAACCCCAAATAACATTCTGTAGGCCAGATGATCAGTCCATTTCCCCCCTGTCTCAAATATTATGGGGAGGTAGTTATTTGGACCATGGTGTGTGTGCGTGTAGGGTTAAATACTCCCCCCCCATGCTGTCCTGCTCCAGTGGGAGGTGGGGGGAGGAGAAACAAATATAATTCCTAGAGAGGAGAGACGGACCACTGAGAAGGAATTTTTTAGAGCACAATCTATACAGGTCATTACTGGCTGCATAAGCTGGAACAGCTGCTTGATGGGTCATCTACACCTGAGAAAATGTTTTTGTAAATTGGATTTTCTGTGCTCCGTAAAAGAAAAGGAAGCTGAATAGGGGAACAAGACATTTTGATCACGGTATCATGCAGATGCCCCTAGAAAGTGAGTTGACAAAGCGTGGCTCTCTTGACAGTTAAATGCCCAACCTGGAGGCAACTCCTTCCCTTCCCCAAAGGTCTGCTGTGACACCCTTGGTGATCCACCTGTGGCACTTTTGGCCCTCTGCTCTAGACAGAGCTCAGCGGGCGCACGCAAGAGGCAGGTGAGACTATTTGCCAGGCAGCATCCCAGAAAAGGTATCTCATGGACCGCCCCAGACAGACTTTAGTTGCACGTGATGGCCTGTTCTGAGTCCTCTGGAAGTGGAAGGGCCAGTAGTGGCTGGTGGTGTCCTTAGCGAGGGTTGGGGAGCGTGCCTGCAACACTGGGACCCTTGGCTTTTAGTGTGGCAGTGTCTGTGGAGCTGGCGGCTCGTGGTTTGGATGTGCCACTGGGACTGTTCACCTGTGTCTTGCGGGTGTCCGTAGGGGACTTCGGCTGACGCCCGCGTGTGTCCCTGCGGTTGGTCACCTGTGGTATATCTGTAGGCCCGAGGACACCCACAAGGCTGGTCTGGCATAGCATGTCTGTGGCATGCCTCCCCTGGGTCTCTGTTGCAGCTGCAGAGCTGCTCCCCTGTTGGCTGGGTGCATCTGAGGCCGTGACTGCCTACGGCATCGTGTCCGTGGCCCCTTTCCCCTGCAGCCCGGGTGCTTCTGTGGTGCTGCAGCGCCGCGCAGCACTTCAGGGCAATGGCGAGGAAGTTCTTTCCCATGAAGATGGAGGAGATGCGCTGGTCGTGGCAGAGGAGCAGCAGCCCGCCGCGAATGAAGATGGTGGCCACGTTGACGCTGGCCAGGCTCAGCAGCGGGTAGAGTGTGCCAGGGTGGGCTCCCTGCACCCCCAGCTCATTCAGCGAGACGCAGGGCAGGACCAGCAGGAGGCCGTAGCAGTAGAAGAAGGTCAGGCCCTCGGCCCACAGGGGCAGCACCCGCCGCTGCGGCTCCCACAGGCTGGCCTGAATCTCCAACACGTCCAGCAGGTCCAGGACCACCCAAAAGAGACGCCCACGTAGTTCGTCTTTCTTCCGGAAGCTGGCGGAGGCCTGGGGCACCAGCTCAGTGGCCCCCAGCACCGTGTAAAGGGCAGGGACGCAGACGGAGAGCAGGAGGGTCAGGGTGCGCCGGGCCAGCGGGTCGGGCGCCCTCCCCTCCGTGGCATAGTGCTGGTAGATGAAGTAGAGCTTGATCTCCAGGGCGAAGGCAAAGAGGAACCACAGCACTGTGGCATATCCGCGCTGGGCCGGCCGCACCTCCCCACCGATCCACACTGTTGCGTAGCGCAGCACGAGCAGGAAGAAGAGGTCCCCCGCCAGGGCGAGAGCACCGACGCCCAGGCGGCGAGCCCCGGTGCTCTGCTCCACCAGGTAGACGTCCATCGCCCCCATGGTGCAGACGATGACCACAGCTGCCAGGCAGGCGTGAGGGATGTTGGGGGGCTGCAGCTGCATGGTCCCTTCGTGGGGGTAGAGAGAGAAAGAGGAGAGCATGTGGTGAAGGCTGGGAAACGCAGGGTGGGGAGGCGGGCTGAGGAATCTTCCCTTCCCCTCTCAAGGGAGCTGGGAAGCTGCCTTATACACAGTCCATCTAGCCCAGTATTGCCTACACTGACTGGCAGCAGTGGCCCTCCAGGGTTTCAGGCAGGGTTCTCTCCAGCCCATCCTGGAGATGCCGGGACCTTCTGCATGCCAACCGGATTCTGCGCACGGCTGAGCTATATGGCCCGTCCAAATCTGTGCGTTTGTTCCTGAAAGAACCGTGACTGTGACCCGTCAATATTATTATTCTTTATTAGATTTATATACATCGATAAATATGTTCTCGGTGTCTTGCAAGCGCAGCGATGTTAAAAAAAATACGGCATAACAAATTAACTAAAAGCAATAAAGACATCAAAACACGCGCATGCTTTTGTTACAACAGAGACGGCATGAAACAGCCCGAAATGAAAACAAAAAGCCTAGGTGTGGTTTTTTTTTTTTTTTAAAGGTGTTTGAGAAAGATGATAGAGAAGGTGGCAGGCGAGCCTCTCCTTGGGGAGGCTGTTCCACAGTTTGGGGGGGCAGGGAGCACTTCCGAAATACAAGCAGCGAAAAATGCAAGAGTCGGACAGCCACTTTCACATTTGACTCGTCAGACTCGGAACAAACTGAATTATCACCATGTGTGGAGCGGCCCAGCCACCTATAAACAAAGAAGATTAGGAGAGGCATCCCGACCTCGCCATGCAGCGAATAAAACGTCGGAATGCTCACAACGTGGTTGGTACAACGTGGATGCCGGCTACCTCCTTCCCCTCCAAAGGAGCACCTTGTACCCGGGATGTTTAAAGCCTCCTTCTCAGGCCTCCAGTGTGGACGGAAGGCAAAACTGGCGCCAGGAAAAAAAGACCAGGAAGGTGGAAGGTGTATTGATGGAGAAAAATGAGCATAGCCACTGTCTGATTCCATGCAATCATCTCTGCTGATTTGTCGACAAGGAATCTAAACAAATCTTAAGCCAGCATGGAAGGGGCAGCAGACATCATCGTCTGTCTTTCGGGAGGGAGAGAGTGGAGGAGACAAGCAGTGACAAAATCGGGGCTTTCTTCAGCTGGACTGCTCCTCACAAGAGGGACAACTGTACATTGTGTATCATTTATTTCTTGTAGTATTTTTATATTGTCAACCACCTTGAGTGTCTTGGCAGAAAGGGGGTATATAAATTCAATAAACAAATAATAAAAGGCCATCCCCTTAGTAGCCACCAGCCTTATGCCACTTGGTGGGGGCCCCTGGAGCAGGTTTGCGAAGGCATCTACGGGAGGAAGTGACGTTTCGAGGCTTTTAAGCATCAAGAGGGTCAGACTAGGGCTGTAAGGGCTTTGTGGCTTTGGTGTCACAACCCAGCGGGGGCTCTGGGTGGCCACTGCAACCTACTTACGGCGGGGACGTTGGGCGACGTAAGTTACAAAGAGCAGTGATTGTGGAGGTGTGGGGGGCAGGAAAGACTTGCCTCGCTTCACCTGCTTGGTGGCTGGTGCCAGCCCATGGGAAAAGCCTCTCACGCTTCTCTGCTCAGTTGGACAGCCTAGTTGAGTGTGCCTTCTTCATTCTCTGTCAGCACCCATTGTTGGAAGGCTGGAGCCATCGCCTTTTGTCCTAAGATGGCAGATTCCCGCTCACATCCGGTCCCTGGAAATGCCATCGCTCTGGGCCCAGGAGCCTGGAGGGGCCTGAAAAGACACACCAGTTAAAGCCAGCCTGCATTGTCTTCCCTGGCCCGGCTCCTCCCTAACAGAGCCCAAGTGAAGTTTGCACCTGTGGACCAGAAGTTCCTCTTTCAAACCTTGCTTCTGCCATCAGCTTCCTATGTGACCCGAGGGAAGCCCCTCTCAATCTCTCTCCACCACCACCAGTCTGCAATAATAAATTTTGTTAGTTTTTAAAGGTGCCACAAGACTTCCTGTTTTGGTTTTTGCTGCAACAGGCTAACATGGCCTTTTAGTCCCTCTGGGAAATATGTGGGGGTTGAGAGTAGACACACTGAAATGAACGAACCTAAGTTAGTCATGTCCATTAATTGCAGTGGGTCTATTATGATGAACGTGGGATGCAACCCAAGAACTTTGTGTGAAGAGGCACCTCTCCTTTGCCCTGAATCTATTTCACTGGTGGATTCTGAATATTAGGAGCGAAGGAGGCAAATTCCTCTCTGCTCCCTTTCTCCTCCACTTGGTTCATAGTTTTCTAAACCTCAGGTCACCTTTCTCTTATTTTATTTATTTATTACATTTCTATCCCACCTTTCTTCCAAGGAGCTCGAGGTACGTGGCTCTCTCCCCTCCCCATTTTATCCTCACAACAACCCTGTGAGGTAGGTTTGGCTGAGAGATGGTGACTGGCCCCCAGGTCACACCCACTGAGTTCCTTGGCTGAGTGGAGTTTTGAACCCTGGTCTCCCAGGTCATAGCCCAGCACCCTAACCATGGCACCACACTGGCTCTCAGCCATCTCTTTTCCTCAGCGGAAAAGCCCCAAATGTTGTAACCCTTCCTCCTAGCAGATTAGCTTTCCAGCCCTCTGATCATTTTGGTTGCTCCTTCGTTTTTTCTTTACACCTTTCCCAGCCTCTGTAATACATTTTTAGATGTTTTAAATACTTTTTTATTTATTTTCAGTTGTATTGTTTTATCACTGGTGCATTTGCTGCCTTGGGCCCCTTTGGGAGGAAGGGTGAGATATAAATTTAATAAATAAAGATGAAAGCAAATATCCTATTTGACATAGAGTGACCGCAAGTGCACTCAGTATTCCCCATTCGGCTGCACCATAGATTTCTTCCAAAGCATTGCAGCGCTATCAGTCTTACTTTCCTGATAATCGCAACCACATCATTTTCATCTTCCAGTCCTATAATGAATTAACATGTATGAATTATTATTAATGAATCCCACCTTAATCTTACTGTCCCTGCAATGTGCATGTGAAGAAAGCTTGTGTGTGTGTGTGTGTGTAGATTTTGTGGTGAGCGCCTTCAGCAGACTTAAATTTGAGCCAGCGCTCAAGTCTGGAACAGCTACAGTTGCAGTCAAGGGAAGACTGTCTCTGACCATATGCAGAGTATGCGTTTAGGGATCTGAATTAGATGACGGGGGGATGTTTCCAGGTCAGAAGACATAGCATCCAGGCAGCTTGAGTGCCCTTCTCCCTCCCCAGCACCACTTTTAGGGATTTGACTTGGGCCTACGCCTCTTCCCCACAGTTTTAAAACTGTCCATGCAGGTACTTACAGCCCTGCAGCTTCTTAACGTGAACTATCTTAAGCTAATTATTGGCACAAACGCACAGCAACCAAGTAGATCTCTCCGATCAACAAAGCTAGAGCTCTCAGGAAAAAACTTCCACCAGTCCATCCACCACAACCCCAAGGTCTTCCCAGATCAGTTCAGACCCTGTCAGAGTGATTATGATGTTGGGATTACTTGACCCAATGTGCACCCCTTTACACACTTAGCCTGAACTTCCTCTCCTGCTTTGGGGGCCAGTTTGGGGAGATCCTTTTTGGAGCCATTTCGCATGAGATTTCCTCCCCTCCACCTACCTGGAACAATGTGGGTGCCCCTTTGCAAACTTTAACCACACCTGACTCCAGATCATTTATGATCCTGTCTGGGGTTGTAGTTGTGGATTGCCTGCATCAGTAAGGGGCTGGACTAGGTGGCCTTTGAGGCCTCTGAACTCTGCGAGGGAGCCAAAGCCCACACCAGAGGGAAAGCCACTCTGTACATGCTCAGAGGCGCTCTTCATATATCCTCAGGTGCATACTGGACAGAATCGGGATGCGGGGGGGGGGAGAGGACAGCTTCTTCCCCAGTTCTGAGTGGAATTTTCCCAAGGAGTTGGAAACCATAGAGAGATGTCCTGATACCTGATTCCCCCCCCTCTTTTAGTTGTAAAAAGAGGAGGAAACCACATAAAGTTGGTGTGTGTTTGTCTCTCTGTGTGGGTGCGTGCATTTTGTTTTATATTGGAGGGATCTCCATTTTCTAGATTGGGGGGAGGAGTGATGGGGGAGGGAGCTCTTTTCTGGACAAGTGAGTGGGGGGTGGCAGTCTGCTTGACTCTGTTCCCATTCAGCCCCCCCTTTCTTGCTGGAGGGGGAGGGGGAGCGGAGTCGCTTCCCATTCAGATCCTCCCCTCCCCCCCACTCTACAGCTGTTTCTTATGCCAAAGATGAAAGCACACAGGATTTCCTGGTCCCGTCCCCTCCCCAACTGCTTGTGTGTGTGTGTGCAATGTCTGGCGCATCCTCCCCCCCTTCCCATACCTGCAGGGATCGGCAGCAGTGCGTGCTTCTCCCTCTCCCGATGTGTCTGCTCAGAGCAAGGCAGTGCTATGGCGGGTGGGGGCTGGACGGCTGCCGATGCTCCCTCTAGGAGGAGGGTCCCTCTGTGTGTCTCCACGCCCCCACCCCAGTCTTCCGCTCAAGAAGTGGGCAGGATGGAGAATTTAAAAACACACATACACAAAACACCCCTCATTTTACCCTTGCCGCAATTCAGGGTGTGTGGTTTTTTTCCTGTCCGTGGCAAGAAGGAGGGAAGATTTTGGCTTGAACGTCTGTCTCCCAAGGGCTTCAGTTTGAGCCTGTGCTCAAGTCTGGCATGGGAGAAAGATGCAAAGAGTTTTTATTTATTTATCCCTCCAGGATTTGGCCAGTAGTTTTATAAGAGCCAGCTGGATCCGGCCAGTGGCCCATGTAGTCCAGCGTCTTATTCTCACAGTGGCCGGCCAGATGCCTCAATGGGAGTCCTGCAAGGAGGACCGGAGCGCAAGGGCACTCTCCCCTCCTGCACCTTCTGGCAACTGGTTTTCAAAAGCCTGCTGCCTTCGACTGTGGAGGCAGAGCATGGCCATCATGGCAAGTAGCCACTGATGGCCTTATCTTCCATGAATGTGTCTAACCCTCTTTAAAAGCCATTCAAGTTGGTGGCCGTTACAATAACTTGTGGCAGTGAATTCCGTAGTTTAACTATGCTCTGTGCGAAGAAGGACTTTCTTTTGTCTGTCCTGAATCTTCCAACATTCCGCTTCATTGGATGTTGACGAGTTCTGGCATTACGAGAGAGGGAGAAAAACTTTTCTGTATCCACTCTGTCTATGCCACGCATCATTTTATGGAAATGGACTGCCTTCAAGTCGATCCTGATTAATGGCTGCCCTGTGAATAGGGTGTTCATGGTAAGCGGTATTCAGAGGGGGTTTACCATTGCCTCCCTCTGAGGCTAGTCCTCCCCAGCTTGCTAGGGCCTGCTCAGCTTGCCACAGCTGCACAAGCCAGCCCCTTCCTTGTCCGCAACTGCCAGCTGGGGGGCAACTGGGCTCCTTGGGACTATGCCGCTTGCCCACGGCTGCACAGGTGGCAGGGCACGTAACCCCTGAGCCGCTGTCTGTGGGGGTGATCTTTAGCTGGCCCTTGACACCCAGGAGGCACGAGCGGGGATTTGAATTCACAGACTCTGGACTCCCAGCCAGGCTCTCCTTACACTTCTGTCATATCATCTCTGACTCTCCATTTCTCTAAAGTAAAAAGCCCCCAATGCTGCAACTTTTCCTGATTGGGGAATTGCTCCATCCCCTTGATCTTTCTGTTTGCCCTTTTCTGTAACTTTTCCAACTCTACAATAACTTTTTTGAGGTGAGGCAACCAGAACTGTACACAGTATTCCAAATGCGGCTGCACTGGAGATGTGTATAACAACATTATATCAGCTGTCATGAAGGGGTTTTTTTCACTGCTGCTTTTTACTTACAATATGTGAAAGTGTTGCTTTAAAATTGTTACATAATTTTGTTCTGTGAGCTTTTGGGAAGAAAGGGCAAGGTACAAATTTGAATTTATTTATTTATTATTTGATTTATATCCCTTCCTTCCAGCAGGAGCCCATTTAACTATAATATATTGATCAGCCTCCCCTGGGCAAGAGGTTTGAAAACCTCATCCAATTTCACTGTCACTGCATAGTACAATTTTATCCTCCCAAGAACCCTGTGAGGTAGGTTAGGCTGAGAGACAGTGACTGGCCCAAGGTTACCCAGTGCACTTCGTGGCTGAGTGGGGATTTGAACTCTGGTCTCCCAGGTCATAGTCCGACACCCTAACCATAATGCCACACTGGCTCTCAACCACCTCTTTTTCTCAAATAAACAAAACCCCTAATGTTTGATTAGAAAAATGCAACAAAGCACTATCCACAATTTACTGTGGAAGAAGTGACTGGTCAAAACCAAGACGGGAGGTTTAAAAGTGACAGGTGGAAATTGCCAGGAAGCAGATTTCAGCTATGCATATCACTAACTGTTACAGGAGTCGAACAGACTGCCTCGAGACATGGAGGGCTCTCTTTCACTGGAGGTATTTAAGCCGAAGGTGGATGGCCACCTCCCAGGGATGCTGTAGTTGCATCCTGCCTTGCGTTGAGCAAAGGAGTTGGACTAGATGGTCTCTACAGTTCCTCCTAACGCTCAATTTGTGTGCTTCTCCCTTCTGTCCCCCTCCAGAGAGGCATCCCCATTGGGCAATTTTGCAAGGATTTCAACGAGCGGACGAAGGACATCAAGGAAGGCATCCCGCTTCCGACACGCATCATTGTACAGGTGAGAACAGAATCCATTTACTTAACTATTGAAGCAGGGCTGGAGCCATGCTGGGGGCGGCCATCTGCTCTTAGACATTTAGTGCCTGTGCCTCGGAGTTCAAATACATCTTTGCACTGCCGGATGAAAAGAATTCCCAGTAGGCAGCCTTAAGCCGAGAAGCTGCCTTATACCAACTCTGATCCTTGGTGCGGGCTGTACTGACTGGCCGTGACTCTCTCTCAAAGCACGTGTTCCACCCTTCAGTTATGTCCAGAGCTTGGAAAGTTCATTTTTCGAAGGAACTAGTTTATGTTCAACATGTCCAAACAGGAACTAGTTCAAGTTCACCTTGGCCCCTTAACAATAATAATAATAATAATAATAATAAAATTTTATTTCTAGGCCGCCTATCTGGCCGAATTAACGGCCACTCTAGGCGGCGTACATAGACTAAAATATAACATAGAGTAAAATATAACATACAATACAAAACAACAATAAATATACTCAATCCAAACCTACCCCCATCATACAAAAATTTAAACTAAATTAGACAGAGGTCTCGAATGCCTGCCTAAAAAGCCATGTTTTCAGTTCTCGGCGGAAGCCTGTCAGGGAGGGGGCATGGCGGAGATCATAAGGCAGAGAGTTCCAGAGGGTGGGGGCCACAATTGAAAATGCCCTCTCTCTGGTCCGCACCAGCTTAGCTGTTTTGACTGGTGGGACCGAGAGAAGGTCTTGGGAGGCTGATCTCGTTTGGCGGCCTATCTGGTGATGCTGAAGGCGTTCCTTTAGATAAACTGGACCAAAACTGTGTAGGGCTTTAAAGGTTAAAACCAACACCTTGAATTGGGCCCAGTAAACAACTGGTAGCCAGTGCAGATCTTTAAGTACTGGAGTGATATGGTCTCGGCGGCGGCTGTTCTTGATCAGACGTGCCACCGCGTTCTGTACCAGCTGTAATTTCCGGACCGTCTTCAAGGGTAGCCCCACGTAGAGCGCATTACAATAGTCTAAGCGAGAGGAGACCAGGGCATGTACCACCCGTGGGAGCAGATGGACAGGGAGGTAGGGTCGCAGCCTTTGTATCAAATGTAATTGATACCAAGCTGACCGGCTCACCGCCACGACCTGAGCCTCCATGGACAGCTGGGAATCAAGAACAACACCGAGGCTGCGAACCTGGTCCTTCAGGGGCAATCTTACCCCATTCAACACCAGGTCAAAATCACCCAACTTCCTCCTATCTCCCACAAGCAGTACCTCGGTCTTGTTGGGGTTCAGCTTCAGCCTGTTTCCTCCCATCCATTCACTTACGGCCTCCAGGCACTTGGAAATGGTATCCACAGCCATCTCTGGTGAGGACTTAAATGAGAGATAGAGCTGAGTGTCATCCGCATATTGGTGGCACTGCAGCCCAAATCTCCTGATGATGCCCCCCAGCGGCTTTGTATAGATGTTGAATAGCATGGGAGAGAGGATAGAACCCTGTGGCACACCACAATTGAGAGGCCAAGGGTCTGAAACCTCATCTCCCAATGCCACCCGCTGGTGCCTATCAGAGAGATAGGAATGGAACCACTGTAAAACAGTGCCTCCTATTCCCATTCCCCTCAGGCGATCCAGGAGGATACCGTGGTCAACGGTATCAAAAGCCGCTGAGAGGTCCAGGAGGACGAGGAATGTATGTTCACCTCTGTCCAACGCCCTCCTCAAATCATCCACCAGAGCGACCAAGGCTGTTTCAGTTCCATGTCCAGTCCTGAAGCCTGACTGGAATGGATCCAAATAATCCGCTTCATCCAAGTGTGTCTGTAACTGAGTAGCCACCACTCGCTCGATCACCTTGCCCAAGAATGGTAAATTGGAAATTGGGCGAAAGTTGTTCAACTCTTGGGGATCCAAGGAGGACTTTTTCAGAATGGGCTTTATTATTGCCTCCTTGAGGGCTAATGGCATTGCACCCTCTTCCAAGGAAGCATTCACCACTGCCTTGATCCCTTTGCTCAATTTCTCTTTGCAGCTCACAATGAGCCATGTAGGGCAAGGGTCAAGCAAGCACATGGTTGGCCTCACATTAGAGAGCACCTTGTCCACTTCCTCAGAGGGAAGGGGCTGAAACCGATCCCACCGGACCGGAATGCAATTGGCCAGCTCTGGCCCACTACCTGTGTCCACGGCGTACGGAATCGTGCTCTTCAAGCGCTCGATTTTATCAGCAAAGTGCTTGGCAAATTTGTCACAGGAGGCTTTAGAATGTTCCAAGGGTTCCTGTGCAACCGGACCGACCAGGCTTCGGACCACTTGGAACAATCTCCTGGGACAACACTCTGCAGACGCAATGGAGGCAGCAAAGAATTCTCTCTTCGTTGCCTTTGTTGCCACTTGATAGGCAGCTATTGCTGCTCTAACAAGTGTCCGATCGCCGTCAGAATGAGATTTCCGCCACCGGCGCTCTAGTCGTCTCACCTCCTGCCTCAGGCCCCATAAGCGTGGTGTATACCAGGGTGCAATCTGAGTTCTATTCAGTGGGAGAGGACATTTTGGAGCCACCCAGTCTATTGTCCTGGTGATCTCCCTATTCCACTCCGTCACCAGGGTTTCGACTGGGCGACTTTCTGACGGCTCCACATCTCCCAGCGCATTCAGGAATCCTTTTGGCTCCATCAGGCGTCTGGGGTGGACCATCTTAATGGGTCCCTTACCCCTGCGGAGGGTATGTGGCAGTGAGAAGTCCATGTTCACCAGATAGTGATCTGACCATGACACGGGGTTCAGAGAAACAGCCCCCATTTTCAGAGCACTTCCTTCCCCTCCCGAGACAAACACAAGGTCGAGAGCATGACCGGCTACATGGGTGGGTCCAAAATTACAAAGGTGCAGTTCCCAGGAAGTCATGGTTTCCATGAAATCCCGAGGAGCTCCTATGAGAGCAGCCTCGGCATGCAGGTTAAAATCCCCCAAGACTAAGAGGTCAGGGGAGAGAACCCGCATGCTCGAGACGACCTCGAGCGCCTCGGTCAGGGAGTCATTTGTGTAGCGGGGTGGGCGGTACACAAGAAGAATCCCTAGACTGCCCTTAGGTCCCAACCTCCAGTACATGCAGTCAACAAACTTGGTCTCATGGAGAGGGAGTCTGGCAAAACTCAAGGACTCCCGATAAATAACTGCCACTCCCCCTCCCCGCTGTTTGTGTTCAGTTCACAGGTCATTTAAATGATCCTCACTAAATTTGCATTCAGAATGTATAAGTATAAGATATATTTATGAAGAAAATATCAAAACACACACACGCACAGCGGAAGGTGAATTGTTCCCCCCCCCAACAATTAACTTTAAGATTAAAAGCCCAAAGTGTCTAAAGAGTAAAGAATAACAAACTAAAAACTAAAGAGTAACAAACATATGTAAGAGAATGAACTTGAAGTAGAAATTGTTCTGCCCCAAAACAAACTTAATTCACGTTCGGTTCTCCTGGCATTTATGAGAACTACTTTCTGGTGTTGTTCAGAGATTTTTCAACAGTGAACTTTGTTAAACTGAACTAGTTCATTCCAAGCACTGGTTATGGCCCTTGCATTCAAAATACTTCCAGTCCTCATGGTTTTAAATACAGGGCCCATTTAAATATCACAATAGAAAACTGCCTTTTACCAAGAAAAAGCATTTGTTCATCTAGTTCTACCTCTCCACGAGTGCCTAGGAAGCTGCCTTATACTGAGTCAGACCACTGGTCCATCTAGCACTCTTGGAGGGGCTTTGATTTTTACCAAGCACTCGCTCCTCAGTAAGTTGTGGATAGTGCTTTCTTGCATTTTTCTTTTTTTTTCAATTAATTTTTATTCAAATTTTCAAACTTTCTTGCATTTTTCTAATCAATTGTTTGATGTTTGCTACTCCTTAGGGTTAGATCGAAGGCTGTGTGTTCCTGCGCAGTAAGAAGCTACCAGCCTCCTAAATACATATCGCTGTATGGAGATATCCCCCTCCACCAACATACCTGCCTGTTTACATCAGGGGCAGGCTCCTTTTTTGAGCCTTAGAGCCACGTTCTCTTCTGGTCAGCCTTCTGGGGGCCACATGCCCGTGGTGGGCCAGGCCAGAGCCAAAAGTGGGCCGGAGAAATGATACAGTTTTTACCTTTGTACCTTAGGGTCATTTCTACACAGGCTCACACACCCGGCTCTACCCTCCGTGCAGGCAAACCAAGAGCATTAAGGACACATCCAGCCAGGGAAAAATGGTCAGCATGTCAAGCAGGGCCAATGAAGAAGAGGGGTATGGTTGGGGAGAGTTGTTCCAAGGGCCACATGTGAAGGGCCACATTCAGTCCCCAGCCCTCCAGTTCCCCGCCTCTGGTTTCATAATTACAGCACCCTATTATTAACGTTTTTTGCACCTTTGCAGGAGATCTGTACTCTCCATTCCCCTGCACTCTCTTGTTATTTTATTTTATTTTTGCAGCCTGACCGGACGTACGAGCTCGAGATCAACAAGCCCACGACCACCTATTTCCTGCGGTCGGCGGCTGGGATAGAGAAAGGAGCGTCCAATCCCGGTGAGCGGTGTGGCCAGGGAGGGCAACTGACGGGTAGGGTGGGGGACCAGGGCAAAGGGCTGGGCGAGGCTGGCAGAAAGGAACGGTCGGCGCGCTGGAGAGAGAAGAAAAATGGAGCTGCCTGAAATCCGACGCCTTTTGCGCTGGCGGGCTTCAGGATTGGGAATGGGTTTCCCAGCCCTTTGTAGCGGCTCAGACCACTGTTGCCAAGCGGGGGCTGCAGCTCAGCAGCAGAGCATCTGCGTTGCATGCGGAAGATCCAAAGTTCAATCCTTGGCCGCTCCAAGTAGGGCTGGGAGACATCCCTGTTTGAAATCCTGGAAAGCTGCTGACAGTCTGCGTAGACAGCACTGAGCTGGATGGGCCAATGGTCTGACTCAACGTAAGGTAGCGTCCCGTGTTCCTGTAAATAGCCGTGGGTTGTATACAGCGAAGTCCTACGCAGAATGGAGCTGTCGAAATTAATAGACCTAAGTTAAACATGTCCGTTAACCTCAGTGGGTCTACTCTGAGGAGGACTAGCGTTGAATACCAGCCTAGCGTATTGATTATTATGGTATAAACTTTTGTGGACCATTCATGCATCTGGTGAAATGGGCTGTGGAAATGGACTGCCTTCAAGTCAATTCCGACTTATGGTGACCCCATGAACAAGGTGTTCATGGTAAGCGGTATTCAGAGGTGGTTTCCCATTGCCTCCCTCTGAGGCTGAGGCAGTGACTGGCCCAAGGTCACCCAGTGAGCTTCATGGCTGGGTGGGGATTCAAACCCAGGTCGGAGTCCAACACAAAAATCTGCCCCAATTTTTTTTTAAAGGTGGTAGCCCCCTTTAATGCACTGCAAGACTCTGTTGTTGCTTTTGCTGCAGCAGGCATAACACAGCTACCCCTCTTGAAGTTATCACAATTGATTATATTCAACTAACTTTTACTCAGAGTAGACCCACTGACATCCATGACTAACTTCATCCATTAGGTCCAGTGTGCTGTAGTGGTTAGAGTGTCAGACCAGGGTTCTAATCTCCGCTTAGCCATGAAGCTCACTGGGTGACCTTGGGCCAGTCACTCTCTCTTAGCCTAGTCTACCTCACAGGGTTGCTGTGAGGATGCAATTGGGAGGGGAAGAACCATGTTTGTAGGGTACCTCAAGCTCCTTGGAGGGAAAGAGGGATATATATATAAATAAATTTCAATAGGTCTACTCTGACTCTGGACTCTGAGTAAAAGTTAGTTGCGTATAACCCTGTGTATGTTATATTAGAACAGTTGCAGAATTTGGGGGTTCAAATGGATCTGTTTCTCTTGCTTGCTTGCTCTCTCAAGCACATACATGCTCACATGCACATGAATAAAAATGTAAGTTTGTTTTTTTTATTTTATTTAACAAAATTTATATACCTCTGCAAAGAACATGAAAATTATCACTGAAACAGTTAAAAACAAGTAATTTAAAAACATTTTTAAAACAATTAAAACAGCAATAGGCTAAACAGATAAAAACACATCAACATCTACGTGTCAAGTTGTTGAATGCATTGAGGTGTGTTGGGATCTGATCTTCCCAGAGAGAGCTGCTGTTGGAGACACGGCAGTCTCAAGAAGCTTCTTGAGAAAGCAGTGAGTGATTCCTGCCCACTCCTCCCCGGGCTTTAATCCAGGCGGCTCTTCCTGGCTTTAACGTTGTCTCTGTGCTGCGCAGGGCACGAGGTGTCTGGAATGCTGACTCTGAAACACTTGTATGAAATCGCCGTGGTGAAGTCTCAAGACCCGTGTTTTGTGCTCCGTGACATGCCACTGGAGAAGGTCATCAGGTCGCTCATGGGGAGCGCCCGGACGCTGGGCATCAAGGTGGTGAAAGAGTAAGTGTCTGGGGCCCACGTGAGTCTTTGATTGGGGGGGGACACACAGGGACAGGGGGAGGGAATCAGCGAGCCAGTGGACAAGTAGACCCTGGCCGCAGTTTGCACATAATGAGAAGCCAGACTTTCCAGATTGTTGTGGTTTAGCAGGCATGAGTGGTGTGCTGATGCATGTTGCCTGATCGCTCCCACTTCGCTCCTCCCCTGGCGCGAGCAGGACTAACAAACTAGGAAGCCTCAGTTCCCCATTCTGTCCAAACCAGGGGTCATGCTTTCTTGCTTCCTTAACAGCTCAAGACCAGTTTACCTCATATACACTGATTAGATTGCTTTGGTCTACAAAACTTGCATTTTTACAAGTGCCGCATAATAACCATTCTGTATTTAGGAGCATTCGATCCTTCAGTGTGGCAGCACCTGTGCTTTGAAACTCCGTGCCTGTTGACATTAGGCAGGTGCCCTTGCTGTGTTGTTTTGTTAATATTATATTTAGAATATTATAATGTAATATTATAATATAATAATAATATTATAATACAATATTAGCTTTTCTGTAATGGTTGCTGGATCAATAAACATATTTTCAAAAAATATCCCACCTTTGTTCCAAGGAGCTTAGGGTGGTGTACATGGTTCTCCCCCCCCTTCCTCTTTTTATCCTCACAACCACCCTGTGAGGTAGGACACCTGCTGAAAACTCTTTTGTTTCGCCAAGTCTTCCCAGTAATATAATTTAGTTACCTATATTTGTTTTTTAAAGTTTTATATTGATCTTATCTGTGTATATAATGGTGATGGTTTTATGTCTATTTGTTTTATAATTGGCTTGTGGATTTTAGCTGTGTGTGGTCTATTATTAGGTTATACCGGTTGGAGATCTATTTGATTAAGCAGTGTTTAAATATGTTAAATAAATGAATAAATAACAAGTCACAATCTGCCAACAACAAGCGATCAGGTTGGCTAACGTTCATTCAGAAAGTCTGGCTTATCATTATGTGTGAACGCAGCCTCTCTTTCTTTCATTCTTTCTTTTTTTGGGGGGGGGGAGAAAGAGTATTCTGGGGAACAGAAACATTGAAACTCTGTGACCCAAGCCTTGGTCTCTAGGTGCCATCGTAAGGAAAGGTGGTAGGTGGAATCAGGGATGCTACTGGCATTCTTAGTGGCAGAGGGATATGTGTTGGGGGGGAGGGAATTGGAAAAGGCTGGGTGGGCTTGACAAGGAGGAAGTGGTTGCAGTTATCTTCCCCTCCTCCCCCCGCCAGTCTTAACGCAGAGGAATATGGCGCCTTCCTGAAGCAGCGCGAAGAGTTCCTGGCAGCCCAGGCCGAAGCAAAAGAAGCCGAACTGGCAGCGGCAGGGAAGAAGAAATGAGCCCGTCTGCTTTGGTGCTCTGGGATTCAGATTTTTGGAGTGCTTAGAGTGCGAGTGACGCCAGCTTCTCTCCTGTCCCCATCCCCTGTGCACTTGGGAAGTTGATGTCTGCCCAGAGACCAGTTTGGTGAAGTCTTGCTGAAGAAAGAGGGGGAGGAAGAAGAGAAGGTTTCTGTCCAGGGCTTGTCTAACACTGTCATTTCCGCTGCATTTATTGTCAGTCCCTTTTCAGTAAAACAAACAAAAAAATTCTCTTGAGTGTATAATTGTCTCTATATGTGCGTGCGGCGTGCTTATGTTTCCGTTACCTAGATCTTTTTTAATTCATTTTTAATGAGTATACATTCATTTAAAAAGTACCAATAACATTGGACGTTAAAAACAAGTTGATATAAACTTTATCAAAATATAAATAAAACTAGCAGTTCAAAAACAAATATACATCATAAAATAAAACTGTGTGTTAAAATCTATATGTCTGGATAGGCTGGGTGAGAGTTTTTAAGCAGGCGGAGAAAACGAGACAGCGCAGGTGCCTGCCTAACATCAATGGGGAGGAGTTCCAGAGAGAGTTGTGCCGCCACACCGAAAGGCTGATTCCTTGCAAGCACAGAGAACACATTATGTGGGACTTGTAAAAGTGCCAGCTCCGCAGATCAAAGTAATCAAGTGGACCCATATAGGATTGTGTCTAGCTGAGTCCTACTCAGAGTAGACCCACTGAAACAATGAATCTTAGGTAGTCGATAAGTCTACTCTGAGTAGGACTAGCATCCGATACAGCGCGTAGATCTTGTCATTCAAGAAGCTGAAGAAAGGCACTGAAGTTTACATCTTTCCATTCACTGGTGGAGCAGCAGTTCTGTTGGATCCTTGGGATTTTGATCTCGCTTCTCTCGGCATACTAACAAAAACAAAAGATCCGTGAATCAGAAGGAAAACTGAATCATAAAGACAAATAATAGTAAATGCGAGTTAAAATGGAATTTAAGTGTACTAAAACCACCACACCACCAAATGCTCATAGGGACATCAAAAGCTGCCTTATGCCAGGTCAGACTGTCTGCTCTGACTCCGAGTGGCTCTTCAGGGTCTCAGGCAGAGAAAAGGCTTTTCTCATTACCTGCTACTTGATCAACTGGAAATACCTGCAATGGAAACTGGGACAACCTTCGGCATGTCGTAAGAGCAGTGGCGACTGTTGGCTGCGATGTGAGTGAGGCAGTGAATCTGCCCCTCGGACAGCTCCTTGAAAGTTTGGACTAAACCCTGGAGCGGATTCATGACCCCGAGATCGGAGCTGCCGGTCTCCACTGCGTAGGAGGCGACACGACAGAAGCGTATAAAACGACGCTCGGTGTGCATAGAGGAAAGTTTTTCTGATAACATTAGAACTTGGGGTCATCCAGCGAAGCTGAATGTTGGAAGATACAGGGCAGACAAAAGAAAGTCCTTCACGCAGCACAGAGCTAAACTATGGAATTCCCACAAGAAGAATTGTTGACCACCAACTTGGATAGCCTCAACAGACAATTGGACAAATTCAGGAAGGATAATGCTACCAGCGGCTACTAGTCACAATGGCTACGTTCTGCCTCCACAGTTGGAGGCAGTATGCTTCTGGATGCCAGTTGCTGACAACAGCAGGAGGGGAGAGTACTCTTGCATTCCTGCTTGTGGGCTTCCCACTGAGACATCTGTTTGGCCACTGAGAACAGGAAGCTGGACTAGATGGGCCACTGGCTGCTCTACTACTGAGCTGCAGTCCCTCAAAGAACACTGTCAGTAGCAGTGACTCAAAGTCAATGGGCCAATGCTGTCCATAGAATCATAGAATAGTAGAGTTGGAAGGGGCATATAAGGCCATCAAGTCCAACACCCTGCAAAATGCAGGAATCCAAATCAAAGCATTCCCGACAGATGGCTGTCCAGCTGCCTCTTGAAGGCCTCCAGCGTTGGAGAGCCCACCACCTCTCTAGGTCATTGGTTCCATTATTGTATGGCTCTATTAGTTAAGAGGTTTTTCCTGATGTCCAGGCGAAATCTGGCTTCCTGCAACTTGAGCCCATTATTCCGTGTCCTGCACTCTGGGACGATCGAGAAGAGATCCCGGCCCTCCTCTGTGTGGCAACCTTTCCTGTACTTGAAGACCGCTGTCATATCTCCCCTCAGTCTTCTCAGTCCAGTTGCAGCCAGTCATGCCCCCTGCCGCTTCCCCACCTTCTGAAACAGTAGGTGCTGATTTCAGGTTTTCCATAGGCACCTGGTTGGCCACTCTGAAGACAGGATGCTGAACTAGATGGGCTATTGGCCTGATCCTGCAGGCTCTTAGCTAAGGAGGACAGATCTCCTGCCCTTCTCCCCAGTAATTTCAGGCCTGTATCCAAACAGAAGCTACCCTCTCCCCATCGCTGCTCCCTGCTGACACTGTTAGAATGGAATTGGGTAAAGTGCTATATAGAGCATCCAGCAGGTGTCAGACCTGAGCTATACCTTCTCTTTTCAAAAACAGCTTTCAAGACACCCACACAACCCTGTCATGTTCATTCTGTGCGACTTCAGGGGAAATATCATAAATCTGAGGCCCCTCTCCTATCAGAAATTTGAACAGTACCTTTGGAGGATCCCTCCCTGGCCCCTAATAGGGTGCCCTCCTGCCCCGACCGTACACACTCCCGTTGCGTTGCAACTGAGAATGATGGATTCTAACCCTTTTGCTGGTACCTGGAATTCCCATCGCAACGAATGATGCTTCTCGGGATGCTACCTTCCTGTTGGTAGGGCTGCTTGGGTGGAAGAGGACTTGCCTCAGAGGAAAGGGAGGGAGGCAGGGAAGAGAGAGGAGATTTAGGCAGCTTTGCTTGGGGTAGCGAAGCCATTGGAGAAGTGGGGAGAGGGGCCCGTTCCCTGAACCCTTGCCCCCCTGAAATAGACGGCCCCTTGAACAAAAGGCTAGCCCTGTCCCAAGTATACATGGTGTGGAGAAAGCGAGCAGAGAGAAAAAATTCTCCTTGTCTCATATGACTCTAGAATTTCGGAACGTCCAAGAAACGGGATGTTGGAAGATTCAGGACAGAGAAAAGAATGGCCTTCTTCACAAAGTGCATCGTTAAACTCTGGAATTTGCTCCCGTAAGCGGCAGTGATGGCCACCAACTTTGATGGTTTCAAAACTGGATTAGACAAATTCATGGAGGAGATGGCTATCAACGGCTACTAGCCACGATGGCTGTGTTTCCCCTCCAGTGTCGGAGGCAGGATGCTTCTGAATACCAGTCGCTGGAAATTGCAGGAGGGAGATAGTGCTGGCTCACTCAGGTCCCGCTTGCGGGCTTCCCAGAGGCGTCTGGTTGGCCACTGTGAGAACAGGAAGCTGGACTAGGTGGACCACTGGCCGGATCCAGCAGCCGGGCCTTTCTTAGGTTCTTATGTAAAGATCTCCTCTCTCCAACTCCCCCTGCCAGTAATTGTCATCGTGCATCACAAACAACTTTCCACACTGAGGGTGGAAGCATCCCAGTGCAGCGACATTGGGGAGGGGGTTGGCCCATACTCTGATTATTGCCTCCCAAAATCACATACCCCTTGACCCCCCCCACTCCATCCTCTACAAAGGCTTTCTAATTCTTGTGCATCTTGCCTCTTCCCAGTCATGGAGACCCATCATCCAGTGTTGCCGGCCAAGCCACTTTTTCCTGACTCTGTAAGAAGGTTTGTTTCTTTCTTTCTTGAATTTATATCCTGCTCTTTCTCCCAAAGGAGCCCAGGTATACCCTTGTGTTTTGCTCATAGGCTAAGGCTTTTATTTTGTCCTCCTGGCTGGCCTTTTATACCTTCAGCAGCTGCAAAATAATTATTTATTTATTTATTAAATTCATTTATACCCCGCCTTTCGGCCAAAGGCCCTCAAGGCAACTTACAAAAAAAAAAAAAAAAATAGACACAAATATAAAAACACGTCAATGAAAGCAATACAAAAATTTAACTAAATAACATTATTAAGAAAATTATACAAATTTAACTGGATCAGTTCATTAATAGGCAGAAATTTGACAGGTACAGCTGTGGGGACTACTTTCACCTGTTAAAATTCTGCCTGCCCTGCCAGTAAAGACACACTTATTTTTGAATATTTATATCCCTTTCCTCTACCAAGTCCAGAGTGGTTTACAAAATCCCGGGGGAGGGGGAAACTACCAAATCACAAAGAACAAATATAGCATGGTGGAATGAACAAAATTGAAGAAACACTGTAAAAAGCAGGGATTAAAATAACTGAAACAGCAGCAGGGCCTCTTTGGAGAAAAATGTTTCCGCTTTCTGTCTGCAAGATGAGGAGGAGGCAGGTTCAAAGCCTTTGGGCCGACGCCAGTAAAGCCTTATGTCTTGTGCTCACTTGAGATGCCTCCAGACTCAGTGTTTTGCAGAAAGGATTCAAGTGCTGGAAATTTCAGTTTGCAGAATGAAAGTGGATTACAGCACTCTGACACCCTTGTGCAACAAATCTACTTAAAAAAAAAGACTTTTGTGGTTAGAAAAATTACAGGGAAATGGACGTAAAAGTGTGGGAGGAGGGAATGATTGTAATGGTGTAGGTGTTGGACTATAACTGGGGAGACAAGACTCCCCACTTTCCTAAGCGTAGAAACCTCCTTTAGAGGAAAGAAAAAAGCTGGCTTGCTAATAGTTTAGCACAGAGATGGGGAACAACTCCCATCAGCCCCAGCCAGCATGGCCAACGGTCAGGCCTGACCCAGCAAGGCTCTTACGGTCTTATGTGACATAGGAGCCTGGTCTGGAGCATTAATGAATGGCAGCCATTAAGGAGAACATAAGAAGCGCCTGGCTGCTGGATCAGGCCCTTAGTCCAGCATCCTGCTCTCATTGTGACGAACCAGATGCCTCTGAGAAGCCTGCAAGCCAGACCTGAGTGCCACAGCCACTCTCCCCACTTGCAACTCCCAGCAGCTCAGATTCAGAGGCGTACAGCACAGCCGTTGCGGCTAGTTGAGTCAGATTTGGCAATAGCGACCGACTTTCCCCTAAAAAAAAGGAATTTTTCAAAAGTCTGTCTTCTTTGAGGGCTGGCGATGGCTTCAAACCGTGGCAGAGCCTTCCTCCTCTCTCCCTCCGTTCCACTGCAGAGAGCGATGCTCTTCAAACAAACAAAGTGGGAAAAGCTCCTCCCTCCTCCCATCCCTGATCTGCCACTCAAAGGCTTTCAAGTCCTAGATGCTGGTTGGATGCTGTTGCCGTGGCAACGTGATGCAGGCTGCAAGCAGGGCGGGGTGGGGGCAAAGAGCAGTGACGGCAGCATTGGGTTGCCTAGCGCTGCCTGCTTTCCTTTTTGAGGTTTTCAGGCTTTTTCCCTATTTTGGCAGCAAGAGGCAGAATGCAGCTGCGTCAGTTTCTCCCTCCCTCTCCGCATGCCGCCTCGGCGCCAGCTTTAAAGGTGCAGAGCCCAACCAGCGATCTTCTGGTCCAGGCCCTGGAATGGACTAGGCCCAAGACAAGCTTTCCTTTTCAGATGCCTTGCAAAGTAGCCTGTGCAGTTAGCCATCCAGCCATCCAGAGACAACCACCCCCAACCCTCGGCAAACAGGATCACAACACATTATTTCTCTCCAGGGTGGTGTTCTTCATAAACGGTCCCCCCCACATGTGCCTGACCCATCATTGGATGACTGCAACATCCATTGACAATTGGCACGTTTTGTGTACAGATGAGCCATCGGCAAATCCAGCCGGCGACGTCAAATGTAACATTTCTCTGTGGAGTCAGACAGTCCACACACTCAACTGCCAGTCATCAAGGGTTGACTGACCAAAGGAGGAGAGAGAAGTGAGGCAGCCTTCAATGCTCAGCCAGAGGCCTCAGCAGCCTCCATTGGGAGACACACACACACAGAGAAAATATTTTGTGTTGGAGAACATAAGAACATCAGAAGAGGCTGGCTGCTGAATCAGGCCAAAGGCCCATCTAGTCCAGCATCCTGTTCTCACGGTGGTCAATCAGATTCTCCTATGGGAAGCTCACAAGTACGACCTGAGCACAGTTGCAACTCCCCACAAGTGATTTTCAGCAGTTGGTATTCAGAGGCATACTGTCTCCAATGCTAGAGGTAGAACATAGCCATCACGGCTAGGAGCCATTGATAACTTTAGCCTCCATGAATTTGCCTAATCCTCTCTGAAAGCCATCCAGGTTCGTCACCATTGATATATATTCCTGTATGGCAAATTCCCATAGTTTTTAACTATGTGCTGTGGATTTGGTCCAGGTCCCTTACAGCACATCCAATGCACATTTAAAGCACATGACTTCCTCCAAAGAATCGTGGGAAGTGTTCTGGGCAACCTTCCAGGGGCCACATGGCAGTGGTGGGCAGGGCCAGAGGTAAAAGTGGGTGGAGCAACTGATGTTAATTTTACCATTGTACAGTTGGCAAGTTTCTATACACACTCACACACACCCTGCTCTATCTTCCATCCACGCAAGCAAAAGGCATCATTACGTTTTATGTAAACCACCTAGAGGTAGTGATGAGTAAGTGGTATACAAATCCTGTCAAATAAATATAAGTGAAATTGTCAGAGTTCAAGGGCGCATTCCAAACAGGCCAGTGAGGGGTGTGGCCTGGAGCGCATTCCGAGGGCCAGGTGGAGTTGCCTGGAGGGCCACATTTAACCCCTGGGCCTGACGCCTGCTGTACCTAATCACCATCTTTTCAACTAGGATGTCTTAAGTCACCAGAACGTTGCAGGATTTCCTAACATTTACTCCAAACATGGCTTCAGGGTGTTCACCATTTTACAGCACCCAGTGATGACTTTGGGTGCTTTCAGACAGGGGCTTAATATTCTGTAAAAGGGTCGTTTAGATATTGCAAACAGGTTGTTGGCAATAGTTTGTGTTTTTTTAAAAAAACACCTTATTGCATCTTTCCTGGAAAGAGTAAACTTGGGTTAAAAGGGGTGGGGAATATGTGCATTCATGAGAAGCACCCATCCCCTAATAAACACCTACCTGGAAGCAACCTCTGTGTGTGTGAATGGGCAAACACCAAATCAACACCACAAACCCAGTTCTCCTGTCTGCTCAGATGGAGAGTCTGACATAGTAGAATGAGCTATACCACTTTAGACTGTGGGCAGATGGGGATCATATTTTGGCCTGCTCCTCTACTTGCACAGTAGGGAGAAGGTTGAGCTAAAAGCTGAGATTTTTTTTTCTTGAAATGCTAGATTTTTACTCTCAGGGCTATCTATCTATCTATCTATCTATCTATCTATCTATCTATCTATCTATCTATCTATCTATCTATCTATCTATCTATCTATCTATCTATCTATCTATCTATCTATCTATCTATCTATCTATCTATCTATCTATCTAATCTGCCACCTTAGCAGGACTCATTTTGATTTGACTCATTCTGTTGTCTTCGTTAATTGTGACTTAATGATTTAATATTTTATCTTCGTATTAGTTTTTCCGTCTTTCTGTGCCTTGGATATCATTTCAGCAGAAAAGGTAGGATATAAAGCTCTTAAATATATTTTCGTAAAGGCTTCAAGCCCAAACTCCAACTTCAACAGAGTCTGTTCACACATTCAAGTGCCACTCAGGGCGGTGTTGAGTAATCAAGGCTGCAATCCTATGCATATTTTCCTGGGCTAAGTAAGTCTCATTGAACCCAAGGGGGGTTATTTCTGAGTAAACATGCGCAGGATTGCCCTATGAATAGAAATGGACGGATCTGTCAATTGCAGGTTTTCTCAGTTTCTTATTTTTCTAATCTTCCTTCAGTTCTCCACATTCCCACATCAGTTTGTGAATTTTTTTTAAAGTTCTCATGAAAATTCAACAGCATTTTAGTGTAAATTTAACCTAATATACACATTTTTATATGCAGTTTTTCCTAACATTCACATTTTGGCAAAGCAATATCCCTTAATATAATGCATTTTTGTATGCTATTTTCACTTATATATATGCATTTTCATGCATATTTTACCTAGTACTGTATATGCTTTTTTGTACACATTCCTTGGCTAGAGTGGCGTTGTCAAATTTGGAGAAGTGCACATTTTAAAGGACAGCTCAGTTCACATTTTGCTTTGCAAAGTGCAGTTTAGGTAAGTTGCCTTAAAATGCAAACTGAATTGAATTTTCTTCCATCCCTACCCATAAGTGTGGTAACCGTCGTGTGTCAACCAGGTTAAATAAAGAACTGTGATGATCTGTGTGTGTGTGTGTGGAAATGACACCCACTTAATGGGAACCATCTCTACTCTTAGAGACAACTAGTGTGATCTCCAGTCTGGAGTGCCAGCCGTGCCCCTTTCCAAGATACTCCATTCCATTTCCCCCTCCCCTTGACAGTTTTCCATTTCCTCCTCCCCCAGTAGTCAGTCAACTGAGCATGCTCAGTCCTCATTGGCTTGTTTGAGTCCCACTCCCCTCAGAGTTGTTGGGTTTTTTTTTTTGTCCTCTAAAGATGTTTCTTGTGTTCCCATCAGCCTCGGCCAACATGGCCTATGGTGAGGCATGATGGGAGTTGTAGTCCAACAACATCTAGAAGGCGCCATGTTGGCTACCCCTGTTATGTATAAATTGGAAAGGTTGCCTCTCTCTCCTCCCTCTCTTGTTCATGAATTTCCCCTCTCCCATTGATCTATAACATCATCACTGTGCATGATGCTTCTGCAGGGACAACAGGACCCTTCCCTGAAGAGCTTACACTCTAAACATTTGCCACCCTGGGCTCCTACTGGGAGAAAAGGTGGGATATAAATCTAACAATAAATCAAATAAATAAAAAATGACATTGGGGGGGGAACCAAGGCAGGCAAAAGAACTGGAGGTCAACGGTGAAAATGCTTGCTATCTTAGTTAGATGTCCAACAGGGTTTTTTTTTTCACAGTGATGTGACAGGCAGCAGTTCCAACGTGGGATGTTACCCTCTGAGATGGGCGTACAGTGTTGGAAATTGTGGCACCTGTTGGATTTCTGCCTGCCCCATGCTGATGTTAACAGCTACCGCGGCCTTGCCAGGTGGCATGTGCAGTTCTACATCATTTCAGAGCAGCAATGTTGTTTTCACGACCTGTGGGCCCAGACCTGTCCCACTTGGGGAATATACACAGGCCTTGTTGACGGGAACGCTGTGAACCCTGAAATCTTTTGGGGGGCAGGAACTTGAACCCCCCACCCCCGGTTTGCATTTCACCTCCTTCCCCATCAGATACACACAATTCTTTCTATAAAAAGCTGCCTTTCTCTCTCTACCGCCCTCCCTCTCCTGTGAAACTTCTTGTCCTTTTCGGTGAAGCTGTGGGTGGGTCACCATGGCAACGGCTGAGATATTTTCGATGCAGACGGGGGATCAAGCTTGGATATGTTCCTCGCACTCTTTCTGGCCCCCTCCATGCAAGCGGAGATTGGGGGTGTGCAGCAACAAAGGAGGGGTGGGTGGGAATAGAATAGAAATAGATTTCAGAACCACAGCAAAACGCAAGGTTGGGGTAAGAGAGTCATCCTGGGGCCTGTTCCTTTGGACCAGCAAGTTTTTTTGGGGGGGGGTATTCCTGTTTTTTTCTGTATTTCATTAGAGGCAGAACTCAGCTCACAAACTTTTTTTTAATGTTAGGCCTCAGGCCTTGACTAGCATGAGGGTGCGCCTCTGGGCGCGTGCAAAGGGCCTGTCTCACACCTGACAACCACAGTCAGTCTCTGCCTTTCTATTGGGACAAGCAAAAAATTACTATTGCTTCCGCGGTCCCAGCATCAAAGCACTGCAGGAATTCAAGTCTGATAGTATTTATGAAGAGTACTCTGAACTTTCTGTCCTGGTGCCCAGATGACAGCTCTGTGGTATTAGGGCACGGGGTGGGTCCCTATATACGATCTTGTGAGTTTTCCCTATTCATTTCTTACATTTATATAGTACTGTAGTGGCAAATTCAGAAGTGCAGGGTCCCTTCATGAAAGTCACGCCATGCTCCTTCACAGCCGTGCTCTCAGGATTCACTGTCTCTTCTGCCATTGCAGAATTATCGAACCAGAATAAAACTATTGTATGCATAGGCTTCCCTCCCCTTCTCAAACTCTCTCTTTCTGGGGGTTTTGATTTTAAGAATTCTGAAATGAAGGCAACTGTGGGACTAGGATCTGGGAGACCCAGGCACTTGGCCACGAAGCTCGCTTCTCACTAACCCTAGGAGCCAATCAGTGTGAAAGAGGAGGTGCATGCAGAGCTTGGAAAAGTTACTTTTTTGAACTACAACTCCCATCAGCCCCAGCCAGCATGGCCACTGGATTGGGCTGATGGGAGTTGTAGTTCAAAAAAGTAACTTTTCCAAGCTCTGCATATTAGCTACTGCGAAGAGTATTCTCAGTGGCTGATTCACCACCTTTCACTCTGATTGACTCCAATCAGCACAAAAGGACAAAGAAGCATGTTGTTAGCCAAGTGGGAAGACTCTTCTCAGTGGCTAACATGCTCCCCTTTCATTGGCTCATACATAGGGACCTGCTGGAACCCTGTTGCCAAAAAAGTAAGGAGTTTACGACCTTCTGTGACCCCAGACATCCCTGCATTTATATCCCACCTTTCCTCCGAAGAGCTCAATGTAGCATACACAGTTCTCCCCCTGCCATCCTCACAACAACCTAGTAAGGTAAGCTAGGCTGAGAAACAGTGACTTGCCCAAGGTCCCCCAGGCAATAAGGTGCATGGGGATAAGGTGTTGGATGGCTCTCTGATTCAATTTCCGCCTTGGAAAAATATCCACAGACAAGATACTGCCTCACACTCAGGATCCAACTGAACGCTGTGATTAACATCGCAGGGAATAAATCCCATCACCCACCCCAATGAGATTGTGATCAGATCCGAATCTTTCCTATGCAAAAGCTCAGCTTTGGAATACGGGAAGAAATAAGAAAGAACAGGGTTGAGCTAAGCACGTGCCAAGTGCCTCTTCCTTTCGCCTCTGAGTGATGTCACCTGATTTCTCCATAGTTGGGATCAGGGAGCAAACACCTTCCGGGGTATGCCCAGGTCATATTGGAAATTAGGTAGTGGGGGGGGGGAGGAGCGAAGGGGACTCTTTTATGTAACGAGGTGGAGATCCCAGAAATGTTTCTCTTGCACCATGAGTACTTGCTCTGTTTTTTGCAGAAGGGGGTCATATGTGGGTCACCAGGCCAGCAGTAATGTAAGACAAGGCCAGTTCAGCAAAAGGAAGCACAGCAACGGTGTCTTTGGGATCTGGGTCTGCCAGTGACCCACAAGTGGGCCCTGATAATTGGTCTCTCTCCCAGGTCTCCCCTCTCTCAGCTCTCTCTCCCAATGCCCCTGTTGCATGCATGCAATCTCCCTGTTGAAAACCTGATTGCAAAACACATTTTTCTAGAAGGGTTTCCCCCCCCCTTTTACATTTTTTGTTTCATTATGTGCCTGGCTAGGTGAAAAAATATAAATAGCTTGTTCTCCTCGGTTATTAAAAGCAACAGATTAAAGGCCACACCAGCAAGCAGGGCTGTTTTATGTAAGGAGGTGGCAACCCCAGGAAGGGTTCTCTTGCATGAGTGCCTGCTCTATTCTTCATTGCCCATGGCCAAATGTGTCATTTCTCTCTCCCCAGCCCATTTTGTAGATCAAATGAATACAGATTTGCAGCACCAGTTCTCCTAGAGCAGTCAGAGAGGTGTCGATCTTTTGCCAGAACTTATCCGAAGGGCCTTTGCTTGCTCAATAATAATAATGGAATTAAAAGAAGGTAGAGGGGAAGATTGCCTAACGCCTTTCCCCAAGAACAAGGAAAGAGCAACTGGGATTAAGTCTCTCTCTCTCTCCCTTCCTCTCTGTGTGTGTGTGTGTGTGTGTGTGTGTAAGAGAGAGAGAGAGAGAGAGAGAGAGGTCTCTATGGTGTGATTCCCCAACAAGGATTCAACTTCCCATGCCCACAGAGCATGCTCAGTCATCACTGGGCTGTTTGGATCACACACACCCCAATACATTTTTTTCCCCTACTTCCGCAAACCTTCCTCTGAGCCTGTTGGTTAAAACTCCTTCTTGCGCATGGCTGATAAAGGATGGGTCAGAAATTCCACTCAATTCACATTTCAAGCCAAATGTATCAAATTTGCACTTTCCGAAACAATAGGAGAAGCGAAACACAGCCGCCCTTCGAAATTTGGACTTATCTTAATTTTGCGATGCCGTTCTCCAGCCGAGCCATGTTTTCAAAATACATACGTTACGGGAAAGTGTGCGTAAAAATGAATATGCATACAAAAATGCATTGTGTGATGGGAAATTGCTTGCCAAAGCGTTCAGCTTAGTCAAAACTGCCTGCAAAAATGCTGGAGGATTTTCACAAGGATTTACAAAAAAGAGAGAACCCTTGACAGATCTTTCCATCCCTGATGGACGGTACCCCTGCGGATCCATGGTCAGAGGAGTTTACTATTAGTATATATACTATGATATAGGATGGAAGGTTTTGCCTCTCTCTGTCTCCCCCCCCCATTTTAATGTGCTCTCTCCACCGCGAAGATGACATATGTCCCAAAATTAAGAGATGATCCCCCCTCAATGAAACTAGGATCTGAACATCAAAATCCCACAATTTAGGGAATGTCCCAAGGAGACCGGATAGGTTTGACGTTCCCCACCTCTGCTGTAAAGGTAAGTCCAGCAAGGCCCATTGATGTCCAGAGGGGGTCACCAGAAGACACTTTGCCCGGGGCACTCTCAAACCCGGAGCCAGCTCTGCTGGGCAAAGGTACAGAGTACTCCCTGTGCCACCTGCGTGCAATTACAGGGCATGGAGGATGCTAAATTGGAGGGAGGGAGAAAGACAGATTGTCAGCCCCAGATTCCCAAAGCTAACGAGAGTTTCCCCACGGTTTATTTTTATTTTTATTTTGGTCATGTGAGATTGCCCCCATCCCCGGTGACTGTTTTTTCTATGTCCGCAAACCTTCCTCTGTGCCTGTTGATTAAAACTCCCTCCTGTGCACAGAGACTGTCCTTTCCCTTCTAACCTATGTTGATCTTCCTTCCAGTGCTAGGCTGATACTCTTGGGGTTGCTGACCTCACTTCCTTCTCTCTCTCTCTCTCTCTCTCTCTCTCTCACTCACTCACTCACTCACTCACTCCCTCCCTTGAAGAGGAGACCATTTGGATCTCTTCTCTTGAGATGCAGGAATAAGCAGGCCATCGCCACCTTAGTTAGCCAGAACTAGGGATCTTTCCTATCAAACATGCATTTCCTTCAATAAATGTCAGTTTGTTGTTGTTGTTATGTGCCTTCAAGTTGATTACGACTTATGGCGACCCTATGAATCAGCGACCTCCAAGAGCATCTGTCATGAACCACCCTGTTCAGATCTTGTAAGTTCAGGTCTGTGGCTTCCTTGATGGAATCAATCCATCTCTTGTTTGGTCTTCCTCTTTTTCAACTCCCTTCTGTTTCCCCCAGCATTATTGTCTTTTCTAGTGAATCATGTCTTCTCATGATGTGTCCAAAGTATGATAACCTCAGTTTCATCACTTTAGCTTCTAGGGACAGTTCTGGTTTAATTTGTTCTAACACCCAATTATTTGTCTTTTTTGCAGTCCATGGTATGCGCAAAGCTCTCCTCCAACACCACATTTCAAATGCCAGTTTATTCTTTCCTTAAAGCCAGAATGTCAGTGTGATTGTACCCAGGGTAGAGGCTGTGCCTTCAACAGGGTTCCTGTTACAGTTCAGCTTCTGCCCACATTCATCTGCAATGCTAACAAACTCAGTAGCAAAGCTTTGGATACAGAAGGTTCTTGGTTCGATCCCCATCTCCTCCTATGTTCAAAAAGAATCAGGTAGCAAGTGATGGCAAGGACTATCTCTGCCCAAGATCCGAGAAAGCTGCTGCTAGTCAGAGTAGAAAATGTCATATTAAATGGACAAATAAGTCTCACCTGGTGTCAGGCACCTTCCTACGTTCCTATCTAAACCAGCCCTTCACCCAGAAGCTTGAGGACTGGGATCTTTATTTTTAGGGCAAGGACCATGGCTCAGTGGTGGAACACATGCTATACATTTAGAAGACTGCAGGATCAATCCCTGACACCTGCAGGTTGGTCTGAGAAAGACCCCTGCCTGAAACTGCTGCCAGTCAGAGTAGACAATACTGAGCTAGATGGACCAACAGCCAGACTTTGCATAAAGCAGCTTCCAAAACTCAGTGGTGGTGAAGCATTCCTGCTGTGTGTGCAGCCAGCGGCCCACACATCCGCCCAGAGTGCCGTGTGTTGGTGCATGTCAGAGCATGGTGCGTGCCGCTTTTTACATGCATGTTGGCTCAATGCCTCTCCCTCCCCCCTCTCCTTTTATAGGTGACAGAGCGTCCGTGTGTATCCATGTCGCCTCTGGTATAAACAGCTCCCTGAGCCAGAGATATTTTTATCATCCCTCGCTGGGGTAAAAGCACAGCTTCCTCCCCCGCTTCTGCTCTCTGCTTTCCCCACTGCAGTCTTCTTCGGCGATGATGAGCGACGCTGTTGGCCGCCCCCACATGCTGCAGCAAAGGGACTGTGTGCATTACAGGGCCTGAATTGCAAAGCAAAGGAGCTCCAGCCTGTGTGCGCACTCCAGGATGGCTATATTTAGCCACCAGGTTGCTGTTTTTAGCTTCTTGATTCAGAACCCAAATTAGCAGTTTAAAAAAAAAGTGAAGGGGCGGGGGGGGAGAGAAGGCCCAAGAAAGACCTATGTGGGGGGGAGGGAGAGGGGAGGGTTCTAGAAGCACTGAGATGATGAGCAGCTCTGCAGTCATCAACCTAGCAACAAGCCCCCCCCAATCCTCACCATAACCCCTTTCCGCTTCCCTCCCCTCTCCCCAAACCCCCAGAGTGTATGCTGGGAGGGCAGTGAGTCACCGTCACAATGCAAAATGATTCACTCAGATTTAGGCAAAGCTGTAAGCAAATCAAGCTTCTTGTCTGCCACCCTTTTAGGCAGACTCTCTTTCGCCTCGCTGGGACTTCCCCCTTCCCTCCAAGCATATTTTGAACTGGGGTTCAGGACAAAGAAGCTCAGGCCTGCCACAACAGGGCACAAATTCATCCAGGGCTTAGCCCCGGAATTTGCTTCTGAGCGGAGCCCTGGAAGGCGTGATCAGTGATGTGGTCATTGGGGCCCCGGGGGTAGGGTGGGTCTTAGACCCCTCACTTTTTGGCGAGCCAGGTCCCAGCAGGGTCCCTCTGTCTCCAGCATCCTGCGTGCCAGTCGGTATGAGAGCCACTGGGAAGGGTCCCAAGGAGTGTTGATTGCAAGCAAGCCTTTATTAGCGCTTGCTTCAAAGGGCCAAACACGTTACGGAGAATTCTGTAACTGTAGAAGAAAGGATAGTGAATCCTGATGATACCAATCCATCTATATCATCAAGCAGTTGGATAGCAGCAGGAGATAAATGTGTAGACACTGAATTCAGTCATTCAGTCATTGATCGGGTAACCTCCCTTGTAGATGGTGGGAATGCTGTGGACATAATATATCTCAACTTCAGCAAAGCTTTTGACAAAGTGCCCCATGATATTCTGATTAGCAAGTTAGCTAAATGTGGGCTGGATGGAACTATCAGGTGGATCCACAGTTGGCTCCAGAATTGTACTCAAAGAGTGCTTATCAATGGTTCCTTCTCAAACTGGGTGGAAGTAATGAGTGGGGTACCACAGGGCTCGGTCCTGGGGCCAGTGCTCTTCAACATTTTTATTAACAACTTGGAAGAGGAGTTACAGAGCACGCTTATCAAATTTGCAGATGATACAAAATTGGGGGGCATAGCTAATACTGTGGAAGACAGAAAGAAAATTCAAAGGGACTTTGACAGGCTGGAGCATTGGGCTGAAAACAGAATGAAATTCAACAGGGATAAATGCAAAGTTCTACACTTAGGAAAAAGAAAACAAATGCACAGTTATAAGATGGGGGATACTTGGCTCAGCCATACAACATGTGAGAAGGATCTTGGAATTGTCGTTGATCACAAGCTGAATATGAGCCAACAGTGCTATGTGGCTGCAAAAAAGGCAAATGCTATTTTAGGCTGCATTAACAGAAGTATCGTTTCCAAATCATGTGAAGTATTAATTCCCCTCTATTCAGCACTGATTAGGCCTCATCTTGAATACTGCGTCCAGTTCTGGTCTCCGCACATCAAGAAGAATGCAGACAAACTGGAACAGGTTCAGAGGAGGGCAACAAGGCTGATCAGGGGACTTGAAACAAAGTCCTATGAGGAGACACTGAAAGAACTGGGCATGTTTAGCCTGGAGAAGAGAAGACTGAGGGGAGATATGATAGCACTCTTCAAGTACATGAAACGTCACATAGGGGAGGACCAGGATCTCTTCTCGATTGTCCCAGAGTGCAGGACAGGGAATAATGGGCTCAAGTTGCAGGAAGCCAGATTTCGACTGGGCATCAGGAAAAACTTCCTAACTGTTAGAGCCATATGACAATGGAACCAATGACCTAGAGAGGTAGTGGGCTCTCTGACACTGGAGGCATTCAAGAGGCAGTTGGACAGCCATCTGTCGGGAGTGCTTTGATTTGGATTCCTGCATTGACCCAGTAGGAGTCCAGGAACACTAAAAATTACTCAAAAACATTATGAAAACAGACTTTAAAATATATTGAAACAAAACATCTTTCAAAAGATGTTAAAACAAAACTTAAAAAAAAAAAAAGCTTTGAAAACATCTTAAAAAGCAATTCCAGCACAGACACAGCCTGGGATAAGGTCTCTACTTAAAAGTCTTGTTGAAAGAGGAAGGTCTTCAGTAGGGACCAAAAAGGGAACAGAGATGGCGCCTGTCTAATATTTAAGGGGAGGGAATTCCACACAGTAGATGCCACAACCCTAAAGATCTTCTTCCTATGTTGTGTGGAATGGACCTCCTGATAAGATGGTATCTGCAGGAGGCCCTCACCTGCAGAGCACAGTGATCGACTGGGTCTATAAGGGGTGAGATGGTATTTCAAGTATCCTGGTCCCAAGCTGCATAGGGCTTTGTACACCAAAACCTGAACTTTGAATTTGGCCTGGTACTTAATGGGCAGCCAGTGCAATTCTTTCAGCAGCAGGGTGACATGTTAGCGACACCCTGCCTCAGCGAGCAGTCTCGCCACTGCATTTTGCACTAGCTGCGGCTAAAAACAACCAAAACTATACACACCCAGAGTCATGACAATACTAGCCAGGACCACTGAACGGTCATTTTCTTTTCTCTCTGGCCCTCTCCAGTTTGGCAAAATGGAGTCCTTTCAGCCCTCGCCCAAGCGAGTGGGAAGTATGACACTCATTCCAAGGGCTTGAAGTCCCCGTCAAAGGCCATTACGCAGGAAAGGATTGTCCACTCTCTCAAGTTTCAGTCCCAGTTTATACAAAAAAGAAACTTTGAGAGAAGGAAGAGGACTGTTTTGGATAACCAAAGTGTATGACCGACCACAGTGCTCATGAGCTGTGGTTGCCACTGGTCATACTGATGTTTTGGGAGTGGCGTGGGGTGCCTGCTCCTGTTGATGTGGAGTGGCGTGTGTCCCTCAGGCTCAGAGAGCCCTTTGCACAGTGCTTTTTCACCCCGAGCGCCGCATTCCTTTCTGGGCAGCCTTCCGGGGGCCACATGCCAATGGTGAGCGGGGCCAGAATATACATTTTACCTTTGTACAATTGGCTAGTTTCCACACAACCCCTCTCTATCCTCCATCCAAGCAAGGAAAAAGGTACTATCAGTGTTGTACAAGGACAGGCAAAAACACTCGAAGAGAGTATGAAGTCAGGATGCAGCCTGAGGAGAAGCGGCGTGGCTGGTGAGGGGTGTGTGGAGAGAGTCTCAAGGGCCAAACAGTGAGGCCTGGAGGGCCACATTTGGCTCCAGGCCTGAGATTCCCCACCTCTCTCCTAGGTGATTGTTCTGCCATCCTGGTGCAAAAGTGCCACTTGTGGTACTGCCCTAGGCCTGGGGCAAAGGCCCTTGCCCTGGATCCTGGCCGCTGTCCTGCTTGCACAGCGGACTAGGTTGCAAGACCCAGCAAGGATCAGAACGCCAAACACCCTACGCCCTGAGTGGACAAAAGGATGGTTGAAGTGTGGGGTTTTTGTTTTCCCTTCCGCTCCTGGGATGTGGGGGACACTGTCAGCATTAAAGAACCTTGCCTTTTTCAGACTGAGATCCCCTGTGGCTGAAATGCCCAAGGAGACTCACCTTCTTTTGCAGGACAAGTAGACGGCAAGCCTGGACACATGCCCTCCACTTTCTCTCTTCCACCAGCGCTCTGGCTCCATTCCTACCCGGCTTGCCTGTTCCCACAGACTCTCTTTGCTCTTCTGCCCACTCATGCCCAGTGCTGTGTGTGGAGCCATGAGGCTGTGGGAAAAAAGCCTATCTTGGAGGAAGCAAAATGTGGTCTGGAAAACCCCCACAGCCAAAAGCAGGGAGTCCCCGGCACCTATTTCTAGCATAGTGCTACTAAAAGAACATTGAAAGAACACCATAGATTCATCTCCTATATTTTTTCCTCCTTTTTGTTTTTAAGCTTGGCTTTTATTTTTATTTTCTTTCTCTCCTTCCTTTCCATCCTGCTACAAACTCAGAGCAAACTCATTCTCCAAGTGTGGGTCCTTGTGGATCCAAAACCGCACGTGCTACCCACAGGCTTGGGAGAATCCCAAAGTTTTCAGAAGTACCAAAAACAAAAAAAATCCTTAGGGAAGGGAAAGCCCTGTTCCCCCAAGGGGATGCCAACTCAAAAACAGCCCAGTGAGAAGACTGGTCAGACTCACTGGATACAGAATGCTGAATGATGGAGGTGGATATGGAAAATGGAGGTGGTGGTGGAATGGAGTTTCCTGGAGGAGGCATGGCTGGTTGGAACCCTGAACAAAAGCACTCTGTGCTGCAACATTTTGCTGCAGGTCCCATTCATTGCACATACTTGTCAGTTTAGAAGCAAATTGGGGGCATGCCAGAATAAGGCAGCTGTTTCCTTTCTGAATGCATACAACAATAAATTAAAACAACATTAAAAGGAAAGGAAACACCCACCAAAACAGCCCAGTGAGAACTAAGCATGCTTAGTGGTCAAAGCCATAATCACTGTCAGTGATCCCCCTCATGGCTTGGATGCACAGCTCATGTCCACAATGAGCCATGTGTTCAGTATTCTGAGCCCAGTTTTACATAGCTCTCTTCCACAGTGGTGGCTAGTGTCCGTTGGGACTGATAGGTCGTAAGGCAGGGAGACCACCAGTAGGGGGAGCTAGAGCCAATGACAGGCAGAGACAACCAATTTTTGTTGTCTGTATCCTCCTCCCTGCTAAGTTCTACAAGGGCAATATTTAGACCACTGGTTCTCAAACTTTTTTGGTTCACGGCGCACTGTGAAACATAAATATTTTCTGGCGCACTTCATGTACAAAATTAAAAACATCTTAATATATTTTAAACTATGAATAAAAATAACTTAAACTATAGAAAACTATTACTTACCTTATTTTAATAAATTAAGCATGGTCATGTGATACACAAGCTTGATGTTTTTTGCTTGCTAGCTGCGTACAATAATAACTGTTACTCTAGGGGCCTAGTCTAGCTATTAATTGATCCTGGTTGTAATAAATCTCTATACAAATGGGTTTCTTCTCATATTTAAAATATACTTTCATAATATTCGCTGCACACCTAGCCAGCTCTTGCGGCGCACCAGTGTGCCACGGCGCACCATTTGAGCATCACTGATTTAGACTAAGGAATGGGGAGGAAGAAGAAGCTGGGAACCAGCGCTGCCACCTTCTTGGACTGGATGTAAGTAAGCCTTGAGAAGAAAAGACTGAGGGGGAGAGATGATCGCACTCTTCAAGTACTTGAAAGGTTGCCACACAGAGGAGGGCCAGGATCTCTTCTCGATCGTCCCAGAGTGCAGGACACGGAGTAATGGGCTCAAGTTGCAGGAAGCCACATTTTGATTGAACATCAGGAAAAACGTTTAGGGTTAGAGCAGTACGACAATGGAACCCATGACCTCGGGAGGTGGTGGGCTCTCCAACTCTGGAGGCTTTATTTATTTATTTCATTTTTATCCCGCCTTTCTTTTTTCATGAAACCCAAGGCGGCTTACATGTGGTTCCCAGGCGGTCTCCCATCCAGGCACTAACCAGACCTGACCCAGGGAGCTGGCCTCGTGTGCCTTCAGACCATAGCTGCCTTTCAAGAGGCAGCTGGGCAGCCTGCTTTAAGTTGAAGGGTGTTGGACTCGATGGCCTTAAAGGCCCCTTCCAACTCTACAATTCTATGATAAGAAGGCAGGCGGGGGGGGCAAAGTCACTTGTATCATCCCACTTGTCGATACTTAGCTCTTAAGGCCCTTGGAGAGATCCAGGCCATCATGGAGACGAGGTCACTCCGTACAACAGGGGTGGGGATCCTTGGGTACAGGGTCTGCATGTACCCCTCCAGATCTCTTTATATTCCCCCCAGGCCACACCCTCTCCCCAGGGCACACACCTCACTGGCCCTTCTCCGCATCCTCCTTGAGAATTTTTGCCTGGTTGTAATGTGAACTTGGCTGTGACAAATGTCTGGATGAAGGACAGAGTGGGGTGTGCAAGTGTCTGCAGAAACAAGCCGGCTGCAGTGGTTTCCGTACTTCCCCCCTCCCCCGCCATGGACCACTTGAAAATTGCTGAGGGTCCTGGCGGACCACTTAATGATTTTTTTCTGCCTGTTGTAGCAATTGTCACGCACTGTGCTAGACACATGTATGATTTTTTCATTGTATTTTTGTGTTTCTTTTCTTGTAGAAATTCTATAGAATTGTATAGAACTGAGCTTGAACGTGTTCTTCACAGATGCCTGAATGAAGCTCATGGACCACCAGCACTCCACGGACCAAGGTCTGGGAACCCATGCCTTACTATGCAATGGTTGCATTCACATTTATTGCTTTGTCCACTTTTGCCCCAGCCCCTGCCCACTTGCAAATGGCTCCGGAAGGTTAACTGGGCTGAATAAGGTCCCCCACTCCCATCCTACATATTCCACAATGGATCCAGTATATTTCTACTCCAGGCTCCTAACCCCTTTACAGCCAAAAAGTGTCAGTATCAAGCTGGCTCACTTTCCTAGGTTATTCACAGGTCACTATGGCTCTCTCCATGACAGATGCTCTTGGAGGTTGCTGATTCATAGGGTTGCCATTAGTCGTATTCGACTTGGAGGCACATAACAACATGGCTGTCTAAGGAACTCTGCCCTCCAGCTGGCTCTGCAGTTGGGAACTAATGGCCCCTTGTCACTTCTAGTAAATGACCTACTGGTAAGTGATCACTACGCTGATCACTTCTCCTGGGAAGGGAGCCAACAGGTTTCTGATATTGCCTGGGCTTATGGAATTTCTTTCAGATAATTTCAGCTTCTGATTACACATGTACACACACACACACCACCTTAAACATGTAAACACATCAGAGTCTGAAAGAACTTTTCAGGAGTTGTTGTCTCAGGATAACTCGATTGCATAAACAGGCCACCTGCATTGCAGAAAATCGCATTGCAAAATATCATTGCATAACAGCGTTTGAAAACCTTGCTTCTTGGAACCAGTGTTTGTTCTTGATGACTGAGGTTGTTTCAGTTCTGCTTCCTCCCTGCTTTTTAAACAAAAAACATCGGACAGAAGAAGTTTAAAATAAGCACACACACATAGAGAGAGCATCCCTTAAGATGCACTCCAATGGGTTTTCTTTTTTCGTCACTCAAAATCCAGCCCCAAAGAAGTACAGAGTGCAAGGTCTCTCCTTCACAGGTAGAGAAGCATCCAGGCTACAAAGAGTTATTTGCCTCCCACTATCTCGGCTTCCTTTCCTTATATGGAATGAAAGATTATGCAAAAGCAAGGTACCTAATTTAGGTTACCTGGTGGGGGGGAGGGAGAAAAAAAATCACCCCAAAATGGGAGACAGAGAGTTGTTGCTTTTCATTTCGTTGCTTGGGCAACCATAGAGCCAAAAAAAAGCACATTTTCTTTCTTTTTCAAAGTCTATTTTTTGCCTTCATATATAAGACAGTGTTATTTAAGACCTGGCTTATTTATCGATTGAGGAAGTGAGAAAAAAAAGGAACTCACCCACTAGTGATTGCTGTATGGGAGGGAAGTCAGAATTCCTGGAGATAAATCCTATATAAAGGGGTCCTTTCTTTACTAAAAACAAAAAAGTGAGAATATGTTAGGTAAAGAAAAAGGTGGGAATAAAGGAAGAAAAACAAAGGAAAAATGCCTGGAATGTTTACCCCCCCCCCACACACACACATGGAGAGAGATGAAAGAGCTATGCTAAGCCCAGTCCAAACACACCTTTTGTAAAATTGCAGTTCAGAGCTACTTGTCATGCAATTCAGATATAACCCCTCAAATGTGACATGGCTTTTCCTCTCAGGTTTTCTGTTTTAGAGGGGCAGTGAAGAGATGTGATGCAGGAGGTGTGTGTGTGTGTGTGTGTGTGTTTACACGTGGAAAGAGAAAGGATGAGGGAATGAATGAATGAGTGGAGCAAGGAGACCTTCTGCCAAGGCAAATATTTTTTGTGAAAAGGCAACCAAAGGAAGGAAGGCAGGCAGGGAGAAAGGGAAAGAGAAAACAGGGAAGGAAGGGTTTGAAAGAACCAAGCGAATGCATGTGAAAGAATTGAGATAGCAAGTCCTTTTTTTGTGAGAAGGAAAGAAAGAAAAGAGAGACCCCAGAGTTAACATCTAGATCTGAGCAGGAGGGACGAGAGGCACGTAGGGAGAAGGAGCAAGGCTCAGAGTCTACTGAGATGCGATTCCAACAGTAACGTCTCTGCTTCATCTCCTAATTCGGTGCAGCGTTCTTTTGGCTGCCTCCTCCACTCCCCCCCTCACCACGTCATTCAGGAGCCAGTGACGTAGGGTTCCCCCAAGCCCAAGGAAGGGAGGGGGGCAGCCTCTGCAACCACGTCCCTCCATTGATCTGAAAGAATCTTCCCGCCCCGCTTTCCTTAACATGCCAGTGCCCACACTCCCGACAGCCTATAAAAGATGGGAGGCAGGCAGTGGTTCTCAAACAGATCCGCGGGCAGGCAGACATCGGAGAGAGCGGAGAGACGGAGAAGCGCTGGCCGCACGGATCTTCCGGAGCCGAGATGTATCGGTCCACCAAGGGCGCCTCCAAGGCACGGCGGGACCAAATCAATGCGGAGATTAGGAACCTTAAAGACCTGTTGCCCATCGCCGAAGGGGATAAACTCCGGCTATCCTACCTGCACATCATGTCTCTGGCCTGCATCTACACTCGGAAGTCCATCTTCTTCTCCAAAGGTAACTAACTGGCGGATAGATCCGAAAAGATCCCGAGGGCTCAGGGGGAACAGGAGGTGCAAGGATGCGAAGAGACCTGGAGCTGGGAGCGGGGCTTGCTGTCCAAAGGGTCTTCCCTTCGTCCTCCCTTTGGGATGAAGGAAGTCAACAGGTCTGTCTCCATGGTGCTGAAAGAGCAGCCGCGCTGATTACCAGAGCTGTAGGGAGCTGCTGTCCGTGGTTCTGATACAGCCGCGTAGGACAGCGACAGTTGCTGTCCTCGGTGCTGAAATAGCCCAGTCTCGGCTGGAACATCCTTACACACTGAACTACAAATCTGATGAAATGACCTAAGGGTTTTTTTGTGTGTGTGCGTATGAGTTTACAAAAATGGCTAATTTCGCCTTTTTTTCGTTCCTGGACAGGTGCAACTTTAGAAGGCTTGGAGAGCTTGCTTTCTTCCCAGGACTTGGAAGATTTTATGCAGACACTTCCGGGCTTTCTTCTGGCATTCACCAGAGAAGGCAAACTCATCTATGTGTCGGAGAATGTTGCTGAACACCTGGGCCACTCTATGGTATGTATCTGACCAGCTTGTGGGTTGAAAGAGAAATGCCTTTACTGTAAAATGGGGGAGATGGAATAACTCTTTGGATGAGTACTTAGTTAATCATCAACCTTTTAGTTAAACAACAGTCTTTTAATTGCATCAGGCCCTGGTAGTCATTACATAAGTCCTATGCTCTTTATCATATAAACACTTAATTTGTAGCCATCGTACTTGTTACCTGGGAATGTGGACTCTGGGAAATTTTTCATCTCTGCACTGCTTAATAAGAGACCTGATTTCTGAACCTCACCTGATGTCTCTATCCCGCAGGTGGATTTGGTTGCCCAAGGAGACAGCATCTACGACATCATTGACCCAGCTGATCACTTTGTGATGAGGAACCAACTGGCATTGCCCTCCCCAGTAGATACCAGTAGGTATTCCTTTGTAAAACTGTGCTCAATGACATGTAAGAGGGAGGCAGAAATGTAGCTTTGGAAGGACTCAGCTAGAGAGATGGTTGATGAAAAGTTAATCAGCATGTGCTAGAATAGGTGATGCCTAGCAGTTCTTCATTCAAACAATGTATCATCAGGGCTCAGTCGCTGAAGTTTTTTTTCCAGATCCTATGCTCAGCCCTAGAATATGTGAAAGTAACAGAAGGGAGAGTGCCTCTGAGCATACAGAGGCTGACTCCTTCTCACCACAAGGAACCAAAGACCACTCCTGCATCTTCGGACTTAGGGCAGGGATGGAAACCTGTGGCCCTCCAGATGCTGCTATTAAACACCAACTCCCTTCAGCTACCATGGCCAGTGCTCAGAGGCGACGAGAGTTGTAGTCCTTCAGCATCGGGAGACCCACAGTTTTCCCCATTCCTGGCTTAGGGTTGCTAGATCTGACCAATTGCTCAGCACTGAAGCCTAGAAAGGCTTTTTGCTAAGCCCTCAGAGCCTGTGAGAGTAGGACTGTTCCATGCTTCAGATTAGTTTAAGAGGGTAAATATGCCAACTTGGTGATATTTCTGTGACTTTTCTGACCTGTCAATGTTATTTTTTGCCCTCTACAAAAAAACTCCAGACCGACTCTTCCGCTGCCATTTCAACACTTCCAAGACAATCCGCCGGCAAAGTGCAGGGAACAAGCTGGTCCTTATCCGAGGGAGGTTCCACCAGCCCCCACCTGGCTCTTACTGGTCCACCAACCCTGTCTTCACTGCCTTCTGCACTCCTCTGGACCCCAAGCCCAGAATCAGCCAGAACTCTTTCTTCTTGACTTCCTTTGAGAGTCACCACACAAAAGACTTGGCCATTGTGGACATCTCTGAAAGGTGAGGATGTGTTCCGGGAAGGGAGAGTGTGGGGACCTTGCAGGGGGGAGTGGGACGTGGAAGAGAGTGAGAAGGGTCTCAGAATGACTACCGAGAGTCATGCTGTTGGCATTTGTGTGACAAACAGGAGTTGCCTGGCTCTAGCAAATGGGGAAATGGTTGATTCAAAGTGCTCATCTCTCTCTGTCCAACTTTTGCTGTCTTCTAGTGTGATTTCCCACTTGGGCTTTGAGAAAAGTGAGCTCTTTTGCAAGTCATGGTACAGTCTGATCCATCCGGAAGATCTCAGCCACGCGTCAGCCCAACATTACAGGCTGTGTGAGTATCCTGACCCTGTTCCATTGTCCAAGCTTTTCATCCCATTTTGCTTCATCCAGATAAAAGAGCGAGCTATTTCTTTGGCTGAGAGGCAAGGGTCCTATTTTTCCTTCTTTTTTTTCCCAGTGGGTGACACGAGCGAAACTCAAGCGGAAATGGTCATTCGACTCCAAACCAAAGATGGCATGAATTGGATATGGATCTATTCGCTGCTCCACGTGGAGAATGCTGACATTCCCATCACTTGCCACAACTATGTAATCAGGTAGATAACCAAGAGACTTGCCTCTGGTGGTGGGTGGGTGGCTCTGAGCTCAGTTTAGCAACGGGTAGAAATGTCAAGACTGCCTCTGTCGTTTCCAGACTTCTGGAGGACACACACAGGATGCCATCTAAAAAGCCATTTTGGGCCCTCAGACAAGTGGGTTTGGGGAGGGGAAAGAGGGAACAGTGCAAGGTATATCCGGTACTTCAGACCATGAGGTTGTGCTGCCCCATTAGGCCAACATTGCCGCTGCTTTCTTGACGGATAGAGCCTTGGGGTCAGATCTGTTGGAGTCTCACTCTGTTGCCCTTATGCCTTTAATGCCCTTAATGACACCCAGGGAGATTGCCTGCATCAGCTTGCATGGGAGACAGAGGTGGGGCTTATTTCTGGGCCCACAAATGTTCGCATAGGGACAGAGGAAACTGGCTTCCACTGAGTCAGACCCTTGGGCCATCTAGCTCAGTATTGTCTGCACTGACTGGCAGCAGCGCTCCAGGGTTTCAGGCAGGGGGTCTTTCCCAGCCCTACCTGGGGATGCCATTGGGGATTGAACCCGGGGCCTGCGGCATGCCAAGCAGTTGCTCTGCCCCTGAGCTACGACCCTTCCCCTAGCAGGGCAGGGGAATATAGCCCATGGAATTCACGTCTGAATTGCCGGTAGCCAAAATAGCAAGAATAAAACAAGCCAATTGTGCTCAGGATCAAGAGAGAATTGGCGGCTGACAATAAGGTTTTAATTTCTGAATGGTTCTTGTCATTGTGTATGGGGATTTGGAGTGTTTCAGAAGCAAACCAACAACAACAGAGATGAATGTAGCAAGTTTGCTTATTTGTATTTCTGCTTTGTCGAGGCTGGGGTCTCCTGGGGACGCACATCTCACTTCCCCTTCCTTTACTTTTCACAGTGATTCTGAAGCCTGGTGCCTGAAGCAACAACTGTCAGCGGAAGAAACCCAACTGGCCTATGTCCTCGGAAGTACGCCCACTTTCCTGGAAGGTCTTCTCTCGCCGGGGCAACTTTCCAGCCCTGACCAAGTCTTCACGCCCATGTCCAGCACCTCAACCAGCACCATCGTTGCACCGTCGTTTGACTTTGGAGCTACCAGTGGTGCGGAATGCTCCTCTGCGTTCGCAGAGACCACCGCTACTGGTCTGCCCCAGGAGGCGACGGAGCCTGGAAATATCTCCTCAGTGGAGGAGTCCATCCCAGGCACCACCCTCAGCCTTCTCAGCAAAGGCCCGGCGTTCAGTTATGTGGTCTTCCCGACAGATTACGAGCGGACTTTAAGAAGGGACAACCTTAGCGGCTCCTCCTCCAAAGACTTTGTCTGCACCCCTCCATATACACCCCACCAGGGCTGTGCCTTCCTGTTTGGAGCCCCGGAGCTTTATGCCCCAAGCACCGCCCCTTCCACCGCTCCTCCTGTGACCGCCACACCTCACGCTGTTGACCCTGCTGCCACCGTCCCCACCACTACCGCCACCACCTCTGAGCTGTTTTATACCCAGGAACAATGCAGTGCTCTCTATGAGAAGTTACCGCCTACCCCGGACAGCCCTGGTAATGGGGACTGTACCATCATGACCTTGCCTGAGATCAGGGGTCCCCTCTATATCGATGTGCCCATGGTGCCCGAGGGGATCCTGACTCCGGAGGCCTCGCCCATCAAACAGACATTCTTCAGATATTCTGAAAAAGAGAAGAGCGAGATTGAACTGCTGGCCCAGCAGATCAGCAGTCTGGCTGAGGCTTTCAGCGCCATCGCTCCCAGACAGCTCGCCAAGAATGGCCAGGTTGCTCTCAACGGTTCTGCGCTGGGTGCTATGCCTGAACCATGCCTGGACTTCCAGCCTCCCAAGAACTGGAGGAGCATTGACTTCTCCTTGTTGGCTTGCCCGGAGGAAGATCTCTTAGAAGAGGATGCTCTCGAGACCCTTCTCCAAGACCTGTCCACCTCTCTGTTCGAGAAAGGTGGGACAGGTGTGAGGTGCCCTCACCACCAGTTCTGCGGTGGGAATGTCAGTAGTCCAATCGGCTTGGACAATGAAGATAGTAACCAAGGGGCCTTGGCTGCCTCGCCCAGCATGGACCTACCTCCAGAAGAGCGATGCTTTTTGGAAGAACTGACCTCCTACGAAACAGCCTTTGAGACACGTGCCTCAAACTCTCCCTGTGACGGGTTAGATGAGTTGTATCAACTCCAGAGCCACATGCAAGAAGGCTTCCATGAAGGTAAGGCTGGGGATCAGGCTTGATTCACAGAGGGAGGGGGGACGGTGTACTTGCAGGAAGGGCTGCAGTTCACTGGCAGAGCACCTACTTTGCATGTAAAAGGTCCCAGGTTCAACCCCCAAGATCTCCAGGTAGAGTTTGGAAAGGCTCCCTGTCTGAAACCCTGGAGATCTGCTACCAGTAAGTTTAGACAGTCCTGAGCTAGATCGACCAATGGTCTGACAACATAGGAACAACAGCTTCCTATGTTCCTAAAATTGTGGCAAAAGCCAAATAAAGCAAGCCCCAACTGAGCGATAAAACCAGGAAGGGAGTTCTGCTCAGCACTGCCAGTATTATGGTTGTTCTGTAACCACACTGTACAATTTTATTTGGCTGAAAAATCCAACCCCCTGAGACTCTTCCATTTCTCTTCTGAAAACAAGTTTCTAGTCCCTGTGGCTGTGAAGATGATTCTGAAAGCATGCAACCAAGTCAATCTCAAGGGAAAGCTTTCTATCAACTAACCAACTGTCTCTTTGCTTTGTTCCTTTTCCCACAGATGGAAGCGAAAGTGACCCTTCGTTCTGAAATAAGTCTGTGACTTACTTCTCCAAGTATGGCATATTGTCATATCCCAAGGACCTTCTTCTGACAAAACCCTGCGATGACAAAGCAAGAGGATGTCTTGTCCGGCATCCCAGGATGAGGGTTTTAGAAGACAGACTTTTTTTGTTGTTGCTGTTGTTTTGATTTAAAAAAAAAACAACAAAAGCAAATATATATATATATATATATATATATATATATATATATATATATATATATATATATATATATAATTCTATCTTGATTCTGAGACATCGAAGCTAGGATAACTGATCAGAACTAAAAGGAAGGACCATTATACGTGGACTTACACATGTTACTGTATTCACTCGTAGTGAGTAATCTTGTATGTAATTTATTAAGAAATACAAGGCGGGGTCTTGCGCCAGGCTGCTCCCAATGGCCATTCAACATAGAGTTGGAACGAAGCACCTACGGAGTCAGTTTGCGCGTGGTATGGGGATCTCTCCTCTTCCAATCTGCCCCCCCTCCAAGAACAGAACGTGTAGGTGGTAACTGAACCTACTGCAGTAAGGGCCAATGGCTGGTGACGCAATATTTTCCTTCTTTTGCTCCTTGCTCCTGTTCTCCGATCAATTGCATTTCTGTTCACAAAGGAGTCTTGCAATTCAGATTCAACTTGCCCGGTTCTAAAGGGGTTATTGTTCTTGCTGTTGTTACTGTTCGGTTTCCTTTGCTTTTTAACTTTTTGTATCCGCCCAGGGAAACGCAGCCATTTCTAGTTCCCCCTGAGTTAATCAACCACCCATCTCATCTGCTTCTCAGGATGAGCTGAGTGCCAGACCTGACAGAGATCACCTGCCTTGCACCTGTTGCAAACCTTGAATGCCATTTGGTAAGAGTAAAAAAAAAAAAAAAGGAATCCTGGTGCCCTCCAGACGTTTTAGACTCCCTGACCATTGGCCATACTGGCTGGGATTGATGTGGTCCAAAATGTCCAGAGGGCCTCAGGCCTTAACCCAGTGCAGAGAGAGGCAGTGCCAGTAACCCCCAGGGAAGGTCTGTTGCTCATTGGCAGAGCACCTGTCTTGGATGCAGAAGGTTCAATCCATGGCAGCTCCAAGAAGGGCTGGGATGAGCTCCTGTCTGAAACCCTAGAGTGTCGCTGCTGGCCAGAGTAGACAATACTGGACCCAAGGCCTGACTCAGTGTAAGGCAGCTTCCTGTGTTCCTAATGCTGTGACAAGCTTTGGCAACAAGGAAATTTGGTTGCTCGCCTGCATTGCTCTCCGCGTACCATAATTTGCTCTCAGCCAGAGCAACAGGGTCAGCAACAGGCAGCATTTGGCAGCCTGGCAGGGCAGGCTTGATGATGCAGAGGTGCTCTTGTGGACCGTGACAGATTTTTGTAGCCGAACTCATTTTAAATTATTTTACTGGAATTCCAGGCCTCAATGTCTCTGTCAGTCCCAACCTCCTTAAAATGTTTCCAGCTGGCTTTCAGCAAAATCCCTTTTTTGCTTGTTTGTTTTGTTTTGCTTTTAAATCTCCCACATATAACACGACCGCATCTGTTCTGGTGAAACCAAAGCGTCTCCTGTTCGGCAGGATTTGCCAAATACATGTTCACAGTGTGAGCTGCTTGGAATAATTTATTTTAGAATCCCAAACTTCCCCCTAACCACCCTCGAATGGGGAGGAGCCGTAGCTCAAGGGTAGAACATTTGCCTTGCATGCAGAAAGACCCTGGTTCAATCCCTGGCATCTCCAGTAGGGCTGGGGAAAAATCCCAGTCTGAAATCCTGGAGAGCTGCTGCCGGTCAGTGTAGACAATACTGAGCTGAATGGACCAAGGGTCTGACTCATTGTAAGGCAAGTTTCCTACATTCCAACAACGACTGTGTTGTGGCAGGGGAGATATGCTAGTCCAGATGATGGTACAGAACAGAGATGTTTATAGATATAAATACGGAGACCTATCTAGATGTTTTTTTTTTAATCAGTGGTTTTGTACAGGAGAATGTTAATTTCTCCTGGATCCAGTCCTAGACTTCGTTCTGAACCGGAATTTCTTGATCAGGTCACTGAGATCTGTGCTTCTTTCTCCTCTTTCTTTGTTAATTAAAAAAAAAATGTGCCACCTCCCCATCCTCAGTTAGGAGGTGGTACTATCACTCAATGTAGAATTATCTACGATCAAGTATCAGGATTGAATCCTCTGAACCTTTTATGAATTCGCACATTGTCAAAATGTGGGATGTTGTAAAAAAAATGTACATTTGTAAAAAAAGAAAAGACTGAGTTTGCTTTTTCATTTTAAAAGACAAACACAAATGTGTCTATACTTCTACGTTGGTGGAACTGTGTCTTATACATAGATTTTTGTGTTTTGTGAATTCCTGACCCTCTGTTGGGTCTTGATGTGAACACTTTCAAATAAAAGTGAAATATAAAAATAAAATAAAAAAGATTCAAGTATATATATATTTTAAAAGCAGTCATGGAAGCAATGAGCTAAATTATCTAATTCTTGACATGTCAGGGAAATGTGCAGAATTTGGATTGCATTTCGTGAAGCATTGCGCTTGGGGGAAGGAACAGCTAAGGTGCACATTCTGAGGGCCATCTCATAAGGACATCAGAAGAGCCTGGCTACTGGATCAGGCCAATGGCCCGTCCTAGTCCAGCATCCTGTTCTCACAGTGGCCAACCAGATGCCCCTACTGGAAGCTGTCACACGGGACCTGAGTACAACAACTCTCCCCTCCTGCAGTTTCCAGAAACTGATATTCAGAAGCATGCTGCCTCTGACAGGGGAAGTAGAACATAGCCATTGTGGCTAGTAGCTACTGATAGCCTTATCGATCCACATTGGTGGCCATCACTGCCTCTTGTGGAAGCAAATTCCACAGTTTAACTGTGCTCTGCGTGAAGAAGTACATTCTTTTGTCTGTCCTGAATCTTCCAACATGCAGCATCATTGGATGTCCACAAATTCTAGTGTAATGAGAGAGGGAGAAAAAAACTGGAGGCATTCAAGAGGCAGCTGGACAGCCACCTGTCGGGAATGCTTTGATTTGGATTCCTGCATTGAGCAGGGGGTTGGACTGGATGGCCTTAGAGGCCCCTTCCAACTCTACTATCCTGTGATCGATTCTATGATTTTCACTACCCATTTTCTCCGTGCCGTGCATGGTTTTATACACTTCTATCATGTCGCCTCTTGTTAGACTATTCTCTAAACTAAAAAGCCCCAAATGCTGCAACCTTTCCTCATAGGCGAGTTGCTCCATCCTCTTGATCATCTTGGTTGCCCTTTTCTGAACCTTTTCCAACTCAACAATATCCTTTTGGAGGTGAGGTGACCGGAACTGCACCCAATATTCCACACCATAGATTTTTAAAACGGCGTGATGATACCGGCTGTTTTATTTTCAATACCTTTCCTAATGAACCCTTGCATGGAATTTGCCTTTGTCACAGTTGCCGCACACTGGGCCTCCCTGGCTGATGGGAGCGATTGTATATCGAAGGCAGAACACATGCTTTGCAATGCAGAAGCCCCCAGTCCTTGGCATGTCCATTTTTAAAGGATCAGGTAGCAGGTGATGAGAGAGAGTCCCTAAACAGCTGCTGCAACTCAGAGTAGAGCAGACATTATTATTGTTGTTGTTATTATTATTATTTCCATTTATAGACTGCTTACTATCTAAAAGATCTCAAAGCGGTTTACAATAGAATAGACAAGGTACAAAAAGGAAACATACCAAATTAATTTACAAAGCAAAATACATAAACAATATACATATACACATTCATAAACACAGGGTAACAGTCAGAATTTACCAAGGGAAGCCTGTAAGCCGCCCTTCCCACTCTATGAAAGTGTCAGAAAACTGAAATGATGTTGACCATGTAGGAGGGCGACAAGCAGGTAAAAGGCTATTGCTCCCCTGGTGCCGCCATATCTCTTGCCTCTCCTTCCTCCCGGGGTGGGTGGGTGATGGGAGTGCTAGGCTAGGTGGGCAAATAATGCTTTATAGGGCAACACCAGCGCCAGTCAGTGAATAAATACAGGTCCCTGCCCCATTGAGCTTACAATCAGTGGGAAAAGATGATGGAGCAGAATCACGAGAGAAAGAGAGAAGGGAAACAAGGCATCAATGCAAACAAACAGAGTTATGTATGAGTTATGTTACATTTATTATCAGCCGCTCTATTTGTCTGAACAATGAGAAATTTCAGGGACAGCTGATCTGAGTTGTCCCCAGCATCTAGGGCTGGGAGAGACCCTGGTCTGAACCCCCAGAGAGCCACTGCCAGTCAGTGTAGGCGATACTGAGCTAAATGGACCCAGGGTCTGACGCGGTATAAGGCAGCTTGCTATGTTCCTAAGGAGCCTTTACAATATTGTCTTTATTTGCAAGGATGCCCTACGCAACTAAGGGGAGGGGACATTGCCGTAAAAATGATCAGTGTGGGGTGGAAAAAGGTTTTCTCCGTTCCCCATCATTCTCGTGCTTGGAGGCAATCCTATGGGACTGATTCAGGACAGACAGATGGGTGCAGCCTTTCACACCACACCGTTGAACCAATGGAACTCACCGCCACAAGATGCGGTGAAGGCCACTAGCTTTGGCAGTTTGGAAAGGGGGTTCGGCAGATCCGCGGAGGAGAAGGCTATCGATGGCTACCGGTCATGATGGCTACATGCTAGCCCCAGGATCAGAGGCAGTTACTGTTGGGGAGCCACAGCAGGGGGTGAGGGCTGTCGCTTGTGGGCTTCCAGAGGTGTCTGGCTGGCCATTATGAGATAGCAGAATGGGGAATAAGGGGGTACCATTGGTCTGATTGGAGAGGACGCATCTTATGTTCTCACCATCAGTGATCTGGAAGCAGAGTCCAGGCTGTTCTTGAAAAATCTGGGTAATTTTTTCCTTCCCGCCATTGCCCTCCCTGATTCATCTGTGTAATGAGGCTTCTTAGTGCCCTCTGCTGGGCTCGGAAAGGAGTCAACAGAGAGGACCAGCCTCCTCTCAACTGCTTTTGGCGGGAATGGGACGGAAACCTGAAGAGCAACAGACCTGAAAGGTGGTGGTGTGCCCAAGGCTGTTACACAGGTAAGAAGAGCCAGGCAAGGGGTGGTGGAGACTGACTAGTGAGAAATATTTGTATTGCTTAGCTCTACCTTCTAGCTGCGACGGCTGAAAAGTGGGGGGGGGTGGAATAAGGGGAAGTAACCTCACTGCAATTCGCTTTGCATTGTGCGGCTTGCTGCTATAAACTCATTGTTCCCTTCTCTTCCTGTAACAAAACCTACAACGAAGCTTTGGTACCTGCAACTAGAGATGGGCGAAATTTGATTTCGTTCGCATTTGAAGCCCGATCTATCAGATCTGCGCTTTCCAAAACAATATTGGATTCCTGCATTGAGCAGGGGGTTGGACTCGATGGCCTTATAGGCCCCTTCCAACTCTATGATGCTATGAGTCCATATGACAACCAAAACACAGCCATCCTTCAAAATTCTGACGTACCTGACTTTTGCAATGTAGTTTTCCAACCGAACAATGTTTACAAAAATGCATATATTAGGGGAAAGGATGCATCAAAATGATGAAAACAGCATGCAAACATTATCATCATCATTATTATCGTTACTAATATTTATTAGATACTTTCGTTGCAAAAGCAGCCCGAAGCGACGTACAACAAAATATTATATTAGGAGAAATTGCTTGCAAAACTGTGTACATAAGTCAAAACAGTGTACAAAAAACTGTATACACAAAATTCACACTAAAATGCTGAAGAATTTTGATGAGGATTTCTTTTTAATTGCAAATTGCTGCAGAAATGTGGAGAGCTGAATTTAAAATTGAAAAAATGAGAGAGAGAACAGAAATGGTCAGACCCTTTCCCCCCAACCTGCAACTGAAACAACTCTTTCCCTGCACCCCCTCCATTTCTCTCTCTTTTCCCCTGTGTCAGATTTTTGATTGTAAGATCTTTGGGGCAAGGAATAGCCGCCCCCTTGTACTCTGCAAAGCACCAGCCACACTGGTGGAATGTCCAGAGGAAGGGGATTGAGATGGTTGAGGAGTCTGAAATCCAAATCCTATCAGGATTAGTCGAAAGAGCAGGGCATGCCTAGAGAACAGGAGCCTCTGAAATCCAGTTGCTAGGAATCACAAATAGGGAGTGTTGCTGGGCCTCTGGTGGGCCACTGTGAGAACAGGATGCTGGCTTAGATGGGCCATTGGCCTGATCCAGCAGTCAGGCTCTTCTGGAGTTCTTATCAGCGTCATAATTTTTGTCATCTTATTGGACACAATCTCCACACACACCCCATGCCCAATTTGTGTCTATTTTTCTGCTAGGGAGGATCTGTCGTTGCTGACCTTGCACGATCTCTGCAGTTTTAGAGTCCCATTACCTTTCTTCTAATTGTTTTGCACGGATCAGCAAAGTTATTGCCACATTGTGGGGAGGGGAAGAGAGTCAGCTGTCTGCACAGATTTAGGGTTGTGGCCCCAAAGAGTCGTGAAAGAGGAAGTGTGTTGCAGCCTGCACAGCCTGCATTAACCCTTAAGAAGTCCCCGGCCCAGAGTTTGAGAAACGCTGCAATGAATTTATATGCTCCCCCAAGGAGCTCAAGGTGGCAGACATGGTTCTCCCACTCCTCACAACAATCCTGTGAAGTAGGTGAGGCTGAGAGGAGGCGACTGGCCCAAGGTCACCCAGTGAGCTTCACAACTGAATGGAGGATCTGAAGCCCGGTCTCCCAGGTTCGAATCTGACATACTTCGGTTTCCAAACAGACGAGACTCTGTCTTATCAGTGCCAGGGGAATGAGAGGCCTCTCAAAGGGCGATGCACCAGGGTCGTCGTACCACACCAGTCCTCAATGAGGAGGAGAGCAAGGTAACTTTGGGCACGCTCCAAGACATTCTTTTAATTCAGCTCTTCCAGGTTGAAGCCCTGGCCCTCCAAAGGCTGAAGAGGTTGAGGAGGCAATCCCATAAACGTGTATGTCTTAGACCAGGTGTGGGGAACTTGTAGTTCAGCAACATCTGGCGGGCCACAACTCCCATCATCCCTGGCCATTGGCCATGCTTGCTGGAGCAGATGGGAGTTGTAGTTCAGCAACATCTGGAGGGCCACAGCTTCCCCACCCTTAGACACTTGCAAGGCTGTGTACACACCACCCTTGAAAGCACATTCTGAGCTCATCTTGCCCCAAAGAATTCTGGGAAGTGTAGTTTACCACTCGCAGGCCTACCATTCCCAGCACTCTTTAACAAACGACAGTCCCCAGGTTTCTTTGGTGGGGAGGGAATGTGCTTTAAAGGTCTGGGATGAAGGCAGCCTCAAGTTGGGGGGGGGTTGCTTCTTATTTTGTAATCTCCTCCCCCCCCAAAACCCCCATGAAAATAAAAAGTTAAAAGTTAAAAATATGTATTTTTTTAAAAGGAAAGGAAATGAGAAGCCCTGGTCAATTTCCCACCCCATCCTTGCGTGTGTTTTCATAAGGTTAGCAAGCCAGGCTTCCTAACTCGAGCCCCGGCACCTCTTCCTCATAGGTGGGCCCAGCGGGAGAGGCAGCGACGGCGTTAGAACAAAAAAAACATTCTGGGGAGGGGGCACAGACAGCAGAAAAAAGATCGGGGGGGCACAGAGAAGGCAAAGTATATTTCTAGGTGGGGGTCCTTCTTGGGGGGGCTTCCCCCCCACCCCCCTTTGGCGCCGCCTCCGGGGATTGGGAAAGGGGAGGGGGTGCGCTCCAGGCCAGCGGCTCGCCCGATCTCTCTCCCCCCCCCCCCGGTTCCTGGATCCTTGCGGTTCCTGGGAGGCAAGGCCCTTTCCACAGGCTCGCTTCCCCGGAAAGCCGCTCGGCTCCGTCTGTTGCCGCCCCGCCCATATCCCCCCACCGCCTTCCTTCCTGGGGGCCGGCTCTGCAGCCCCGACGGCAGCGTCCCTTTTCCCCGGCCGCGCTCCTGCACGCAGACGCCGAGGCCGGCTCCTCCCTGATCACGGCACCAAGAGCAACGGCAACAGCCGCTCTCCAAGGACGCACGGAGACGGAGACGGACAGGGCGGGAGGCTCGCCTGGTTCGCGGGCAGAGCCAGGCTTATGGAGACGAGGCCGGGCAGCGGCTGCAGCAGCCGCCGCCCCCACCGACGGCTGGACCTCCGCAGGGGCAGGTGAGCCCACCGTTCCCTCGGAGCTGAAGTCCCCCGCAGAGGGCGCAGCGCGCGAGGGTACCCTTGCCAAGGAGGAGGCGCGGGGTTGTCGCCCCTTCCTCCTCCACCGAATCCGAAGCGAAGTGACTCCGGATTAGGCCGGAGGATGTGGCCCATTCCTGGCTCAGGGTGGGGGCCCGGGAAGAGGAGGGGGGCTGCTTAACGCAGCTCAGCTCGCCTTGGGGCAGACACGGATTTCGGCGACGGAGGAGGGCATGTTCAGCACCAGGGCAAGCCAGAAGCTGCTGCCTTTTATTGAGCCAGACCATTCGCGTATGTAGCTCAGTATTGCCTACACTGACAGACAGCGGGCTCCCCAGGGTTTCAGGCAGGGAACCTTTCCCAGCCCTACATGGGAATTGAACCTGGGACCTTCTGCATGGAAGGCAGGTGCTCTGCCTCTGAGCTAAGGCCCTTCCCCAAATAAGATTATAGTCCTCATTGTTCTGAGCGAAGGACTGTTTTAAATAGGAACCTCCGGAGCTGCGTTATGCTGAGTCAGACCACTGGCCTATTTAGCTCAGTATTGCCGGCACTGACTGGCAGTGGCTCTTCAGGGGTTTCAGACAGGGAGGCTCTCCCAGGCATATCTGGAGATGCCATTGGGGTCTGAACCTGGTGTTTTCTATTGCAACGCAGGTGCTCTGCCACTGAGCTGCTGACAGAGGATGGTTGTTCCTCTGAACTTGTGCAGAGTGCTTTCTGCCATGCTGCTGAGTGCAGTCTACATCTAAGAGGTGGGGAGAGAGAATTGCTTCAATGCCTCTTTTCTTAAAAACTGGCCTTTCCAAACTTTCCCTCTGGACCACTTGGGGTTATTCAGGGGTGGTGGAGTAAGGCCAGGAGACACTCAGCACATGCTCAGAGTTGCTCACAGACATGACAGCTGGAATCCCTGGCATGGCATGAAATGGGAGAGGGTTCACTGCTCCAAGAACAGCCCTGCTGGGTAGGCCAAAAGCATCCTGCTCTCATAATGGCTGATCAAGGAGCCCACCAGCAGTCTCTGCGTGCAGCAGCAACTCTCCCTGTTTGTGATTCCCTGTCTGGGGAAGAGGGTTCTCCAAACAACTCTCAGTGCCCATAACAAACTACAGTTCCCAGGATTCTTTGGGAGAAGCCATGACTGTTTAAAGTGGTAGGATGCTGCTTGAAATGTATGGTTCAGATGGGGCTTAGATGAAGGGAAGGTGCGTCTCCTTATCAAATTTGCAAATGACACAAAGCTGGCCAATGTGTCAGAAGCCAGGAATAAGAGTAAACATGACCTTTGATAGTTTTGGCCTGTTTTTTCCATTCTGTCGACATGAAATTCAACTGACACAAAGGCAAGGTTCTGGATTTAGGTTTTAAAAAATAAATAAACCAAACGTAGTAGGGTGCAGGATGGGGAAACAACTGTCTTCTTAGTATTGCATGTGAAAATGCTTGTAGTTGAGCGTAAACTGAACAGCAGGGTGATTTAACTGCAAAAAAGGCAAATGTAGCGCTGGGCTACGTTAATAGAGCTGTTGTTTCCAAGTCACAGGAAATGATAGTTTCTCTCTTTTTCTGACTTAATCAGACCTCAGCTGGAATCTTGTGCCCAATTCTGGGTGCTGCATTTTAAGAAGGGTAGTGGTTAGAGTGTTGGCCTAGGACCTGGGAGACCAGGGTTCGAATCCCCACACAGCCACGAAGCTCACTGGGTGACCTTGGGCCGGTCACTGCCTCTCAGCCTCAGAGGAAGGCAAAGGTAAAATACCGCTTACCATGAAAACCCTATTTGTAGGGTCGCCATAAGTTGGGATCAACGTGAAGGCAATCCATTTCCATTTTAGACAAATTGGAACAGGTTCAGAGGAGGAGTGATGGAAGGTGGTTGGGGGTCTGGAAAACAGTCCTGTGAGGAGAGGCTGAAGGAATTGGGTGTGCTTCGCCTGGTGAAGGAAATGTGAGGAGGACGTGATAACTACCTGAAGGCCTGCCACATAGATGAGGGCATAGGGCTGTAGCTCAGAAGTAGAGCATCTATTTTAAGGTCCCAGGTCCAATCTCCACTGGCATCTTCAGGTAGGGCTGAGAACTCCCCCTGCCTGAAATCTCGAGAGCTGTTGCTGGTCAGTGCAGACAGTACTGAGCTAGGTGGACTCAGTATAAGTTCCTATGTTCAAGACAGCTATCTGTTGGGGTTCCCGGATTTCCTGCCCTTAGCTGGGGCTTGGACTAGACAGCTTACAAGGCCCCTTTCGAACTCTCCTCTCAGCCACAAAATAACAGGGAGACTACTGACCTACATTACAGGGTTGTTGTAAGACGATGTACGTGCAAAGCACTTTGAGTATTGGGAAGCAGTATATCGCTGCTAAACCAGCGCAGAAGAACTTGCAGAGGCGGAGGAATTGGAGAGGTGGGGAGGGTGACCAAAGATGACTGTCAACAAAAACATTTGCAAGGGTGGAGACCTTCCAAGGTCTTTGACCAGGCCTTTGCAAATCCTTGATTGTGCAATGCCAAATGTTGTTCAGAGTGTATTAAGTGCTGACTGATATATGTAACGCGAGTTGCAGAATCTCTTCTGAAGTCTATGTGAGTACATCCTCTACATGAGTGTGCGTCCGTCCACAAAACCAAGATTTCATTTTCCCAGGGTGAATTACAGTCTGTCCATCTGGACTTTTTTCCTTGCCTTCTCCCAGTTCAAGGGATATTGTGTTTACTCTTTCACCACCCCCACCTGTTGCAAAATCACCATGTTTTGTAAGGAACTTGTGTTAACACTCTGCTGTCTGTTTTGGGCTTGAGGATTCAAAAGGAAAGGCAAGACTTGTATTTTTTCTAGTGAATTTATTCTTAATTTAAAATTATTATTATTATTATTATTATTATTATTATTATTATTATTATTATTATTATTATTATTATTATTATTATTATTATTATTATTATTATTATGGTCACACAGCAGTTCCACAAGCAACTTGAGTGATGGGAGGCTGGCTTTCCAGGCGTTCCCTAGCACTGGTGGGCTGGTGAGGGGGTCTTCGTCTTGTGGGGTGAGACAGGCTCCTGACAACCCTTACAGAGGGTCCTTTCCCTCCTTCTTGTTGCACAGGTCTATGGGATGGAGATTCCCATGCCTTTCCTTGCATTTCCAACTGTCCCTCTTTGGAAGCTGGAGTTCTCAGACGCTCCCTAACACTTGAGACAGGCATGATCTGAGCTTTCTTCCTCCACCATCCCTTGGAGGCTTCCCCTCCCCTTATCTCATTTCTGGTTTCCCTTTCAGGTGCAGCTGCAAGTTGACGGAGGCCAGACTCCTGCCCACATTCCTGCCACCTGCTTAGGGGATAACGGCTTCCCGATGGCAACCCAGGCGACCCCCAAGGACTCGTAAGTATCAGAGTCCCCTGAGTTCTGACTTGGGGAGGACATACTTTGAAAAGAGCCAGGAGAACAGGTCTCTTGACCCTCAGAACCTCTTTTCTGAATCTTGGAATGTGAGAAAGAATGCTGGGGATGCCTTTGACCATGTGCAGAGTGTGTCTTCCTCCCTAAGCCTTTTGGGGAGAAATGTTGTTAATATATGAAGAGTCCCAGCGGTGACAACTCTCATAGATGAGTCCAGTGTTTGCCATGTTAAAAGTGACTGACTGACTGATTGATTGATTGATTGTGGAGGTAAACAGAATTCTTTCCCAGGCAGAAGTTGTTTATCAGCCTGGGGAGGATCTAGCGAAGAGTGTTGTTGGGATGGGGTGAGGGAGGTGCTCTGTGTTCAAAATCCATGAAGGTCACCTTTGGCTGGTCACGGCTTATGGGGGATTTGTGAGGATAAAATGGGACGAGGCTCTGAGCTCCTGAGGGGAAATGTGGGGTACACAGGTAGTTAAAAAATTTCAGGGGTCTTAGGTTGTCATGCATCATTTCATCCCTGGGCTATCCAGGCCCCAAAATACATTTGACATCAACTTCACTTTAATTATTATTATTGGATTGCATCCAATGTTATTCAGGGGACCTCCCGGCTGATTTGGGTTTTTCTGTTCGGGTTTTTTTTGGAGGGTGTATTCTGTAACATATCATGGATGCAATAATGGGGCATTAGTGGTGGATTTATACTGGACCATCCACACATCCTTCTGCTTTGTTAGTTCTGTGAAGCTTCGGCAATGTTACTGCATTATTGCCATGTGGAGGGACATTCTTGTGTTATAGCACAACAAAAGTAGGGCTAAATAACAACCCACAAACCAGACTGTTTTTGGCAGGAAGCGTTACAGGATTTCAGTAGAAAGTTACGGGACAAGCACTGATTTGAAACAAAGCGGTATGTCTGCCCCAAAACTAAGTGGAGTTGCGTATAACCAGCCCAATACCATTATGAGCACAAATCATCATGAAAGCAGAATAAACAAATGATTGGACAGGCCCCTCGTAGAGGAAACCCATTGAAGTTAACGGGCCTGAAAATCTTAGGTCCATTCATTTCAATGGCTCTACTTTGAGTTACGTCTAAGTTAGTGAGATGCATCCCATTATTTCTGCTCTGCCCCTAATGAATTCTGTTTTAACTCCAAATGGGGCCAATTATATAAGCCTTCCTCAATATTGTTTTTAGAAAAGGCAGCTGCAAGGATTTGGATAGGTGTGTCCTCTCAATTTTTTTAAAAGTGTGGTAGGTTATATATTTGAGGAAGGGAAGGGGTGGTTCACACCTGGATTAGTCCAATTACGTGGGTTATGGGATCAGAAGTGTTGAGTTTCCAGATTTCAGGGCAGGTACACAGATTCCTGTTAGCCCTCACTGTCCCCTCCCTCGCTGCTAGCATGTTGGTGACCTACTTCTTCTGCTTCCCTTCTTTTAAAATCTGCAAACAAAAGAGCTCTTCAAAACTTGATTTTCCTGTCCATGTGAAGCACAGGAGGTGGAAACATTTCCTTGTCTGTCAATACACACCGTTTGTGTAAATGGCTCAAGGGGGGGAACTACCACCAGACAAAGACAGCGTACACACCATGCATTTAAAGTGCGATTCCCTGTTCCTGGAAACAGCTGGTTTTGACCTATAAAGCCCTACATGGCTTAGGCCCAGGCTATTTGTCAGACCGTATCTCCTTATATGAGCCTACCCAGGCCCTGAGATCTTTGGGAGAGGCCCTCTTCTCAGTCCCACCACCGTCACAAGTGCGACTGGTGGGGACGCAAGATAGGGCCTTTTCGGCGGCTGCCCCTAGGGTTTGGAACTCCCTTCCGAGGGAGGCAAGAATGGCCCCCTCTTTACTGTCCTTTCGTCGACAGGTGAAGACTTATTTATTCCAGCAGGCTTTTGGAGTAGAAGTTGTTTAAGACAGGACCTCTAGAGGTATCCCGTATTGTTTCATTGTTTGATTACATTGTTCTTAAATTGGTTTTAGGTATTTTTAGGTGATGTTTAATTGTTTTAATGTTGTAATGAGTTTAATTCTATTTTAAATGTAGATTTTTATATACCCAAATTATATGTACCCATTTTTAGTTGTAAGCCGCCCTGAGTTCCAGTTCTGGAAAAAGGATGGGGTATAAAAGATGATGATGATGATGATGATGATGATAATAACTATACGTCCCAGCACCCTTAGCAAACTACAGTTCCTAGGATTCTTTTTTGGGGAGGGGTTGGGGAAGTGCTTTAAATGTATGGTGTGTACTCAGCTAGAGATACCTTGGGCTTATTTGGTTAAATTAGTTGTTTTTCTGTGCTTAAGATGGTTTAAATTCAGCCTTCGCCAAGCTGGTGCGCTCCAGATGTTTTGCACGACAGCTTTGGTCAGCCCCAGTGGTGGGATTGATAATCTAAACCATCCAGAGGGCACCAGGTTGGCGAAGGCTGCTTCAGTTGTTTCCTGTTTTGTGCCCCCCATGGGGAAGGGCAGGACATGAGGACAACAGTGATAATATTAGCAATTCTCTGCCCTTTAGATTTGTTTTGTTTCTGTTCTTTCATTCTTATGTTCTTGGTGGTTCCCCATGTCTTTAGTCACTTTCTGTGCCCCTGCCAAAAAGCCAGAATGTTAAACTGATGTAATGAGAGTATTGCCCCCCGCATCAGTTTGCCCATCCAAGGGAGCAAAAAGTGTTGTATACCTAGTTTTAGGACAGAATCCTATAGCTGAAATCCACTAGCTGAGGGGCTTTAGGATTTGGCAGGGCTCTGGATATGCCAGCTGGGGGGGGGGGGTGTATACCGGTAAGGATAAGATACTCTTGGAGGATAAGGCTATCAGTGGCTACTAGCCAGAGCTTGGAAAAGTTACTTTTCTTGAACTACAACTCCCATCAGCCCCAGCCAGCATGGCCACTGGATTGGGCTGATGGGAGTTGTAGTTCAAAAAAAGTAACTTTTCCAAACTCTGCTACTAGCCCCGGTGGCTAGGTTGTACTTCCACCATCAGAGGTAGTCTGCCTCTGAATACCAGTTGCTGGGACTGGCGAGCTGGGAGAGCTCTGACGTGCTCAAGTCCTGCTCGTGGGCTTCCTGTGGGGGCATCCAGTTGGCCACTGTGAAAACAGGATGCCTCTCTAGATGGCACCTTTGCTCCGATCCAGCAGCCAGGCTCTTTTCATGCTCTTATAAAAATCCAAATGGCACCCTTTCCCCCTGCTAATTCATACGGGGCAGTAAGCCATGTGGAGGCCAGCGCCAACACCTGGATTGCTTGGGCAGCTGACCGGGCCCGCTGTCAATGCCTGCCTAGGGTTCCCTTATTTATTTCTTTTTTGTCCTGACGCTCTGAGTAGTGCCAGGCGGCTGGATCTAGCCACCCTTTTGACTTGCCACAATTCCCCCAACCTTGGGTCACACTGGGGCATTGCAGGAAATAAAAGTAGGTGCCTAGGCCCAGCTGCCCTCATCTATGCTGTGCTCCAATGGAGGGGGGTCACTGAAGGACACTGTACTAGGGGCGGTGGCTCAGACCTGGTGCTGGGCTTGCTTTGTGTTGTCTTCCGGACCTGAACTACTTTTAACTCCTTTTTGAACGTAGCTCAATGATAGAGCACTTGCTTTGCTTGCAGAAGGCCCTGGGTTCAGCCCCTGATGTCTGCAGCTAAAAGAGATCAGGAAGCCGATGATAACTCCCTGAGGCCCTGGAAAGCCTCTGCCGGTCAGAAGAGGCAATACTGAGCCAGCTGGACATATAGTCTGATCTCGCCCTTTATTCAAAACCTTGAGAACTAGAATGTTGGTGTTTTTTTTTAGGGGAAGGGCCATAGCACAGCGCCTGCTCTGTATGCAGGTCTCAGGTTCGGTTGCCAGCATCTCCAGTTAAGGATCAGGATGGCCAGGTAGTAGGGGACGGGGGAAAGACCCTTTATTGCTTGAGACTCTGTTGGAACAGGCAATCCTGAGCTAGATAGGCCAGTGACCTGACTTTGGCCTCATTCACATGGGAGCTGAACTTCGCAGTGAAGATGCAACTTTTGCCATTGCGATAGATTTGCAAGCTTCACACTTCCTACCTTCATATCTGCTGTTTTCCTTTCGCACAAGTAGGCGTTCCTTTGGAAAGGTTTAGTATCACTGTTTCCTTGTGGCCTCACCCCTAAGTTTACTCCCTCCGGAGAATCCATACTGCTAATGGAGAAGGGGGGATTCGTCAGTTTCATTGTTTCTTGTTAATTGGCTGAAGGGGGGAGAGTGGGATGCAATTGACACGAAACTGTATGACACTGGAGAGAGTGAAAGGCAGCTTTTTTGGGTGGCAAAGTGAGAGGGAGCTGGTGATGGGGCATAAGAGAGCCTGCCCACTAAAAAGTAATCGAGGCAAAGCGCCTACACGGAGGAGTGCAGCGAAGCTGAGATGGTATTTTCTTTCCTTTTCACATTAAAATTGGATTGGGTTGATAGGGGAAAACTGTGTGATAGCTACTGATTGCCTGCAACATCATGCAAATTAAACAGGAATGCAAGTAGCACCAATCTCACAGTAAATTGCCGTGTGAACGAGCCCTTTTTGTTGCAGCTGCCTAATGGTGGCTTCTCTTCCCCGAACCAACAGGTTCCATTGTGTGGGGATCATCTTCTTCCTCCTCGGCCTGGGAACTCTCCTCCCCTGGAATTTCTTCATCACAGCTATTCCGGTAGGTATTCTGCTTGAGGCACCTTCTTCTCAGGACATTCCACGGCTGAGCCTCTCACCGCAGGTTAAGCCAGGAAGCCTCACCCTCCTTGCCAACAATGATGCTCTTTGGATTTCTTGTTCTTATTCATTGGAAGCTCTGAATCCAGCTCTACTCTGCTAAGGCAGTTTGCCCAAAATGGATCAGGCCTGCTCTTCTAGAGCCACTTAACCTGAGAGCATATTGATCTATTTTGTGTGAAATTGACATACACACACACAGACAGAGGAATGTGAAATTGACACACACACAAGAATGTGTTCATTCACAAGTGCCTTCCCTCCTCTTTCAGGATTATTGTGTGTGTGTGTGTTTAAACTTCATGAAGATGTGTGTTATTTTTGTGTGTATGTGCTGTATCCAATCATGCAGCTCTGCTGGTGCAACAAATTGCCCTGCTTGCAGTGGAAGGTCACCTCCAGCTCACCAGGTGCCCCTCTCAAAATCAGCTCTGGAAGATTGGGGAACCCTCCAGAGCAGATTTTGAGTATTCATGGGGGGCTGGAGAGGAAATGACGGCCCCATTGCAAGAGTGCAACTCCCCTCACACAACGTTGCAGATAGCTCTATACTTTTTTCACAAAACACACATTTTGTGTGCATTTCCCTGCCCCCCCCCAAAGACATCTGGGTACTTTTTTCAGCCTAGAATTGCACTGCAACATTTGGAGAAGTGCAAAAACCGGTGGATGGCAGTGTTTCAACCCACATGTTGTTGGTTCAGGTTGGTTTGCAATAGAAACGCACACCAAAGCTACACCCACTAGCGTCACAACCTTGGATTACCCCCCATTGAACTCGGCAGGGCTTACGGCTGAATAGGCAGGCCGAGGATCTCGCTGCTCACTGTAGCAGATCCAGTTTCTGGGCATAACACAGCCTCTCCTAAGGCAAGGGACTGAGGTACAGTGCCTGCTTCTGGCTTACTTGGGAGCAAGTTGCCTTAACCGAAAGCTTCAGGAAGGGCAGAACTGTCCATTTTGGTTTCTCTCGTTTTCCAGCTCTTAAATTCAGTTTCTCCACATTTCCGCATCTGTTTGCAATTAAAAAAAAAAAGGTCCACGTGAAAATTCATCAGCATTTTAGTGCGAATTTCTCTTGAAATATACAATTTGTATGCAGTTTTGTCTAATACTGTATACATATTTTTGCAAAGCAATTTTCTCTAATGCAATTCATGTTTGTATGTCCTTTTCACGAACATATGCATTTTTATACATGCTTTAGTACATGCGTATTGATACAAATTACCCATCTTACCGAACTGGACAACTGCACCGCAGATTATTTTGGTTTGGAAGTTTAATGCTTTCTTTCTACCTTTATGTATACACTTTTCCTGCTTTCTCTTCATAGTAGGGGTGGGGAACCTTGAGCCCTGGGGGCCAAATGTGGCCCTCCCGCCCTCCCAATCTGGCCCTCAGGATTCTCCCCATGCCACGCCCCTCACTGGCTCTGCTTTGTACCCTCCTGGAGTGTTTTTGCCTGGCTGGGACACGTCCTTGAAACTCTGATCATGCCCCTTGTTTGCTTGGATGGAGGATAGAGATGGGTCTGAGAGTGTGGGTAGAAACAAGCCTGCCATACAAAGCAGTGATGGCTGGTGGCTCCCATGTCAGTGGGGCAATGGACTCTGCTCAGGGTTTTAGTTCGAGTTCCTTGAATAAATTATTATTATTATTATTATTAACAACAACAACAATAGAATAGTAGAGTTGGAAGCAGCCTGTAAGGCCATCCAGTCCAACCGCCAATCAATGCAGGAATCCAAATCAAAGCATTCCCGACACATGGCTGTCCAGTTGCCTCTTGAAGGCCTCCAGTGTCGGAGAGCCCACTACCTCTCTAGGTCATTGGTTCCATTGTCGTATGGCTCTAACAGTTAGGAAGTTTTTCCTGATGTTCAGTCGAAATCTGGTTTCCTGCAACTTGAGCCCATTATTCCATGTCCTGCACTCTGGGACGATTGAGAAGAGATCCCGGCCCTCCTCTGTGTGACAACCTTTCATGTACTTGAAGAGGGCTGTAATAAATACCCACCCTTCATCAGAAAGTCCCAGGGCAGGTAACAACAATGTAAAATACAATCTTAAAAACAGTTTGAAACAAATTAAAATCACAACTAGACAGAGTCCTAAAATCTCTCTCTCAAGTGTCAAAAGGCCAGGGTGATAAGCTGCATCTTCAGCATACGAGAAAAGCGGTATAATTTATATCCCACCCTTCCTCCCAGGGCAGCAAACAGCAAACAATAAAACCATAAAAACATCTTAAAAACAAAGGTAAAATTTGCAGTTGTTGCTCCGCCCCCTTTTGCCTCCAATCCCACCCACCATTGGCATGTCCTCTCTCTCCCTGCCCCCACCCCAGAAGATTGCCCGGCAGGAGAATGCAGCCCCTGCGCTGAAAAAAGGTTCCCTGCTCCTGCTCTAAATCATGGTTTACCCTGATGTCTAAATGCAGCCCATGTGTTTGGTAGTGTATCCTCCCGAGATTTCTGCCCCAAAGCCCTGACTGTACTTTTGGGCAAGGGAGATGAGAGGGAAGACTCCTTGAGGGTGTCTGAACTTCTTTTGTAATTGCTGCACGTTGTGAGGTTTGAGCCCAGCTCTAGAGGGAAGGGATCAAGTTGGGGGCTGAGCCAAAGATGGCCAGCCCTGGAACTTGCATTGAATGCATGGCTAGAGCATGCGCAAAGTGTCCTTGTGCCCATGCCATTGAGTACCCTCAGGGAGCCTACATGCATCTGGGTTAGGAAGAGCTTTAAGGGTCTGTCTTGCTTCAAGGAAAGTCTGGCCCCCTCTCTTGGGAAATGTTTTTAATGCAGTTCAAGTGTTTAATGATGTTGTTATTCTTGTTTTTAACGTGAGCCGCTTTGAGTTTTCAACTTGGAAAAAAAAGAGCAACTAGTAAATACAAATAATAAATAAACTAACGTCTCTCGTGCACCCCAAGGTATAATCCTCTCATCAGTATTTTCAGACTCGGCTCATAGCAGGGAACTGCTCAGTTGGCGAGGAGGACGGGAATCGGACCGCCCTGGGCCTTGAACCTGCGCCCCGCTGCAGCGATGACTTTAACTTCAGCAACTGGCTGGCACTTCTGTCTCAGCTGCCTCTGCTGCTGTTCACCCTTCTCAACTCCCTCCTCTACCAATGGTGAGACACCGGGCTTCTTCTTCTTCTTCCTCTTCTTCTTCCTCTTCTTCTTCTTCTTCTTCTTCTTCTTCTTCTTCTTAATAATAATAATAATAATAATAATAATAATAATAAAAAAAAAACTTATATCCTGCCCTTCTTCCCAGAAGGAGCCCGGCACAAAACACTAAAAAGTCTTTAAAAATCTCAAAAACAGCTTAATTTTTTTAAAAATGAAACATCTTAAAAACATATTTTAAAAAATTCTTCAAAAACAGCTTAAAAAGCAATTTCAAAACAGACACAGGCTGGGATAAGGTCTCTACCTAAAAGGCTTGTTGGAAGAGGAAGGTCTTCAGGGGGTGCTGAAAAGATAACAGAGATGGCGCCTGTCTAATATTTAAGGGGAGGGAATTCCAAAGGGCCGGTACCACAGCGCTAAAGGCCCTATGTTGTGCAGAACAGACCTCCCAATGAGATGGTATCTGCAGGAGGCCCTCACCTGCAGAGCGCAGTGATCGACTGGGTATATAAGGGGTAAGACGATCTTTCAGGTATCCTGGTCTCAAGCTGAATAGGGCTTCGTGTACCAAAACAAGAAGCTTGAACTTAGCCCCCTCCCTTAAATTGCAGCGAGGGGATCATGACTGGAAGTGTGGCAAGGGGGAGGAAGTATCTGACCTCCCCCCCACACACACACAGTTCCATCATCCCACTATAAATCCCTGCAGCATGGGGTTGGATCAAGAGGAACTGCCTGCCAGGGTACAGAATGTCATTTTTAATGGCATCGAACTAGGCTCTGCATAAAATAGACCCACTGAAATTAATAGACCTAACTTAGTCATGTTGACTGACTTTTCTATGGGTCCCCTCTGAGTAGGGCTAACACTAGGTGCAACCATTAAGTTTCTAGCGTTTGTAAAATCAAAGATATCAGGCAAAATTTCTATGGACCCCAGAATGCTGTCTGCAGACTTGTTGGCACTACCAGGCTAAAGTGCTCTGTAAGGGATGGGTCATGGCAAAGTCTTGATTTTGATCGTACTTGCCCTTGCAGCCACCCTGTGAGGTAGGCCTGCCGTTGTTTCCATTATACGCAGGGGGAACTGAGGCAGAGAGAGAATGTCTTGCCGTTATTCTTTCAGTGACTATGCGAGAGGGGTGTAATTCGAATTGGGGTCTCTCAGGCCCCAGCCAGCCTCTTGAGCCACTGGATCGCGAGAACAAAGTCTAACCTGGCCAGACTGTAAAAATCCCAAGGTATATAAAGCAGAATTTCAGAACAGAGTCAAGGTGTGACTATTAGTATATAAAGCCCTCAGCAGACTGAGATCAGTTTACTTGACGGATAGCCTTACTCCACATGCGCCCACTTGGATGTGTCGATCTGTGGAACTGGCTGTTTTACAAGTGTGTGGTGAGGCAGTGGAATCCGCTCCGGGTTTCAGTTCGAACTTTCAAGGTGCTGTCCAAGGTGCTTCAGCCTTGGACAGCACTTTGAAAGTTCGGACTAAAACCTGGAGCTGATTCCACTGATGTAGAGCCACCAGCCACCACTGAGTGCCACATAATGTTTGTTCCGCTCTTGCCAGGAATCCAGCCTTCAGTGTGGCAGCACCTGCTCTCTGGAACTCCCTGCACATTGACGTTAGGCAGGCAGCTTCGCTGTATTCTTTTTGGCACCTGCTAAAAACTTTCCTGTTTTGCAAGCCTGCCCAGACGCGTAATTTTATTATGTATAATTGTTTTAAAACTGCTGTTTTTTATTTATGTTTGGATAAATTGTATGTTGACTTGTTAACGTTTGCTTTTTATTGTTTTTTTAATGAAAAAATATTCATATAAAACACGGAGAGGTTTCTGTTGATTAAGTGGTATATAAATCTTATTAAACAGATAATAGTAGAGTCGAGTCAAAGGGATGCCCCTAACAGTCAGTCTCATAAGATGGAGCCACCAATCTTATTGGTTTTTCTTAGTTGCCTGCCCTGTTTATCCCCTAGCTCAGTGGAAGAGCATTTGCCTTTCATGGACAAGGTCCCTGGTTTGACCCCAGCAGCATCTCCAGGAAAAGGGCTGGGACAGAATCGCTGCTTGAGATCCTGGAGAGTCGCTGCTGGTCAGTGTAGACACTTCTGAGTTAGATGGACCAATGACTTGACTCAATATAAGGCAGCTTCCTGTTAAAACCAGCCCTTTATTCAGGACCCTGTGGACTAGAAACTTCCTTTATTTTGAAGGGAAGGGCCATAGCTCAGTGGTAGAGCATCTGCCTTCCACGCTGGAAGGTTCCAAGTTCAATCCCCGGCATCCTTGGGTAGGGCTGGAAGAGATTCTATGCCTGAAACGGTGGAGCGCTGCTGCCAGCCAGTGTGAGTTAGATGGACCAGTGGCCTGACTCAGTATAAAGCGGCTTCCTGTGCTCCTTCCTCCATCCAAGTTGGTTTCCTTCCTTGCCCGCTTCTCTTAGCTGCCCACCCCCATCCGGCTGTATCCAGGCGATGCGCCCTTTTGAGCATTGAACATTCTCTTTTTCCATCCCTGCAAAGCGTTCCAGACAAAGTGCGCGTCCTGGGCAGCCTAGTGGGGATCCTGTTCCTCTTTGTGCTGACAGCTGTCCTGGTCAGGGTGGAGATGTCGCCCCAGAGTTTTTTCTCCATCACCATGGCCAGCGTCTGGTTCATTAACTGTGAGTTTTTGTGGGGGGTGGGGTGGGGGGCTGGCTTTGCCCTGCCAGAGCAATAAGGCCTTTGCCCTCTGCTCCTACCGTCGATATCTGTGGCGTGGGGCACAGCTGCGTTTCACTTTGGAGAAGAGAGCGACTGAGAGGCAGGGTGGAACAGTGGATAGAGTGTCGGCCTACCGTCGGGAAGACACAGGTTCAAATCCACGCTGGGCCATAAAGCTTGTAACCTTTGTCAATTTTTCTCAGAGTAGACCCGTTGAAATTAATCAGCATGACTAACCAAGGCCTATTCATTTCAATGGGTCTATCCTTAGTAGAGCCTACGGCCATACTACCCTGAACATGCCCAATCTCGTCTGTACTCAGAAGCTAAGCAGGGTCTGGCCTGGTTCATACTTGGATGGGAGACTGCCTGGGAATACTGGTTACCATAAGCTTAGATAAGGAAGGCAATGCTAAACCACCTCTGAATACCTCTTAACATGAAAACCCTGTGAATATATCCAAAAAAGATTCATGGGGTCGCCATAAGTTGTAATCGACTTGAAGGCATTTAACAACAACAATCCTTAGTAGACCTTTGTTGGATACTAACCACTGGATGACCTTTGGCCTTAGTTGGATATTAACCAATGAGGTGCGCCTGGTGCCAACACTGTTATCTTTTCAGCAGCAGGTTAAGACTTTCCTCTTCTCCCAGACATTTTAGCATGTGTATTTAAATTGGTTTTTTTTAAAAAAATGTGTTTTTAAATTTGTATATTTGTTTTTAATGTTTTAATTGTAAACCGCCCAGAGAGCTTTGGCTATGGGGCGGTATACGGATGTAATAAATAAGTAAATAACCACTGGATGACCTTTGGCTCGCTCTCAGCCTGGCCAGCCTCATGGGGTTGATGTGAAAATAAAATGGAGGCGGTGGGAGCCATGCATGCCACTCTGAATTCCTGAAACGAAAGGTGGGATAGAAATGTGATTTTAAATTTATTTGTTTATGATGACATTGATATATCACCTTTCCTCCAAGGAGCTCAAGGTGGTGAACAAATATGGTTCTCCTCCCTCTCCATTTTATTCTCACAACAACCCTGTGAGGTGGGCGAGGCTGAGAGACAGTGATTGGCCCCAAGGTCATGGCTGAGTGAGGATTTGAACCTTGATCTCCCATGTCCCAGCGTGGCACTGTTAACCATTACACCACAAAAGCTCTAAAAGGCTGAAGGAGGATGTGATAGCACTCTTCAAATACCTGACAGGCTGTCACACTGAGGACAACAAAGTCTTGTCCTCTGCTCCTGCCCCACAGGGCAGGACTAGGTCTGAGGGGCTTAAATGACAGAAGGGGAGATTTTGCTCAAGCACTGGGAGACTCAACGTCTTGGTGGCAAGAGGAGTTTGATGATGGGACAGTGACTGAAGGCAGGTGTGGGGAACCTGTGGCCCTCCAGATGTTGCTGAACTACAACTCCCATCAGCCCCAGCCCCTGCAAACAGGGAAGATGGGAACTGTAGTTCAGCAATGTCTGGAGGCGGTGGCTGCTGGCGGCTCCGTGTCAGTGGGGCAGTGGAATCCACTCCAGGTTTCAGTCTGAACTTTCAAGGAGCTGCCCAAGGTGCTGAACCCCCCAAAATAAGTTCAGCACCGTGGGCAGCTCCTTGAAAGTTCAGACTAAAACCCAGAGTGGATTCCACTGCCCAACTGACATGGAGCCCCCAGCCGCCACAGTTGTCGTTACTATCATCATCATCATCTGCTAATCCCTCAGACTCGCTCCTTGCCTTTTGCTAATGATAACAGTCCTGCTGTCCATTGCTCTTGTAAACAACTTAAAAATACAATATTAAAAACAGTTTAAAACAAATCACAGTCACAAGAACAGGGTGGCTCTGATATATAGATGATAGACAGATGGATATCTCAAGTGTCAAAGGCCAGGGTAAAGAAATGTGTCTTGAGCATGTGACACAAACTGTACAATGAAGGGGCCAAGCCAACCTCTGTGGGGAGGGAATTCTGCCACTTCCTCTAGTTGAGGAGACAGGTCGCCCATGAGGGAATGTGGCCCTTGATGGGCGAGGGGAGGGTAGCCCACCCAGCCGCGGTCTAAGGCTTGCTCCCAGGCCATGTGAGCTTTTAAAGATGAGCATGCCAGTGAGCATGTTTGCAGCCCATGCTCTAACTGCCTCCACCTTCCTCCTCTCCTCTCGACAGCCTTCTGCGCTGTCCTGCAAGGCAGCCTCTTTGGGCAGCTGGGATCTTTTCCGCAGAGCTACAGCACCGTCTTCCTGAGCGGCCAAGGAATGGCCGGGACGTTTGCAGCCATCGCCATGTTGCTCTCCATGGCCAGTGAGTATCATGAGCCCGTTGCCTACTCATTCCTGCTAAAAGCACGCAGTCACCTGTGGGCCCTGTGTGAGGTTCCACCTCCCCGTTTCTCCTTGGGCCTCTCACTTCCTCATCTCTCTTGCCTCACCTCTCCCTTCATTCAGGGCTTTGCCTCTGAGGTGCACTAACATATAAACTGTTATTTTTGAATGCAATCTGCATTAGAGTAAAAACAAAGCAACGCTCTGCAGTTTTCTGTGTGCTGCAGTGCCCCGGCCTCTGAATTCCCTGTCCCCAAGCTGCTAATTCTTCAGTCTCTCTCCTTGCCTTTTGTTCCTGCTTCCTGATAACACCCCCCACATTCCTTGCCCCTCCTGTGTGAGGGGTCCCCCTCCCTGCAGCTATACTAATTTATCACTTCTCCTGCCAAAATTGCTCCTGCTTGTCTACGTCCTGTTGGAGGTGTCTTCACCCTGAACGGTTGGAATATTTGCGAACATTCCGTGGTGTCACATAAGCTTGGCCAGAGGCTGAGAGAGGCTCGGAGGTGATAAGGCAGTGTTTAAGTCATTTTTTAAAAAATAATAAGGTATGTAATGGGGAAAATCAGCACGTTCTAGCACTTACTGTCACCCCACACACCACCATGGGTTGTGTCTAAGCCCCGGGAACTTTCGCCTCATAGTGTGGGGGAAAGTGTGCCCTCTGTACACTGTGCATCCCATCTTGTCTCCTTTGGCTTTTCAGGTGGCGTGGATGCGCAGACATCTGCTTTGAGCTACTTTGTCACTCCCTGCATTGGAACCCTGATCTCGATCATCTGCTATATCTTGCTGCCCCACAAGGTGAGCGGAAGCCCTCTTTCCCCCCACCCTCCTCTTGCCCCACCCTCTTCACCCTGGTTTTATGGGGGAGAGCCTTCCACTGGGTTGGACTTGATGGCCTTATAGGCCCCTTCCAACTCTACTATTCTATGATTCTATGGGTTTGAGGGAAGGAAGAAATTAGTGGGCCCTAGTCTAATCCCCTTTAAATATGTTTAACTGATTTTAGATTTGTGGATGCCTACTTACATGTTCCTTGCACTGAATTATTGGATTTTATTGTGTATATTTATATTCCTCTGTTGTACACCGCCCAGAGAGCGATGCTAGTTGGGCGGTATAGAAATTCAACAAATAAATAAATAAATAAAAGCTATCTAGTCCAGGGTTCCCGAACTGTGGCCTGCGAGCTCCATTCAGGTGGTCTCTGGCCTGTCTGTGGATCTGTGGTTGAAGAGAGGCATCAGCACTGGCAGTGGGGGAGAATATCCGCTAAATCGGACTTAGTACTGGATTTTGACTGAATCCAACAGTCTGTTACCTTTGCGTACTGATTTATTGCGGTGGGTTGTGGCTGTAATTGGCACTGATTTCTTGCAGTGGGTCACAGCTGTGATCAGCATGGATGTTTTGCAGTGGGCCGCGGCTGTAACCGGCATGGATTTTTGTTTTGATTCCCTTCCCCCCCGATTTTACGTAATTATCTTCATAATTCCCTCTAAATTGATGTGTTCGTAACAGTGTGTTGGTGTAATAAATTGGAAAAACTAAACCGCGTGGAACACCATGATCATTTACATAAGCATTTACGTTAAAATGTCTGGATTTTTTTTTCACAGCAACAACAAAAACAAGACAGTGGATTGAATCGGCCAGTGCAAAAAAAGGGTGGATCAAGTGCAAAAAAAGGGCGGATTGGGATTGAATGACGGACTATCGGAATACGAGTGGATCGGAGCTAGATAGCGAACCCCATCCCTCGCATTAAATATTGATTTTTAATTGCATTTTTATTGCTTCTTGGTTGCCTGTGGAATTCAAATTGAAATGCAATAAAAATACAAAACATAAGAAAAGTAAAAGAAGCCATAAAAATAGAATTAAAAACCATACAAAGCACGGCACAGTTTTCAAGTGGTCCATGGGAAAAAAGTTTGGCAGCCATTGATCTAGGCTAAAGGCATGCAGATAATTCAGCTCTCCCTCCCGCATACGCCTGTCCTTTTTATCGCCCACTTGTACGGCAAAGGAGTCGCTCTCTGGGCGTTTTCAAACTGCCACTCTTTCAGGGGTGGGATGCAATCGCATATTCTGACTTAATCCAAGTTGCACAGTCAGTTTGGAACTCTTGCGCAACAAACTCCCTCTCCCCCCGCCCCCTTGCCAAAAGTAGGATTTTTGTCATTAAGGAGAAGGTACTGTCTGTCCTGAATCTATCCTGGATGCATCTGGCTTGATGGGTCCCGGAGACTGTGTGGGGCTTAACATCAGAAGAACCTGGCTGCTAGATCAGGCCAGTGGCCCATCTAGTCCAGTTTCCATGTCTCACAGTGGCCGGCCAGATGCCTCCATGGGAAGCCTGCAAGCAGGACCGGAGCAGAACAGGAACTCTCCCCACCTGTGATCTGCAGCAAGTGGGATTTGGAGACACACTGTCTCTGACAGGGGAGGGAGAACCTAGTCACCGTGGCTAGCAGGGTTTGCAGAGTTTGCTTCCAGAGAACCGGTTTATTGCGCATTTGTTTTGATTTGTGTGTGGGGAGGCTAGACAGCATTGTAATCCCGTTGTAATTTCCCGTGCATTCTTCACACAGCTTATACTGTGGGATTTGCTCCTCCAAGCGATGGCCACCAGCTTGGATGGCTGTGAAAGAGGGTCAGACAAATTCATTGATAAGGCTATGTTCCACTGTCCGAGGCAGTGTGCTGCTAAATACCAGTTGCTGGAAACTGCAGGAGGGGAAAGATGTTCTTGCACTCAGGTCCTGCTTGTTGGTTTCTCATTGGGGGCATCTAACTGGCCTCTGTGAGGACAGGATGTTGGACTAGCTGGGCCATTGGCCTGATCCGGCTGCCGGACTCTTCATTGGTTCCTATGCATGACGGAGGGTACTTGCCTTCACGCCCTGCCTGTGGGCTTCTTAGAGCCCACAGAGGAGGACCAGGATCTCTTCTCGATCGTCCCAGAGTGCAGGACACGGAATAATGGGCTCAAGTTGCAGGAAGACAGATTTCGACTGGACATCAGGAAAAACTTCCTAACTGTTAGAGCCATATGACAATGGAACCAATGACCTAGGGAAGTGGTGGGTTCTTCAACACTGAAGGCTTTCAAGAGGCAGCTGGACAGCGACCTGTCAGGGATGCTTGAATTTGGATTCCTGCATTGAGCAGGGGGTTGGACTGGATGGCCTTACGGGCCCCTTCCAACTCTACTATTCTATGATCTGATTGGCCACTCTGAGAACAAGATGCTAGACTAGATGGGCTACTGGGCTCTTTTGATGTTCTTAATCTTATCACCCAACCGTGTAGGGGTTAGGGAGATCAGATAACCCCCCCTACCAACTGCAATCTTGGCTCCCTTCTTTCTCTACAGGAGTTTGCCTGTCACTACCTGGACAAGAGAACCCAGGAAGAACCAGGCTGCGAGCTGGAGACCAAGGCTGGACTTCTCTCCCCTGGTAAGCAGGCTCAAAGGAAAGAGGGAGCCGGGTCAGCCGGACTGCCCTGTTGAGAGGCCTCTCAAATGTTGCCTTGGAGCCAATTCACACATTTAAACAGTAGTGTAGTGGCAAATCCAGTGGTGCAGGGTCCCTTCATGATAGTCACAGCCACGCCCATCCCTTTTTTTGCTGCTGGGTTGAGAATAAGATCCTTGTTAATGCCTTCTCCCACAACAACAGACGTCCCTAGGAGCCGATAAGCCCCAAAGAGGAGAGTGTTAGCTACTGAAAAGAGTCTTCTCATTGGCTGACTCACCTCCTTTTGCTCTGATTGGCTCCAATCAGCAGGAAAGGACAAGGAAGCATGTTAGAGGACTCTTCTCAGTGGCTAATGCACTCCCCTTTCATGCTGATTGTCTCATAGGATGCTGGAGACATGGGGACCCTGCTCCCCAAAATAAGGAGTCTAAGACCCCCCAGAGACCCTGGACAACTACACCACTGCATTTAATAAAGGAGGGCAGGGTCAGGGAACCTGGTGCCCTCCAGATGCTGCTCGACCGCAACTCCTGTCAGCCCCAGCCAGCATGGCCAATGTTTATGGATGATAAACTAGTCCTGCAACATCTGGAGGGCCACAGGTGAGCCATCCCAGGCATGTGTTTGTCAGCCTGATTGGCATCTAGGCCAGTGCTTCCCAAACTTTTCCCCCCAATGGGCCATTTGAAAATTGCTGAGGTTACTTGGTGGGACCTCTTCATGATTTTTATCATTGCTGTGTGGTTTATTTAATTATATGTTTGTTGCTTTTTTTTATTTCTTATATTTTATTGTATTCCGTAGAATTCAAATTTTAATCCAATGTAAGAAAGAAAAGAAGCCATTAAAATGCAATTGTAAATCAATATGGATAATTAATATGATGGATGTGGCGTCTTCAGCCACAAACCCACACACATGCCACGGACCACCTGGATGAAGCTCTAGTGGTCCATGGGTCATGGTTTGGGAACCCTTTATCTAGACAAATTACAAGTTTTTTTAAAAAAACAACTCTAGGTTCAAACGATATTATTATTATTATTAGGTTGTATTTAATGTTAGTCCCATTCAGAGTAGACCCATTGAAATTGATGGATGTAACTAACTTAAGACCATTAATTTTATTAGGTCTGTTGTGAATATAATTTAGTTAGATACTAAAATTACTTACAGTTGTTGTTTAGTAATAATTAAATGCATATGGCTGCTCATCAATACAGTTCTCAAGGTGACTTATTAAACAAAGAAACAAACATCATTCAGCAACTAGAAAAACAAAATGCCATATTTAAAGCAACAGAAATGATTAAAAATAGCAGCATAAAGCTTTCCCCTAGCAGAGACAGAATGAAAAAAATCTGCAACTCTGCTTAAAGGCACACTAAAAGAGTTTTTAAATAAAAACAACTGATACACTGGCCGACATAAATGCCTTTCACGGCGAGACCATCTTACCCAACGGGATCTGGAAGCTTGGAGGGCACAGTGGGATGAAGAAAATAGATTTGGGTGGGGCGAACAAGGCAAAGAGGTCAGAAGTGGATGAGGCAGGTGGGCTTCTGGAATTATTTTTAAATTTTTATTTATTATTTATTTCTTTGATTTGTTACTTGATTTATATCCCGCCTTTCCTCCCAGCAAGAGCCCATTATTATAAAGGTGGTCAGGCATAGATAACAGCTGAGTGGCTAGTCCAGGCGCAGAAAACTTTTGGCCCTCCCGGTGTTGCTGAACTACAACTCCCCATCAGCCTCAGCAAGGATGGCCAATGGCCAGGGACGATGGGAATTATAGTTCAGCAACATCTGGAGCGCCAACGGTTCCCTGTGGGAAGCCCATAAGCAGTATCTCGTGCATCAAGCTCTTGGGCAGACGGGAGAGGTGAGGGAGAGAGATCTCTCTATCAGCGGCAGCTGGGGGCTCCATGTCAGTGGGGCAGTAGAATCCGCTCTGGGTTTTAGTCCGAACTTTCAAGGAGCTGTCCAAGATGCTTCAGCGTGGAACCACCAGCTGCCATGGCTCTGTATGTAGAGGGAGGGTAGCAGGCTGTTAGAGCCTGCAAGGTTACTCGACTTTGGCCATGTGCTGATTCGCTCGCTTTCCTGTTCCGTCTCCAGAGGGTGGTGTCACCGTTGTGCCAGACAGTTCCCAAGGAGAATCGCTGGGCTTGAGTAATGGAAGTATCCTAGCCTTGGAGCAGGAAGACTCAAAGTGTCCCCTGGAGACGATGAATGGGAACAGAGGGGCAGGTCTGCCTCCAACAAAACCGTCAGTCCTAGGCGTCCTCAGGAAGGTAGGAACTGTAACTGTAGTCTTGGGGTAAACTACATGGGAAGAATGCACTTGGAAGCGGTAGTTCAGTGGTAGTGAATGCCCCAGTCTTCGGCACCTTCGATGAAAAATGATTCAGATAGCACAAGGAAAGGGAACTGACTCTGGCTGGCAGGCCAGATCCTTACATCCTTCCCCCACCCCCTGCAAGCCAACTTTGACAGGAGGGTGGGGCCAGCCACCTGCCAATCACTTGACTTCACAGTGACGCCCGGTGACCTGTTTTTTCTTTGCCCGCACACTTTGAAATCAGACTGCGCGGGCAAAGGCGCTGTGCTTTGCAGGCAAGTGTCTGATGGTCAGCTGATCGGCGTCAGGGCCTGCAAACCCCTGTAGTTTGTGAAGGGTGTTGAGAGCTGTTAGGAAACCATTCCTTTCCCTCACAGAGCGACAATTCCCAGACTTCCTTGGGGAGAGGGATTGATTGTTTAAACCGCTTTGGGGATTGTAGCTCTGTGAGGGGGAATGGGGACCTCCTAACAACTCTCGGCACCCACAATAAACTAAGTTACGGTTTTTAAAAGTGGTATAAGAGTACTTTCGATGCACAGAGCAGATGGGGCCGGAACCTGTTCCAACGTAGGTTTATTTCAGCAGTTTCTGATTTTCTGCTTCCTGGGCCTGGTCTCGAGGAGTCCCTGGACCCACCGCTTGTGTGAAATGGGGAGGAGGGGTGTAACAGAAGAAGGAGGGGCGGAGTGCCAAGGGTGATGGTTTTGCTAGTGGTGAGCTCTCACTCTCTCCCGCTTGCTTCTTCTGCCTTCCCGCCACAGATCTGGCAGCTGGCCTTGTGCATCGTCCTGGTCTTCTCCGTCACCCTGTCCGTGTTTCCTGCCATCACGGCCAGTGTCGTCAGCACCTCTGGGAACGACACCTGGAGTGAGTGATGGGGGAGGGATCCGAGAGGGGAGGGCTGGCCCTTGTGTGCTAGAGGTGGCTCGAGACTAGAACCCCGCAGAAAGGTCCTCACTCGGTGATAGAGCACCTGCCTTGCCTGCGGAAGGTCTCGGGGTTCAATCTGCAGCATCTCCAGCTAGCTCTGGGAGTGTCCCCTGCCTGGAGAGCCGCTGACAGCCAGGGCAGATGACGCTAAGCTGATGGACATAAAAGCCTGCTGGATCAGGCCAGTGGCCCGGCTAGTCCAGCATCCTGTTCTCGCAGTGGCCAACCAGGTGCCCACAAGCAGGACCTCTACGTGCAAGAGCACCCTTCCCTCTTGCAGCTTCCAGCAACTGGCATTCAGAAGCATACTGCTTCTAGCCACGGGGTCAGAGGATAGCCATTTTGGCTAATGATAGCCGTATCCTCCACGAATTTGTCTCATCCTCTTCTAAAGCCATCCAAGTTGGTGGCCATCCCTGCCTCCTGTGGGAGGCAGCTCCACAGTTTAATTAAGCACTGTGTAAAGAAGGGCTTCCTTTTTTTCTGTCCTGAGTCCTCCAACAAATTGTCTGAGACAGGTCAGCAGTTTTTGTTCTATGAACTGGGGCATTGCTAACTGGGGAAGGGCCGTAGCTTGGTGGCAGAGCACCTGCTTTGCATGCAGAAGGTCCCAGGTTCAATCCCTGGCGGGATCTCTAGGTAGGGCTGGGTGAGACCCCTGCCTAAGACCTTGGAGAGCTGCTGCCAGTCAGAGGAGACAGCACTGAGCTAAATGGACCAACAGTCTGACTCTGTGTCAGGCAGTTTCCTGTCTTCCTGGCACCTGCTTTGCACAGAGAAGGTCCCACTTTCAGTCCCTGGCATCTCCGGTTGCAATGATCAGGGAACAGGAGATGGGGAAGACCTGTCTTTGCTGAGATCCTGGACAGCTGCTGCCAGTCAGACTAGACAATACTGGGCTAGGTGGGCAAAACGTCATCTGACCTGGCATAACGCAGCTTCCTAATCCTACCTCTGCAAAGGAAGTGAGCAGTGGGGGGGGGGATGAGGGATTAGAATAATAGAATAGTAGAGTTGGAAGGGGCCTATAAGGCCATCAAGTCCAACCCCCTGCTTAATGCAGGAATCCAACTTACAGCATACTCTTGAAGGCCTTCAATGTTGGAGAGCCCACCACCTCCCTAGGTCATTGGTTCCATTGTTGTACCGTTCTAATAGTTAGGAAGGTTTTCCTGATGTTCAGTTGAAATCTGGCTTCCTGTAACTTGAGCACATTCTTCTGTGTCCTGCACTCTGGGACGATCGAGAAGAGATCCTGGCCCTCCTCTGTGTGGCAACCTTTCAAGTACTTGAAGAGGGCTGTCATATCCCCCTCAGTCTTCTCTTCTCCAGGCTAAACATGCCCAGTTCTTTCAGTCTGTCCTCATAGGGCTTTGTTTCTAGTCCCCTGATCATCTTTATTGCCCCCCTCTGAACTTGTTCTAGTTTGTCTGCATCCTTCTTGAAGTGCAGAGACCTGAACTGGATGCAGTATTCAAGATGAGGCCTAACCAGTGCTGAATAGAGGGGGATAGAGTGTGTGACTTTACTCCAAGGGTGGTGAACATGCAAGCCGTGGGTCAGATCAGGCCTGCCAAGCCATTTAAACAAGGATTGGACATATTCATGGAGGATATCAGTGACCACTAGGCATGATGGCTATGTTCTCCCTCCCCTGTTGGAGGCAGTATGCCTCTGAATGCCAGTTGCTGGGAATTACAAGTGGGAACAGGAGCGTAACAGCACTCTCGGAATTATAATTCTGTGAGGGGAATGAGGGGTCTCCTAACAACTCCCAGCACCCTTAAGAAACTACAGTTCCCAGGATCCTTTGGGGGGGCTGACTCTTTAAAGTTGTATGATGATGCTTTAAAGGTATAGTGCAGATGGGGCCTTATATAAGGCATTGTTCTTTCTCTTAATTGTGGTGATGTATAGGAGAGGTATGATCCTGTGCTGACTGCGGAAAACTTAGTGGCAATAGTGTAGTAGCAAATTCAGAAGTGCAGGGTCTCTTCTTGTTAATCACAGGCATGCCCCCTCCCCCCCTTTTTTGCTGCATTGTTGAGAATGAGATCCTTGTTAATGCCTTCTCCCGCAACAGATGTCCCCAGGAGCCAGTGAACATGAAAGAGAAGAGTGTTAGCTACTGAGAAGAGTCTTCTCGAGTGTTAACTTACCTCCTTTCACTCTGATTGGCTCCAATCAGCAGGAAAGGACAAGGAAGCATGTTCGAAGACTCTTCTCTGTGGCTCCCTTTTCATGCGGATTGGCTTGTGGAATGCTGGAGACGTAGGGACCCTGCTCCCAAAAAAGTAAGGGGTCTAAGACACACACCCCTCTGAGACCCAGGATGATTACACCCTTGGTTAGCAGTGGGAGGTAAAAAAGGTTGCTAGGGCAAGGCTGAATAAAGTGAGACCTGACTACTAAATGGTGCATGAAACCCTTATCTTTCATCTGCAACTGTTTGCTACAAGAATTATCATTTTCTAGCAACATCTGCCATTTTTTTTTAAGGCTAGGGAACAACCATTTCATTCCCTCTCCCCTTTCACAATGGAAGCATTTGCTAAGGCCTCCTGCTGTGATCTTCTTCCAGGAGAATCGTAGTCTCAAGAAAGGCGCTGCATCTTCTGAGGCACCAGAGTCTCCAGCCCGGGTTTGGTTTGAAGCTGAACCTATTAAGAGCCGCGGCTTCATTTCATCTTATTTATTTAGTAAGGTTTAGATCCTGCTGAATCAACTAAAACCTTTAATAAGAGCCATTCGTAATAAACATAGCGATAAAACCAAACTTTAAAAAACAAGTAGCTGTGAAGTGTATCAAAATATAAGGAAACTCTGCAGTTTTGAAGTTTTGTGTACCCTTCCTCTGGGTCTTTCCCCTCCGCCTCAGGCAAATTCTTCACTCCAGTCTGCTGCTTCCTTTTGTTCAATGTCATGGACTGGCTGGGCCGTAGCGCTACCTCCTATTTCCTCTGGGTAAGTGATGGTGATGACCAGTAATGGTGGGTGCAGTGGGATCAGTCCTACGCTGTCCAAAGCAGCGTGACCGTTTCTCCTGGGCAGATTCCAGAGGGGTAATGGTGTTAGCCTCTCCTAACAAGAGCAGATGAGGCCAGTTTTATTGTAACATAACATTTCGTGCGTCAGGGCCCACTTTTGGAGCTCCAGGAAGTCTTCTCTCTCACTTGGCAAATGATAGAGCAGGGGTGGGGTGGAGGCACACGCAGCCCCCCCAAACCTATCTGGCCCTTGGGATTCTCCCTAGGCCACATGCCCTTTCCAGCCACACCCCTTGAGGCCAGGCCACACCCCTCACTGGCTGTTCTTTGCACTCTCCTTGAATGCTTTTGTCTGTCTGGGAAGTGTCCTCGAACTCTGACAATGCTTTTGCTTCCTTGGGATGGGAGGTATTTTGTGTAGAAACTAGCCTACTGTACCACAATAAAATTCACATTCATTGCTCTGCTCGCTTTTGTCTCTGGCCCCACCCACCACCAGCATGTGGCCCCTGGGAGGTTGACCAGAAGGGAATGTGGCGCTCAGCCTGAAAAAGCTTTTGTGCCCCTGTTTCTATGGGAGCCTGCTCGAATCCTAAGATCTTCCACTGAGGATCTTCCGGTGCCCAGTCCTTGTGAAGACAGGTGGCTTTTATTTATTTAGATGTTTATTAGGCAATGAGTAATAAAACAAAGGATGCTTTTTTTTTTTTTTGGCTCTTCCCAGCCGGAGAAGCACCTACGGCTCCTCCCTGCCGTGGTGGGGCTCCGCCTCCTGCTCATCCCGCTCCTGCTGTTCTGCAGCGTCCCCCAGCGTGCATTCCTGCCTATGCTGTTCCGCCAGGATCCCTGGTTCGTCCTCTTCATGGTCGTCTTCTCGCTCTCCAACGGCTACTTCGTCTCCCTCACCATGTGCCTGGCCCCAAAGTGAGTGCGCGTTGAGCCACATCCTCCTCCTGAAGCGCACAAAAGCCACATGATGAATGAGAGTGTCCGCACTAGCAAATTACCCCTATTGTTATAATTATTTTAATGAGGTACGGGCATCCCAGTGGCTAACCCTGGTTGACACTGGCCAGCAGCAGCTGTCCGGGGTTTCCGGTAGGGGTCTTTCCCAGCTGGGGATTGAATCTCAGACCTTCTGCCTGCAAAGTAGATGTTCTGCCGCTGAACTGTGGCCCTTCCCTTAAGGCAAAGGTGCACAGGAACCTTCCTTATATTGAACCAGACCATTGGTTCATTTAGCTTAGCGTCATCTACCCTGATTAGCAGTGGCTGTCTAGAGGGGGGTATTTCTCCGGCCTATTTCGAGATGCTGGCGATTGAAGCTGGGACTTTCTGCATGCAAAGGCAGATGCTGTACTGCCCCTGAGCCATGACGCTCTCCAGGCCTGAGTCTCTTCCAGCTTCACCTGGAGATGCCCTTGGGGACTGAATCTGGGAACTTCTGCATGCAAAGCATGCAAGGCTATGGCCCTTCCACAAAAGGGATAAAGAGGGAGTTGCCCCAAATACTAGCTGTTAATAGTGGATCCTCAAATTATTGCTATTACTGTTGTTATTATTATTATCATTGCTCCTCTTTGGCCACATGCACACTGAAATCTGAGGTTAAAAGAGCAGCATGAGGCTGTTTGGGAAAGGGGTTTCAAACGGTCCTGCGCTGCTCTTGGAACCTCCAGTTTTCAGAGGTTCAAAGAGCAGCACTGGGAGGGAGAAGTGGCTGTTGAGCAAAGCGCGCTCCTACCGCCTTTCAGCTGACGGGCAGGTGGAAGTGCACCTTCCTCCAGCAAAGGAAGAATCGGGAGCTCACGTTAAGCTCCGCCCCACACCTGATGTCATGTGTGTGTCAGGGGAGTAGGGGTGGCTACCCTGAAGCCGGATTTGGCCTGGAGGCCAGAGGTTCCCCACCCCTGCCCTAAGCTACAGTTCACTTAGCTTGTGCGTAAATCCAGCACTGGCTGCCTGCCTAGGTTGGGCAAAAAGGAGGGACCTTTCCTGCAAGACGTTCAAGCGTCTTCTTTTTCTCTTCCTCTGTTTTTCACCCCCCAGGCAGGTGCAGCCACACGAGAGCGAGTTGGCAGGGGCCATCATGACATTTTTCCTGGCGTTGGGGCTTTCCTGCGGAGCCGGGCTGTCCTTCATCCTCAAGGCCTTGCTTTGACGGGTGCCATCCTGTGAGTGACGGACTTTAGCAACAGCAAAGTGTCTGTGCTGCTTTGACAACTCGAAGAGGCTGGTTGCTGTCCCCCCTCCCGGTTTTGCTCTATATGTGGCAGCTAATATCCTTTCTGGGGAGCAGAACAGAGCACTGTAGCCAATTTCCAACAAAGGGAACCTATCCCCCCTTCTAGTCTGTAGATGCATGAGTTCAGGTTTACTCAATTACCTTTCCCTTTCCCCAGAAGTCTAAAAGACTCCTGGGTTTTTGGAAGACTTCTGAAAGACTCCTGGGTTTTTCCAAGCGGAGGGAAAGCCAGAGCAGGGAGTGACCCTTTTTGCAAGACCCACGTTTTCTGCATCCGGATATGGAGGAGCAGATCTGCCTCTTCCACTTGGGCCTGGCTGATGACGCACACTGAAAAGGGCGATTTCACAAACATCCCCACACTTGTTATTTTTCTTCTTCTCTCTTCACTTTTCAAACTGAGGAGATATTGTTCTACGACGCACAATCGCTCCACAGAATGTACTCCTGGAGGGTGACAGCACGGCGGGGAAGAGTCTGCCTCAAATGGAACCAATGACCTAGAGAGGTGGTGGGCTCTCCAACATTGGAGGCCTTCAAGAGGCAGCTGGATAGCCATCTGTCAGGAATGCTTTGGTTTGGATTCCTGCATTGAGCAGAGGGTTGGACTTGATGGCCTTATAGGTCCCTTCCAACTCTATGATTCTGTGAAATCCAGCAGTAAACCCTAGGCCTGGATTTGCTGCATCCACCTCCCCACATCACCCATCTGGGGCAAGGCCACCCACACTCTACTTCTCACCCGCTTCCACCCCTTTAAGGATCTTGCTTCCGGAGCTTTTGTTGCTTCGAACTTCTTTGCTAAAACCCCAGGGCTAGAAACTTGCACCTTCAAACAGAAGACGAAAAATGTCCACAAGATGTCACATTCTGGAGCAGGTTTGCTACAGCGGTCCCAGCCTCCCCCAAGTAGGTGTGCACCAGATGTTTTGGACAGCAGCACCCATCAGCCAGACCCATCATGTGTTGTAGTCCAAGGCACTTGGTTGTGGGGAGGCTGCCATACTGTAACAATCTTTTAGGGCAGCCTTTCCTAACTCTTGGTCCCATCCAGATGTTGCTGGATTACAATCGCCATCATTCCTGACCGTTGGCCATTCTGGCTGGGGCTGATGGGAGTTGTAGTCCAACAACATCTGGGGACCCAAGGTTGGAAAAAGATGCTTTGGGGGGGAAGGAGAGCCTTTTGGATCACGCCAGTGGGCCATCTAGTCCAGCGTCCTGTCCTCACAGTGGCCAACCAGGTGCCTATGGGAAGTTACAGCTCTATAATGAGCCCTCATAATAAACAGTTCCAACCTTACAAGGAGGAATCTGCCAATTACATTTTACAGATGTTGTTTTATGGCAGGGGTTCCCAAACTGTGGTCTGTGGACCACCAGTGGTCCACGAGCTTCATTCATATCTGTATTAAATAGATTTTTAATTGTATTATTATTGTATTTTATTGCCCAGTTCCCTTCTGGATAACCTTCCGGGGCCAGGGGCCAGGGGCCAAGTGGGCAAAGCAACAAATGCGAATGCTACCTTTGTATAGTAAGTCAGGGGTTCCCAAACGTTGGCCTGTGGGCACTGGTGGTCCACAAGCTTTATTCGGGCGTCTGTGAAGAACGCTTTCAAGTTGACTTTTATAGAATTGCACGGAATGCAAATTGTAATGCGATCAGATACAATCTAAGAAAGAAAAGAAGCAACAAAAATACAATTGAGAACCATGCAGCATCTTGCGTAGCGCATTGCAATGGCTGCAACAGGCAGAGAAATCGTTAACCGAGACCCTTAGCAATGTTCAAGTCTGGGGAAAAAAATTGGGAACCACTGTTTTGTGGAATGCACACATTTTGGGGGTGTAGCACGAATTGCAGCACAGACTTAAAGATGGACGGCGTAACATCTTTTGCAGCAAACTGGAAGTTGTTGTTTTTTTAAAAAAAAGGGGGGGGGGAATGGCTCACAGAGTCCTGAAGTGCCCTGATTTTTAAAATTCAATGAGGCAGCTCCACATGTCCTGCCTCTCGTTCCTCAGCGGTGTCTAGCAAACCGTGGTTCTGCATTACAAACTCTCCCTCTTCCATTCGGGCATCCCACCCCCCTCCAGTCTACCTCCATCTGGTCACCGTTTTGCGCATGGGTGACCTTAGAGGAAGTCTGGCCTGCAGAACCTGGAAGGGCCCAATGAGATTAGAAAGGAAGTGTGGCTGGAAAAGGGGAACCATTGACCACAGCCGCTGAGGTTTTAAAATACCGGCATTCTGGTGGGATTTTTGTTTTTGTAAGGGAAGCGTGTGCATGCTCAGCAGTCGCGCATGGTTCTCTGAAAGGAATGAGGGGGGAGGGGTGGAAGGACTGATACAGGAGCGGGGAAGCTGTGTCCTTCCAGGTGCTGTCGGACGCCAGCTACCATCAGCCCCAGCCAGGTCAAAGATGATGGGAGTTGTAGTCCAGAGATAGTGGAAGGGCCACAGGTTCCTTCCTCCTGGAGTGAATTATAGATACATTCCATCACAGTTTGCCCACTGGTGTGGATGGGAAATGGTGGAATTGGACCAAAGATCTACCAATGGCATGGAAGGTTTACTGCAACAGCATGATGTGGAAGAGGGTTCCTTTTCTGGATGCATTTTATCAATTATCAATATCCTGGGCTATCAAACACAGCTTTGTCAAGGCCTAGGGCTCATCCAGACCTCCTTTTCATTCTGCTTTCATGATGATTTGTGCTCCTGATGGTATGGGGCACTTATACACAATCCTGCGTTCAATACTGTTTGCGCCTGCAAACGTTTCAGGGCAGACATGATGCTTTGTTTTCCAATCAGTGCTTGTCCCATAACCTGCTGAAATCCTGTTAACGTTTTATAAAACAGATGTGCCAGGGTTGTTGTTGGGGTTTTTTGTCCAGTTTTCGTTGTGCGATAGCATAAGAGCCCTCCTTAAGACGGCAGTAATGCAGGGCTTATCCACATGGGAGCATTTCTTCATAGCAAATGCACTGCTTTTACCATCATAATAGATTTGAAAGGTCTGCACTTCATGCTTAATGGTAGCTTCAAATCCATTGTTTTCCATTCACACAAGTTGGCGTTCTTCTGGGAAGGATTTGTGTTGCTGTTTCCTTGTGGCCCAGCCCTCTAATTTTTACTCCCTCTGGTTGCTCTGTTACTGAGCATGTGCAAATATTTTTCACATGAGCAGTATTTCCACTCCCTCCTGTCCCCGCCGCTTCCTAAGGTTTGGCAGTTGAAAAGAAGTGGGATCATCTGCCCCCCTTTCTCCACCGCACCTTATTTTTTCTGAGTTAATTTTCCCCCGCTGGAGAAATAAATCAACATAATATTGATTTTTTTTTAAAAAAATATCAAAATATTTTCTGAAAATATCAATATCTTCTCAAAATATCAATATTGATATTTTCAGAAAATATCAATATTGATATTTTCAGAAAATATCAATATTGATATTTTTGAGGTGATTTTTTTTTTTTTAAATCCACTTTAGATTTTTTAGGAAGCAAAAGGAGTGAAGGAACTTTGCCTGGGGAGAAAGGGAAGAAAGAAGGGAGGGCTGCAACAAACTGAAGGGGGCGGGACAGAGCACTCAGAAGTTGCTAGATAAACCACTGGAAACATGGGAGAGTTAGTGGGCGGAAAAAGGAGAACAGCTGAAAGTGACGACTCACCCGCCCACTAAAAACCATCGAAGCAGACTGTCTTCAAAGACGTGTGGAGTGGAGCCATGCTGTTCTAAACTTTTTGTGTTATCAGCGGATTGCGTTAGTATGGATTTACAGGGGGGAAACTACATGCTAGCTTCTGTTTGCCAGTAACCTCATGTGAACCATGCAAATTAAAACACGGTGCAGGCAGCACCAAAGACACACTAAACCGCTGTGTAGATGAGCCCGTAGTAACATTGAGGAAGCATCCACAGCACAGCTCATAAGGAATGATGTCTGGGCGGTCCAGTACAAACCAACCACTAATGCGCTGTTATTGCATCAGTGACATGTTGCACGACACAAATGCATAAACAGTAACAACAGCCACCATCACCACCTTTCTGGAGGGCCCTCAAGGCTAATGCCAGCTATTGTGTTAAAAAGACAAAAAACAGTGGGAGTCCTATTCACTGAGATCTGATAGGAAAACTCGTTCCATTACAACAGAATTGCTTCAGTCTCATTGCCTACTTAAGCAATATATAATTGTGTGTCACTGTAAACTGAGACTTGCTTTCAATAAGCTGGCATAATACCAGCTTGATTAAGGATCAAAGGGCAGTTGTGATTTTTAAAAAAATGACTATTTTACTGTTTGTGTGAAGGGTAATTGTCTTTTTTTAATCAGATCTCGTGGGTGATTGAAATGAATTTAAAACAATGTTTTTATTTTCTTTATGTACAGTGTTGAACTATTGCTATTACTCCACCCCAATAAAACGTTCTTTTTTTAAAAAAATGGTTGAATTTCTTTCTCATCGTACTGCATTAATTCCCCCGTAAAATGAAGATAAAGCTTTGCTAAAGGAGAAATGTCTGTCCACTTTCCTCAGCATGCCTGTAATTTGGAGGGGAAAAGGTTTAGAATAGTTACGGGGAGCTTTTGACCTCCAGATGTTGCTGAACTACAACTCCCATCAGCCCTTGCCTCCTTGCATGCAGCTTTTTTGCATTGGTAGTGGGTTGGACTGGATGACCTTAAGGATCCCTGTAAATTGATTTTTTTAAATAAAACTGCTGCTGTGTGCAGTGGAGTGATTTTCATTGGGACCCCCTCTCCCCAAATGGCATGGCCCTGATGAAAACCAGCCCCTCACAGTGGGGGCAGGTATTACAGAGCTGCAGAAGCAAGCACACAGGTCGTTCCCAAGTTCTGTCAGCCCTTCATCACCTGATAGCCTATCTGCCCTGTAAGCATACTTGATTTCATACCACTGTAGCTGTAATGACTTTTCCCTAGCACAGGTTCCCAAACTGATTTGTGGTTGAAGATGAGTAATGGCATAAAATATTCATAATGATTTTAACTGTATTTTTGTAGCTGTTTTTATTTCTTATATTGCATTTCACTGCAATCTGAATTCTATCGAATTAAATATATTGCATTTCACTGCAATCTGAGTTCTATGGAATTAAAATTCTCCTACAGTGAAATGCAATAGATAAGAAATGAAAGAAACAAAAGTACAACTAATAAGCATCCAGCACAGTACATTACAGTTCCTACAAGAGGCAGGGGAAAAAATCATTAAGTGATCTCCCAAGACCCTCAGCAACGTTCAAGTAGTCCATGGAGGAAAACGTTTGGGAACCGCTGCCATAAAAGCATCCCGGGAATTCTAGTTCGGGAAGAATTCTTGGCTAATTCTCTCTTCCCTGCCCCCATGCCAGTGTTTGTAACTGTTAACCAGGGATATAGTCGTCCAGGGTCTCGGGGGGTCTTAGACCCCTAATGTTTTGGGATATCTGTTGTGGGAGAAGGTTTAAAAAGGATCTCATTCTTAACCCAGCAGCAAAAGTGGGGCATGGCTGTGACTAAAATGAAGGGATCCTGCACTTCTGAATTTGCCACTACACTACTGCTGTTAACCTAGTTTAAGTATATAATGTAATTCCCACCCACCCCCAATGCACACACAGAGCTGCCCTTTTTCTGAACAACTCAGCTAGCTCAAAGCTCTTTCCCACCCTCGGCCTGGTCAAATCACTTTCACAGCAGCCTCCTCCCAAAGACCCATTGTTAGCAGCAAGCCATGCCATAGTAACTTAAAGCCAGGCTTTGGATATCAGGAGGAAGGCGTGGTTTGTTACATCATATTTGCATCAGTCCCTTTATTTCTGATGTACAGGGCATGAGTGTCGCTGGAATTTGTTTATGCAGCTGAAACAAAACCACACCCACTCACAAAAAGGGAGATGTTGGCAGGTTAGGAGAATGAATGAATGAATAAATAAAGCCCAATGAGGACGGAGCATGTTCAGTGGTCATGCGGGAAACAGAGAGCAATACTTCAGCATTTTGTTCCCGGTCACATTTGTCTTTCAAAAAGCCACCCTAGTGGTCATCACAGCATCCTGTGGCAATAAGTCCCCCATGCATTCTGCAACGTGTAGTAAAAATGTTTCAAACAACAAAATAATTACCTCCTGGGCAAAAATCATAGCAGGCCCTAGCCCAGAGCCCATATGGGGAAACCTGTGGCTTTCCAGACGTTGTTGGACTACAACTCCCATCATCCCTCACTGGCTGGGCTGATGTCCCCCAACCATTAGCATCATTGTTCTTTTCAAACCAGATAGCCCAAGCCAGTTCACAATTAGAAGCAAATCAGGAAATAACATCGGAGAAAACAATGAATAAATCAGAACTGATCAGTTGCCTTTTTGCACACTGAAGCATGTTGTTGAGATTGATATCATAAAAGGTGTCATGGATTTTTAAGGGCATGGTTGCATGCAAGGCCTCTGAGAAGGAACTGCATTGTACAGATTCCCCCCCCCCTGCACATCCTTAGAGTTGTAGTCCTCTACTTACCTGGGAGTAAGGCTCACTGAATTCAATGGGGCTTCCTTCTGAGTAGACATCTATAAGGTTCCTAAGCACAATCATTAACCAAAATGGTGACAATAGTCTAGAAATCAGTCGGCAAGGACTGGGGAGGGCAGCTATGAGAGAACTAGAAAAGGTCCTCAGATGCAAAGACGTATCACTGAACACTAAAGTCAGGATCATTCAGACCATGACATTCCTGATCTCTATGTATGGATGTGAAAGTTGGACAGTGAAAAAAGTGGATAAGAGAAAAATCAACTCATTTGAAATGTGGTGTTGAAGGACAGCTTTGCACATACCATGGACTGTGAAAAAGACAAATAATTGGGTGTTAGAACAAATTAAACCACAACTATCACTAGAAGCTAAAATGTTGAAACTGAGGTTATCATACTTTGGACACATCATGAGAAGACATGATTCACTAGAAAAGACAATAATGCTGGGAAAAACAGAAGGGAGTAGAAAAAGAGGAAGGCCAAACAAGAGATGGATTGACTCCATAAAGGAAGCCACAGACCTGAATTTACAAGATCTGAACAGGGTGGATTACAACAGATGCTCTTGGAGGTCACTGATTCATAGGGTTGCCATAAGTCAGAATCGGCTTGAAGGCACATAACAACAACAAATGTAGAAGGTTGAGTGCGTATGTGTGTTTTGGAGGAGCAAAGTACCTAACTGGTTGGATTCCCTTCCACCCACCTTCATTTCCCCGAACAGGGGAACCCTTTTGAGTGATCCCCAAGAACTAAGGAGCTCTTTGTTGAGACCCTCGTGACCTGTACACGTTTACGGAAAGGTACTTTTTATTCCGTCTCTTTCCCAAACTCCTTCCAGCCGATGGATTTCCCATTAAAGGTGAGCGCAGCCTCAACCCCTCTTCTGAAAATATAATCTAGCGATTTCCCCCCTTTTACACTTAAAATGGGAGAATCCCGACGAGGATGGGATTCGAACCCACGCGTGCAGAGCACAATGGATTAGCAGTCCATCGCCTTAACCACTCGGCCACCTCGTCTCACAAGGACTAAGCCATCTCTTCCACCTAGTCTATAGTTCCACGTGCGCGCATTCCTCTACCGCAGCAATCCCCTGCCTGCTTTCCCTCTTGCTTGCCCCCGGCCCCAGCTTGCCCACAGCACCATTTCTACACCACCACCCCGCTCCATTTCGTATTGAGCAAAAACATCCCCTCCCCATGGCAAAATAATCAGAACATAACGTGGAAACACGCGCCCAGGCGCACATCTCTCTCTCTGTGCTTCTTTGGAGGGGGATCGCAGCTGCCTTGGACAGAAGGGGGGGCATGCAAAGGAGGGTGAGCGCGGGTTTGCATCTCTCCAAGGAGGGTGTGTGTGTGTGTATTTTTGCAATGCGTCCTCCAGAGGAGCAGAGGGCGCCGGAGAGAGCTCCTTTCTTTTCCAGCAGGCAGCCGCTTGAAATCCTTTGCCCCAGCTGCAGAAGGAAGGTAGGTGAGCGTTTTGCAGCAAAAGGATGCAGCCGGGGATTGACTTTCTGTGGAGAGCAAGGCAGGCTGGCTTTCCATAAAGCTTGGCAAGAGATCGCAGGGCAGCAGCCTTCTACTGAGCCCGACTAGCTCCGTATTGCCCGCACTGACCGGAAGCGGCCCTTGGGAGGTATCGGGCACGGAGTCTTTCCCCAGCCCTCCGGGGGCCCTTCTGCATGCAAGGCGGCGGCTGCCCCCCTGAGCCGCCGCAGCCTTGTCCCTCGGCAGAGCAGATGGGGCAGCTCTGAGCGTCCTCCCTTGCCCTCCCCTTGGAAAGCCCATGCACTGTTCCTGCTTCCAGGTGCTGGTGGCGGCCCTGGCGCTGGTGGCCGGCTTGCAGCTGCTCTACTTAGCCCTGCTGTCGGGGCTGCACGGTCAAGAGCAGCGCTCCCGCTATGCTGAACTTTTCCAGGGACGTCGGCCCCTGCCCAGCGACGGGCACAAAGAGAGGCTCAAGCGGGTACTGGCCAGCGGTGGGGCCCTGGACGCCAGTGGGCAGTACCGGATCTACCGGGACTTGCTGCTGGGCTCCTGGGACGGCGCGCGCAGCCAGGATGTGGTGCTGGTCACCCACACCAGCCTGGGCAACTTGCACCACGCTCAGAGGCTGGCGGAGCGCTGGCAAGGCCCGATTTCGGTGGCCCTCTTCGCGCCGGGCTCTGTCGAGGTCCGCCTGGCCACGGCGATGGTCTATGCCCTGGCCGCCCTCTGCGCGCCCATCCGCCAGCTGGTTCGGCTCCACCTGGTGTGCCACGCCGACCAGGTGGCTGCTTTCCCCGAGCTGCAGGATCACGGGGAGTTTGCCCACCTCCAAGCCTGCGTGGACGTCTTTGCCAAACTGGCACGGCTAGCTGCCGGCCGGCGGAACTACGCCATGGATGTCGCCAACGCCTCCTATCCGAACAACCTGCTCCGCAATGTGGCTCGGGAGGCTGTCGGGGGCCACTGGATGCTGGTGGTGGACATGGACATGGTGCCCAGTGAGGGCCTGCGGGAGGCCTTCTTGGCTTTGCCCAGAGCTGCCGACGAAGAGAGGCCGGGGGTCTTTGTCGTGCCGGCTTTCGAGATCCGCCACACGCGCCGTATCCCTGGCACCAAGACCGAGCTGCTGCAGCTGTACCAAGTGGGCGAGATCCGGCCTTTCTATGAGGAGCTGTGCTCGCGATGCCAGGCGCCTACCAACTACTCCCATTGGCTGAACCTTCCGGTCAGCAGCCCCCTGCGCGTGGCCTACGAGGTGGAGTGGCAGGACCCCTGGGAACCCTTCTACATCGCAGCTAGCTCTGTGCCGCTCTACGACGAGCGCTTCAAGCAGTACGGCTTCAACCGGATCAGCCAGGTAGCCGCGCTGGGCTCATCGACTGCATAGACTGCGGGTGGACCTTACATCTAAAGCACATTTCAAGCATACGGCTTCCCCCATAGAATGATGGGGATGGTAGTTTGCGCCCTCAGAGCTGCCATCCCCGGCACCCTTAGCGAATGACACTTCCCATGATTCTCTGGGGGAAATCCACGGGCTTTAAATGTATGTTGAATGGGCTTTAAATGTAGGCTGCATTTGAAGCAGGCATCGAAGGAAGGGAAATCCTTATATCAGGTTAGGAAATGTTTTTCAATGTGAGGGCCACGTTCCCTTACGGCCAACCTTCCAGGGGCCACATACCAGTGATGGGCGGGGCCAGTGGCAAAAGTGGGTGGAGCAACAGATGCAAATTTCACCTTTGTACAGTAGGCTAGTTTCTAAACCCGCTCTCTCGCCCTTCTCTCTCCTCCACCCAGGCAAGAAAGGGCACGACCAGAAGTCAGGGACGTGTGTCCAGCCTGGCAAAATCACTCCGGGAGGGTGTGAAGCAGGAACAGTGAAGGGTATGAATAGAGAAGCTTGGAGGGTCACATTTGGCCCCCGGGCCTGAGGTTCCCCATTCCTGCGTGATATTATGGATGGGGTACCTGTGGCACTTCAGACGTTGTTGGACTAAACCGCACACCATCTTCACCATTGGCCACCATGCCACCATGCTGGCTGAGAGCTGGAGGGGGGGCAACGGGTTCTCCATTCTTGAGAAGTGTCCTCTTGCCCCCTTTGACCCATCTGCATCTTTACCAGCAACCACATCTGATGTCATACAGGAATACCCCGCTATACGGACCTTCAATTTACGGACACTCGCGAGTACGGACACATTTACAGTAGCTGTTTACGTACGCTCGCTTCGCAAGAACGGACACTTAACTGTTTTAATTTTACTAGTGTAGCGTTATAGCTAAGTTTTATGAGTGATTGAGTGTGTGGGACTGAAGCCATTATTCCCTTTTCCTCGTTCCCTCCCCTCTCTCATGGTTTTGTTTTGTCTGGGGCGTTTGTTGGGGGATTTTTTACCTCTCCCCTCCTCAGCCCTGTCGAGGGCTCTGGCGGCTGCAGGCAGCGGTGGTTTTTTTTTAACTTTCCTTCCCTCCTCCTTAGGAGGGCTCCGGCGGCTGCCGTTTCCCGGTTCAAACACGTTTGGCTTTGCAATTTAATGGCAGATAAAAAGAAAAGGTAGTGCTTCACTGTAAGTACATTTTCGATTTACGTACTCACTCTGGACCCATTGCGTACGTTAATGCGGGGTATTCCTGTATATGACATCAGGTCCAGGGCGGGTGGGCGTGACTTGGCCAAAATAGTCTTGCAAGCCAAATGGGGAGGCCTGGTGGACCTAATTAGGTCCATGGGCCAGAGATTCCCCACTGCTGCCTTAGATTAAGAGCCCCCTGAGATATTTTGGGGTGTGAGGGTTCTTGCATGTTCTAGGTCAACGTTTGGGTCCCCAGATGTTGCTGGACTAGAGTTCCCATCATTCCTGATCATTGGCCATGCTGGCTGGGGCTGATGGGAGTTGTAGTCTAACAACATTTGGGACCCAACGGTTGGGAAAGCCTGTTCTAGTTTTTTGGTGACAGTCGTCCACCTTCTTCTGTCATTTCATTCTCCTTTTCCGTCAGGCCTGCGAGCTCAACGTGGCAGGCTACCGTTTCTCTGTGCTGAGCAACGCCTTTCTGGTCCACAAGGGCTTCAAGGTAGCAAGAGAGTTCCACGTCCAAAAGGATGCAGAGAATCAGCGCAACAAGCTGCTGTTCCGACAGTTCAAGCAGGAGCTCAAGATAAGGTACCCCAGCTCGCCGCGACGGTGCTGACGTCACGCCTGCCAGGGCAGAGATGGAGCACGGCCTCTTATTGGACAGCGAAGGGTGCGTAGTGTTGCGCACTGCCTCGAAAAGAAATGTCAAGCTCAGGATGAGAACGAATTGGAGGGGGAGGAAAGGGGCATAGTATCTAGCCGACCCACTCGCGCCAAACGTGTTTGTTGCTGCTAAAAGTATTTGTGCATCATTGGGTGGGTGGGTGGGAACTTATGTATGCACATACATACACACATCTTGACCCCTTCATCAGGTAGGAGAATTCCCCTCTCCGTTAAGTGTTGTGGGGCTTTTTTTTTTTAACGTTCAGCTTGTTTACCCCAACCTCACAGACATCCAAAGGGGAAATTCAGAAGTTCAAGCTTGTTCAAGGAGAATCAGCAACCCCAGACAACACTACGAGGTCTTCTTGGCTCAGTTCCCAGTTAGTTCGCTTCTGGAGTGAGTGATGATATAAATCAGGGATGGGGATCCTGTAGCCCTCCAGGTGGTGTTGGACTCCCAGCTCCCATCGGCCCCAGAGAATGTGGCCAGGGACGGAGGGAGTTACAGTCCTTCAAAAAGTCAGAGTTAAGGTTAAACGCCCAGTTGTGAGTTTACAAATGTGAAAATATTTTTTTTCATATTCTATATGATACAAAATGCACAAAGGACGAATATTAAGAATGCACTCCTATATTCTACTTATAGGCCAAATGCTAATTAAAAGTGAGTGAGTGCTCAGACGAATCAGCCAGACATGTGTCAACATAAAGCCCTCTTCAGTGGCCAAACATTTGTTAATTCATAGGCTTCAGTATAAAAAGTTCATAACTGCAGTAGATATAAAAGTTACCCAAATGCAAGATATTTAAATCCCCTTCAGTTTCTAGTTCCAGTAGAGACATCCAAAGAAAGATGATAATTATTTTAAAAAATCTTTAAGAAGCCATAAGGTGGCATAACTGCATGTGCCTGCCACAGGTATCACCACAGGTTCCTCCATCCCTGATCTAAACAGTAAGCAGGGGTTGACTTTCATGGGTGTTCAGTTTTACACAGAGAAACAATTATCTGAAATAGCACAGGATAGCCCACCCAGTGTTTTTTCGTTCCTGTAGATGGGGGTTGTTTTCTTAGTCAACAAATCCTGAGAAAAGAACTTTAAGATAGCAACCTTTGAATCTTGATGCTGTGAACAATCCTTCAGTTCCACCCTTTCCACTTGCTCAGTTCCTAGTGTTTACAGACATTTGATGTGGTTATTCTGTTCTCCTCCCCACCAGCATTCTGTATAAGAGGCCTATGGAATAAGGTCTGATGTTGTATGGTAGTTAAGGGAGATGGATGGAGCCTGAGGTTTGGCAAAAGGAAGTAAGATCTCATGGTTTGTAGCAGAACATCAGCCAAGATTCTTGTGTCCTGTACCAATGTTGCTTCTCAAATCAGTAACCTCAGTTTCTTTCTTCTGTATAATGGGAGTAAATATACCGATGTACATCCTGGGGCCGGAGGGGGGGAGCTTAATTTGTTTCTTCCCTGAACAATTACAGTCTGTAAATGAATTAAACTGAACCAGTTGGATTTAAACTGCTTTAGCCCTATCAACTTTGTGCCAAGTGTTCAGTGGATTTGTAGAAATTTTCCGGGAGGAGGGGGGACACTTTAATGAAAGAGTTGTTCTCAAAGGCAGTTACAGGCATTTTGGTGCTTGGGATGGGAAATCCAAAAGGCGCCCCCCCCCGCTCTGTTCCATTGATGAGCTACAACCCATGGCAAAGACCTCCTCTCCAGACTCATTGAAATGAACAAGAGCTATGGGAAAACTTGACTGAGCACCCACATCCAAGAGCCTCACTCTTAAGCTTGAGGCCTGGCAACTTTTGTTTTAGAAATTAAGCACAGGGTGTGCATGCACTATTTAACTGGGCTAACACAGTAAAGACATCAAGGGTTGACTAGGCCTGAAGCCCAATCAAACACCACCAAATGCTTTGACTAGATGTCACTGAAACATCACAGCTACTCTCTAATATGGGCTGTGTAAATATTTTTAAAAAATGTTTTAAAGGATAGAAAAATGTACATCCTTGCTAGTTCCAAGACCACACTGCAACACCTTGTTTATTTCCACTTTGACTTGCTATGGGGAGGTACTGTCCCTCAGACCGTACAAAACGGTTGGACCTGTTTTCAGCCGAGACAGCAAAGAATGAGAAATCTGCATCCACCGCCTCCCAAAGAAACTTGCTGTGACAACCCTACAATCCTGATTGCATTGTAGTATCATGTGCAGAGAGCTTGGCATCGTCAGCGCTACGATGATTATGTGGCTATACCGAAGATGATGCCATAATGAAGAAATTATTTATGGATGTCAGAATGTGAAACCTACTTTATTGAGTGTGCTTCCAGCTTGGGGGGGGGGGTACTTTATTGGTGGTAAGCAACAGGATGTGGTGTTATGTCACTGATTGCTGTGCTGATGTAGTATTTATAACTTAATTATTTTTTCTTTAAAAAAAACCACCCTGGTTTTCTGCCAGTATTAAAAGCCCCCAAGGCGGCTAACAGGAAAGTAACAATCCAGTGTGCTGTAATGGTTAAGAGTGTCAGGCTAAAGACAGGGAGATCAGGGTTCAAATCTCTGCACATCCCTAAAGTTCCTTGGGTGATAGACCAGCCCAACCTACCTCACAAGGTTGTTGCGACAATAAAACGGCAGGAGGGAAAACAAACAAAAAGCCATTATGTATGCTGCCTGAGCTCCTTGGCCATATCCTTGGTGGAATATGAATGCATTTTTCTAAAGAAATAGTATCAGATGGTGTGGGGGCGGACAGTAGGAAGAAGTGACAGTCCCCACGGCAACATCAGTACTAGGTGCCATAGCAACAGCCACTGTTCCGCTAATGTGGCTTCAGGTCAAAACCTGCCTCTTGGCTTTTCCCCCCGTTTCTTAACCAGCTCTTACTTTTACTTGTTTATTTCATCTCAGCCTCAGTGCTAACTATTGTACAGGTGCATATATTTAGAAATTTAGGACGCATGCAAATGAGCCTATATTTCGACACATGCAAATAGGCTATGCCCAGGGAGTTCGGTTTCATTTTTAATTCCTTTTTCCCCACTTCAAATTTTCGCAGAGTATTTCTCCGCTCTCGCTTTGCTGTCTCTCGTTGCTATGGTAACGCACACCCTCCTTCCGCTTCCGACTTCCCACAATGCCTCGCGAAACCATAGAGCTTGACTGCGGCGCCGCATATAGACATGTACGGGGAACAGCCACATATGCCTCTGTGATTGGCTAACACTGGTGGGCGGACCCGAACGAGGGCGACTTCCGATTGCTGAAGAGAGCCAAGAGCGGGGTTTGCGCCTTCCTCAGCCCCTCCCCCAGGTAATGAGGGGTCCAGAGTCTTTCCCTACCACCCCCCTATTTATGGGTAAGGATGGTCCCGCCCATTACAGCCTTATGCATTTCCCCCACTTTGCGAGCAGGGGGAAAGTTGTGGGCCAGCCCACTGCAACCCAGGGGCGGGGGTGTTTGCATATGGCTGGTTTTTCTCCTCTTACGTTCTGTGTTGGATTAGCGACATAGGGGGAGAAAAGGCTTCTCTTTGCGCCCCCCTTTGAAGTGTTCGGTAGTCTGTTCCCCAGGGAAATTAATTAGAGGACGTATTGGAGTCTGTTATAACCCAGGGGTAGGGGTTGTTAAATGTCCGTGTGCCCCCCATTTCTTCCTCTCTTGGATAGTTCTTACCAACCAAATGTTATTGGGGTGTGGGATAGACCATTAGAAACGGGAGGGGGTTGGATTGTGCGTGTACGTCTGTTTCGCTTCATTGTGGCTTTCCCTGTAATGAAATAAGCATTTTTCGCAGAATCTTCTCAGGATTTTCCTCAGGGAAGCGCGAGAAAGACACAGATTCACGCCCCACTCCAAAACCCATTTCAGAATAGCTACCAGCTGAGCAGTGAACTGCAGGCAAGATGGAAGAATAAAGAGTTTTAAGGGGGAGGGTTTAAGTTGCACAAGGCTCATGTGCCTTGAAAAGCTACGTTAACAGGCTGACATTCAACAGGTGCACCCCCTCTCACACACACACAGAGTCCCCCAATGCTTGAGAGAGAGAGATGTGCTGACTCTGCCCGCTCCCATGCAGTGGCTGGCACTGATTTAGGCTGCAATCCTATGCACATTTACTCAGAGGCAAGCCTCACCGAGTTTCTGTGGGGTTTGATCCAAGGTACAGGTGCATAGGATTGTAGCCATAGTTGCCTTTCCCCTTCCCTTTAAAACAGGGATCAGAAAACTGTTGCTCCAAATGCTGCTGAACTACAACTCCCATCATCCCTGATCATTGGCCATGCTGGCTGGAGCTGATGGGCATTGGCGTCCAACAGCATCTGAAGGGCCAAAGGTTCCCTGCTCTCGTTTTAAAGAAAGCCCTGGGTTTTTCAATCATAAAGAGCAGTTGTAAAAAGTGTCAGGAGGGTTCCCAGAGCAAATGGTGGGCTGGTGGCTTAGCGGACAGAGCGCCTGCATTGTGTGCAAATGGGCCACGGTTCAGTTCCTAGCGTCTGCAGGGCAGCAGGTAGGGTTGCCAGGTTCTTGGCCTGATCCTGTATCTTTAGGAGAAGAGAAAGTCAGCCAAGTGCAGGTGTTCTTACAACACTGTAAAGGGAAAAACCACAAGGTGGAATTCTCCCCCCTGTACAACTTCTAAAAATACAGAAGACCTCTTGGAGGCCGGGCCTGGCAACCAAGAGGTCTTCTGTATCTTTAAAAGTTGTGCAGGGGAAAGGGAGAATTCCACCTTGTGGTTTTTCCTATTACAGTGTGGCAAGAACACCTGCACTTGGCAGACTTTCTCTTCTCCTAAAGATACAGGATCAGTCTCAGGCTAAGAACCTGGCAACCCTAGTTGCAGGTGATGAGGAAGACCCTTCTCGTGGGAACTGCTGCTGGTCAAGAGACAATGCCTGCCTAGATAGTCAAAGAGGTTGACCTGGGATAGGGCAGCTTCCAATGTTTCTGGCCTCAAGATGTGGGCAACGGAGGTCTTGTGCTCCTCCAAATCAAGGGCAGGGAACCTTTTTGGCTTCACGGGCCAGATCCTTATCAGGATCAGCCTCATGGGCCAAATGTGACAGGTGGGAGGGGCAACCCACATGTCAATCACACGATGTCATTAGTTGATAAGCGGGGATTAAATCCTGCTGGCTTGGCTATGTGGTCCTGATCCCTCCTGGGAGCTGGGTGTGCAGCCAAGGCAGGATTAAGCCCTGCGTTGGGACAGATTAAGGCAGGATTAAAGCCTGCCTGTCAGTGACACCAGCTGATAGGCGAGTGGGCATGGTTTGGTGAAAATGGCCTCACGGGCCACATTGGGCCCTCTGGAGGGCCAAGATTGGCCTGCGGGCTGGAGGTTCCTCACCCCTGCTCCAAATAATTCTGGACTCTTGCTCCCATCATCCCTGACTATTGGCCGCGAGTCCAACAGCATCTGAAGGGCCACAAGTTCTCCATCCCTGTGCTAAAGAAGGGAGCACCTGTCTTGTCATTTCATTTAACTCCTCCCAAGGAACCATGTGTGAGCCAAGTGCTGACCGTTGAGATTTCTGGAGGCTGAGAATGGAGAAGCTAACTGTGGCAAAGACTCGTAAGCAGGAGCCCCTGGCTACCGTTATAGCTGGCCCTAAGCTGCTAGTTTCCCCCTGCGTCTCTTCCCCCTCCCAACTCATGGGGAATATTAGCTGCCAAGCAGGGAGATTAAGTAACATCTTCAGAGGCAGTGGGCTTCTGAACACCAGTTGCTGGGAATTCCAGGCATGGACAGTGGCGTTGCACTTGGGTTTTTGCAGGCTTCCCATGGGCATCTGGTTGGCCACTGCGAGAATAGAGTGCTGGTCCACATTGGCCTGACTCAGCAGGGCTCTTCCTATGTGATAAAGAGCTGGCAGAGGAGTTGAGCTAGCCCTCCAGCTTTAAGGACATAAGAAGAGCCTGCCGGATCAGGCTAGTGGCCCATCTAGTCTTGCGTTCTGTTCTCACAGATGATCATGGGAGGCCCCAAGGCAGGAGTTGAGCGCAACACCACTCTCCCTGCTTGTGATCCGCTTGTGCTTCTCAGCAACTGGCATTTGGAGGCATACTGCGTATCTTCTGGCAAGCCGCCAGGATTCTTGAGAGGCACTGCTACTGCGTATGGCACGAAGAGGGTAACTAGCTCGAAAGTCCTGCATGCGTCAAGGAAACAAATGCTGTCCAGGTGACCCGTCAGGCTGAGATGCTTGATCAGGCCTCCATGTGCGTAAAAAAATAGAATCCAAATTTTGTAGTGGGAATACATTTCAAGAAAGTGTGTAGGTGTCTTCCTCACAGGGTGGGCGTTCAGCTGAGAAGCTTGCTCAGTCTGTGTACGCATCGTACCTTTAAAGCACATTCAGAGCACATCTCCCCCTCCAAAAATCCTGGAAACTATAGTTTACCCCTCACAGAGCTATAATTTCTAGCACCCTTAACAAACTACAGTTCCCAGGATTCTTTTTGGGGGGGGAATGTTCTTTAAAGGTATGGTGTGCATGCAGCCTTAGCTGTCTCTCCTAGAGACAAGTTACCAGGTATTGATGACCATGTACTGTTAAGCTTCCATTGCAATCTTAAGGACTAGAAAATTGCCTTTGTTTACCCACTCACTCAAAGTGATACTTTCAAAGTACTCACTGTTGTGCCCGTTACACGATCCTATGCTTTGCTCACACCTCTTTTGGAATATGGACTTAATATAAGTTGCTGTTGTAAGGATGGTGGCCTGATGCTGTTCACCCTTGGTTGTTTCCAATCTTCTCTTTCATCACCCTGGGCACCCTTGTCTCCCCAGAGCAAAATGCCTGTCCAGCCCCTGCCCAAAGAGATGGAGGCCGAAGGAGACTCGACCGTGGAGATGAACGGCGAAGAAGAGAGCGAAGACGAGCGCAGCGGCAGCCAGTCTGAATCGGAAGAGGAGAGTTCAGGTAGCTGGCAGGAGCAAGAAATCTCCTGAATCCTTCCTCTGGAGCTAGGGAAAGGCTCATAGTTGAGCTGTAAAGCATGTGATTTCCCTGCAGAAGATCCCAGGTTTGGTACCTGGCATCTTTGTATAGGGACCCTTCTCTCTCTGAAATGTTGCAGAGCTACTGAAAATAAGTATACAATAGACTGGAGATGGGGAGCCTTTTTGGCTCCACAGGCCAGATCTTTAGGGATCTGCTTCATGGACCAAATTTGGCAGATGTGCAGGGCTGCCCACCTGTCAAAATCCCTTGCTCTTCGCTTTCAAGTCTCTGAGATCAGGGACTTAAAGGGAAAGGGGTAGGAGAGACTTTCAAAAGACTTTCCCAAGTCTCCTCACACTTTCCTTTTAAGTTCCTGAGATGGGAGGCTTAAAGGGGGAATGGGGAGTGGCCTGCAAAAGCTTCTTCTATGTTGGAGACTTAAAAGGAAAATGTGGAAAGACTCGAAAGAGGCTTTAAGACAGCTCCTGTTTGAGCAAATGGAAGCACGGGAGCTGTCTTAAGGCCTTTGCGAAAGCTTATTTGAAGTAGCTGTTGTGTGAGAACTGCTTCAATGGGCGGGTTTGCACAGGGCTTTACTCTCTGCTCAACTGGTGCCTTGGCTGTGCTATCTTTTCCCTGCTGGGAATGCACAGCCAAGGCAGGATTAAACCCTGCCCTTTTGCCCATCAGCTGACATCACTAGTGACATCAGCTGATGGGATGGTAGGAGTAGTTTGCAAGGGGGCTAAATGCGACCCCCTGAAGGGCCGTGATTGGTCCAGAGGCTCCCCACCCCTGCAGTAGACCAAACTGAGGTAGACGAACCAGCCTTGTATTCAGAACCATGAGGACTGGAATCATACCTTGTTTTTAGGAGATGACCATAGTTAAGAACATAAGAAGAGCCTGCTGGATCAGGCCAAGTGCTACTGTGTACGGTTCCACGCAGGAGGTCCCAGGTTTGGTTCCCAGGATCTCAAGATTGGGCAGGGAAATACCCTCCTCTACCTGAAACCTTGGAGGGCCGCTGTGATTCAGTGTAGACCGCACTAAGGTAAATGAACCAGTGGCCTGGCTTGGTAGAACGCAGCTTAGAATCATAATCGTAGAGCTGAAAAGGGCCTATAAGGCCATCAAGTCTAAGCCCCAGCTCAATGCAGGAATCCGGCTTAAAGCATCCCCGCCAGGTGGCTGTCCAGCTGCCTCTTGAATGCCTCCTGTGTCAGAGAGCCCACCACCTCCCGAGGTCACTGTCACATTGCTCTAACAGTAACTTGAGCCCCTTGTCCCGTGTCCTGCACTCTGCGATCGAGATGAGATCCTGGCCCTCCTATTGTCCTGTTTCAGTCAGCTCTTTATCCAGAATCCTGAGGACTGGAACCTTGCCTTCTTTTTACGGGAAATCCCGCAATTCAGTGGCAGGGCCTTTAGAAGGTCTCGGGTTCCGTCCCTGGCATCTACAGTTGCAGCAGGGATGAGAAAACTGCAGCCCTTTGGACATAGTTCAGCTCTTATCAACCCTATGATGCAGCTAGGAAAGCAACAACACTTGGAGGGACAACCCCTCAGTGAGAGAATCTTAGGGAGCAGGGCTTCGGACAGGCATCGGGAACAGGATCCGACTGACAGGCTGGATCCTGAGGTTCCTCACTTCCCATGTGCAACTTTGACAAGTGGATACATATCTAAGCCGCAGAAGAATTCCTGGCTTCCCTTCTCCATCAGTCCCCCGCCACCCTTCCCATTTTTACGAGCAGCTGCTGACAGTAGTAAAGAGAAAGGAGTGGTTTAATTTCCTCCTTCCCTCTCCATTGCTCTGAAACATTTGGCAACACATCAGGACTGGCCCTTGCTGTTCTTTCTAAGGCTTCATCTGCGCTATATATTTAGAGCAGTTATCATACCACTTTAAACAATCATGGCTTCCTCCAAGAAATCCTGGGAACTGTAGTGAGTTAAGGGTGCTGAGAGTTTTTAGGAGACACCTCTCTTCCCCTCACAGAGCTACAATTCCCAGAGTTCCCTGGGAAGAGGGATTGATTTTAAACTACTCTGGGAATTGTAGCTCTGTGAGAGGAAGAGAGGTGTCTCCTAAAACCTCCCAGTACCCTTAACAAATGACAGTTCCCAGGATTCTTTGGGGGAAGGCTACAGATTTGAAGTCCTGGGGTAAAAATGTTTTCCCCCTGAATTTTTGCAAACAATTGGAAACAATCCAGGGAAAACTGTTTTTCCCTGAATTTTCCCAGGCCTTCACATTTTTAGAAAGCAGAGGTGTTTAAAGTAGGATGCTACTGCTTTAAATGACCAGTGCATATGGGGGCTACGGCAGCAGTGAGGAACTCCCCCACCCATGGGTCAAGTTTGACAGGTGGGCAAAGCTGTCAGGTACCTGTGTAGATGGTCAGCTGATTGTCAGGGCTTGCAAAGAGCTGCACATGGCACTATGGACGCCCTGAGAGTCAGCTGATTGTCGCTTGCAAAGCTCAGCATACAAGACGTTCACAATCAGCCAATTGTCAGGGCTTGCAAAGCAACATGCACAGGCTTTTGCAGCTCTATACCTGTCCTACACCTGGCACCAATAAAATTTCAGGTGTAGGGCAGGGCTTGGCCAAAATGAGCTCACAAAACTGGGAGACGCGGCAGGTTTAATGAGACCTGCGGGCTGAAGGTTCCCAACCACTGTTTCCACCTGCCGTGGCGGTAATAGGACAGGAGAAACTTCTGTGCAGTGCAAAAAGCTCATGACCCTTTCCTTCCCTGCTATTGTATTAGATTTAAGCCCACCGCATGTAAAGAAATCCCCCGATAGCAAGCATTGTTGAATTCTCTTGTCCTGCAATACCTTGTGAGAGTAGCCGGATGACATGTGTTGTCTCTCTGGCCTGCAGAAATGGACGACGAGGACTACGAGCGGCGGCGTTCAGAATGCCTGGACGAGATGTTGGACTTGGAGAAGGAGTTCTCTGAAGTCAAAGAGAAGTGAGTTGCCGTCTCTTTCCCTGGTGTCTGTTTATTATATTTTAATCCTCCAAGGTGCTCAGGGTGTCGTACATGGTTCTCTCCTTCTCCTGACCCCAGTTATCCTCACAACAACCCTGCGAGGTAGGCAGGGAGAGAGCTTGGCTGCGCTCACACATCCCTCTTGAGCCAGGGTTTTTCCGTCTTCCTGTGCTTTCTTGCGCATGCTGCCCCGTAGCTCCGGCTTCCCTTAAGTTGTTTTGTTGATGGTTGCTGCAGCTTGTTCTATTTTTCCTGTTTTGTTGTAGCATGTGCTTTTTAAATGCTTTTTTCTGGGGGGGAAATTGAGGCGCTGGTACTCGTACCTCGATAAAAGTGCCCTGGGTACCAGCAAAAAAATTAATGGCAGTATTCCGCACCGGTTAGGTACTGTCACAAAAAAAGGAATGTCTGTCTGTCTGTCTGTCTCTGGCTTATCAGCTTCTGTGCTGTCTCTTTTGAGCTGCTTTTGAGTCTCTGTGTGTGTCTGTGGAAATGAAATGGAAATGGACTGCCTTCAAGTCGATCCCGACTTATGGCTACCCTTTGAATAGGGATTTCATGGTAAGCGGTGTTCAGAGGGGGTTTCCCATTGCCTTCCTCTGAGGCTCGTCCTCCCCAGCTGGCTAGGGCCTGATCAGCTTGCCACAGCTGCACAAGCCAGCCCCTTCCTTGTCCGCAACTGCCAGCTGGGGGGCAACTGGGCTCCTTTAGACTATGCAGCTTGCCCATGGCTGCACAGGTGGCAGGGCACGTCACCCCTGAGCCACTCGCTGTGGGGTGATCTTTAGCTGGCATATAAATACAGTATCTGAAGAAATAAATCAGGGGTGGGGAACTTTCGTCTGTCCAAGGGCTGCATTGCCTTCTAAGCAACTGTCCAGGGGCCAAATGCCAGTGGCGGGCGAGGCCAGAGGCAAAAGTGGTTGGAGCAGCCAATGTAAATTTTTTACCTTTGTACAGCAGTCAGATTTCTAGGCAAACCCCTCTCCGTCCTCCCTCGAGGCAAGCAAGAGGTTTTATGGGAGTTCAAGGACACATTCCAAGCTAATCAAAAGCACTCGAGGAGGATGCAAAGCGGGGTGGTGTGGGGTGTGGCTGGGAAGGGGGTGTAGCCTGTGGAGAGACCCAAGGGCCAGACAGGGAGGCTTGGAGGGCCGTTTGGCTCCCTGGTCTGAGGTTCCCCACTCTTGAAATAAATAAATGAAATCACACCAGCAGGACCCAGGGTTACCAAGTTCAAGTTCAGTTCAAGTTCAGTTAAGTTCAAGGTAAACAAAGGAAGCACACGGAACACACAATGTTAATTTTATCTGCAATGTTTCTTTATTTAAAATTCCCGTATTGGTCTAAATATAAGCTCCACTTTCCCCCCAAACCTGCCTTGTATAAAAGTTGAGTGTGGTGTATAATCGCACTCTTATTGGTAGAGAAGGTGTGATTTAAGACATCTCCTTTAGGGGTATGGCCTATATTTGAGAGTGACTTATATTCAGACCATTATGGTATTTATAACCTGCCTTTTCGGGCCAACGCCTCACCCGATGGCTTCTGTAAGAAATCAAATTAAATTATAAATAAAAAAATGAAAACATTACAGAAGTGACACAAGAACCACCATCAAAATCAACCATAGCCCTAAAAACAGCAGTATCAAACAACATAATATGATTTAAAACCAGCTGAGCCAGCTGGTATAGCACAGTGGGGAGGAGAGCCTGACTGGGAGTCCAGAGTCTGTGAGATCAAATCCCCGCTCATGACTTCTGGGTGTCAAGGGCCAGCTAAAGGTCACTCCACAGTGAGTGGCTCAGGGGTCATGTGCCCTGCCACCTGTGCAGCCATGGGCAAGTAGCATAGTCCCAAAGAGCCCAGTTGCCCCCCAGCTGGCAGTTGCGGACAAGGAAGGGGCTGGCTTGTGCAGCTGTGGCAAGCTGAGCAGGCCCTAGCCAGCTGGGGAGGACTAGCCTCAGAGGGAGGCAATGGGAAACCCCCTCTGAATACCGCTTACTATGAATGCCCTCTTCATAGGGTCGCCATAAGTCGGGATCGACTTGAAGACAGTCCATTTCCATTTTCAAGCCAGTGAGACCCATTTAACCGCCAGTGAAAATCAGTGGGCTTGCAGGGCTTCTTTAGAAAAAGCAACCTGCAGTAAATCCAAATTAACTCTCCGCTTAAAGGCAAATCATTATGTGGAACTTTCTGCCGCAAGCCGTGGCAATGGCCTCTGGCTTTAAAAAGGAGGTAAGACAGATTTGCAGAGGAGGAACAGGCACTGTTAGCTGTGTACTTGCACTGTCCCCTGAGAGAGAGCCAGGAAGAGAGAGGCAGACAGGCTTAAGATACCATCACAAGTCTGTTCCTGGATCCGCTCAGTGATGGATACCCCATCAGTTGTTCTCCTCCCAAGTGTTCAGAGGAACTAACTGTTCTCGCCGGATTGGGTTTTGTTATCTGAATTCTGTGTTCAACTTGTTCCGTCCCTTCCCGCTTTTCTTTGTCTAGGTCCATTTATATTGTCTATGTCAGGGGTTCCCAAAGGGTGGTCAGTGGACCACCAGTGGCCCGCAAGCTTCATTCAGGTGGTCCGTGGCTTGTCTGTGGATTTGTGGTTGAAGATGGAAAATGGCACATCTGTGGCATTAAATATTCATATTGCTGCTTTAATAATAATAATAATAATAATAACAAAATTTTATTTATGAGTCGCCTATCTGGCCGAATTAACGGTCACTCTAGGCGACGTACGTTAATACAATAAAATACAATATAAAATAGATAAGACCTATTTTATTTCTTAACGTTGCATTTTATTGTTTTAAAATTTGAAATCCATAGGAAATCTTAAGAACTATATGAAATAAAAGAAACAATGGAAATGAAATTTAAAAATCATGTAGCATCTAGCCCAACACGTTATAATTGCTGCCAACAGGCAGAAAAATGATAAAGTGGGTGCCCAAGACCCGAAACAATTTTCATGTGGTCCATGGGGGAAATAATTTGGGAACCACCAGTCTGCATCTTCGGATCTACCTATCAACAGGGGAACGTCTGGCCCTCATCTAGGTCAGTGGTTCCTAACCTGGGGGCCCGTGAAGTAATCCAGAGGGGGCCGTGAACAGTAAAGAAACGAATTATTTATTAATTTTTTTTAAAAAGTCTTCACTCCCTCGACACTGTCTGCTTTCCACTGCCGCTGCCACCTCCCCCTTGCTCCAAACGAGAGGGGAGGCCGTTTGCTGAAGCGCCAGAGCGTCTTTCAGGCACACTAAGGGCAGGCATCTGCCTATAAAATACATGGCAGATGCCAAAGGAGGCTGAGGGTGGGGCTACCAGGAAGAAGAGGGGATTACTATCACTGATTCCCATCTCCTTGCACTGCCGCTACTGGCAATGCCCTTACTTAGAATGAGAGGAGAGGGCTTTTTGTGAAGCAAAAAGAAGCAAGCCTGCAAAGAAAGGCTGCTTTCCCCCTTCCTTCCTGGCAGCCAGCCTGCCTCCCTGGGGGGAGGGGGTCACAAAAAAATTTGGCTTATAAAGGGGGTCCTGTGCTCATAATGGTTGGGAACCACTGATCTAGGTGACTCCACCTCTCATCATCGCCAGTCGGCACAGCCAACGGTCAAGGATGGTGGGCCTTGGAGTCCAGTCACATCTGGAGCTGCATATCCCTGTTTTAAACCGTAGCCGTTGCACACATACATCATACATATTAATTGTGAACACTGTTGCTGAGTTATGATGGCTGTGTAGCCAAAACAGGAGTACTGAGGGGGGAAAGGGGGTGTATCGACACGCTTGCCAGAACCCCAAGGTTTGCAGAAATAGGGGAAAAAATCACTGTTTTTTTTTTTTTAAGTTTGTTATTTAACTTGATGAAATCTCACATAAAAAACATACAGTAATCATACCAAATAACAAAATGCATATACATTATGGACATTTATATTATACATACATTACTATTTTAACACAAACTATTACATCCAGGTAATATTTATTCTTCATAAATTCAATTAGAGGACTTCATTTATCTTAAAAAAAAATTCTTTCTTGTCTACTGTCACTTTAAGTGATCCTGTAAGCTTAAAAATTGTTAGGTATTTTTCTTAAGGTGGGGAAAAAAACCCAAAACTTGCCAGTGATGACTAAGGCCACATCCACACCAGACATTTATTGCACTTTAAACAGTTATGGCTTCCCCCAAAGAATCCTGGGAAGTGTAGTTTGGGATGGATGCTGAGAATTCTTAGGAGACCCCCATTGTCCTGACAGAGCTCCAATGGCCAGAGTGGTTTTAACAGTCACTCCCTCTTCCTGGAGAATTCTGGGAATTGGAGCTCTGTGAGAAGGATAACAGTCTCCTAACTACTCTCGGCACCTTTCACAAACTTGGGGAAAGCCATGACTGTTTAAAGTGGAATAAATGTCTGGTGCAGATGTGGCCTAAGCAACTAAGCATGCCCAGTGGCCAAAGAATACTGAGTGTGAGTGTGTGTGAGAGCGAGAGAGTGCACGTGTGTGAGTGAGTGACATACAACTCAGCAGGGAGGAACGTAATGGAGTATGCCAAAAATGGAATGGAGTATCCTGAAAGAATGGTTGGCTAGAATGCAGGACAGGAGCACTCCACACTACAACATTTTGTAATATATATAATAATAACGGACTGCCTTCAAGTCGATCCCGACTTATGGCGACCCTATGAATAGGGTTTTCATGGTAAGCGGTGTTCAGAGGGGGTTTCCCATTGCCTCCCTCTGAGGCTAGTCCTCCCCAGCTGGCTAGGCCTGCTCAGCTTGCCACAGCTGCACAAGCCAGCCCTTCCTTGTCCGCAACTGCCAGCTGAGGGGCAACTGGGCTCCTTGGGACTATGCCGCTTGCCCACGGCTGCACAGGTGGCAGAACATGTAACCCCTCAGCCACTCACTGTGGGGATGATCTTTTAGCTGGCCCTTATTTATTTATTTTATTTATTTATTGAATTTTTATACCGCCCCACTAGCATAGCTCTCTGGGCGGTGTACAACAAATATAATAAATACAATAGAATCACACAGAACAATACAAAAAATATAAATGCAAATCCATAATCTAAAACCAGTTAAAACATGTTTAAGAAAAGCTAAAATGCCTGATAAAATAGGAAGGTTTTAACTTGGCGCCGAAAGGATAGCAATGTCGGCACCAAGCGCACTTCTTCGGGAAGACTATTCCACAGTTCGGGGGCCACCACTGAGAAGGCCCTAGTTCTTGTTACCATCCTCCGAGCCTCTCTATGAGTCGGAACTCGGAGGGGGGCCTTCAATGTTGAGCGTAGTGTACGAGCAGGTTCATATTGGGAGAGGCGTTCCGAAAGGTATTGTGGTCCTGCACCGTATAAGGCTTTATAGGTTAAAACCAACACTTTGAATCTGGCCCGGAAGCATATGGGTAGCCAGTGCAAGCGGGCCAGAACAGGTGTTATGTGTTCAGACCGCCTGGTCCTCGTTATTAGTCTGGCCGCCGCATTTGGCACCAGCTGTAGCTTCCGAACCGTCTTCAAAGGCAGCCCTACGTAGAGTGCATTGCAGTAGTCCAATCGAGAGGTTACCAGAGCATGAACAACTGAGGTGAGATCTTCTCTGTCCAGATAGGGACGTAGCTGGGCCACCAACCGAAGTTGGTAGAACGCATTCCGTGCCACCGAGGCTACTTGAGCCTTGAGTGACAGAGAAGGATCTAAAAGTATTCCCAGACTACGAACCCGTTCTTTCAGGGGGAGTGTAACCCCATCGAGAACAGGATGAGTATCCACCATCTGATCAGAGGAACCACCCACCCTTGACACCGAGGAGACACGAGCGGGGATTTGAACTCACAGACTCTGGACTCCCAGCCAGGCTCTTCTCCCCACTGTATATCTATTCAGTGAAGTGACTAACAAAATAGAGATGAAAATCCTTATAGCAAACCATTTGTGGAACTCTAAAGATGGAATATTCAAAAGCGTTGCATTTGCTGTGCAGATGAGCGATGTCTGGTATTCTTCTCCAAGCTGAGGCTGTGGAGTGTTAAGAGGTAGTTCCTCAAGTTTTCCCTTGTTATACACGCAGGCACGTGCACAACTAATTTCTTTTACCAACCACGATCTCCCTTGGGCAGGGAGGGCAGGATCTAAATCCAAACAATATTAAGGTATATTTAAATGGAGCCTCCATGTTTGGAAGCAGCCTACCTCCCATTACCAAGACACAAAGGACAAACATTCTGCCGTGCTTGTGGGTTCCTCAGGGACATTGACCGGCCGTTGTTGTTGAATTTCCTTTACTTACATAACTGTCAGCCATTCTATATCATTGAGCCCATTACCCTGGCCTTTGACACTTGAGATACATATTTTTAGGACCCTCTCTAGTTGTGATTCTAATTTGCTTTCACTGTTTTTTAATGTTGTATTTTACATTGTTGTGACTTGCCCTGGCCACCAACTTTGATGCCTTGAAAAGAGGATTAAATTCCTGGAGGAGAAGTCTATGGATGGCTACTAGCCACAATGGCAATGTTCTCCCTCTGTGGTCAGAGGCAGTATGCTTCTGAATACCAGTTTGTGGAAACCGCACAAGGGGAGCGTGTTCTTGAGCTCAAGTCTTACCTGTGCGTTTCCCAGAGACCTACTGGTTGGCCACTGTGAGAACAAGACACCGGACTAGATAGGCCATTGGCCTGATCCAGCAGGCTCTTCTGATGTTCTGGTGAAGGGCAGGTAATAAATGTCATCATCATCAGTAGTGGCCCAGGCTGGGTCCAAACCATCTCCCTTTTCTATAAGTTTTCATATATGCTCTATACACCAAAATTTCAGAGTTTTTCCCCCCTGTTGATGTTCTAAAAACTACTTAAAATCATAGAATAGTAGAGTTGGAAGGGGCCTATAAGGCCATCGAGTCCAACCCCCTGCGCAATGAAGGAATCCAAATCAAAGCATTTCTGACAGATGGCGGTCCAGCTGCCTCTTGAATGCCTCCAGCGTTGGAGAGCCCATCACCTTCGTAGGTAATTGGTTCCGTTGTCATATGGCTCTAACAGTTAGGAAGCTTTTCCTGATGTCCAGTCGAAATCTGGCTTCCTGCAACTTGAGCCCATTATTCCCTGTCCTGCACTCTGGGACGATCGGGAAGAGATCCCGGCCCTCCTCTGTGTGCCAACCTTTCATGCACTTGAAGAGTGCTGTCATAAATAGCACTCTTCAATCATAAGGTGCGTCATATCATACTTGCAGTTATCCAGTTCTAATACAACTTCTGTGCTCACAGATGCGGACTTGATGTGTTGTCACACTAAGAGCGAAGGGCTGTAGCTCCGTGGCAGATCATCCGCTCTGCCTGCAAAAGGTCCCAGGTTCAGTCCCCAGTGGCATCTCCAGGTAGGGCTAGGAGGAGACCCTAGTCTGGAATCCTGGAGAGCCGCGCCAGTCAGCGTAGACAATACTGAGCTACATGAGCCAGTAGTCAGACTCAGCATAAGGCAACTTCCTACATTTTTACACGGTTTCCATATAGGGTGAGAATTCCACGCACCTGTCTTGAGCCGCTGTGATAGGAGGGGCTAGAAAACCCCAGATCAAGGTGTCTGCTGCTGTTCCTCTTGCAGGCTTTTCAAGGAGCGTCTGAGTCAGGTGAAGGCTAAGCTGGAGGACGTGATGTCGGGAAAAGCGGCAGAGTACCTTGACCCCCTAGGGGTCCTGCAGAACCATATGCAGATACGGATCGAGGTGGCCGGTAAGTGGGACCTCTCCCCAACAGACTCAAACACACACTGCCAGTCAGGTAGTGGTACCTTAGCTGGAGAGATGGCGTCCGGGTCCTGGCATGGGGCTGTGGTCCATTTCTAAGAGAGGTGCGTCTAGCCCAGAGGTTCCCAAACCGCAGTCCACAAACTACCAGTGGTCCATGAGTGTCATCAGGTGGCCCATGGCATGTTCTTTGGACTGGTGGTTGAAGGTGGGAGATGGAGCACACTACCAAAGCATCGAAACCCAACCTTTACAAAAGCTGAAATACAAAATTTGGCAAGTAGCGCGCTAACTCAAGTATTGGAAATACACTATGTAAATTTGTATTGGTTATTTATTTATTATTTGATTTAGATCCCGCCCTTCCTCCCAACAGGAGCCCAGGGTTGACACCATAAAATATAATTAAAACAACTATCTTCATCACATAACAAATGTCATCACATGTGAAGATGGAAGGTTTGCATAACGTCCACAATCTGCTGTCTGCATAAAAGGTCAACTTGACAAAAGACCATACATGTTTCGACCTGTATCAGGTCTTCGTCAGTGATCACTGTTGAAAAGTTGTGCTGTATAATAATGGGCTCCTTTTAGGTCCTAACTGTAGTTATTATAGCCTATGTTATATATTGTCTGTCTTAATCTTGAAAACTAGGGCTAGTCAGTAGATGCGTTCACTCCTTTTTATGAGCCTTTCTGATTGAATCATTTCCTTATATACCAGCCAATTTTCTTCAAAATGTCTAGATGTATATGCACACAACAGATTATGCAAACCTTCCATCTTCATATGTTATGTGATGAAGATAGTGGTTTTAGTTAACGTTTATGGAGACAACTATTAAATCATACAAATTTACATATTTCTAATACTTGAGTTAGCATACTACTTGCCCAGTTTCTCATTTCAACTGAAGATAGGAGATGGCACATGTCTCACCATTTGTATTCATATTGATTTTTAATTGAGTTTTTATCTTTTAAAAATTTCTTATATTGTATATAAAAGGAGGAATAAATATATAATTAAAAATCATACAACGTGTTGCAATTGCTGGAACAGGCAGAAAAATCATGATCCACCAAGACCATGACAACTCCACCAAGGAATTTTCAAGTGGTCCATGGGAGAAAAACGGTTGGGAACCACTAGTCTAGAATCTCCATTGTTCATTCGTCGCTGTATCTTTACCCTGGCCTTTGATGTTTTGGGGGACCCACCTGTTTCATCAAATTTGGGCTGATTCCTTGGAATGTATAACATTTGGATAGAAGTGTATAAAATTTTATTTGGGTTGCATCCAACTAAGTCATACTCAGAGAAGATCCATTGATATTGATGGGCTTAGGTTTGTCATGAATTTCAATGTGTCTGTTCTGAGTGTGATGTTGTTGTTTATTTATTTTGCCATATCCCTCTTTTCCTCCAAGAAGCTCCAGGTGGTTTACGTGGTTCTACCCCTCCTCATTTTATCCTCACAACAACCCTGTGAGGTAGGTTAGGCTGAGACGCAGTGACTGGCGCAAGGTCATCCAGTGAGCTTCATGGCTGAGTGGGGATTTGAACCCTGGTCTCCCAGGTCCTAGTCCAACATTAACCACTCCGCCACACTGGCTTAGTTGGATGTAACTCTTTTGGTTTTCCAGTGGTATCTTTGATTGTTGTAACCCTGGGACTTTATGGTAAGGCAGGGAGAGGGGTTGTGTTTCCCTGGAAGCCCTACCCTGCTGATAGCAGGCGTAGTTTGGTTTTAAAAGAGGATTAAACTAATTCATGGAGGATAAGGCTATCAATGGCTAGGATACCTCTGAATACTAGGCTCAAAAATTGTAATCAAAAAGGGTATTGTAGAATTGGAAAAGGTTCAGAAGAGGGCAACCAGAATGATCAAGGGGATGGAGCAACTTCCCTTCGAGGAAAGGTTGCAGCATTTGGGGCTTCTTAGTTTAGAGAAAAGGAGAGTCAGAGGCGACATGATACAAGTGTATAAAATCATGCATGGCACGGAGAAAGTGGACAGAGAAAAGGTTTTCTCCCTCTCTCTTAACACTAGAACTTGTGGACATCCAACGAAGCTGAGCGTTGGAAGATTCAGGATAGACGAAAGAAAGGTCTTCTTCACACGGTGCATAGTTAAACTATGGAATTTGCTCCCACTCGAGGGAATGATAGCCTCCAAGTTGGATGGCTTTAGAAGAGGATTTGACAAATTCTGGGAGGATAAGGCTATCAGTGGCTACCAGCCATGATGGCCATGCTCTGCCTCCACAGTCAGAGGCAGGATGCTTCCGAATACTAGTTGGTGGAAACCGCAGGAGGGGGGAATGCTCTTGCACGCAGCTCCTGCTTTGGGGCTTCCTATTGGGGCATCTGGTCGGCCGCTGCAAGAACAGGATGCTGGCCTAGATCCACCAGCCAGGCTTTTCTTGTGTAAGTGGGACAGGCTGCATTGCAAAAGAGACAGGTGCATTTCAGAGGCACTCTCTTCCGTGGCTGGTCTCTGGTGTTGAAAATAAGCTCAGGGGCTGAGTGCTGGTTTGGGTTGAGCTTCGGAAGACCGGGACTTCTGCTCCATCTCCGATGCTTTGCCTTTCTGCAGGGATCTACCGAGGTTTCTGCCTGGAGGTGATTCACCACAAGCATCGGTGCGAGCTGCAGGGAGCCCAGCAACACCTGGAGGTGAGAGGCTCACCTCACCCCTTCCCTTCTTATTCCTTTGTTGCTCTTTTCAAAATCTTGGGGAGGTGTGGGCCAAAGGGTCCTGCTTCACGTCGCTCCTTCTCAGGAGAGAAAGGAGAATCTCAAAATCACATGGGAGAGGGAAGGGAGGGAGGGTCCACTGCCAGTCAGTGTCGGCAATACTGAGCTAGATAGACCCATGGCCTGACTCTGTATAAGGCAACTTTTTATGTTCTTACAAAGACAAGCATATGGACAGACTCTCTGGTGGGAGTGTCGCATCCATGGCATATATTTCAAGTACATTCAAAGTGCGTGGGAAGGCATTTTTAAAGTAATATCTGTCTCTCTGCCTCTGCCTCTGCCTCTGTCTCTTCCTCCCAGGGGGAGCCCAGGGTAGCAGACAAAAACACTCCAAAACATCTTGAAAACAAAAGACTTTAAAACATATTAAAACAAAAGCATCTTTTTAGAAAAACAACAACTTTAAAAACATCTTAAAAAAGCAATTCCAGCACAAACGCATACTAGTGTGAACACTTTTGCACACCCACTGGACACAAATGGACACACGAAATTTAAACAAGGAACCAAGATCATGAATTCAGATTGGATTCTAAACAGACGTTGGGGGCTGGTGGTGGTGGGAGGCAGAAAAAAACCCCTCCTTTGCAGAAAGTCTTTTACTACAAAATGTAAAAGTGAAATAACAAATATTTTCTTTTTGGTCCTGTCTTGTCAAGAACAGCTAAGGTTGGCCAAAATAAAATGGCTCAGCCTGGAGGGATTGTCGGGAATATCCTGGATAGGTTTCTGGGATGCTTTAAGCTGGGAAAATTTAGGGCATCTCATACAGTCCAGTTGCAGCGTGTTGGTCTAAAAGGCAGGCAACTGTATCTTATCTGTACTGCCTGGTACCAAGGTCAGGAGGCCTGAGTAGCCATAAATTAGCAGGCTTACCCTTGCAGTGAACCGTTGGGCTATTCCATCATCAGAAGGTGTCATGATTAGCTAATTGGGCCTCTCGCTGCTGCTGGGCAAATCCCCATCAGAGAGGGGCTATCCTTCAGCTAGTTGCCCCATTCCGTCTTGACTTGCCTATGTGATGTCTGTTGGTATAAGGAGCCAAGGGGACTGACTCTTATACTTTCCTGTCTGGGGTATTTAGCTTAGGTTAGGTAAGTTTTGTTATTTTATGTCGATGCGGAACCCTCTTGTTGTATTTTTGTATAAATGTTGACTATGCCTAACTGTTGAAGAGTGTTTGGCTTGGAGGAATTGTATGCTGCTCTTTTTATATACACTTATATTTTAACTAATAAACCACCTCATACTTCCTGACGTGTTACTTGGCAGCTGTGGCTCTGAAACCCGTACCTTGACCACAAAGCTGCTGACTACTGAATTGGGTTTGGATGGAGGCTCCAGAGCAGTGCATGTCCGGTTTGGCTGTTGCTCTTGGGAAACTCTGCCAGTCCATTGGTGCTCTGAGTTTCCCTTAACTCAGGTTAAGGGGTGGTGGCAGTCTACCCACCTTACAGGGTTGGGTTGGGTTTAACTCAGCCCTGGTAAGGAGGGCAGGGGGAGTGTCTGGCCGGGGACAATTGCTCTGGGGTTAGGGAATTGGACTCCGGATCATTTGACATGTTGGCAAGTGGTTGGGATTTGAGGTCATTCGTTTCCAAGTAAACGCACTGCTGTGCAAAGTGCATTGACTTCCTTTAAGTGCTAGAGTAATTGGTTGTAACATGAGACTTCGACACAGACGGCTTGTTATTTTGGATAGTTAGGATGGCTAAGACTAGGTCAAAAGCAGCAGCTGAGGAAGTTGAGGCTGCTCTGAGCAGCGATGGCAGTTTCAGCCCTCCATTCTTGGAGACAGGGCTCAGCTTGGAAGGAGAAGGAAGTGGAACTCCACAGCAGCTGGTGTTATCAGCTGGAGATGGAAGGCAGGAGGGAGACCCATCGCAGTTTCACGCCTTAGATGGTGGAGTGGAGGGAATCAACCATTGTTGGGAAATGCCTTGGACAACTAGCCAGCCAGGATGCAGGACTTCCTAATGAGGCAAATGGAGTAAGGCTAGGCAGGGCTGGGATCATGAACGAGGCCATCGAGATTGCGAATGGGAACGATGTGACTGAGAGCAGAGACGATCCCAAGATAGCCTTGAGAATATTAATAAGAAGCTGTTCCCAGTTTTTCATCCTGGGGAGGAGGTTCAGGCTTACTTCCAGATTTTTGAACAGGCTTGCACAGACCAATAGGCACCATTGGAAGCGGGTGTTGAGAACACAGGCTACTGGAGAGTTGCGTCAGTTGATGAGCATTCTGTCCAGAGAGCAGGCAGATGACTATGATTACTTATATGGCCTGGCCGGTGAACATTTTGCCTTGTCTGCAGAGGCATGTCGCCTTAAATGTGAGACTTGGCAAAGAACGTTTTTCAGCTGCAGCTTCGCTCACTGGAAAGGCCCTGGGTTTGTGGCTGGAACCCACAGGAGCAATGACCTGAGAGCAGGTGCGTGACTGAATTGCCAGGGAGAGGTTTTACAAGTTGCTGCCCAGAGACTTGGCTATCTCTGTTAGGGCTTTACATGCTGCAGGCCTTTTGGCAGATCAATTAGCCGCCCACCGGGAACGTGGTGGGGAGAGTCAACAGCCTCTGTTTTTTAAGAAGCCGGGAGACTTCAAGGACAGCTGACCTGATAAGACAGCTGACGGGAAGAGGAAGCCGTGGAACCAACCAAAAGGTCCTGGGGAGGGCAAGAGCCCTCCAAGTTCCTTCTACCTCCCAGACTCATGTTATTTGTTTTAATTGCCACAAAACAGGACATGTCAAGCGCCAGTGTCCCAAGCTGAATAGAAAGCCCACTGGAGCGCATCCTAAGGCCCCTATGGTTGCCCCAGTTCAGTGTGTGGATAAGAAGGAGCCAGGAGGAGTTGAGTCTCCAGAGATTTCAGAATGGTCTGATTGTTGTCAACAAGCATTCGAGGCTTTGAAGGCTTTATTGGTGCAGTATCCTATCCTGAGAGCACCTGATTTTGATGCACCTTTGTGGTTTAAACTGATGCATCTGAGGTCAGAATTGGCTGTGCTTTGATGCAAGCTGATGCAGAGGGAGATTTGTATCCTGTTGCTTATCTCAGTAAGAAGCTGTTACCCAGGGAGCAGAATCTAGCCACCATTGAGAAGGAGTGTTTGGCTATTTGGGGGGCTCTACAATGACTTCGCCCATATTTATGGGGAAGGTGATTTCATCTGCAGACAGACCATTCTCCACTTTGTTGGCTCTCTAGGATGAAAAACTAAAAAACTCCTATGGAGGAGTTTGGCATGTGTGAGCTTGTAGGATACACAATCAGCTTGGCAAACAATAATTAGCAAACCAACCATTGTGTTCCTCTGTGAGATGCCTGAGCGATGCTTCCTGCTGACCAGCATAATTGCATAACTGGTGTGAGGGTGCCATGGGAAAAGGCCCTTCCTTTTCACTTGCTGAAAGATGAGCTGAAGGGGAGCTAATCCATTTTTGGTTCTTTTTCTTCAAATGCTGCCCTGATCAACCTTTTCACAAATATGCCCTTGATCCACCGCATGAACTCCCGGGACGGGGGTGGAGACTGCATGTGGCCCTCCAGGCCTCTCAATGTGGCTCTTGGGACGTTCCCTAGGCCCTGTCCCTTTTCAAGGTCACACCCCTCACCAGTCCTTGCTCCACACCCTCCTTGAATGCTCTTTGCCTGTCCGGAATGTGCCCATGAACTGTGATCATTCCTCTTCCTTTCCTGAATGGAAGACGGAAAGTTGTGCGTGTGTAGAAACCGCTAGCATTTGTGTGGTTGGAACGTAGTCTATTGTACAAAGGTCAGAGTCGTATCCAGTCCTCTGCTTGCTTTCCTCTCTGGCCTTGCCCATCACTGGGATGTGGTCAATGGATGGTTGTCCACAAGAGAATGTGGCCCTTGGGCTGAAACATGTCCCCCCCCTCCAACAACCAGTAGTGTAGTGGCAAATTCAGAAGTGCAGTGTCTTTGATAGTCACAGCAAGCCTCCTAACAACCACGCCCCTAGGATTCATGGTCTCTTCTGCAATTACAGAACCAGAATAAAACTGCTGTGTGCATAGGCTTCCCCCCACCCTCAGTCTCTCTCTGTCTGGGGGCTAAACGGTGCCAGAAGCAGTTTGACTTTAAGAGTTCTGAAATGAAGGCAAGTGTGTGTTGGAAGTGGGGCAAGAGCAACTCCTGTTTGGGTTCTTTTGTTTATGTTCCAGAAGGAAGGTAGAGTTAGGGTCCTCCAGCTGGCTAGGCTTGCCTACCTTTACCTGTGCTCTTCTCTACCTAACTTCCTTCCATTGTAAACTGATATGCTCAGGGAAGCAGACCTGCCCCTCCTCCCTTTGTCATCTTCTTCGACTGCCCGAGGATAGAGGAGACATCTTTGTCTTTGCTCTCTCTCCTGAGCCATGAGGGCAATACCCACATCTGGGCATTGCGCCTCTAGCTTAGTTAGTTACTTAGAACTAGGTATGCCTTTCTATCTGCTGTGTATTTCTATAAATAAAGTAGCTTTTCTTATTTTACTAAGTCTTAAGTTTCAGTGATCCAAATGCATGGTAAAAGCCTGCTTGAAAGGTAAATACACACACTGGCACACACACAGCTCAGAGTGCTGAAACACTCTGCACATCTATATCTCTATCTATCTATCACCCATCACCCACCTATCTAACCTCTCTCTCTCTCTCTAAACTAACCTACCTACCTACCTATCTATCCATCTTATCTATCTAAACTTACCTACCTGCCTACCTATCTGTCAATCTAATCTAATCTAATCTAACCAACCTACCTATCTTTCCATCTTATCTATCCATCTTATCTATCTATCCATCTTATCTATCTATAATAGTGTGCGACTAGGATTTGGGAGACCAAGGTACTTTGCCATGAAGCTCACTTCTTACTTACTCTAGGAGCCAATGAGCATGAAAGGGGAGGCGTATATTAGCTACTGAGAATAATCTTTCCAGTGACTGACTCACTTTCTTTCACTCTGATTGGCTCCAGTCAGCATGAAAGGACAAGAAAGCATGTTGTTAGCCAAGCGGGAAGACTCTTCCCAGAGGCTAACAGGCTCCCCTTTCATGCTGATTGGCTCGTATACTGGGACCTTGCTCCTAAAAAAGCAAGGAGTCTGTGACCCCCCATAACCCCTGCTCCTAACCCCTGATGCACAAGACCAATTCAAAGACCTAGCTTCAACTTCCAAAGCCCCTGTGCGGCTCGGACCCCAACATCCTTTGGAGCGCCTCTCCTAATGTGAACCTGCCTGGCCCCTTCAGTCTTCATCTGAGGTCCCCTCCCACATGCCTCTTCTCAGCGAGGTTCATAGGGTGGCTGCGAGGGAGAGGGGCCTTTTCAGTCGTTGCTCCCTCCTTGTGGAACGCTTTCCCCAGGGAGGTCCGCCTGGGGCCATCATCAGTATTCTTCCGGCACCAGCTCAAAACCTCTCTCTTCCCTTGGCCATTTGACAGATTGCTGTAAATATCCTGCTGCTTATTGACAAGGGTTGTCTGCAGCTGAAGTTTTGCTGGGTCTGTTTATGGGCCGTTGTGACGCTTTTATTGTAATGCTGTCTATTTCCTTTTGTTTTTCCACTCCTATTTACATGAATATATTATTTAGTTTACATTCTAGCATACATAAAACAATCGGCCGAGTGTACAAACAATCAGTAAATTTCCGTTGTGGTGTTATTTCCGATTACATAGAAACGTAGGAAGGTGCCTTATACTGAGTCAAACCATCTAGATCAGTGCTGTCCACACTGACTGGCAGTGGCTCTCCAGGGCTTCTGTCCCAGCCCTACCTGGAGACGCCTTTGGGGACTGAACCTGGGACCTTGTGCTTGCATCACTGACCTACAGCGCTTTCCCAGTTAATTTATTATTACTTGTTAGTTGCTTGCTACAAAACTTTTGTCTCAAAGTGTTATTTTTTTAAAAGCATACAATACCAAATTTTAAATACATGGAGAGATAAAGGAACATTATTAACTCAAAGCACTCATCCTGCAATGACATAAAAAGGACATATCCTACCCCAAAAGGCGAACCCCAATTATGAGCAAAATGCCTAGGCGAATAAAAACGTCTTCACCTGGTGCCTAAAGTGATAGCGATGGAGCTAGGTGCATCTCTCTGGGGAGAGCATTCCGCTGTCGGGGAGCCACCACTGAGAAGTCCCAATCCCATATTGCCACCCTCCGTACCTCCCTCAGAGGGGGGCACATGAAGAAAGGCCTCAGATAACAAAAGCAGGGTCTGGGTAGGTTCATGTGGGAAGAGGCAGGCCCAAAGGTATTTATTAATCAAAGCACACAGATTTCACAATGTTGCCAATCATGTGCAGAGGTCTGCAATCTCCTCGACCTCATTGCACCAATACATTATGAAAACGCTCCATTTTCCCACACAAAAAATTATCCCTCTTTGACTCGTACCATATTTGTTGGCTTGCCCGTATGTAGAATATTCCCAATTTTAATAATCAATTTTTCCAAAGTCTGGGTTCTCATCCCCCCCCCCATTGTAGCTGATAGTTATTCTAGCAGGGGTCAGTCAGCGCTGGACTAATTCTCTGTCTTTGACAGGTCTTTAATATTAGGAAGATCCCACTTCAGATCCCCGCTTGGCACGAACTTGGTGGTGATGAAGGAAATGGGAGAGATGCATTTAGCCCAGAGGAAGTCAACATGTTGCCCTCCAGATGTTGTTGGACTATATAATCCCTGGCCATGGGCCATGTTGACAAAGGGTTGGTGGGAGTTGGGAGTCCAAGGACGTCTGGAAGGCACCACGTTGGTGACCCCTTGCTCAGCCTTCTGTCCTGTCTATCTTGTGAAACCCCTGATCCTATAACAGTGATAGTGACTCACACAGACTCATGGTATGTCTTGAAGGGGCCCCACTGCATGCCAAGGTAGTGTAAAGTTGCATCAAGCTTCCTGCAAAAAAGAAGAAAATCCCCAAAAGCTACTTATCTACCCAGTGCAACTGATGCAAGGCAGCAGGGGCTTCAAAACAGGGGGGGAGGGAAGGGGAACGCAAATGGCAATATCTTTGTGTATCCTGAATGCTAAACAGTAAGCATAGACTTGTTGAAATAAACTACCCGATAAATAAAGCAAGTCTAATATATGTTAGAAGATCCACCGTGGCGCAGAGTGGTAAGCGGCGGTAACGCAGCCGAAGCTCTGCTCACGGCCGGAGTTCGATTCCAACGGAAGGAGGAAGTTGAATCTCCGGTAAAAGGGGTCGAGGTCCACTCAGCCTTCCATCCATCCATGGTCGGTAAAATGAGTACCATACGCTGGGGGTAAAGAAAGGCCGGGGAAGGAACTGGCAATCCCACCCCATATATACGGTCTGCCTAATAAACGTCGCAAGACGTCACCCTAAGAGTCGGAAACGACTCGCACTATAAGTGCGGGGACACCTTTACCTTTTTTTAATATATGTTAATTGGATGAATTGTCATCTTGTGATGTCACAAAAGGAGGGCGTTCTCTGGAGTGGCACCAACCCTATGGAACATCCTTCCTTGTGCAATCCAAGCGGTGCCCACGGTGGTGGGATTTGCTTGTTTTCATCTGGCTTTCCCTGGCCCTTAATTTGCTTCGCATCTCTTGTATTGGATTTTTAACTGCACTTTTGATATGTATTCATTTTTTGCTTGTGATTTTCTTATTATCATTTGCTTGAAGCACTTAGAGATGTTGTTATACTAAGTGGCATGTCGGCTGCACAAATAAATAAACGGATGTTGTTTTGCTCCTGACCCAGAGCGAGAAGCTGCTGCTGTTCGACACGCTTCAGGAACGCCTTTTGGAACGGATCCAGCGCTTGGAGGACGACAGGCACAGTGTGGGCCTCACCTCAGGTCAGTCCAGAAGCGTTCTGCCTCCTTCCTGCCTCTGCCTGCAAGCAAACCCTGTCCCTGTTAGGGGAGGGACCATAGCTCAGTGCCAGAACACTTGCTTTGCATGCAGAAGGTCCCAGATTCAATCCTCGGATAAAAAGAATCAGAAAGCAGGTGGGAGCAGAAACCCTCCTTTGCCTGAAACCCCAGAGAGCTGCTGCCAGTCGGAGTAGACAGTACCGGCCCTGCTATGAACACAAAAAGAGCCCTGCTGGATCAAGCAAATGGGCCCATCTAGTCCAGCATCCTGTTCTCACGGTGGCCATCCAGAGGCCCCAATGGGAAGCCCGGAAGCAGGACTGGGTGCAGCAGCAACTCTCCACTTGTGATTCCCAGCAACTGGCATTCAGAGACATATTGCCTTCAACAGCAGAGGCAGAACATAGTCATTGTGGCTAGTAGCCATAATAGCCTTCTCTTCCGTGAGGCAGGTTCTGCCGTTGCCCTGTCTCTAGGCTGGCCGTGATTGCCTTGGCTCTCCTGAATTCTGACCCACTCTTCTCTCCCTCCCCCAAGTTCACCCTGCTAGTTTTGAGACACGCACCCATTAGGGCAGGCATTGACCTTCCCCAGTTGATAACTAAAGGAGAGCTATTCTCAGGAAGGGCAGCCAGGAACCTCTATTATTATTGTTGTTGTTGGAAGATTCAGGACAGACGAAAGGAAGTACCTCTTTACTCAGCGCATAGTTAAACTATGGAATTTGCTCCCACAAGACGCAGTAATGGCCACCAGCTTGGATGGCTTTAAAAGAAGATTAGACAAATTCATGGAGGACAGGGCTGTCAATAGCTACTAGCCATGATGGCTGTGCTCTGCCACCCTAGTCAGAGGCAGCATGCTTCTGAAAACCAGTTGCTGGAAGCCTCAGGAGGGGAGAGTGTTCTTGCACTCGGGTCCTGCTTGCGGGCTTCCCCCGGGCACCTGGTTGGCCACTGTGAGAACAGTATGCTGGACTAGATGGGCCACTGGCCTGATCCAGCAGGCTCTTCTTATGTTCTTATGTTGTTGTTGTTGTTAATATACCGCACTTTCCACAAATACATATGTGTTCAAAACGGTTCACACAAACAGTCCAAAGGCTGCAGCACAACAGTACATAATAAAAAGTATAATCACCACAACATTAAGAAAAAAAATATACATCAAAGTATAAATGAGCATAAAGCTCAACAATATAGCTAAAGCAAAAATATTTAAAGGCTAGCCCCCAAGCTGATATAAAAATCTCTTCTATCTCCCTGACCCTTATAGTTGAACCCAAAGGGCCAGAAAGTCTTCTGAAAGAAGCTGCACTTGAAGGCTTCCTGGGCTGGAGGGTGGGTCAAGGCAGGCAGAAATAGAAATAACAGAATCCCTCTCCACTCTATTACAAGGGAAGTAGCTTCTTCCAAAAGGACTGGGGTGGGGGCCCAACTGGATGTTCAACTCCCAAGGTGTGGGGAACCATTGGCTCTCCAGACATTGCTGGACTGCAAACTCCCATCTTCCCTGACTATTCATGAGAGCTAGGACTGATGGGCGCTGGAGTCCAACACTGAGTCCGGCATTGAGCAGGGGGTTGGGCCCGATGGCCTTCAAGGCCCCTTTCAACTCTACGATTCTATGATTCTAACAGCATCTGGAGGGTCTTGGGTTCCCCAGCTCTAGAAAAGGGATTGGGAATGTGCTTACTGCAGGTATGGGAAAACATTGACTCTCCAGATGTAGCTGAACTACAATTCCCATCAGCCTCAGCATATTCGACCCAGGCTCATATGTTTCACTCATTCATTCTAGGTTTCTCACACACGTACGCTTTACCATAAGGTCCCAGTGCAAGTTAGAACAATGAATTATACAATATATGTAGGTAGTCGTGCATTCATACGCAGCTGAATGTTGGGAGAATCAGGACAGACGAAAGTCCTCCTTCACTCAGCGCATAGTTAAACTATACTTGCTCCTGCAAAAGGCGGTGATGACCATCAACCTGAATGGCTTTAAAAGAGGGTTAGACAAATTCAGGAGAAGGCGGCTATGATGACCATGCTCTCATCTCACGGTTGGAGGCCACATGCTTCTGCATACCAGTTGCTGGGAATCGCAAGAGGAGAGAGCGCTGTTGTGTTCATGTCCTGCATGCGCGCCTTCCCCCTGGGACATCTGGTTGGCCACTGTGAGAATCCGGTGTTGGGCTAGATGGCCCATTGGCCTGATCCAGGAGCCGGGCTCTTCTGAGGTTCGGAGATTCTTTTTTTAAAAAACCTATTATTATGGGTGTTGCCAGCTATGCGATTTCCCATGATGCCTTGCTCTAGACTCTTCCCCACAGAGGACGTTTTCCTGTCTTACAAGAATGTAATTAGATATCAGCTAGCTGCTGCAGCCAAGCTGTGTCTTGCCCTGTGCTGGAGTGGAAAGTTGCCACGTTCTGCTTTCGGTAACGTGCTGACTGTCTGACTTCTGAGATGTTGATGCTATGGGCAAATTGGCAGAATCGTTCTGCTTTCGGTAACGTGCTGACTGTCTGGCTTCTGAGATGTTGATGCTATGGGCAAATTGGCAGAATAAATGATAGCTGCACCAAGGCTTTTTTATTATTAGTAAAGATGGCCTTGACCCACAGGTGGTGAACCTGCAGTCCAGGTGCCAAATACAGGATGTAACATTTTATGTAGCCCCTGAAGATGCCACATTTTCCCATCCCACCAGAGTTCCTGGAAACTGTAGTTTGCCCAAGGTGCTGAGACGCCTTTTCTGGGAGATCCCCAACTTTCTTTGCAGAACCTGCAGCTCCCAGAATTCTCAGGGAAGCGGGAGTAGTCATTGAATACTTAGTGATCTGTGGAGCGCCGATGGCCCACAGTGCTGAGTTTCCCTTTTTTAATGGGGGGGGGGGTTCTCCCTTGTTTTATCCCCTAGAATGGTGGGATGACAAACTTCGACCAAAACACAGCTCAAAGGAATGGGACCCGCTCCGGCCTGGCAAGAGGAAGAAAGTGCCGCTGGTGTCTGATATCCTTTCTGTGCACCCCCAGCCCCCCCCCCCCGATGGTTTTGCCTTAGAGGAGGTGTTGATGATCAGTTCGCAGTGAACAGACGCAAAGTTGGACAGAGCGGCTTTGCAACAGCTCCTCATGCAGGGGTGAGGGAAAGGGTTGAAACAGCTGCCCAAAATTCTTTCTGGAAAGTGGGTACAAAGGCAGCCTTTATTTATTTACAGCACTTTGTACCCCAACCTTTAGCCAAAAAAAAAAAAAAGGCTCTCTGAGTAGCTTCCAAAAATCAATATTAAGACAGTCCCTTCCTCAGGCTTGCAGTCTAAAAAGGCATGGCACACAAGGGGAAAAGGGTGGGAAGGAAGAGGGGGAAAGGCCTTAAAATGAAATTTCTGTACATTCCAGCTGATATCCGTGGCTGTTTTGCCCTTGATAAAGAGCAACCCACCCACCCCGTGAAGCACTCTTCCCTCCTGTTCCCCCGCCCCCGATCAGATCTAGGAGCAGAGTAGGTGACAGTGTCTTGGCCCAGAGGACAAGGCAGTTTTCTGTCACACAGACAGCTGCTGTGACGGCCATTAAAACCCCAGGCCGACTTGATCGTGGTTGCTGCTGTTGAGACGCCTCCCCCTTAACTCGCCTCTCCTACGTCCGTATATCGTCTACATGTTGCACGACATGGATATCATGGAGGACTGGACGGCCATCAAAAAGGTAAGTCTATGAGAAAGGGGTTTCCTTTCTCGAGGGTGGGGTGGGGACAGCGAGGACTGTGAAGTTCAGGTTCAGAGGACGATGTCAAGGATGACCAGGGGACTGGAAACAAAGCCCTATGAGGACAGACTGAAAGAACTGGGCATGTTTAGCCTGGAGAAGAGAAGACTGAGGGGAGATATGATAGCACATGTACATGAAAGGTTGTCACATAGAGGAGGCCCCGCTTCGGTCCCCAGTGGCATCTCCAGGCAAAGCTGGGGGAGACCCCAGTCTGAAACCCCGGAGAGCGGCTGCCAATCAGTGCAGATGACACTGAGCAGGGTGGACCATTGGTCTGACTCAGTGTAAGGCAGTTTCCGGTCTGTGTAGACCAGAGATGGGAACCCTGAAGCCCTCCAGAATTTGGGCTCCTAACGCCGTCATCCCTGGCTGTTGGCCAGGCCGGCTGGGGCGGGTGGGAGTCCCAACAACCCGTGAAGGTTCACAGGTCCCCCATCCCTGGATGATATGGATCAGGGTCTGATTTGGTTGGAGGCAGCTTCCTGTAGTTCCGATCAAGGATATATAGTCCCTTCTGGGACTGTGCAGAGCCCACCGTGATGCTCGGCTCTTATTGATTGATTGCATTTATGCCTCGCCTTTCTTTTCACGGTAGAAACCCAAGGCGGCTTCCATATGGTTCCCAGGCGGTCTCCCATCCAGGCACTGACCAGACCTGACCCTGTTTAGCTTCAGCAGGGTGCTGGCCTCATGTGCCTTCAGACCATAGCCATGGACTCGTAGTGTGCTCTGTTCCCAATTCGACGAGAGGCAAATTATAGCATTGCGGAATTGTAGCATAGAACTGTGGCTATAGGCAGCAGAAGAGCTGGGCACTGAGGGTCTCTCTCTCTCTATCCCACTGTCTCATTCTTTCTTCCCAGGCTAAAGCAGCGGTGTCCCCTCCGAAGAGGAAACTGGAAGGTAAGTGTCCTACTCTTTTCTCCCTTGTTGCTGGGAGGAAGGGTGTGTGGTCTGGGGTAGGTCATGCCGCCGCCATCCAAGAGAGCCCTCACTGTGCCTGAAAGGAGACAGCATTCTGGTTCAGGCAGCCAGCCTCCCATCTCCTTGGTCCATTGAAGAGATATGCAGAGCCAGGATTGTGCGCGCACGTGCGTGTTTGGATGTCTTTGCGTGAAACCTGGTATCCCTTAGAATCTTGCGTTGTGTTTTTTTGAAAGCAAGTTTCTAGCCTCTATGGTTAGAAACCGTGATCACTATGGCGATCGCTTAGAAGCCAGGTAGAGGAGGTTCTGAATTGGGGCCCTCACCCTTACCCCCATTGTCTTCCGCAACCTGGATGCCCCTAACCTCTAACCCTTCCTACCTGCCCTCCCTCTTGTCCTTTCTGCAGCAATGCCCAGTTCTTTGGAAAATATAGTTTAGAGGGGAAAACAGATGAGGGGGGCAAAACAGAACGAGGCTAATTTGCTTATTTGACGGCGGCTGGCAGGATTGGGATATTGGGATGCACGCAGCGTCCACACAAAGCCAAGCCACAACACCATTTCTGATGGGGGGAGCAATCTGAATTGAGGACACTTTCTGGGTTTGGCCAGGCCAGGAAGCCCATCTTTTTCTTCTTCTTCTTAGATTTTTTTTAAAAATTATTTAACATTAATAAAATACACATCAAGTACAAAAAGTTATCAAAAATCGCAAAAACAAGATATTCCACTGTCAAGAAAATAAGGCACAAGGGAGTAATGAGAAAGGAAATAAGTAAGTGAAAAAACAATCACAAATCATATAAGGAAGATAAAAATCCAATAGCCCCTGACCATCTTAAAACGCTGCTGAATTTCTGGAGCAGCGACTGGGACCCAGCAGACCCTTTGCTTGCTTGGGGAGTTCAGCTTGTGGTTATCAGCACTTGAAACGGGCCGCCTCCCTTTCCTTCTGCCGGCTCCTCCTGTTCCTTCTAACAGTTCCCCACACGTCTGTCCCCTCGACTATTTATTTTGCAAGGATTTATTTTATTTAAGGCCGGGATTCCCAGACTGTGGCCCATGGCCCGCCAGTGGTCCGCAAGCTTCATTCGAGTAATCTGCGGTGTGTCTGCGGATTTGTGGTTGACGATGGGAGACGGCACACCCGTCTCATTAAACACTTGTATTGATTTTTAATTGTATCTGTTGCTGCTTTTATTTCTTATAGTGTGTTTTATCGTATTTACAATCTGAATTCTGTGGAATATTACATTACAATTGCTACAAGAGGCAGAAAGATCATTAAGTGGGCCACCGAGACCCTCAGTCATTTTCAAGTGGTCCGTGGGGAGAAAAAAAGTTCGGTATTCATGCACTCCCTTTCATAATATTTATGCCAGGGCAGTCTACAAATGCAACTTTAAAAACGCAATTGTCATATATACTTTTTAAAAAGACAACCCACTTCATTCGTTATATTTATATCTGTCCTTAATATAAATCCCCGGGCAGGTAAGAACAAAATTAAAACAGACAGCAATACAAAATTAAAGTTAAAGAAACATCTAATAAATAAATAAGAGTATAATAAATAATAATAATATACTAAAATAAAGCATTAATGAAACCAAAAAAATGATCCATAGCAAGAACAGATAATCAGCAGTTAGATCCGTTCATACACATTGCAGCAGCAACTAACCATTCATATATGTCCAGGTGAAACAGGTGGGTCTTATCCCGGCACCAGAATGTCACTAGAATTGGCGCAGGGTGCACCTCTTGGAAATGACCGTCCAGAGTCAAGGCACCTCCACGGAGAAGCCCCTGTCTTGTGTCACCACCCAATCTCCATCCCCACCCCAGATCTAAGGGCACAGGCGGGCTGGTATAGGGAGAGGCATCCCTTCAGATATAGCAAGTGGAGGCAGCGGTGGCTCCGTGTCAGTGGGACAGTGAAATCCATTCCTGGTTTTAGTCTGAACTTTCAAGGAGCTGTCCAGCCCCTTGAAAGTTCGGACTAAAACCCGGAGCGGGTTCCACTGCCCCACTGACACGGAGCCACCAGCCACCACTGGGTGGAGGGAGCTTTGGCCCTCCCGATGTTGGTTGAACTGCAACTCCCATCAGCCCCAGCAAGTATGCCCAGTGGCCCGCGTTGATGGGAGCTGCAGTTCAGCAAGATCAGGAGGTTCCCCGCACCCGAGAAACAGGGAGAGGCATTCCTTGAAAGCACCCTGAGTGAATAAGCATGCGTTCACTTGATGCCTGGAAGACAACGGCCCTGATTTTTCCACTCTCCCCTCCTGCCCCATATCCTTTCCTTCCTCCAGGCCCAGTGAAGGCCGAGAAGCTGCCGTCCCCCACCCTGTTCTCTGCACACTGTGAAGACGGCCAGCTTCACTACGAAGGCGAGGCCTACGTCAAAGGGCAGAGCATCTCCTTGCGAGTTGGGGACGAGGCACCTGTCCAGTGAGTGATTTAAAAAAAGACGAGGCGGAGGCTGGGCCGAACGGGCGACGAAGCCACCCAAGATCCAGGCCTCCCTCCCCACCCCATAATGGAACATCTTGCGTAAGGCCAGAGCTCAGTGGCAGAGCATCTGCTGTGCATGCAGTTTCCATCCCCGGCATCTCCAGGTCAGGCTGGAAGAGACCCCCGCCTGAAATCCTGGAGAGCCGCTGCCAGTCAGTGTAAGCAATACTGAGTTGAGTGGTCTGACTCTATATAAGGCAGATGCCTTTGTGAAAGGACTTGAGCCCAGGGACAGAGCAGCTGCTTTGCATGCAGAAGATCCCAGGTTCAGTCCCCAAAGGCATCTCCAGGTTGGGCTGGAAGAGACCCCCTGTCTGAAACCCTGGGGAGCGGCTGGCGGTCAGTGTAGACAGTACTGAGCTAGATGGACCGATGGCACAAGGCAGCTTGCAACACTCCTGTGTAATCAGTCAGATGAAATGTAAGAGGAGCACTGCTGGATCAGGCTGGTGGTCCATCTAGTCCAAGCTCTGTTCTATGCCGTTATGGGATGCCCACAAGCCGGCCTGGAGCGCAACAGCACTCTCCCCTCCTGCTATTTCCAGCGACTGGTATTCAGAGGCCTCTGGTGACAGGGCTGTGTGTGTACACTGCCCATGTATGTAAAGGGCAAGACAGTCCCTGCTTGCAGGCGCACAACCTCATACACGCTCTACAAAAGGAAATGTTTAATTTCGTACATTTATAATCCCTCCTTTTCCCCGAGGTGGCGTACAAACACGGTTCTCCTCCTCCCGATTTTGTCCTCTCAACAACCCTGTCAGGTAGGTTAGGCTGAGACAGGGACAGTCACCCAGCGAGTGTCATGGCCGGCGGGGATTTGAACCCTGGTCTCCCAGGTGCCAGTCCAGCACTGCACCGTACTGGCTTAAGAGGTGGAAAGTGACCATTGCTTTCCCCTTTATTTGGCTGAGGGAAGGGGCCAGGCTGTTCTCCCCCTACTCCATGATGTTCTTTCTGGGAGGGGGGGATGCAGCCCCTCGGTGGCCCTGGCCAGTGGCTGAAGCCAGAGTGTTCCTCCTCCTGGTTCTGCAGTCTTAGGGCAACGTCCGTTTGGGCTGAAAGTGAGCGAGTTCTCACAACAGCTGGCTGGAATGAGCCCCTCTTCCCATCTCCCCCTGAGAGATGGGGAAGGGCCGTGGCTCAGTGGCAGAGCGCCTGCTTTGCGTGCTGAAGGCCCCGGGTTCAATCCCCAGTGGCCTCTCCAGGTAGGGCTGGGAAGGACTCCCTGCCTCATTCCCCGGAGAGCTGTTGCCAATCAGCATGGACAGTGCTGAAGTAGATAGGCCAGTGGTCTGACTGGGTATAGGGCAGCTTCCTGTGTTCCTTTGGAATGACGTCTGGGGATGGCTGCAGCAGTGTGGGGGCAAATTCAGAAGCGCCGGGTCCCTTCGTTAGTCACAGCCACACCCCCTCCCCCTTTTTTGGCTGCGGGGTTGAGAATGAGATCCTTTTTAATGCCTTCTCCCACATTAGACATGCTTAGGAGCCAATAAGCATGAAAGGGGGAGAGTGTTAGCTACCGAGAAGAGTCTTCTCAGTGGCTGACTCGCCCTTCTTTCACTCTGTCTCCAATCTGTAGGAAAGGTCAAGAAAGCATGTTAGAAGACTCTTCTCAGTGGCTAATACAGTCATGCTGATTGGCTCACAATATGCTGGAGACACAGGCTCCTGAAAAAGTAAAGGGTCTTAGACCCCAGAGACCCTGGACGATTACATGCCTGGATGGCTGCCATGCTGAGGTTGGGGCTAGTATGAGGCAGCCTTCTCCCAGCCTCCATTTCTGTTCAGTCTCTCTTGACCCATATCCCTTTTCTCTAGGGCTGTGATCACCGCCATCAGCACCGGAGAAGTTTGGCTCCGTAGGGAGGATGGCAGTAAAACCAAAATCTACATCTCCCAACTTCAGAAGGGCAAATATTCTGTGCAGAAGGCCTAGCGCCCTGTGGTGGGACCACGGACTCTCGCTCTCCACGTCTTTTGGAACTGGCGCAGCTTCCATCTCTCGGAAACCAAGGGGGGCCAGAGCAGCCTATGACACACACCCCGCCCGCATCCCCGTTTGCGCTGGGTGTGTGTGCAGAAACAGAGAAGCGCTTACCGTCAGGAGTAGCCCCTGCCGTTACCCTATGACTATACCAGCATTGCCACATCTGGTGAATCGGGCCCTTGGCACAGAGCACACCCTCCCCAACCCCCTGCTGTTCCTGCTACAGTTTTGACTGTTTGCGCTGCGTCAGAGGGCAGGGTGTTGGCATTGAATAAAAACACCAAACTGAAACCCCTCTGGCTTCCAATCCTGGCCTTTTAATTCGAGACTTGGCAGTCTCTGGGTTTGTGGGGAGGGTGGGTGGGAGAAGGGAGGAAATGCTGCTTTTTGGTGGTGGGTGGTGTGTTAGACGGTGGCAGCGTCGCAGATCAGAAACCCTGCTGTGAGTCCCGTCGTCCTGGCGCCCTCGGCCATGCTGGCTGGGGCTGATCGGTGGTGGTGGTGGTGTGTGTGTATGCTGGGGAATGGATGGAGAGGATTAGACAAATTCATGGAGTATCAGGCTGTCCATGGCTACTAGGGATGGAAAGATCTGCCTGTTTCGGTTCTCTCAGTTTCTCATTTTCCCAAATTCAGTCCTCTATCTGCGGTTTTTTCTTTTTAAATCCTCACGAAAATTCTCCACTATTTTAGTGCGAATTTCTCCAAACAAACACAATTTTGTAGGCAGTGTTGACAAAGGTGCTCATTTTTGCAAGCCATTGCTCATCACCTCGTGCCTTACTGCCTGTTATTTTCACTCATGTACTCCTTTTTATGCACACTTTCCCCTAATATATGCATTTTCATAAATATTGCTTAGTTGGCAAACTGCATCCCAAAATTCTAATAAAAGTGAATTTCGAAGGATGCTTGTGTTTCGGTTCTCCTATTGTTTCGGAAAGTGTGGATTTGAGAAATTCTGCTTGAAATGCGAACTGAATTGAAATTCTCACCCGTCCCTAATGGCTACTAGCCACCTTGGCTATGTTCTACTTCTACTGTCGAAGGCTGTATGCATCTGAATGCCAGTTGCTAGGAACCACAAGTGGGGAGACTTGCTGTTGCGCCCAAGTCCTGCAAAAAAAAATGCACTCGAGCCAATCCCACCAGGTTTCACGGTAAAAAGGAACGAGGTTTGACTAGTGTTGTGTGCCCCCGTTTTCAGAAAAGAGAGGCACAACATTGGAACTGGCACAACAGTAAGTGTGTCTCTTCTACCCATAGTGCTAACTTCTGCTTAAGCTTTCTGCAAGCAAATCAGGATGAATGCTCAACAAGCAGGTTGTCTGGAGCAGCCCTAAGTCAGACTGTAGGCCCATTGATCCTGGTTTTGCGTACACTGACTGGCAGGGGCTCATCAGGATTTCAGACATGCCCTCCTTGGTGATGCCAGAGATTGAACGAGAGATCTTTTGTGTGCACCCTACCGCTCTTCCGTTGTCCTTCCCCTAAAAATTACATAAGATTCCACTCACGGTTCTGAATAAAGGGCTGATTTAAACCATGGCAGTGCATCTATCAGTGTTTTCACTGACTGGCAGCAGTCATGGTTTCAGACAGTACTTTTACCCAGGCCTACTTGGAAGGCATCAGGGATCGAACCCTAGTATCCTGGTGATGATTTCCCTAGTGGAGGAAAAGCTGTGCCGATGTCAACATTCCTTTGCTTTTACGTTTTTTGGGTTTTTTAAAGATGTTTTTGAGTGTTTTGTCGCTGTTGTTTGCCGCCCTGGGCTCCCTTTGAGAGGAAGGGCGGGATACAAATGTAATGAGAAATAAATGAAAATAAAAATTTTAAACTAAACTCTCAATGTAGCACATGATATTCAATTCCAGTTTTGCACTGGAAAGTTATTGCTGCTGCTAATTTATCATCATCATCATCATCATTATTATTATTATTATTATTATTTGGAGCTGAACCCTGTGGACTGCTTTTCTGTTCCAGGGCTCAGCGACAACCATGTGGCGTAGCAAACAGGGAGTTGAATTCCTAGTAAATCTTCCTCTCTAAACAATAATATATAGAGAAGAGCCATTGCCAACCTGGTGCCAGATATTTTTGGACTACGACTCCCATCAGCCCCAGCCAACACAGCCCATCCTGGGAACTGTAGTTTAACCCTCACACAGCTACAGGTCTCAGCACCCTTAACAAACTACAGCTGGTGGTAAAGGAAACGTGCTTTAAATTTGCTTTAACTTTATGATGTGTACTCAGACTAATTAGTAGGCCAGAGTTAAGCTAAGTATGATATGCTCAGAGCATCTTGCGCGGGTCAGCAATCTGACTGCTGAGTTCTTCCCCGTCTGCAGTTTCCGAACTGCAAACCTTCCCTTCTAAACAACGACACTTAGCAGAGCGCCCTTTGCCAGCCTGGTGCCCTCCAGATATTTCGGACTACAACTCCCATACAGGCTGGGCCCGCTGGGAGTTGTAGTCCGGAACATCTGGAGGGAGCCAGGTTGGCGGAAGCCGGGACAGAGAAGGTCGCAAAGTGAGAGCACTCTGCCCTTGCTCAGAGACTCCCTTCCTCCCTCGGCGCTGGCTTCCCCTTTTCCATGACAACGGGCTGCTCTTGGGCATATTTTTGTTTCGCTAAAAAAAAGCCACGAGCGTTCTTCGGGCAGCGGGGACAGCCCTGCGGTGACGCCCGCGGAAGGAAGAGTTTTGAGGCAGGTGCTCATCCCCCCCCCCCGGTGCCGCTCGCCCAAGCCTCGCCCTGCCGCTGGATCTCAGCCGAGGCGCCTCCAGGCAGCTGGGAAGGGAAACCACATGGCACAGGAGCGCGCTGGCAGCAACAAGCGCGCTGCAGAGTCGCTGGAGAGAGGAGAGGTGAGCGGCGGGGTCGAGGCGATGGGGGCTTCCTTGGGGGCCTGCTGGAGGCGGGGGGCTTGGACAGTGGAGAGGAGCTCCCTTCCCTGCTCTGCTGGCCAAACGTGATTGCTGGGGGCTGATGCCAATGGTTCCTTTTTTCAAAAGACACCCCAGTCCATTTCCTTGTTTGCGGCGTGCCCTGCCCTGTGAACTCCTGCCTTTGGCGAGGGCAGTGCGGGCTAAAGGTTACAGCTAAACTGACCTAGGGATGTGAAGTCCGGACCTGTAGCCCTGTTGCTAGGGGTGCGTGTGTAGGGATGTTACTGCCGGGGATGTGCTGGCCCGGCGGCAGGAACTGGAAGCCAAGAGAGGCCTCCTGGAGTCATTGGCCAGCTTTGGATGCGAAAGCATCCCTTTGTACTCCTCCATGGTGGGGCCTTTTGGCCCTCCAGATGTTGCTGGACTCCAGTTCCCATTGGCCCCGGCCAGCAGGACCATGGTCAGGGAGTTGGAGTCCAGCGAGTTGGAGTCCAGTGACTTGGGGAGAAGGGCCACAAGATTCTCCCACCCTTGGGCTGGAGGGATGGGGTCACAAGTTGCCTAATACATCTGGCACCAGAGAATATGAGAGAGAGAGAGAGAGAGAGAGAGTCACTCTGGATTACGTGGTGCCAAAGAGTTGCTGGGTCTTGGGCGAGCTTCATTTTATTTTATTTTATTTTTATATCCTGCCTTTCTTCCAAGGAACTCAAGCTGGCTTCTTCTTCTTCTTCTTCTTCTTCTTCTTCTTCTTCTTCTTCTTCTTCTTCATAATAATAATAATAATAATAATAATAATAATTTATTGCATTTATATCCCACCTTTTTCTCCAGGGAGCTCAAGACAGGGTTGCTCTGGGGATTAAGTCCTCAATTAATCCCCAGAACAATCCTGTGAGATAGGTTAGGCGGAGAGGCAGTGCCTGGCTCAAGGTTACCCAGTGAGTTTCATGGCTTAGTTGGAATATGGCTTTCCCACCCTTCCCATTGTATCCTCACAACAGCCCTGTGAGGTAGGTGAGGCTGAAAGAGGTAGTGACTGGCCCAAGGTCATTTAGTGGGCGCTATGAGGCTCAGTGGGGATTTGGTGTAGTGGTTAAGGTGTTGGACTACGACCTGGGAGACCAGGGTTCAAATCCCCACACAGCCATGAAGCTCACTGGGTGACCTGGGGCCAGTCACTGCCACTCATCGTCAGAGGAAGGCAATGGTAAACCCCCTCTGAATACCGCTTACCATGAAAACCCTCTTCATAGGGTTGCCATAAGTCGGGATGGACTTGAAGGCAGTCCTTTTCCATTTTCTTCCCCATCCTAGTCTTGATACTCTAGACGCCCATCTGGCTCTGATCCCATATCCACATAACTAGGGGGCAAGCTCCACCACAGAACTCAGTGGGAGTCATGTCGGCATAGTCCTAAGAGTAGACCTGTTAAAATCAATGGACTTAAGTTAGTTGTGGCTGTTGATTTCCAGGGATCTGCTCGGAACTGAGCTGGATGCAAACCATAGTTATTTATTTATGTATTTATTTATTATTTAATTTGTATCCCACCCTTCCTCCCAGCAGCGGCCCAGTTAGGCTTTCCAAGTTCTCAGTAGGGGATTGGGGTCATCTTGCAGGAATGATAGTAGATGCTCCTTGGGCACCAGGATTCCTGGGTTCTCAAAAAGGAAATGAGTTTGCTGTTCTTTATTTATTTATCACTGCATTTAGATGCACTTATAGCCCACCTGAAGAAGCATACAAACATGGTTCTACCCCACCTGATTATATCTGCACAGCAACCCTGTGAGGTAGGTTAGGCTGAGAGACAGTCACTGGCCCCAAAGTCACTCTAGTGAGTTCATGGCCAAGCAGGGATTTGAACCGTAGTCTCCCTGGCCCCAGTCTGCCACTCACACCACTACACCCCGCTGGTTCTCTTTAGCGATGAAGGGTGGGAGGCTTGGAGCCTGGACTTCTAAGCTCAATGGGGGGGCACTGACAAATGCAGGGATAACCAATGAGGTGCCCTCCGGGTGTTGCTGGACTACACCACCCCCATCATCTCTGACCATTGGCCATGCTGGCTGGGGCTGATGGGAGTTGGAGTCCAGCAACGTCTGGAGGGCACCTCGTTGGCTATTTACATTTATTTCACTGTTATTCTACTTTAAACAGGCATAGCTTCCCCCAAAGAATCCTGGGAACTGTAGTTTTTTAAAGGGTGCTGAGAGTTGTTCGGAGTACCCTTATTCCCCTCACAGAGCTACAATTCCCAGAGTGGTTTAACAGTCATCTCTCTTGCCAGATAATTCTGAAAGTTATAGCTCTGTGTGGGGAAGGTCGCCTAACAACTCTCAGCACCCTTTAAAAGACGACAGTTCCCAGGATTCTTGGGGGGAAGCCATGCCTGTTTAAAATGGAATGATATTGTGGAATAAATGTACGGTATGAATGCAGCCTACCTCTGGACAGTGTAGCAAAGAGGACCTTGGTCCTATTTTCGGCTCTGATTGAAAGACACACACACAGCGCCCCTCCATGAATCTCTTCTGTGTTTCTTCTCTCCCCCCTTCCAAAAAAAAACCCTCCAATCATGTGATGTTTGGAAGAAGGGGGGGGAACCTCTTCCTCTTTTTTTAAATAAAAGCACTTTCCTCTCACATGAGCTTTGCATGTGATTCCGCTCCACAGCCTTGGCCTGCTGTGACTGATGTCATCGCAGCCCTACCTTCTGTGCTGCTGTGCAAGTCAAGAGTCAGGCTGGGATGGGGGAGGCCGTCCTGTCCTGTCCGCAGGGCGGCTGGTTTGCTCCAGTTCAACCCCCCCCCTTTTCTGGAGTGGCCCTTTCTCCTTCTTTCTTATAACGACCACCCTGTGATATAGGCTTTCTTTTATATCTAGCACGTGTAACTCGCCTTTCCTCCAAGGAGCTCAGGCTGGTTTACATGGTTCTGCCCCCTCCCTACTTGAACCTCCCGACAACCCTGTGAGGCAGGTTAGGCTGAGAGATACAGGGTGTGTGTACACACTCCCGTTTACATCCAGTGCCTCCCACCGCTGGCCTGGGAAGCGGTGTGTACACACGACGTTAGCCACAATCCATAGCTGTCCTGCCGTTCCATGGATGCGTTTCCACCCCCCAAATCAGCTTTGATCCATTTTCGGCCGGTTTTGTCTATTCAGCCAGAGTGGCTGTCCCAAAGTCAGCTTTATGGCTGAGTGAGAAGGAATTCGAATCAGTCCTGGATTGACATTGTAACTGATGGATCTTAACAGGGGTTGGTTTCCCCCAAAATATTATGTCGAGGGGTGTGCATGTGTGTGACTTCAGTCCGAAGGCCTTTTGAAACCTAAATGCAGCACTCTCAGTGAGGGGGGAGCAAGGAAGAGTATAGGATGGACTGGATGGAGAGACCACATGGGCTCCTGCTGGTTTCCCTACCCCTCCTCTATGGGCTGCAGCTCACAACAGACCATGATTCCTTATTATTATATGAGGATGAAGGGAGGATAAATTGCCATGTGGTACTTGACTAACTTCTTTACATTACCCATTAATTCTTTTTTAATTTTCTTTTTTAAAAGAACACCACCAGCCATTTCAGTGTATTTTATTGTTGCTGTTTTGAAGTTAGTGAGCTGCCAAACGACCTAAATGAATACCAGAAGCAAGACTATCACAGTTAGGGGGAAGGTCAACCAGGCCCCTGCCATCACCCTGTGAAGGAGTTGCTGTTCCTGTGCTTGCTTTCCTTTTCCCTCCTCCTTCCTTTTTCCTTTTCTGCCGTTCCTATCAGACAGCGAGACTGCGGTCAGGGAACTGTCTTCCCATCCCCGCCTCCAAATATTTGGAAATCCCTTAGAAAATATTAGATCCTTTATCAGTGTGGCAGCGGTGGTGACAATCAATCAATCAATCAATTCAAGAAGCAGGTCCCTGCCTGAAGGTCCTCGTAGTCTAAATTGGGACTTTTTTGGGGGGGGAGGAGTCGAGGGAGATGGCGCATGGAATGAAGGCTGGCTACACACTGTACATTCAAAACACATGGCTTCTGCCAAGAATCCTGGGAACTGTAGCTTGGTCAGGGTGCTGGGAATTGTAGCTCTGTGGGGGAGACAGTTGAGTGACCAGGATCCTTTGTGGGTGGGTGGATGCATTTTAAATGTAGGGTGTGCGCACAGCCAAAGAGGATTAAGCCAAGGTAAGCAGATGCCCGTTAGGTGCGCTCAAAACTTCGTTTTGGGTTGGGGCTCAGGAGGACAAAGGGGTTAAGTCTCTCCACCCACCACCACCAGGATGAGGCCCATCCCCAGGGCTTTTCCTCTTCCTCCCTCCGTCTCTGGGTTTCTCTGCAGGCCCTAAGTGATCCACTTAACGAGATGCGGCTGCTCCTCCTCTCGCTCTCCAAATTGCAGCGTCTCATGCCATGGAGCTGATTCATACCCTGACTTACTTTCTCCTCTCTCGCCCCCGCTGTGTTTTGTAACAGCTCGAAGACGGCTCCCTTCGTTCAGCTCATGTTCTTTCCAGCTGTGTCTCTGCAGAAGGTGGCAACCTTCCCCCTTCTGGCAAGGCTCTTGGGTTTTTGTTTTGTTTTTAAATTGGTTTGGAGATGCTCTACTAGAGACGTGAAGGCCTGGAAAAAAGCTGTAAAAATCCCAGGAAACCCTGATTCTTCCCCCCTGGTTTTTTTTTTGGGGGGGGGGAAATCCCATTTTTTTCTGTTTTTCCCCCTGAGCCTTCACATCTCTATGTACTACGCCATTGGACCCCAAACTATGGTCCGTGCACCACCAGTGGTCTGCAAGCTTCATTCGGGCGGTCCACTGCATGTCCACATTAAATACGTATTCATGTTCATTGTATTTCTCACATTACATTTTCCTGTATTACAACCGGAATTCTGCGGAATGCAAATTGTAATACCGTATAGGAAACGAAAGAAGCCATAAATGTGCAATTAAAAACCATGCGACATCTAACACAGCACATTACAACAGGCAGAAGCATCGTTTAAGTGGTTTGCCAAGACCATTAGCAATTTTCAAACGGTCCATAAGGGAAAAAAAGTTTCAGAACCACTGAGCTACACTATAGAAACCCAATTCATGCTGCTTTTATATCTACCTGTTTGATTTTTGCATAGCATAAACGTAAAATACATAGGATTGAGCTGTCTTAGACCCCCTCAGGCTATCTGTCCATCTAACACTTTACACCCAAGTTCTGGACTATTTTTGCCTGGCTGGGAGTCTCGAACTCTGATTGTGTCTTGTGCTAGAGCTACAATTCCCAGCACCTTGACAAACTACAGTTCCAGGATTATTTGGGGAAGCATGCGCTTTAAATGTATGGGGTCTACACAGCCGTAATGTTTTTTCTACCTATTGTAGCAATTGTAACGCACTGCGCTAGCTGGCTTTTTTAATTTGTTATATGTTGTGTTTTATTGTATTCCATATAATTCAGATTTTAATGCAAGATAATAAATAAAAGAGGCAATTGGAATGCAGTTAAAAATTGATATGTAGGTTTAATGCAATGGATGTGCCCTCTCCTGGCTTCGACCACAAATATACTTGAATGACGCTTGCGGGCCACTGTTGGTCTGTGGACCACAGCCTGGGAATCGCTGTTCTAGTGTGATCTTCATAGCAAAAAATCATGCTTTTTCAGCTGGGTGTCTGGCACTTGGGGACTCCTGCACAACACACTATGCAAGCCTAACTCAGTCTGTCCAGTTCTCCTTTTTGCAGGCATCAGCTATACAACCGAGGTCCCACAGGGAACTCTCTTGTGCAGCCAGTCCAGCAGACCTCGGTTTTACTGCTTTGCTTTTAAAGTTTTACCACTTTCTCTTGCCAATGCAGAATTGGGAGCGCACTTAAGGGCTCCCGATTGTGGATTGGCAGCCTCATCTACCTGCTCCATACTTAACGTCAGGTGTGGGGCAGGTGGGTGTGGTTTGGGGGGAAATGGCCTCTTGGGCCAAATTTGAACCCCAAGATTAGCCCATGGCCTGGAGATTCCCCACCCGTACCTTGGTGGGATTTATTTATTTCCTGTTCCCACCTGGGCAATCTTGGGGGGGGGAACATGCTAGTGGTGGGCGGGGCCAGAGGCAAAAGTGGGTGGAGCAACAAATGTAACATTTACCTTTTGTACAGAAGGCTAGTTTTTACACATGCACCCCCTCTGCCCTCCATCCCTGCAAGCAAGAGGTGTCATCAGAGTCTAAGGACATGTCCTAGCCAGGCAAAAACACTTGAGGAGGGCGCAAAGGTGGGCTGTGGAAAGGTGTGGCCTGGGAGAGGGGGTGTTCCCAACCCATGCACGAGAGATGAAAAATTAGCCAAGGAAGTCAGTTCAGCCTGGCTTCCCACTCCTTCAACTCCCACGCCAGCGATGCAGACATACTGCATATGCACATTTCATCATCATCATCATCTTCTTCTTCTTCTTCTTCTTCTTCTTCTTCTTCTTCTTCTTATTATTATTATTATTTCTGTCCCACCCTTCCTCCCAGCAGGAGCCCAGGGGGGCAAACAAAAACACTAAAACCATTAAAACATCCTAAAAACAAACTTTAAAACACATTAAAACAAAACATCTTCAAAAATGTTACTTAAAAAAGCTATCAAAACATCTTCTAAGATTAAAAACATTTTTAAAAAGAATGTTTAAGAAGATATTAAAAAGCAATTCCAACACAGATTTAGACTGGGATAGGTCTCAACTTAAAAGGCTTGTTGAAAGAGGAAGGTATATGCACAGTAAGTTGTCATATATGCACAGTAGGTTGTCTTTCGCAGATACCCATCAATTCCCTAAATAATAATGAGTTTCTGACCAGGATAGAAATGCAATAAAGTACAATAACAAGAAGGAGGGCAGATCTGTTTGGCTGCCTCTGTTGTTCGTGCCCCTTTCAGTTCCTCACGCTGTAATTACAGGGTAGATTTTTGCTCCCTCTCACAACCCAGGATGACCCGCAATCCAATCTACGACTATCCAGAGCCCTATGCCAACCCCCGGCACAAGACGGTGGCCTTTCCCCGGAACATCAGCCTCGTGGGACGACTGCGGCTCACTCAGCCAGTCTGGCTCCAGCTCGGCATCAACTCAGCCACGGCACTCCACATCTTACAGCGTGAACCTCCAGGGGTGAGGCTTACCGCGGGGCTTTATCAACAGCACCAGAATTCAGCTTTAGAACATAGGAGTGATGAAAGTGGTGCTTCTGAGCATGCTCAGAGTAGCTCTTCTGCCCTGTTGGGTAGGACTGCAACTTTTTCCCCCTTCAACAGAGGCTCCTCTGCATTCAGTAGCCACAGGACAGGCTGAAATTCAGTAGCTTGCAGCATAGGAATGTGTGTGGGTAGGGGAAGCTTCACCTGTTGAATTTCTAACTTCTATGCCGCTATTAGGCATAAGGGAAAATAGCAAAGCAGACAGCCCTATCTCAGAGTAACCATAACTGGCACCTCTCAGATAGGGTTGATACCTCATTTTCTGATGGGGCTCCTAAGCCTTTAAATACTCTGTGATGGGTTGAAATTTAGCAGGTGAAGTTAACTAAAAACTGGGATTTGAAGCCAGGTTGCTACGTGTCCAAGGATGTGGCTTCCAGATAGACCCTGAGCCTCAGTATGGGGGTGCAGGGTGTGTGTGCAAAGTGGCCACTGATTCCCCTTCCGTGTCCTTCCCATCTTGGGAAAGGGAAAGGGCCATAGCTCAGCGCTCAGTGCAAACGGTCCCAGGTTCAGTCCCTGGCATCATCAGTTTGGGCTGGGAGAGAGTTCCTGCCTGAAATCCTGGAGAGCCACTGCCAGTCAGAGTAGACAATACTGAGCTAGATGGACCACAGGTTTGACTTGGTAGAAGGCAGCTGCCTCTGCTTCCTCTGTTACTATTTAAACCGCTCCTTTATTCAGAACCTTGAGGTCTGGAATCTTACTTTTTTTTAGGGAAACGGCCGTAGCTCAGTGTTCGAGCACATGATTCACACACAGAAGGCCTCAGGTTCAATCCCCAGCATTTTTTAGTTGTGCTGGGAAAAAGACGCTCTGCCTGAAAACCTGCTGCCAGTCAGAGTAGACATTACTGAGCTGGAAGGACCAGTGGTGTGACTCAGTATAAGGCAGCTTCCTATGTTTGTCTGTCAGTGGGCCTTGCCAAGCTATGCAGTAATTTGGGTTCCTGCATTGAGCAGGGGGTTGGACTTGATGGCCTTATAGGCCCCTTCCAACTCTATGATTACACTGAACACAGGCACCTGCTGCCTCTACTCATGTACATGCGTTAGTGTGGAAGGAAGAGTCTACGCTGGTTGATTTGTACAGTATTATGTACCCAGGAATCAGACTGTAGGCTTTTTGGACTCTGCATGTGAATAACTATGAGGGTACAGCTCAGCTGTTTGTGTACACTCGTTGAATGTAATGTGTGAACACCCTTCCTCTGCATGTGAAATGATATTGTGCTGAGCAGCTTAAGTCCCAACACCTGCTGCAAAAGTGCTCTCAAATCTTGCTTTTATTTAGAGCATTTTTTACCCCGTCCTTTAGCCAAAAAAGGCTCCCAGAGCAGCTTAATGCAAAATCAGTAGATAGCCCCTGCCCTCAAATTTACAATCTAATAGGCATAACACAAAAGGAAAAATGGGAGGAGGAGGGAGGAGAACTGGTTTCAGCCAGGGGGCCTGCAGGCACCAGAGGCAAAGGAGGAGGAATAGAATGATCGAATCAGAAGGGATCTCAGAGGTCATCTAGTCCAACCCCTTTGCCGATGCAAGAACTTTATAGCTTCAGCATCCTCCCTGCAAAGAGTAACCAAAACTCGGTCATGTTTTCGTAGATCCTACATTTTTACACAGTTTCCATCTTTTAAAAAGTTAACTCTCTTTTTTTAAGTTAACATTTGGTTCCCTCTTTTTTTTTTCCTCTTGATGCTGCTGTCTCCTGCCACTTGTCCTGCACCTTGATTCACTCTGTCTAACCTACTTTCTTGCTTCTCTTCCTTCTTCCACCTGCCCCCAGACATTTCTGGTGCGGAGATCAAATACACGGCAATGCCAAGTCCTCTGTTTACGCCTCCCTGACAACTCATCGCCGGCTTTTGTGACAACCTGTCGTTTATGCCAGGAGCGTGCAGGTAAAGGTGGTGTGCCCTGCATTTGGGGGGATTAGGAAAGAAAGGGGAACTAAAGGAAAAAAATGGGCGGCCATCTTTTAATTTAGCTGAGATTCCTGTGCTTTTTAACAGCTATGTGGCATGCAGAGGAATTCAACAGGTGAAGCTAAGATTTTAGCCTCTCCTGGGCTTTCTCCGTGCTGGGAGCATTTTCCCTTTATTTTTTTAATGTATGGGGGAAGTGTTCAGTCATGCAATTCTCCCACCTACGAGGAAAGGTTACAACGCTTGAGGCTTTCTAGTTTACAGAAAAGGTGAGTAAAGGGAGGAGACAACATAAAATTATGCATAGCGTAGAGAAAGAAAAGTTGTTCTCCCTCTCTAGAACTCAACAGCTGACAACGGTGAATGTTGAACGATTCAGGGTAGGCGAGAGAAAGTCCGGCTTCACACAGCACATAGTTAAAACTCTGGAATTCGCCTTCGCAAGAGGCAGGTATGGCCACCAACTTGAATGGCTTTAAAGAGAGTTAGGCAAATACACGGAGGATGAGGCTACCAAAGGCTGCTAGCCACAATGGCTATATTCTCCTTGCACTGTCACTGAATGCCAGATGCTAGGAATCGCAAGCCGGGAGGGCTGCTGTTACACTCAGGTCCTGTTTAGGGGCTTCCTGGGGTCGCCTGGCTGGCCACTGTGAGAACAGGATGCTGGACTAGATGGGCCTTTTGGCTTGATCCAACAGGGTTATTATTATTATTATTATTATTATTATTTCCATTTATAGACCGCTTACTATCTAAAAGATCTCAAAGCGGTTTACAATACGCAAGGTACAATAAAAAACATATCAAATAAATTTACAAAGCAAAATACATCAACGATATACATAAACACAGTATAAAAGTTAGAATTCACCAAGGGAAGCCCGTATGCTCTTAAAAGAGGATGAGACTGTCTCTCCTGAATCTTCCAGCATTTACCTTGATTGAATGGCCCCGAGTTCTCGACTAATGAAAGAGGGAGAAAACCTTTTTCTCTGTCCACTTTCTCCACGCCATGGGTAACGTTATATACTTCTGTCCTGTCCCCGCTTACTCAAAAGCCCCAAATGTTGCATCCTTTCCTCATAGGGGAGTCGCTCCATCCCCATGATCATTTTCTGAACCTTTTCCAGCTCTGTAATAGTCCTTTTGTGGTGAGGCAACCAGGACAGTACACGGTTTGTATACAGACATTCCGGCCTCATTCTAGCACCCAGGTCGCATGTTTGCTATTCAGTGCTGTCAGGTGCCAACAACAAAATTGCAAAACCCAATTCTCATAGGATGTTGCAGACGGTTTTTAAATGTTTGGTGCATATTAAGCAAATAAATGTCCTGAGAATATTCTGCATTTTCACAAAGGAGAAGTTTGGGAGGAAATTCATCCCGGTTCTAGTCTAGGGGCTACTTGTTCACCTTTTGCCATTTGTCTTTTTTTCTTTTTAGGCATCTCGCTAGAGGGCTCGGATTTGACCTTTCCCAGCCTCCTCCATCTCATTGCTTCCTACTGCACGACCCCGTAAGTGGCAGTCATGTGGCATCTACAATCCCATTGTCTCTTTGGAAACAGTCATTAAGCCCCCATCCCACCTTAGAAGATGATTTGATTACAACTGAGATCCACCTATACGTGAGGGGAGAAGATCTTCAAGCACATTTTCCAGTGTGGCTAACTGACAATCTCTTGTTTTAAAAATGTCAGCCTTTGCGGAAAGGGCCATGGTTCAGTGGTAGAGCGCAAGCTTTGCAGGCAGAAGCTCTCCAGGCATAGTTTGAAAAGACCCCTGCCTGAAACCCTGAAGAGTTGGTACCAGTCAATGCAGACCAGGGAGGGGTAACCTCTGGCCCTCTGGATGTTGTTGGGAGTTGCAGTCCAGTGTGGCGAAGTGGTTAGAGTGTTGGACTGTGACCTGGGAGACCAGGGTTCAAATCCCCACTGGGTGACCTTGGGCCAGTCACTGCTTCTCAGCTTAACCTACCTCACAGGGTTGTTGTGAGGATAAAATGGAGAGGGGGAGAAAATATACGCCATCTTGAGCTCACTGGAGGAAAGGCAGGCTATAAGTGCAATCATGAAATAATGAAAAAATTAAAAATCTGGAAGGTCACAGGTTCTACATATTTGGTATAGACTATACTGGGCTAGATGGACCCAGTCATCAGTAGAAAACAGCTTCTGACATCCCTATTTAAATCAGCCCTTTCTCCGGAACCATGAGGACTGGAATCTTACTTTATTTTTAAGGGAAGGGCAGTAGCTCAGTGGTAGGGGACGCATTTTGAACCTGGAACCTTCGGCCAGCAATTCCTGACATCTTCACACAGGCAGAGAGCCACTGCCAGTCAGTGTAGACAATACTGAGCCAGATGGATCAGAGGTCTGGACCTGCATAAGGCAACCCTCCTGGGTTCCCGTGTGTCAATGCATGTGATCCAAATCTAGGGATTTTTACAGCATACCCTATGTTGGATGCTGTGGCATTTTTAAAAAGAAGACGACAATGTAGAAAGCATTAGGGTGTATGCAACCTTAGCCATGCTTCGAGCAGACCTATTGAAATTAATGGGCCGGTTTCGGCTCAGTCTATCTAAAGGAGCGCCTCCAGCATCATCAGCGATGCTGCCCAACAAGATCAGCCTCAAAAGACCTTCTCTCCATCCCATCAGTCAAAACAGCCAAACTGGTGAGGACTAGAGAGAGGGCTTTTTCAATTGTGGCCCCCACCCTGTGGAACTCCCTCCCAAATGATCTCCGCCAGGCCCCTTCTGTGACGTGCTTCCGCAGGGCCTTGAAGACCTGGCTCTTCAGGCAGGCTTTTGGGATGGGCTAGATTTTATCTTCATCGTTTTCAGATTTTTAATGCCTACATGTTGTATGCCTATTTTGTACGTCACCCAGAGTGGCTGGACAGCCAGCCAAATGGGCGACTAATACATTCAATAAATAACAAATAATAATAATAATAATTCACTTACGGTCCATCCATTTTCAGTGGGTTTACTCTGTCTGTAACTCAGTGGAATACACTTTATGTCCACCTATCTGCAAGACTCGAGATGCTGTTTTCTTTTTTTCAATCTCCCTCCCACTTAGAAAAACACCATGATTTGAACACTTTGCTTTCTGTTTTTGATACTCGGCTCCATTTCAAGTGTATGTAAAATATGTAATCATAATAGGCACCAGGCAAAAACATTCCTTTTCGCTCGGGCTTTTGGCCCTTAATTTGAAGGGCTTTAGGTGTCGATGGCCTCTTTTAATGTGGCAGGTCTTGCAAGACCTGTCTTTATTTGTACTGATCTTTTTTTAGGTTGTCGTCTTTGCTGTTTTCCTGGGTTTGTGGGTCATAATTGATTTTAATCTTACTGTTGTAAGTTGCTTTGGGTTGCTGTGCAAGGAAAGTGACTAATTAATAATGCAAATGGAAATGGACTGCCTTCAAGTCGATTCTGATTTATGGGCGACCCTATGAAGAGGGTTTTCATGGTAAGCGGTATTCAGAGGGGGTTTACCATTGCCTTCCTGTGAGGCTGAGAGGCAGTGACTGGCCCAAGGTCACCCAGGGAGCTTCAGGGCTGTGTGGGGATTCGAACCCTGGTCTCCCAGGTCGTAGTCCAACACTTTAACCACTATACCACACTAGCCTTCCATCAAGTCAGACTCTTTGTCCATCTATGAAAATGGAAATGGACTGCCTTCAAGTCGATTCTGATTTATGGGCGACCCTATGAAGAGGGTTTTCATGGTAAGCGGTATTCAGAGGGGGTTTCCCATTGCCTTCCTCTGAGGCTGAGAGGCAGTGACTGGCCCAAGGTCACCCAGTGAGCTTCATGGCTGTGTGGGGATTCGAACCCTGGTCTCCCAGGTCATAGTCCAACACCTAACCACTACACCACACTGGCTCTCATAATTAATAATAATAATATTAATAATAATAATAATAATAATACTTCTGGCTTAATTTTGACATTTTTTCTCTTTCTGCCTCCCCCCCTTAAGGGACATCCTCCCTCTCGCTCTGCGCCTTCCTCGGCCCATCTGGGAGGCCTCATCCTGCCAGCAGCTGGAGGCCATTGCACACTTGGGCCTTGGTAAGTGGCTCCATGCCACCTCAGAGGTAGAACTCTCCACTATGCACCAACCCAGCCCGACATCCACTTCCATGCCACGCTCACCGCTAGGGATGGACAGCTCTGTCCATTTCAGTTCGCTCAGTTTCTCATTTTTTCCAGTCTCAAATTCAGTTCTCCACATTTCTGCGGCAATTTGTGGTTTGTTTTTTTAAAAAAATCCTCGTGAAAATTTGATCGATAACGGCTTAAAATGTGAACTGAATGAGATTTCTGAATTAAATTTCTCATGCAAGCCTGAGAAATAGAGAGAACTGAATGGAGAGAACCTACTTTCTGCTAGGGAAGGGTGAGAATTTCGATTCAGTTCTCATTTCAAGCAGAATCTTATCAAATTCGCAATTTCCAACCCAATGAGAACGGAAAAACAGCCATCCTTCGAAATTCGCGCTTATTAGAATTTGGGGATGCAGTTGGCCAACTAAACAACCTTGACAAAAATGCATATATTAGGGGAAAGTGTGCATAAAAATGAATATATGAGTGAAGATAACATGCAAAAAGCATGATATGATGAGAAATGGCTTTCAGTAATGTGTACCTTCCAGAGCTTGGAAAAGTTACTTTTTTTAAACTACAACTCCCATCAGCCCCAGCCAGCATGGCCACTGGATTGGGCTGATGGGAGTTGTAGTTCAAAAAAGTAACTTTTCCAAACTCTGCCTTTGCCTACAAAATGTGTGCCTTTGCCTACAAAAATGTGTTTATTTGGAGAAATTTGCACTAATATGATGGAGAATTTTCATGAGGATTAAAAAAAAAAAAAAATTCACAGATTGCTGCAGGAATGTAGAGGACTGAATTTAACATTAGGAAAGTGAGAAACTGAGAACCGAAATTGACAGATCTTTCCATCCCTACGCTCTACATACACTCACACATCCCTCTCTCTGCTTCAACCAAGCAAGCAAAAAGCGTCATCAGAGTTCAAGGGCACATTTCCCGCCAGCAAAAGAAACTCAAGGAGGGTACAAAACAGGGCTAGTGAAGGGTGTGGCATGGGGAGAAGGTGTACGGTCTTGGGGGAAGGCACATAGGCCATATAGAGAGGCCTAGGAGGCCGCATCCAGCCCTTGAGCCCATTGACCTCCGTCCCTGGAGTAGACAATTCTGGGGTAGAGAACTAGCAGTCTTACTCCCCATCTGCACTATACATTTAAAGCAGAATCGTACCACTTTAAACAGCATAGCTTCTCCCAAAGAATCCTGGAAGTTTGTGACGGTGCTGGGAGTTTGTAGGATTCCCCTGTTCACCTCACAAAGCTACAATTCCCAGAGTTCCCTGGGAAGAGGGATGGGATTGTTAAATCTGGGGCCCTTGGGCACCAGCCTGCCCCAGGCCCTGACACATGCACGCACGCTCCACTTACCTACTTTTCCCTTGGTGAATGTTGCCCGTGCTGTGTGCGCATGCCTGCCATCAACCAAGATGGCAGCCGAGGCTTCCCTAAGGGGCTGATGCCTCCGCCACCATCTTGGTTGATGATGACATGCATGCGTGCTATGCACGCACATAAACCAAGATGGCGGCAGGGCCATCAGCCCCTTAGGGAAACCTTGGCTGCCATCTTGATTTATGGCAGACTTGTGCCCGCAGCGCCACCAACATTTACATCAAGGGAGGTAGGTGGGGCATGCCGGCAGATGTCGTGGGCCTGGGCGGCAGTAGGGGGAGGTGCCTGGAAGCTCCCTCTCGTGATCCACGTCAAGGTTGGGAGGCGTCACTGCTGCAGATCATGGAAGGGAGCACTACCGACCCACCCTAAAGAGCGGCTCTTCAGGGCCCCCTTTGGACCCAGGAGCCCTCGGCCAGGACCCAACGTGGCCGTCCTCTGGCGCCAGCCGTGGTTAAACCACCCTGGCAATTGGTAGCCCTGTAAAGGGAAGAGGGGTCTCCTAACAGCTCTGAGCACCCCTTCACAAACTACACTTCCCAGGATTCTTTGGGGGAAGCCCTGACTGTTGAGAGTGGTATGATACTGCTTTAAATGTCTGGTGTAGATGGGGCCCCACAAGTATCAGGCTGCTTCCTAACTGCATTGTTGGCTGGAGATCCCTCCCCGTGGTTGCCTAGCAACCATGCCCCAGGCATTCGCCATCTTGTTTTTCCTGGGCTGTTCAAAGATAATAACCACTAGGCAAGAGCTATGGGTGATGTATTCAGCTACGTCCTACTCAGAGCAGACCCAATGAAATTAATGAATCTAAGTTAGCCATGTCCATTAGCTCCATTGGGTCTACTCATGAGTACGACTAACCTTGGCTCCAACCCTATGAGTGCCCAACGAACATTCTCAACACCTTTGATTGCCTTTCTCCTCTCAGAATTCTGGAACTCTTCCCTGAACACTAAGGAATTCACCAGGCCAACCCCACCGGGGCCTCCTTCCAGCATGGACACGGACCCCCCACTTGACCCCATGAGGAGCACCCAGTCGCAGAACTGTGCGGAGCTGGTGTGCGGACAACCCACCGGAGCCCGTGACATTCCAACCCTACCATTGGATGGACCGCCACGCAGGGATGTGGGCGCCCGGCGCCAGCACTTCAAGAACGTCAAGATACAAGTGTCCACAGAGGCCGCCAGCCCCTTGTCACCACCAGCTGCCCCGCCGCCCCCCATTCCTGTTGGGAAGAAGAAGAAAAAGAACCTCCCCGCTCTGCCCCAGTCTCCTGTCCCTAGTGGGGGAAGCCAACCGTCCAACTGTAACCCGTTTCAAGATTCCTCGCAGGCCACAGTGAGGTTGGAAACTTACTGCATACCCCAGAGGAAGGAGGAGGAGACCATGGCTCCACCTGGGGTTCCCGTTCCCTCTTCAGGGCAGCTGCTGTGTGTTGATGAAGAGAACCAGCCAGAGGTCTGTTTCCAGGGTTATTTTCCCAGGAACATCCCAGCCCAAGAAAGGGACGGGTTAAGCGACGGAGTACAAGGCTTTCTGCACCTTCCTGAAATTTCTGGAGCTGGGCTTTTCGGGAACTTTGATGCCGTGAGCAAAGACCAGAAGGCATTCCCCAAGAAGACAACGGTATCTGAATTATTTGAGGAGGAGGTGAACGACTCCTAACCTAGCTCTCGGATGGGACTTTGGCGCCTGGGGTTGACCTCTACCCTAGGAGTAGCCAACATGGTGTCTCCCAGATGTTCCTGAACTTCAGCCCCCATCAGTCCCCTCCAGCATGGCCAACAGTGAGGGATGATGGGAGTAAGAGTCCAGCGACATCTGGAGGGCACCACATTGGCTACTCCCACTTGACACCTAAGTGCTTAGGCAAGGTGGGGCAAAACAGAGGAAAATGAAATGAGGGGAACCTGTGGTCCTCCAGATGTTCCTGGACTCCCAACTTCCAGCAGCCAGGATGGCCCACAGTCAGGCATGATGGGAGTTGTAGTTGAACGGCGTTCCAGATTCCAACTCCCAGCAGCACCAGCAGCCAGTGTGGCCCACAGTCAGACATGATGGGACTTGGTGTCTGGAAGGATGCAGCTTCCCCGGCCTTGATATAATGGCATCCTGCTGGAACTTTCCTTGTGTTTTTTTCTTCCAGCCTGAGGGTGTTTTTTTAATCTCTCCTTCTTGCTGCTTGATGGCCTCTCTTTCGGAGGCGGAGGATGTTATGCTGTTGTGTTGAGTAGCATTTTGTTGTTAATAAATATAAGCTCCTCAATTTTTTAACCCTGAAATCTTGTTTATTTGTTAAACGCACATCAAAACCACCAGTATAAACAAACACAATTTAACGATTGCCACCCTGGGCTCCCTTGGGTGGAAAGACAGGATAAACTGAATAAATAATTAAAAGAGATTTACAGTGTGATCCTATACACACCTACTGAGAAGTAGATCTTGCTGAGCTTAACGGGCCTTCTTCCAAGGTGAGTAGACTTAACCGATTTTAACATGAATATGGATCTTGAACAAAGTTATAAAAAGGCAGAGATGCCATATATGGGGTCTTATAGGATCCCTCCCACATATGACTGACTGACTAGACTGCCTTCAAGTCGATCCGACTTATGGCGACCCTATGAATAGGGATTTCATGGTAAGCGGCATTCAGAGGGGGTTTCCCATTGCCTCCCTCTGAGGCTAGTCCTCCCCAGCTGGCTAGAGCCCACTCAGCTTGCCACAGCTGCACAAGCCAGCCCCTTCCTTGTCCGCAACTGCCATCTGGGGGGCAACTGGGCTCTTTGGGACTACGCAGCTTGCCCACGGCTGCACAGGTGGCAGGGCATGTCACCCCTGAGCCACTCACTGTGGTGGTGATCTTTAGCTGGCCCTTGACACCGAGGAGACACGAGCGGGGATTTGAACTCACAGACTTTGGACTCCCAGCCAGGCTCTTCTCCCCACTGTGCTATACCAGCTGTCTCCCACATATAGGATATAATAATAATAATAATAATAGTAATAATATACTGCCTTCAAGTTGATTCGGACTTATGGCGACCCTATGAATAGGGCTTTCATGAGGCTGAGAGGCAGTGACTGGCCCAAGGTCACCCAGTGAGCTTCATGGCTATGTGGGGATTCGAACCCTGGGCTCCCAGGTCCTAGTCCAACACCTTAACCACTACACCACACTGGCTCTCATATAGGATATAGGGCAGCCTTTCCCAACTAGTGGGCCACCAGATGTTGTTGGACCACAACTCCCATCAGCCTCAGCCAGCATTGCCAATGGTCAGGAAAGATGGGAATTGCGGTCCAACAACATCTGGAGGCACACTGTTTGGGAAACGCTGATATAGGGAATCTTTTTCATCCCAAGGACCACATTCCTGTCTGGGCAACCATAGTGGTGGGTGGGGCCAGAGAAAAAAGTGGGCGGAGCAATGAATACATTTTACCTCTGTTATAGTAGGTCTCTGCATGGACACACTCACACTCCTATCTAGCTTCCATTTGCGCAAGAAAGAGGCGTTATCTGAGTAGAGTATTCCAGTCAGGCAAAACAACGCAAGGAGGGTGTAAAGTAAGGCTAGGAAGGTCTGGCCTGGGAAGAGTCCCAAGGGCCACATAGAGAGGTTTGGAGGGCCACATTTGGCCTGCACGCCAAAGGTTCCCCTCCTGCCAATGCAAAGAAATCTTCAGATGTATCTTTTCATTATTCCCTTATTTTTTCTGTGCAATCTTAAAGAGAAAAGACAGTCTTGTGCAAAGTGGGTGCTCTGCCCGTTACCTGAAGGTCTCAGTTGTTGTAAGTGACTTACAACAATGTTAAAAACGAAAACAAATATATCATGCTGTAGAAACAAAACAATAAAACATCAACAACCCCATCCAGACACTGGAAGTTTTGGCAGCATGCCAGCAACAGACACCATCTGTCTATCAAACGCCTGGAGGGGGGGGAAAGTAAGCCTTTGCCTGGAGCCAAAAAGGAGCCAATGAAAGCACCAAGCAGACCTTGCTGGGGAGCGTATTCCACAGACAGGGAGCCACAACTGAAAAGACCCTCTCTCTTGTCGCCACCCTCTGAGCCTCCCTCAGAGGGGGGACCTGGGAAAGGGCCTCAGAAGAAGATCTAAGGCTCCAGGTAGGTTCACATCAGACAAGATAGAGTGTGGGGAGCAAACATGATAGACGTCTTCAATAGGGTTGCCAGGTTCAGGGCCTGATCCTGATCCTGTATCTTTAGGAGAAGAGAAAGTCAGCCAAGTGCAGGTGTTCTTGCAACTGAGTAATAGGAAAAAACACAAGGTGGAATTCTCCCTGCACACCTTTTAAAGATACAGAAGACCTCTTGGTTTCCAGGCCCGGCCTCCAAGAGGTCTTCTGTATCTTTAAAAGGTGTGCAGGGGGAAGGGAGAATTCCACCTTGTGGTTTTTCCCATTACAGTGTTGCAAGAACACCTGCACTTGGCTGACTTTCTCTTCTCCTAAAGATACAGGATCAGGGTCAGGCCATGGACCTGGCAACCCTAGTCTTCAAACATCTGAAGGGGCCGTCCTGCAGACGGCGCAGGAGGCTTGCTCTCTCTTTCTCCAGAAGGCAGGACCAGAACCAACCAGTGGGGATTCAGGGAAGCGGATTGCAGCTAAACATTAGGAGGGATGTGCTAAAATGACTGGCAAGTGGGTCAGACTGACTCAGGAACGACTGTTATTTTCTTGTTAAAGATCTGTTTCTGTTAGATTATAAATGTGTGGCAGGGATGGGGGTATCCAGGCTACACCGCCACTCTCAAGGCCATGCCCTTCAGCAGCCCTGCTTTGCACCTGCGTCCTGCAGAGTTTTTCCCTGGCTGCTATGTCTTCTTGAAGTCCCATCATATCTCTTGCCTGCCTGGATGGAGAATACAGAGGGGTGGGCGTATGCCGCATGGTGTAGTGCTTAGAGTGCTGGACTGGGACCTGGGAAAGCTGGGCCGTGAAGCTCGCTGGGTGATCTTGGACCAGTCACTGCCTCTTAGCCTAATCTGCCTCACAGAGTTGCCGTGATGATAAAATCAGGAGGGAGAGCTCTTTGGAGGAAAGAATAGAAATAATAAATAATAAAACTAGCCTGCTGTAGAAAGGTAACGTTTTTGCCTCGATCCCCCAGCCACCCCTGGCATGTGGCCCCCGGAAGGTTGACCAGAAGGGAATGCGGCCCTTGAGCTGAAAAGCATTCCACATCCCCGTTGTATGGGATCTGTTCTTTTTGATAACTTTCAGGGGCCGGGATCCATAATAATGTTTTGGGCTACATATGCACCATACATTTAAAGTACATGGCTTGCACTGAAGAATCCTGGGAACTGTAGTTCACAGAGCTACAATTCCCGGCACCCTTAACAAGCGACACTCCCCAGGGTTCTTTGTACGTGCGTGTATGGTATGTGCTTTAAATGTATGGTATGTACTCAGCCATGCTCTATGTCTGCCACCCTATATTACCTACTTACCTGGTAGGTAAGTTCAAACCATTTTTACTCTTCTCTCCTCCACTGAAAAAAAAAAAGATCCCAGAGGTTACAAAAACCAATTCTTGATTGATTGATTGATTATTAGATTTATATCCCTCCCTTCCTCCCAATATGAGCCCAGGTGGCAAAGTTAAGACAGTTCCTGCCTGCAAGCTAAAAATCCAAAAGATATGACACAAAAGGAAAAGGGGAGCGGGAGCGGGAGGGGGAGGGAAGAAAAAAAGCGCAGGCTCAAGCACAGCTTCTTTGTCACAGAGTTCCTGTTAAGAGTTCAAGAAGACGAGGAGTCAAAAGTCGCTGGTCTCTCAACAGAGCCGATGAAGTGGCCCTGCTTCTCTTCGTTCCTGCTGTGACAACCTTACGTAATGGCTGCTGCCAGGTAAGAGTTGATGGAAGGAGGCGCTTGAGAGAGCTGCTCTCGCCCCAGAGGTAATGGAGCTGGTCTCTCAAGAGGAGTAGGAAGGCTTTTTTCCAGCCGGAGGGCCGCATTCCCTTCTGGGCAACCTTCCGAGGGCCGCATGCCAGTGGTGGACCGGGCCAGAGGCAAAGGCAGGCAGAGCAATGAATGTAACGTTTCCCCTTTGCACAGCAGGCTAGTTTCGCTTTCTTCACGCACTCGCACTCACCACTCTCCATCCTGCATCCAGACAAGCAAATTACCAGAGTTCACTTGAGGTGCAAATCAGAGCCAGTGAAGGGTGCATCCTGGAGAGAGTTCCGAGGGCCAAAAAGAGGCCTGGGGTTCACCACTTCTGTCCTACAGTATGTTGCAATTTGTTTTTAGACTAGCTGGCCTGAAGAGGAGTCCAGGTGGAACTGCCTCGTACCGACGCCTGTTATCTTATCACGAACTCAGCCCTGTCCTTGCCTCCCGATCCCCCGGGATGCATTTTTTTCTTCTCCTCCAACTGTTCACATTTCTTTCACATTTTTCTTCCTGAAACATATTATAGTCTCATGTCTGAGTGTATTAGCTTGTGGGGGGGGGGGAGGAGTTGACACACTCTATCACCTGTGGGGGGAAATCCAGCAAAAACTGGACTTTTTGGCAAGCGAATTTAAGTAAGGAGCATCTCCTAGATTCATTTCTTTCTGCCTCTGAATGTTTGCATTAATTACAAACTTTCCCCAAGTTGCTCGGAGAGTTTACATTATTGTTGTTGTTGTTCTAATAATGACAATAACAATTTTTGTTGAAGAGCATGATCAGTCTTCTGCTGTGATTACTTTAGTCAGCGGCAGTCTTTTGCAGCATTTGTTTCAAATCATGACTGGTTTCTGTTGGTAGTATGGCATTGTCTGCAATGAAACTGCAATTAGAAATCAATGTGGGCATTTACTGCGAGCGATGTGCCAACTCCCGTCTTCAACCACAGATCCAGACAGACCATCGACCACGTGAATGAAGCTCATGAACCACAGTTTGGGAACCCCTGGACTAATCTACACATTTTATCATTTTCTATTAATATTATTATCATGCTCATCAGCAAAAAGTGAGAGGCTCCCATACATTCAGTTAAAACAAGACAGTCTCTGCCTGCAAGCTTACAGTTTAAAAGACACAACACAAAAGGAGAAGGGGACGGGTAGGGATGAGGAAAAACTGGGCTTGGATCCTAAGTAGGTGCTCTTCCACCGGTGGTGGTGGTGGGGGCCAATTACTGGCAATTTTCACTCCCAACCTCCAGAGTGGATTTTTTGTGAGTGGAAGGACCCGGGGCTGCAGGGGAAATTGGTGAAGTTTACTCCCTCCCCCTCCACCAGGAAGCCTGGTAGGAATCGTGCCACTGTCTTTACCTCCTCCACGGTTTGTCCTCACAACAATCCTGTGAGGTAGGCACGTTATACTGAGATAAGAGTGTGACTAGTCCTCCTCGACAGCCCAATTTGCCTCATGACTTGAGTGGGAATCTGGCCTCAGGTACATCCGCCGGAGAGCTCAGTGGCAGAGGATTTGCCTTTGAATGCAGAAGGTCCCAGGCTCAATCCCTGGCAACTCCAGAAATCCTGGAGAGCTGCTGCCAGTCAGTGTGGACAATACTGAACTAGATGGACCAAGGATCTGGCTCTCAAAGGTGGCCTAAATGTGATCGTTAATCCATAGGGGGGGGGAACCCACCTTTGTTCCGGTGCACGCGACGAGAGGCGGGGTCAGGTGGATTTCCCTGGTGATCCTGCCGCCTGCCTGCCAGTCCCGCTATCAGGGCAATTGTCAATTAATGATTAATCGGAGCGCCGGGCCCAGGGAACATTCAGGCAGGAGCAAGCTGACCCCATGGCGCAACGTGAGTGGGGGGCAGGTTTGGGGATGGGAGGGGGGATGACAGTAAGAGTGGTGGGGTAGGAGCAGTTCCTAACTCAGGCCACAGAAGGGTCCCGGGGCAAATACTATTTGGGGGTGGGATTGGAATCAGGCAGTGGGTATTTCTCTCCCCCCCCTCCCGTGGCACTGAAGAGAGGGAGAGAGAGGCCTGGAATATGGCAGTCGAGCCAGGCAGACTGTCACCACTCAACCCTCCTGCCCCAAGGAATGAAGGTCTCGCGAGGGTCCCCTGCGCCCCCTCGGCAAATGCCCTGGTTGTCCCCCGCCAAGACCCCTGCAGTTTTCTCCTCTTCCGTCCTCTCGCCTTGAGCCCCTCACCTCTGCCCGGCGCTCGGCTGCCAAAATTGCTTGGCTGCGCTGAGGGGTTCAATCCCTGGCAGCACCTCCAGGTAAGGCTGGGAGAGACCCCTGTCTGAAACCCCGCAGAACGGCTGCCTGTCAGAGTTGTAGGCAACACTGAGCTTGGTGGACCCAATGGTCTGTCTTTCTGTATACAGCAGCTTCACATGTGCCTATGTCATTTGTTCAGAATGATGAGGACTGGAATCTTTCTTTTTAGTGGAGCGGGTGGAGCTCAGTGGTAGACAATGCATGCTCTGCGTGCCAGCGATCCCAGGGTCAATCCCTGGCATCTCTAGGTAAGGCTGCAAAAGACCCGTCTGAAACCCTGGAGAACGGCTGCCGGTCAGTGTAGACAATACTGAGCTAGATGGGCCAAATGGCTTGACTCTGTATAAGACCGCTTCCTGCGTTCCTGTTTAACACCTTCTTTTATTCAGTATTATGAGGACTAGAATCCTACTTTCTGTTTAGTGCATCAGCTGTAGCTCAGAGATGTTCGGCATGCCAAAGGTCCCAGGCTCAGTCCTCCGGCATCTCCAGTTAAGACTGGGGTAGACCCAGGGCCGGTGCCATCATTAGGCCAGCTAGGCAGCTGCCTAGGGCGCAGACCTCAGAGGGGTGCAGTACTGATCTTTGAGGGGCACAGTTTTATACAGATTAGTTTTTTTAACCCTTGGAAAAAATGCAACTGAAACAAATTTAGCAGTTTCAAGTTTTGTGCTTTTCATTTTTTCTACAAGACACCTGTTTTTGAAAATTGAAGTTAGCAATTTTTTTTGGGGGGTGCAAGTAGTTAGCCTTGCCTAGGGTGCAAAATAGCCTGGCCACCAGCACTGGATAGACCCCCTCAAAAAACCCTGAAGAGCCGCTGCCCATCAGTGTCATAGCAAGCTGCCTTATACTGAGTCAGACTAGTTCAGTGCTGCCTGCACTGACGGGCAGCAGCTCTCCAGGGTTCCAGGCAGGGACCCTTTTCCAGCCCTGCCTGCGGATGCTGCCAGGGGTTGAACCGGAGATGATCTGCATGGAGGGCAGATATGCTGCTGATGCATCCCTTCCTCTGACCTTTGCCCCGCCAGCTTGGTCACCATCGGCCATCCAAAGGTCTCCTGCTTCCTCAAGGGCTTGGCCCTTTCTCCCTCGCTGCTCCATATGCTTGGAACAACCCCCCCCCAATATATTTGTGTGATGCTCCCCTCCAAAAAAGCCTGCCTTTTCCATACGGCCTTTAGCACAACCCCGGTTCCCACATCCTCTCCTGTTACTAGGCCTATAACGCAAGGGTGGAGAATTTTTGTCAGCTCAAGGGCCACATTCCCTTCTGGGCAACCTTCCAGGGGCCACATGTCAGTGCCGTGCTGGGCCGGGCCAGAGGCAACAGTGAGCGGAGCAACCAATGTAAATTTTACCTCAGTACAGTAGGCTACTTTAATTTCTCTACCCACCCCTCTCTGCCCCCCATCCAGGCATTGTCAGAGTTTGAGGACACGTCCCAGCCAGGCAAAACCCCTCAAGGACGGTTTCAAGAGCAGGGTTCGAATCCCCATTCAGCCATGAAGCTCACTGGGTGACCTTGAGCCAGTCACAGTCTCTCAGCCTGACCTACCCCACAGGGTTGTTGTGAGGATAAAGCGGGGAGAACAACATTTCTTTCTTTCTTTCTTGTTACATTTATATCCCTCCTTTCCTCCAAGGAGCTCAGGGTGGCGTAAATGGTTCTCCTCCCTCTCCATTTTATCCTCACAACAACCCTGTAAGGTAGGTTAGGCTGAGAGATTGCGACTGGTCCAAAGCCATCCAGGAAGCTTCATGGCCAAGTGGGGATTTGAACCCTGGTCTCCCAGGTCCTAGTCGGAGGAACAGTGGGACAAAAGATTATTATTATTATTATTAATAATAATAATAATAATAATAATAGATGCTTGCAGTTATTTTCTGTTTTGTTCCCTAACTGTGGAATAATTGGTAAATGAATAAATATCCGGTCTAGGTAGATGGCTTCCTGTTGCATTGTCTCTTAACGCTAGTTCCACTTTCAGTGTGGAAAAGAGCTGTTTTTGTTAAGAATATCAAACTAGGACCCAGGGGATTGAGGTGCAAATCCTCACTCAGCCATGAGGCTCGGTAGATGACCTTGGACCTGTTGCGCTCCCTTCCACTTTCTCTCTCTTGCCTTATCTACCTTGCAGGGTTGTCATGAGAATAAAGGGGGGGGACCAGAATGGGCAAGATAAGAAAGGGGATAAATCAGTAAGTATGGTTCAGCTGTTGCTTTCTTACCCTACCCCACAGCGGCAGAAACTTCGCCTCGCATCATGATGCGCCGATTCTGGGAAGAACACTCCCAGAACTCCTCGCTGCAGGAAATGATGCTGGACTCAGGGGCGCAGCAGCTCACCCAGGAGGACACCCCAGAGATCCTTGCCCTCTTGCCTTGCCTGGAAGGACAAGACATCTTGGAACTGGGAGCTGGTATAGGGTGAGTGTTTGGGGGGGGGAGAAAGTGGGTAAGGGTGAAGGATCTGATTCCACACAGAGTGTACACACCTTACATTTAAAGCATGTGGCTTTCCCCAAAGAATCCTGGGGAACCAGTTTGTTAAGGATGCTGGGAATTCTAGCTCTGTGAATGGTAAACCAACTTCCCAGGATTCTTTCAGAGAAAGCCATGTGCTTTAATTATTCTTTAAAGTGTATGGTGTGTTCGTTGTTGTTATGTGCCTTCAAGTCGATTTCGACTTATGGCGACCCTATGAATCAATGACCTCCAAGAGCATCTGTTATAAGCCACCCTGTTCAGATCTTGTAAGTTCAGGTCTGTGGCTTCCTTTACGGAATCAATCCATCTCTTGTTTGGCCTTCCTCTTTTTCTACTCCCTTCTGTTTTTCCCAGCATTGTTGTCTTTTCTAGTGAATCATGTCTTCTCATGATGTGTCCAAAGTATGATAACCTCAGTATGGTGTGTACACAGCCACAATGTGTAATAATAATAATAATAAATAACCAATTCCATCTTGCGTAGAAGATGGAGCAAACTCGGTCGCTATAGCTCCAGAGGGCAAGGCCAGTATTGATGGGCGGAAATAGCAAGGAAACAGATTTCAGCTAAACATTAGGCAAAACATGCAAGGGGGGGAAAAAGAGGCAGTGGTATTTCCCCCTCATTTCCTCCTTGCTCCCCAGTTATTTATTTATTTATTTCCAGCATTCATATAATGCTTAATCGTCAGCATTTTCAAGCAGTAGTGCAGTGTGGGGGCAAATCCAGTAGTGCAGCGTCCCTTCGTGTTACTCCCAACCATGACCCCTCCCCACTTTTTTGCTGCAGGGTTGAGAAACGAAGGAAAGGAAAGGTGGCAATTGGAGGGACCTGGCAGACTCTCGTCCCAGGCATGTCCTAGTCCAGATGCAGCCAGAAGGGGCCCCCATCCCATATGAGGACTAAGCCCTGAAACGCACTGATGCCTCAGTTGTCCCCTTTCTCTCTCCCCCTTTGAGTCTCGCGTTGACTCTCTGCCAGCGATGTCCACAGACTCAGGTTGGGTCCCTCCCAACACGTCCACCAGCTCAGACAAGCTCCAACCCTGTAAAACATCAGCAAGGCCTCCTGCCCCCCCCAAAAGGGTGGGGTTCCTGATGCATCATCCTTGTATCATGGGCTCTGCAGAGCCAAAAACGTGGGTAGTGATGGAGGGGGGGCAGATTGGGATTGAAGGTTATCAGCAGCAGTAGAGGAGCCAAGTCCTCTCCCCTCTTCCCAAAAACCAATCGATCAACGAGCAAATCAGATTGACATTTTCTTTCCCATCAGAACAGATGTCCCTGCAGCTCCTTTATTTATTTGTTTTTTTAATTATTATTATTTTATTAATTGATTTACATCCTGCCCTTCCTCCTAGCAGGAGTCCAGGGTGTCAAACAAAAGCACTAAAAACACTTTTAAAACCATAAAAACAGACATTAAAATACATTAAAACAAAACAGCTTTAAAAACATTTTTTTAAAAAGCTTTGAAGACATTTTTTTAAAAAAAAAGGTTAAAAAGCATACTGTTTTTTTTTAAAAAAAGTTTAAAAGCATATTAAAAAGCAATTCCAACACAGAAGCAGGCTGGGATAAGGTCTCAACTTAAAAGGCATTACTCAGAATGCGGAATTGACCTCTGGAACTTCCTGCTTTGGGACGTTGGGGTGGCCACTGGTAGGCAGAGGTGCAGTGGCAAATTCAGAAGTGCAGGGGCCCTTCATGTTAGTCACAGCGGGGTTGAGAATGAGATCCTTGTTAATGCCTTCTCCCACGTTAGACATTCTTGAGCTGTGCTTCTCCCCCCCTTCCCCAGGATTTTTTGGGAGAAATTGTCTTTTTAATTTGTGACATGACAGATAGTGGCAGCCTCCATTTAAAGAAGGCTAGCTTGTTTTAAGAACAGGAGCCGTTTAAGAAGAGGAGCCTCTCAAAAATTTAGTGAATAAGGCAGGGCAAAAGCCTCATCTGGAAGAGCTCCCCAAAATTTGTTCATCTGAGACTTTTTCTGACTGAGGGTGGATTTTTCATTATCGCAATTGCCCTATAATTACTTAAGTGATCCAGGGAGGGGGGGGAAAACAGCCTGTATATTGGCAACATAACCCTTGAAGAATTAAATATTGGAGCTTTGTATTATGGGTTAGAGTTAGACTCCACCCCTTGGACTTCCTTTGCTCTGATTTTCAGTTTCAATTTTAGTTGTGTTCTCTACCCAACCAGCAATAAAGAAGCATGTTTGTTTGCCTGCAGTAAGAACTAAGAATATGTTTATTCTGCAATTATTATAACGAGTAGAGCAGGTTTGGGTGCTTATAGCTAAAGGGTGAAATAAAGAGATAACTTAAGATCCTCCGTGGCGCAGAGTGGTAAGCGGCAGTAACGCAGCCGAAGCTCTGCTCATGGCCAGAGTTCGATTCCAATGGAAGGAAGAAGTCGAATCTCCGGTAAAAGGGGTCAAGGTCCACTCAGCCTTCCATCCATCCGTGGTCAGTAAAATGAGTACCCGGCATACGCTGGGGAGTAAAGAAAGGCCGGGGAAGGAACTGGCAATCCCACCCCATATATACGGTCTGCCTAGTAAACATCACAAGACGTCACCCTAAGAGTCGGAAACGACTCGCACTACAAGTGTGGGGACACCTTTACCTTTTTTTTAAAGAGATAACTTAAAGTGATCTAGAAGAATGGCTATTCTTTTAAAGAACTCACTATACTCGCAATCATAGTGGTATTTTTCTTCTTTTTCTTGAGTACTTGATGACAAAGGATGAAAACAGCCCTAAAGGAATAGAAATACTGCTGTGTAAACTACAGTTAGCTAGCTAGCTGGCTGGCCACCTAGGCTGCAACTCATGCCTAATTTCTGATTTCCCAAGATGTGCAACTCAGCATGAGGCCTTTTCAAGGTTTCTGGGCTGAACAATCAACCCAGCAACCAGTAACCCCCCCCCCAATGCTTTCCACAAGTAGTTTCCAATTGCTTAGTTAGTTCTTTATATAGCAGCCAGTTTTCCCTTGATTGTCCAAAAGGAAGGAAAATCTAAAGATCAGAAACAAGACTACAAAGAGGGACTCTCAAGGAGGAGTTAACAAACACATCCTAAAGTATTTATTTTCTTTCTGCCCTTCCCTATACTTGTAGCATGGACAAGTTTGTTTTTCGGGTGGAATCTAAATCTGAGATACCTAATAAGCATCAAAGCCAAGCTCAGAAGCTCACTGTTTTTACTAAAGTAGTTCTGTTCATGAAGAATCAGAACACAGGGGCAGATCACACGTGAAAGAGGATTGTAGCTATAGGCAAAGTCAAGCTTGTGAGTCTGGTATTCCTGGGGATATCTCGAAAAGGGTGAGCCAGTTCAACAGCTTACACTTCAGTCATGAAGTCAACACACTCTCTAGATGGAGGAGGGAAGATCTCCCCTGGCCTGGCCCTCACATCCTCTCCACCAGTGTGTGTGTATGTGTGTGGGGAAACTGGCTGACGCTATTTGCCTCTCCCCTCCCCAAATGCCCCACATAGAAATGTGGCTGCTCTACCTAATCACAAAGGCCGGCTACAGGGCAGTATCCCAACCAGGCAAAAACGCTCAAAGAGGGTATGAACGAGGATGAGAGAGGGGCAATGGCGGCACCCTGTCAGTAGGGCAGTGGAATCTGCTCTGGATTTCAGTCTGAGCATTCAAGAAGCTGTCCAAGGTGCTGAAACGCATTCCCACCACAGGTTCAGCAGCTCCTCAAATGTTCAGACTAACACATGGAGAGGATTCCACTGCCCCACTGACATAGATCCACCAGCTTCCACTGATGAGGGGTGTTTCCTGGGGAGAGGGTGTATGGTGTGGGGGGAATCCCAACAGTCAGAGAGAGAGGCCAGGAAGGCAGTATTTAGCTCCCAGGCCTGAGGCTCTGACACCCCTGGTCTAATAGTAGAGTTGGAAGGGGCCTATAAGGCCATCAAGTCCAACCCCCTGCTCAGTAGTACTGGCCCTGGAGACAGATGAAGACTGCACGCTCCAATCCAGCTTCTCTGCATATCCCAGAGCTCTTGTCCTTGCCATATTCAGGGAGATGTGCTTGTCAGGTTGGAGGCATAAGACCTCCCTCTCCCAACTTATCTTTCAGGCGGTTCACGGGGCCTCTGGCGAAGCTTGCGCACCGTGTCACAGCCGTGGATTTCATGGAGAGCTTCCTGGCACGCAACCAGCAGGAGAACGGGCACCACCCAAATGTGGCGTTTCTACAGGCCGACGTAACCACCCTCCAGTTGCCAAGCCAGAGGTATGAGCAGGGCCACATACACAGCACACGCTGAAAGCACATGGCTTCCTCCGAAGAATCCTGGGAACTCTAATTTGTGGAGGATGCCAGGAACCGCAGCTCTGCGAGGGGCAAACGGCAGTTCCCAGGATTCTTTGGGGGAACTAATGGGCTTTAAATGGGCGTTAAAGTTCTTGACACCACCCTTTAAGAAAGATGCAGACAAACTGGAACAGCTTCAGAGGAGGGCAGCAAGGATGATCAGGGGACTGGAAACAAAGCCCTGTGAGGAGAGACTGAAAGAACTGGGCATGTTTAGCCTTGAGAAGAGAAGACCGAGGGGAGATATGATGGCACTCTTCAAGTACTTGCAAGGTTGTCACCCAGAGGAGTGCCAGGATCTCTTCTTGATCATCCCAGAGTGCAGCACGCGGAATAATGGGCTCAGGTTACAGGAAGCCAGATTTCAGCTGAACATCAGGAAAAAACTTCCTAACTGTTAGAGCGGTACAACAACGGAACCAATGACCTTGGGAGGTGGTGGGCTCTCTGACACTGGAGGCCTTCAAGAGGCAGCTGGACAGCTACCTGATGGGGATGCTTTAAGTGGGACACCTGCACTGAGCAGGGGGTTGGACTTGATGGCCTTATGGGCCCCTTTCACCTCTGCTATTCTATGATTCCGTGATTTAACGGTATGGCGTGTTCACAGCCCAGATTGTTCATTTGTTGATTTTAATACTTGTATATTGTATTTTTAAAAAAAGCATTGTTTTGTTTTGCAGGCCACCCAGGGAATACATTAATAGTGGCTACATTAATCTACTACTGAGCCTGGTTTAAGGTCCTGATCAGCTGATTGGTGGTGCTTGCAAACACCTGCTCGGCCAAGCTCGGCCTTTACCTGCCCCACACTTGACATCATATGCAACATTAGGTGTAGGGCAGGTGGACGTGGTTTGGCTGAAAAATGGCTTCATGGGCCAAATGGGGAGGTCTGGCAAGCCTCATTTGGCCTGCGGGCTGGAGGTTCCCCACCCCTGCCCTAAATAATCCCCCTCCCTGAAGGTTTCTAGACATCCTGAGCAGGAGAAGCAACCTTTAAAGCTGGAGTCAGCCAGGCCAGCAAAACAAGGCACAGGTCTTGCAGGATTAGGGATGGGAAGACCTGTCAGTTTCAGTTCTCTCATCTTCTCATTTTTTCAGTCTTAAATTCAGTCCTCCACATTTCTGCGGCAATATGTAATTTTTAAAAATCTTCATCGAAATTCTCCAGCGTTCTAGTGCAATTTCCCCCCCTAATAAACACATTTTCGTAGGGAGTTTTGACTAATGCACACATTTTTCCAAGCTGTTTCTCGTTGCATGATGCATTTTGGCATGTTATCTTCACTCATCTGTTCATTGTTACGCACGCTTTCGCCTAACATATGCATTTATGTAAACATTGTTTGGTTGGTAAACTGCATCGCAAAGTTCGAATAAGTGCGAATTTCAAAGGATGGCTACGTTTCGGTTCTTGTATTATTTTGGAAAGTGCAAATTTGATAAATTCTGCTTAAAATGTGAACTGAATAGAATTTCTCACCCATCCCTCTGCGGGATTCACAGCCACGTCTTTTCCCTGCTTCCTTCTCCGCCCTCCATAGTTTCGACCTCATCTTCTCCAACTGGCTTTTCATGTACCTCTCGGATACGGAGCTGAGCAACACAGTCCAGCGGATGCTGCAGTGGCTCCATCCAGGAGGGCAACTTTTCTTCCGGGAATCCTGTTTCTGTCAGTCAGGTCAGTAGTTCTAATAGGTGAAGGATAGAGATGTGCTAGAATTCTGCCCCGTTCGGATTTGGTACTGAATTTTCCATTAATTTACTTTGGCTCTGTCATTGCAGATAAGATATATAGCAATTTTCCACGGCTGTTTTCGAAAAATGGATTTGTTTCCCCCAAAAAACAGCCTCTAAAATATCGATATTAAGAACGATATTTACTGTCCCAGTCAGAATTTGATCCTTGTGTCCAGTTTCCATAAATACAAAGCCAGGAGGGGGGGGGAATTATATGCTTGGGGTTTTCATTGCAAATCCCTCTGCTTCCTGTAACAGTGTTTTGTTTTGTTTTAATGCAAGGTTATGCTTGTAGAGGGGAGAGGCTGTCAGCACATTCTCAGAAACACTGTCTCCTTGCCTTAGTTCCTTAAGAAAGGAAACATAATGGCTGCAATAATCCTCAACACACGCACCCAAAAAACCCCAAGTATGGTGGGTTGCTTGTTGGTTTGCTTATTACGTTAATATCCCAACATTCGTCCAAGAAAGTCACGGTGGCAGGTGTGGTTCTCCCCCTCCCTATTTTATCCTCACAACAACCCTGTGAGGTAGGTCAGGCCGAGAGACTGGGACTGGCCCAAGATGAAGCAGTGAGCTTCATGCCCAAGTGGAGATCTGGTCTCCCAGTCTGGCAGTCAAACCACTACGCTACCACTGGCTCTTCGTTTGCCTACCCACAGCATATGGAGTCCCATGGCATCTCTCTGGGGCCTCTTGTGTGGGCTGGCCCCAGGGCTGTTTTCCCCTTAGCTGATCTTGTCTTCCACCCTCTGCCTTCACCCTCAGTATTTCCTTGGGGAGAGGGCCGCTTTTTTCAAGCTCAGAAATGTGTCGGGCTCTCCAGATACTGTTGGACTACCACTCCCGTCAGCTCCAACCGGCATGGCCAACGGTCAGGGGAGGATGGCAGCTGTAGACCAGGAACTTCTGGAGGGCCACAGCCTCCCCACCATAGCTCAGTGACAGACCAAGCTTACTTGCTCCCTCTGCCTTAAGTCACCCTCCAGTAACATATTGGCAAATTCAGAAATGCAGGGTCCCTTCATGATGGTCACAGCCACATCCTCCCCTTTTTCTTCCTTTTGCGGCTGGGTTGAGGACGAGATCCTTGTTAATGCCTTCCCCCGCAACCACAGATGTCCATAGGAACCAATCAGCCTGAAAGGGGAGAGAGTTAGCTACTGAGGAGAGTCTTCTCCGTGGCCAACTCACCTCCTTTCACTCTGATGGACTCCAACCTGCAGGAAAAGACAAGGAAGCAAGTTAGAAGGTTCTTCTCAGTGGCTAACAGATTCCCCTTTCAGGCTGATTGGCTCGTAGGACGCTGGAGTCATGGGGACCCTGCTCCCCAAAAAAGTAAAGGGTCCCTGAACGACTACACCCCTCACCCTACCTCTTCTTTAGCTTCCATGGCTCTCCTTTCTCCCTTCCTGCCAGAACACTCACATAAGAACATAGGAACACAGGGCATTGGTTCACCTAGCTCAGTACTGTCTACACTGACTGGCAGCAACGGCTCTCCGGGGTTTCAGGCAGGGCCTTTCTTCCCCAGCCCCACCTGGAGATGCCATGGGGGACGGAACCCTTGGGCCTTCTGCATGCAAAGCAGATGCTCCACCATTGAGCTGCGGCCTCTTCCCCAGCTCCTCCTGAGCATCAATGCTGCCAGGCTTCTTCATCCTCTTCTCATTTCCTCAGCCCCCCGTTCTCCAGCATCCCTTCTTGCCCCCCCCGAGCCCCCTGCCCTTCTAGCTTCCCTATGTCCTGGAACTTCTTCCCAGTCTTTGCGCGAGGTTTCGTCCCCAAAACGGACAATGCCCCATTCCCTCACAGAAGTTGGACTGTCCAACGCCGAGTGACCGGACATGGGTTTGACCCAGATTCTCGGCCAATGAGTGCCAGAAGCTTCACTACCGTGAAGGAGATACTTTTAGGAACATAGGAAGCTGCTTTATACCGAGTCAGACCATTGTTCCCTCTAGCTTAGTACTGTCTACACTGGCTGGCAGCAGTTCTGTAGAGGTTCCATCAGGGGCCTTCCCTAACCCTGCCTGGAGATGTTGGGAGTCGTGGGCTGGTACCGATTGAGATGAGTAGGGCAGAAGACAGGGATGCCCACAGCAGGTGCAGCCAGAGCCAATCACAGGCAGAGGCAACAAATTCTAGTTCTGTGCTCCATCTCCTCCCTGCTGAATTGTACAAGGGCAACTTTGGGACTTGAAAAGGAGGACGCTGACAGCCAGAGTCAGCCCCTGAATGGGTTGTAAGAATGAAAGCAGGCTCATTCAGACAGAGGCTGGCTGAAGGCGCTCTGGAGTTGGCGGAACAATGCCCCACTTGCCCTAACGGACCAGCCATCACTGGATGTTGGGGATGGAACCTGGGGCCTTCTGCATGCAAAACTCTTACCACTGAGCTATGGCCCTTCACTTCAGAATAAAGGTTCCAGTCCTCATGGTTCTGAATAAACTGGACATGGACAGCCTTCAAGTTGATCTCGACTTATGGCGACCCTACGAAGAGGGTTTTCACGGTAAGCGGTATTCAGAGGGGGTTTCCCATTGCCTCCCTCTGAGGCTGAGAGGCAGGGACTGGCCCAAGGTCACCCGGTGAGCTTCATGGCTGTGTGGGAATTCGAACCCTGGTCTCCCAGGTCCTAATCCAACATTCTAACCACTACATCACACTGGCTCTCTAGGTTCTGAATAAAGGACTCTTTAAATAAGAACACAGAAGGGTTAAATTTTGAAAGTTGGGAAGCTTTTTCCGAGCCAGACCATCCGTCTGTCTAACTCACTGTAGTCTGCTTTGATTGGCAGCAGTTCTCTACGGCTTCAGACAAGGGTTTTTTCCCAGCTCTGTCTGTCAATGTCGGAGATTGGCACCTTCTATATGCAAACCATTTGCTGCAACACTGAGCGTGGCCTCTTCCCAATGTCTTTGTCCAAACACTGTGGTCTGAATCCGTTGCAGAGGCCAGTTGCCCAACGTCAAGCCCCACACTCCAGCCCCCAGTCATGTTAGTGCCCTTTTCCCCATAGGAGACAGCCCAAGGACCTTCAACCCCACCCTGTATCGAACGCCAGCAGAATACAATCGCCTCCTCACTTCAGCCCATCAGACTTTCGGAGAGGAGCTCTACGGATTTGAGATAGTCATGTCTCGATCTGTGCAAACATACATAAAGGTAACAGTCCCTTCCCTTCCTGCTTTCTGTTTTGGTGCTGTGGCACCTGCAGGTACAGATGTCGGAGAATTCCGTCGGAAACGGAAGCAGAAATTGCCACTGTTCACATTTTCATCCCAGGTCCAGAGTGGAAATCAATCCAGCGAATGTAATTGTTTTTTGCTCACTACATAATACGTAATTAATGGCTTTTTAAAACATTGTTGTGATGTGTCCTTTGCATTGAAATGAATGGTTTTGAAATGATTATGTATTTAATTAAGTTAAATTTGTAACATATAAATTACATAAATAATTTTGTAAATTACATTAAATAGCAGACAGTAAGACGAATAATGTAGTACTTGGCAGAAACCAAACTGCAGCATAATAGAAACAGTGCTGGTTGTGATTGAGGCAGGCTGGAATGGAAATTGCTGCCTTCTTACATCCCTACATGCAGAGCACATGCAGAGTGCCTTCCACACAACTAGCCCCCCCTCCTGGGCATAGGGGATTATGAGACAGGGCTCCCAAATAGGAGAGTGTGACTTCCAACACCTCACTTTGCAGGCAACTGCTCTACCCCAGGAGACTTAGCCAGGGATCCTCCCTGCTTGCAAAGATCTTGGGAGCTAGAAACTTGGAACATTTAAAAAGCTAAATGCGATTATCAGGATGCCCATTTGTGTCTACACCTTTTTTTTTTTTTTGCAGAGGAAGCAAAATTGCAATCAGGTTTGCTGGCTTCTCCAGAAAGTCCTCCGAAACCCTGAGGCCACACGGGGATATGTTACCTTCCAGAGGTTCCTAGACAGCGAGCAGTATGCCACCCGCAGCATCCATCGCTACGAGTGGATTTTTGGGCCTGGATTTGTCAGCACCGGAGGCCTCAGTACCACCAAGGTAACTGGAGCATGAAAACAAAGTCAGGGAGAGATGGCAGCGCCAGGGAGTCCAGACTTTTGAGAAACCGGCAAAAGATCCATACAATTACTATGTTGCTGAGCATCTTCCCGCAACCTGGTGCTGTCCAGTTGTCGTTGGACTACGACTCCTGTCATTCCACACCATTGGCCATACGGGCTGGAGCTGGTGGGAGTTAGTCTTTTGTTTTTCATTCATTTTTCAACTGCAAATTTAACAAGGGGTGTGTATGAAAGGGATTATAAAAAAAATGAAAGTACAAGAAATAATATATGAATATCATCAACGTCATCCAACCATCAGCATCCAATTAAGAACACAATAAGCACTGAGAGCCAGTGTGGCGTAGTGGTTAGAGTGTTGGACTACGACCTGGGAGACCAGGGTTCGAATCCCCACACAGCCCTGAAGATCACTGGGTGACCTTGGGCCAGTCACTGCCTCTCAGCCTCAGAGGGAGGCAATGGGAAACCCCCTCTGAATACCGCTTACCATGAAAACCCTATTCACAGGGTCGGCATAAGTCAGGATCGACTTGAAGGCAGTCCATTTCCATTTTCCAACCATCAGTACATCCATCTTCAGTCATTTGCAAATTTAACAAAGAAAGAATACATTTAAATATATATATATATCATTTAAATAATAGTAACTAACAACCACCACCAATATTACCAACATTGTTAGTTCACATTACTGATGCAATAACCATCCGTCCATGCTTCTTAAGTTAAACATATAAGTTAATATAAGCCCCCCAGGTGTCCTGATAGGGACCCACATGAAACTGACGTCTGTAAGAAATAAACTCAAATGTCACCAGGGAAATGAGGTCCTCAGACCAATGTGTGATAGACCGTGGGTGTTGAACCTTCCAGGCTCAAAGTATACGTCTCTTGGTGACCATAAGGACACAAAAAATCCACCTGCTGTTAATTTCCCATACTACACAAATAGTTTGAAACACATGAACAACTGCAAATATCAAAGATTTCACCAATTGATACGGACAACAACTTCAGACCAAAAACAAATATATCATTGGTCAAGCTCACATCATATGCCTCAACGGAATTAGAGTCTTAGCGACATCTAAAGCAACATCTTAAGTTGCTGACGGTGATGTGTCCAACGTCAGTAGCCATCATGTCAGCACAAGGGTTTACACGTGTGCAACAGGATTCCCAGGATTCTTGGGGTGGGAGGAGGGGAAATTATTTTTAAATGCGCTTTAAAGTGTATGGTATATATGCATCCTATGCCACCCTTGAGAAAATGGATTGATCCAGATTTATTTATGATGACATTTATATCCCACTTTTCCTCCAAGAAGCTCAAAGTGGTGTGCATGACTCTCCCTTCCCCATTTTATCTTCACAACAACCCTGCGAGGTAGGTTTCATGGTTGAGTAGGGATTTGAACCCTAGTCTCCCAGGTCCTAGTATAACATTCTAACCACTACCCCACACTGGCTGCAATCTTGTGTGTGCCTATTTGGGTACAACTTCCATCTAATACAACACTCTTAAGTCAGGGAACTGTGGGGAACCTCTGGCTCTCCAGATGTTGATGAGCTTGTAGTAGCTGAATTTGTTGTAGTTTTTTGTATCTGCTGTTTTAAGATGTTTGACTTATGCTGTACACCGCTTAGCCTTAGAGTCTTATTTAAATATAAGCAGTATATAAATGGAATTTTAAAAATACACTACAACTTCCATCAGACCCCAGCAAGCATGGCCAATGGCCAGGGATGGTGGGAGTTATAGTTCATCAACCACTGGAGGGCCAAAGGTTCCCCACACTTGCTCAGGTGTGGGCAGCTGCTCTCCCTCTGAGACAGAGGCGCCCCTGGAAGTTTTGCACCCCAAGGGGCCTGTCTAGCTTGTCTCTGCAGTCAGGCTGCCCCTGTTTTGGGGAAGGGACTGGAAGCAGGTGAGGTTGGACTGGAGACCTCCATTCAAAGCTGTGGAGCACCATTGGTCCATTTAGCTCAGTATTGTCTACACTGGCTGGCAGCGGCTCTCCAGGGTTTCACACAGAGGTCTCTTCCAACTCTACCTGGAGATGCTGCCAAGGAGCGAAGCTGGGACCTTCTGCATGCAAGGCATGCTCTGCTACTGAGCTACGGCCCTTCCTCTCAAAATAAAATAAGTTTCTAGTCCACATGGTCCTGAATAAAGGGATGATTTAAATAGGAAGCTGCCTTCTATCAAGTCAGACTCTTTGTCCATCTATGAAAATGGAAATGGACTGCCTTCAAGTCGATCCCGACTTATGGCGACCCTATGAATCGGGTGTTCATGGTAAGCGGTATTCAGAGGGGGTTTCCCATGGCCTCCCTCTGAGGCTCGTCCTCCCCAGCTGGCTAGGGCCTGCTCAGCTTGCCACAGCTGCACAAGCCAGCCCCTTCCTTGTCCGCAACTGCCAGCTGGGGGGCAACTGGGCTCCTTGGGACTCTGCCGCTTGCCCACAGCTGCACAGGTGGCAAGGCACGTAATCCCTGAGCCACTCCCTGTGGGGGTGATCTTTAGCTGGCCCTTGACACCAAGGAGACACAAGCGGGCCGTTGAACTCCCAGACTCTGGACTCCCAGTCCGGCTCTCCTCCCCACTGGGCTATAGCAGCTGATTTGTCCATCTATAGTTCAGTATTTTCTACACTGACTGACAGCAGCTCTCCAGGACCAAAGTCTCTTCTCGCCCTACCGGGAGATGCTGGGACCTCCTGCATGCTCTTCCACTGAGCTGCAGCCCTCCCCCTTCTGCCTGCGGCCAGCCAAACCCTTCCCCATCTCTCCCCAGGAGCTTGTGCGTATGCTGGCTTTGAAGCCGGGTCAGCGCGTCCTGGATGTTGGCTGTGGACTTGGAGGCAGCGATTTCTACATGGCTAAGGTACAAGTGTAAAGAAGCCTTTGGAAAAGGACGATGATGATTATCTATTCAGTCAGCGTTGCATGGCCCTTTTACAGTACCAGAGGACATATCTCTGCCCCCAAGGAGCTTACACAACTCACATCCAACACAGGGGAGACAAAGATGCATCTTTTAAGCTGTCACCAAATTTTTTTTAATGAGGGAGACAGCTGTATCTCCAAAGGCAGGGTGCCCCCAGAGATTCCTGCGTTGCCATACAGCGGGCAATATCCATTGGTAAGACCACGATGACAGCCTCCCCTGCATATCTGAAAGCCTGGGCCGGATGATACGTAGAGAGGCGGTCCTTCCAAGTATTGGGGTCTTAAGTCATTCAGGGCTTTGTACGTTAGAGTCAACACCTTGAATTGGGCCAACAGAGAATGTGCGGCCACTGCACATCCAGCAGAATCACTGTTCTCTGATGCAATCATGCTCAGAACTCTGGTGGCAGCATTCTGCGCCAGCTGCAGCTCCTGAACAGTCTTCAAGGGTAGCCCTTCACAGAGCGCATTGTAGTAGTCTAACCAGGAAGTTACCAGAGCATGGAGAACTGTAGCCCGGCTGTCTTGGTTTAGCTTTAGTCTAATGCTATGATGGGGGAAAGCTGCATGTGCCAAATGTCTGTCTGTCATAGACTGGATAAAGGCAGAAGGGCTGTGCAAAAAAAAGGGAGTGGAAAGTGACTACCATATCCCCATCAAGCTGTCTCTTGCTTTCCTTTGAAATATTTTACTTGCAACTGGCATCCACTGAGCACCACAACAAAACATCTTATTTAAATCAGAGCTTGGAAAAGTTACTTCTTGAACTATAACTCTCATCAGCCCCAGCCAGCATGGCCACTGGATTGGGCTGATGGGAGTTGTAGTTCAAAAAAGTAACTTTTCCAAGCTCTGATTTAAATTACTCTGAAACCAGTTCCATTGCCCTGGCCTCCTCTGCTGAATTCTTTTTACAATTAGGGGCCTTACTGGTTGTTCTTCGTTAGAGAGTGCTAGGTCTTCAGCCGCCAAAACTCTTCTAGTGGGAAGCAAAACAGGGAGACTGGTGTGATACTGGTTTACAATGGCAGTGTGGATGTAGCAGAAAAACACCCGCAAACAGAAGGTGATCAGATCTAATGGGGCTGTTAGTCCAAGCAGATCCATGCCATAATTTTAAAGCACACCCAACGCACATTTAAAGTGCATGACTTGGCCCCATCCAAGAATCCTGGGAACTGTGGTTTTCCTCTCACAGACGTACCAGTTCCCAGCACCCTTAACAAACTACAGTTCCCAGGATTCTTTGGGGGAAGGCACGTCCTTTAAATGTGCGTTGGACGCACTTTAAACGTATGGTGTGGACCAGACAGAGTAGATCCATTGAAATCAATGGGCATGAATCACTTAGGCCCATTAATTTCAATGGGTTTACTCAGAGTAGACCTTAGATGGTCACAATCTGCAGAGGGCAATGGATGGGGGAACCTGAGTCCCCCAGATGTTGCTGGACTCTGCCCCCCCATTCTCTCTGACCATTGGCCAGGCTGGCTGGGGCTGATGGGGGCTGGAGTCTCACGGCATCTGGAGGGCCCCACAGGTTTCCTCATTCCTGGCTTAGAAAGCGGAAGAGAAGAAGAAATGACACAAGTGCAGCTTGCCTTGTCACAGAACTTCAGGGATATTCTGTCAAACTTCCCCTGCCTGGATGCTCCACTCCCTTATCCTAAAGGATAAGAGTTGACTGCCTGGATGCTGGATCAGGCCAGTGGCCATCTGGTCCAGCACCTCGCAGTGGCCAACCAGATGCCCCCACCGGAAGCCTGCAAGCAGGACCTGAGTGCAAGAGCATTCTCCCCACCTACGGTTACTAGCAACTGGTATTCAGAAGCATAATGCCTCTGACAGTGGAGGGAGACCATAGCCATCTTGGCTAGTAGCCATTGATAGCCTTATCCTCTATGAATTTGTCTAGTCTTCTTTGAAAGCCATCCCAGGTTGGTGGCTATCGCTGCCTCTTGTGGGAGCAAATTCCACAGTTTAACTTATGCGCCGTTGTGTAAAGGAGTACTTTATTTCGTCTGTCCTGAATCTTCCGATGTGGCTATTCAGTGGTGTTGGGAAGGCACTCTACACATGCCCTGATACACTCTCTCTCCTTTTTTTAGTTAGGTTTTTAAAGGTTTTTTTAGTTCAAGGGCTGAGACATGCATTCAAAATACATTCCAGGTGAGCATTTGGAAGTCTCAGGATCATAACTCAGTCTAGTGCCAGAAGCTCCTGTTTGTCTTTGATTTGGATTCCTGCATTGCGCAGGGGGTTGGACTTGATGGCCTTATAGGCCCCTTCCAACTCTACTATTCTATGATTCTATTTTTCTTCCATTATCGCTCCATCTTTGAGCTGTTGGCTAGCCCTGGGGTGGCCTCACTCTTTCCTTTCCTCCCCAGGAGTTTGGTGTAGAAGTCCTGGGCATGGATCTTTCCCACAACATGGTGGAGCTGGCTTTGGAGCGAGCGCAAAAGGAAACCGGATCCCTGGTAACAATAAGAGGAAAGGGAGAAGGGAGTGAAGGGCGCTTCCAGACTGCCGCAGGCTGACTCAATCACATATCAGCAAATTAGGCTTGCACAAAATTCAGGTTGTGCCGTTAAAGCTGATTTGGTGCTGTTGCACAGAGAAGGCATGGGAGGAAACGTAACCTTTGTTTAGCATTTTCAGTGAGAAACTGCCTCATTCAATCTTCTCGAATTGAGACACAGCTATCCCTTCAAAATTTGCACTTCTACAAGTTTTGAGGTGCAGTTCTCCGACCAAATGATGGGTACAAAAATGCATGTATCGGTGTGTGTAAAAATGCATCTATTTGTGAAAATGTCGTACAGAAATCAATCAATCAATCATGTTTACTGCTGTCATAGACGAAAAAGTACACATATAAGTCAATAAAATTATTCAAATACAGTAAAAAATTGTTAGACAATTTTGCATTTAAAACTTCAATAAAACCTAAACTAGGATTATCTCTAGCGTACAGCTGTCTTAGAACTTCTACGCTGAGTAGCAGCAAAGCATAAACTAGCAACCTTAGTTGTTATCTGTGGGGTCTGATCAGACAAAAGATAATTTACATAAAAGGCTTCATTTCTACCAGGAAGAGTTTGTAGTATTGGAGTAATTAAATGAAGTCTGGGGTCTCGATAGAAAGGGCAGTGTAGTAGTAACACATGTTCTACCGATTCTACTGTTCCTCCACCACATGGGCCAAATCTCTCCTTATAGGGTATTTTTTTGTATCTTCCCTCTAAAAGTGCCGAGGGCAGGACATTAAATCTAGCCCATGTAAATGCTCTTCAGTATTTAAATACAGTCAGTGTGTTTAAATATGTGGCCGATATAAACGGTTTTGGATTATACCTACATTTTTGTATTAATAATAAGTGGCCTTGTAGATCTACATCTTGAATCCGTTGAAGGATACTCTCTTCAGCTTTTACATAGCCCAATTTAAGAATCTCGGACAAGGAGAACCCAAGACTTAATATTTTAGTATCAATCATCTTCTTACACTTAGATTGGAAGGCATCCATTAGGAGATATGGGGCCAGACCCACAGGCGCAAACATACAGAAATGCTTTACTTTATATCCTATGCTTTACGATAATGCTGGAGGCATTCAGGAGGCAGCTGGACAGGCACCTGTTTGGTATGTTCTCAGTTGGATTCCTGACTTGAGCGGGGGGTTGGACTTGATGGCCTAACAGGTCCCTTCCAACTCTTCTATTATTCTATTCTAGGAGAAACTGCTTGCAAAAAATGTGTCTCTTAGTCAAAATTGCATACAATAATGTGTTTATTAGGAAGAAATCATGCTAAAAGGCTCATGAATTTAATGAGGATTTAAAAAAAAAGCAAATGACTGTGGAAATATGGAGAACTGAATTTAAAGTTGGAAAGATGAGAAACTGAGACAAAGCAAAATCAACAGATTTGTCCATCCTTACCCACTTCTCCCCAAGATCAGACTTTTTGCAATAAGGAAAGTGTACGGTGACATGTACTTTAACACAACATCATCTAACCTCTCCACGAACAAACTAGAATGAACACGCAGTAAGTAACTGACGTTGTCTAATCTCCCTGCAAACAAATCAGGGCGAATGCTCAATAAACAGGTTTCCTGGAAGTGCCCAAATAGTCTGACTCAGTATAAGGCAGCTTCCAAAAAGAGCAGCGCTCTTGTTCATTTTTTGGGAACTTGTGGAAAAGAACTTCCTCAGTGGATCAGCTCCAGGGTTATTAGTGGAAGCGGTTTCTGTTTGGATTTTACCCCAAAATGTTCTTGTGCTGGCTCTGCTCATAGGTGCAGTTTGAAATTGGCAACGCCACCCGAAGGATTTTCCCAGAGAGCTCCTTTGATGTTGTTTACAGCCGGGACACCATCCTGCATGTGGCGGACAAGAGTGCTCTCTTTGCGAGGTTTTTGGTGAGTGTCCCATCCTCCCCTCCAAAGGAAGACAAGGGGGAGGAGGCACCAACCCAGGAAAGAGAGAAGAGAGCTACAATTGACTCAGGCCAACGCATTTTGAATACTCTTCCTTAGAGGCACTGGTAAACCAAAAGCAGTGCTTTTCCCACGCGCCCGATAACGAAGCAGCACTCAAAGAGAGCACATGGGAAACAGCACTACTTGGTTTTACCAGTGCCCCTAACCGTGAGTATTCAGCAGTGGTGGTTCACATGCATTGGGACTGGTAGAGCAGAAGGCAGGGAAACCAATAGAAGGCTGAGCCATTCACAGGCAGAGCCAATTAGATTTGTCCTCAACCTCCTCCCTGCTGAGATCTGAAAGGAAATACATAAAAAACAGGCAGCATCCAATGATGTAAACAAAAAAATGTTTCTCAAAGGTGCTGGAAAGGATGAGTGTTTATTGTTAAATTAGCCAAGCTCAAGTGCCTTCTTCAAGGGCTTATTCTTTTCTTTCCAAACTGCTAAAAAAACCCATTCATTTCCAAGATCTTTCAAGACAAAAAGCTTCAGCGAGAGTGACGCTGAGGGCAGAGAGCCACATACTGTTGTGCCGGTTCCAGGGCGTCTCCACCTCTGTTTTCTGAAAATGGAGGCACATGACACTTAGTCAAACTCCACCCCTTTTTACTCTAAAACTTAGTTGGATTAGCTCCGGTGTGGGTTTTATATATATATATATATATTCAGCTTTAGACAGATTTTGCCACTGATTGGTAGATCAACCCGTTGCCCCTCCAGGTGTGGCCAATGAAAATGCTTTGCTGTAGGTTCAGGCAGAAATAGTGATTGACCCAACATTTTGCTGGGGGTGATCCTGAAAGGTCTGAAGTCAGCAGTGGGGAAGGGAGGTGTGTCCAGATAAGGGCAGAGTTACTTTAAAACACAGCCAAAAATTACCATTCTAGCTGCTTTTGAAGTGAGTCCTGTGCCCACAGCCTGAGACTAGGGATTGGGGGAGAAATCCAGTTCAGTTTGCATTTAAAGCTGAATCTATCAAATCCACACTTGACCAAAGCAATATGAGAATCGAAACACAGGCATCCTTCGAAATGTGCTCTTCCACCAGCGTTTACAAAAATGCAGACTTTAGGGGACAGTGTGGATAAAAACGAACACATTGGTGAAAATAAGATACAAAAAATGTGTTACGTTAGCAGAAATTGCGTTGCAAGAATGTCGAAACTGCCTACAAACGTGTTCATTGGGAGAAATTTGCCCTAAATTGCTGAAGAATTTTCATGAGGATAAAAAAAAAAAAAATTACAAATTGCTCCAAAATGTGGAGAACTGAATTTAAGATTGGAAAAAGGAGAAATGGAGGGAACAGAAATGGACAGATTCCTCCATTCCTAACTGAGATTAAGGAAGAGGAAGCAAGCAGGGAGTGCCCACCCCCTTGGACTGGTTGTAAGGTGGTCAGGGGCTGGCCAAGGGCAGGCTGAAGTTAGTGGGACAGTGCCCCACTCACCCTAACGGATTCACTGGATTCAACCTTCATTGGGCTGAATCGATTTTCTGCACTCAAGAGGTGCTCCTTCCCCTCATTCATGCTACCTCATCCACAATTACCATGCCGTAAAGCACCGTGAATCTTCCAGATCCTGCCCCACCCCCTCAGCACCCCCTCCCCATAAATCCTACCCAGCCATTATCTCTGTGTCTTCTCCCTAGTCATGGCTGAAGCCGGGTGGACAGCTCCTCATCTCTGATTATTGCTGTGGGCCACGCCCGTGGTCGAACGCTTTCACCAAGTACGTCAAGCAGAGGGGTTACAACCTGCTCACGCCCCAGGAATACAGCCAGGTATGGTCTGTGGGGCACGGATGGGTGGGAAATTCGATTCAGTTCGCATTTGAAGCTCAATCTGTCAAAGCTGCGCTTTCCCAGAATGCTATGAGAACCGGAAACGCAGCCATCCTTTGAAATTCACACTTATTTGAATTCTGCAATGCAGTTCGTCAACCAAACCATGTTTACAAAAATGCATATATTAGGGGCAAATGTGCATAAAAATGAACACGTGAGTGAAGATAATATAGAAAAATACATTATATGACGAGAAATGCCTTGCAAACGATCATCCCAGAGTGCAGGACACGGAATAATGGGCTCAAGTTGCAGGAAGCCAGATTTCGACTGGACATCAGGAAAAACTTCCTAACTGTTAGAGCCATACGACAATGGAACCAATGACCTAAGAAGGTGGTGGGCTCTCCAACGCTGGAGGCATTCAAGAGGCAGCTGGACAGCCACCTGTAGGGAATGCTTTGATTTGGATTCCTGCATTGAGCAGGGGGTTGGACTGGATGGCCTTATAGGCCCCTTCCAATTCGACTATTCTAGGATTCTATGAAAAATGTTTTTATTCGGAGAAATTTGTACTAAAATGCTGGAGAATTTTCATGAAGGTTTTTTTTTTAAAAAAAGCACAGATTGATGGAGAAATGTGGAGAACTGAGCTGTCCATACCTAGTGCTTACAGCCTCACTCACAACATCATTGAGCATTGCTGGGACCGCCTGCATTTGTTTTCATATGAGCACACTGCAGGGTAATGCAGAATCAATCTGCAAAGATTCATTTTTGGAATGAAAGCAGTTTCTCAAGAAGCGCTTTGCAGAGGCCAAAAATATGCAACAGGTCTAGACTGCATGTGGACTACATAGAAAAAACAAGGAGTCTTAATTGATCCTAGAATCAAATGTGCATACGCCTATGTATGGTGTTTGGATCGGATCACTGAGCTATATGTATTGTGTGAAGGAGTCCTTTCTGGATCGTTCTGAAAGTGGGAGGATCACGTTTTTGAATGTTTCCCCCATGCGGAGGAACAAAACTCTGTGCATGTAGCAAAATAACCTATTAGGGAGATGTTCTAGCCCAGCGCTTTCCTTAATTAAAAAAACAAAAATTCAGGTGCAACATGGCAAAAAATGAGCTTCCCTCAGTTTTCATATGAAGAAGTAGCACCCAGGAAGAGCCTTGCCGCCTGACTTTGCTGAATGTGCAGATCAGTCGGGCAGGGGCAGGTTGAGTTTTCTTCTTGGGATATTTATAAATGCATCTTCTGCCAGGGATGGGGAACTGGTGGCCCTCCGGATGTTGTGGGAGTTCAACTCCCGTCAGCCCCAGCCAGTGAGAGATGACAGACGTTGGAGTCCAGCAACATCTGGGTGGGCCACAGGTTCCCCATCTGTGTTATAAACAGAGGCATTTGGAGGGGGCTGACTGACTTCAGACTTGGGTGGGTGGGTGTGAAAGAGAGAGAATATTTTTTACTAAAATCCTCCACGGGATATTTCCCAAGAATCCATACTCTGATCTCCATCTGCACTGTACACCTAAGCTGCATTATACCACTTTAAACAGTCATAGCTTCCCCCAAAGAATCCTGGGAACTGTAGTTTGTTAAAGGTGTTGAGAGTTGTTAGGAGAACCCTATTTTCCCTCCCAGAACTACAATTCCTGGAAAGTTTAACAATCAGGTCCCAGGTGTGGCATCTCCAGGTAGGGACGAGAGTGGCTCCCGCCTAAAATCTTGGAGAGCTGCCGCCAGTCAGTGTAGGTAGACAATACTGAGCCAGCTGGCCCAATGGCTCTGACACAGTATGAGGCAGCTTCCTGTGTTCTTATCTCACCTTGTGGCGTCATTTCCCTGTAGGAAATGTGACCATGTAAACTGGCACTTAAACGGCGTGGCAGCATAGGGGTGGGAGTCATTGATTCTAGAAGAGTTAGATTCAGATGGGTGCTTCACCTGTCGTCGTCACCACCACACAGGCACTGGAGGAGGCAGGATTCAAGCATCTCCAGGCTTTGGACCACACAGAACGGATGTTGTCAGCCTTGACTGAAGAGCTGCAAACCCTCGAGAGAAGTCGGGAGCAGTTTGTTCAGGTGAGTCAGCCAGTGGCGCCTGGTGGCTCCAGGTCAGTGGGGCAATCCAAAGCTCCTTGAAAGTTTGGATTAAAACCTGGAGTGGATTCCACTGCCCCACTGACCTGGAGCCGCCAGCCATCACTGGAGTTAACAGGCCAAAGGCAAATCAGCCTGAATCAGAGCCTCTCTTTCTCTGTCTGGTGTGCTCACCCATTGTCCCCCCTCCAAGATATAGAAAACTGCCAACTGTGGGTCACATGGCCAGTGATGGTGCCAAGAAAAATATATTGGGGGGTAGGGTAGGGCAAAAGCATTTCTGAGGGTGGTGCAAGCAATTGGAAAGGGCGGAACTCAAACCAGCATCCTAGGAAGGCTCAGATTCATCCCTGTTCTTGCTGTTGTTGTTTTAACAGTGCTGTAAGTTGCTTGGAGACTTTCAGGTAACAAGTGACTAACAAACCTAATTACTGCTACTACTGGGGATGGGTGAGAATTTCGATACAGTTTGCATTTCAGCAGAATTTTTCAAGTTTGCACTTTCCGAAACAGTTTGAGAACCGAAACACAGCCACCCTTCAAAATTTACATTTATGAGAATTTTGGGATGCAGTTCACCAGCTAAACAACATTGACAAGAATGCGCATATTAGGGGAAAGTGTGCATAAAAATGAACACGTGAGTGAAAATAACAGGCAGAAAGGCACAATGTGATGAGCAACGGCTTGCAAAAATGTGTGCCTGTGTCAAGACTGCCTACAAAAATGTGTTTATTTGGAGAAATTCGCACTAAAATGGTGGAGAATTTTCATGAGGCTTTTCTAAAAAAAAAAATCGCAGATTGCTGCAGAAATGCTGAGAACTGAATTTAACATTAGAAACGTGAGCAACGGAGAGAACCGACATTGACAGATCTTTCCACCCCTAACTGCTGCTGCTGCTACTACCACCACTACTAGTAGTAATAATAATAATAATAATAATTATAACAACAACAATAAAGTCATATACCGCTTATTTGCCAAATGGCTTCTAAGTGGTTTGCAACTGTAAAATCAATTGTAAAACCCATACGTAATTAAAAGGTACAATGACAATTCCATCAGAGCATTAATTGGAATAGACAAGAACACAAAGTATGACCATGAAAACAGTTCTGAGCCAGTTAAAACAGCCAGATCAGAAGTTCAAGTTTTATCACATTGCAGGATGAGCATTTGTAGTGAATAGTCTTGTTGCATGCATCTTTTCAGCTGTGTAGACCTGGGAACTGTAGTCTACCCTTCAGGGAACTACGGTTCCCATCACCATTAACAAACAACCGTTCCCAAGATTCTCTGGGGGAAGTCATGTGCTTTAAATGGATGGTGTCGATGATGTGACCGTTCGCATTTCTAGGTCAGGCAATGGAGCAGCCAGTGACTCTCTCTCCCTCCCCTTCTCTGCCCAGGAGTTCTCAGAGGACGAATTTGAGTCCATGGCCTCCGGATGGCGCGAGAAAGTGCAGCGCTGTGCAGATGGAGACCAGCGCTGGGGGGTCTTCTATGCTCTGAAGCCACAGCAGGCCCTGTGATAGCCTGGGTCAGTGGACTCTGGTCCAGATCCAGACGTTGTCTAGCCCATCTAGCTTGTAATAGCATTTACTTGCATTTCATTTCTGCTGCTCCCTGGTCAGGTTTCAAGTCTGGATCCCTTCCCTTCAGTACACGGGTTTGGAAGGAACGTCGCTTTCCAGTCTGGGTTCTGCTGGCCTTTCAGCCAGTCAGATTATTTGGCTTTGTGTTATTCCAGGTCTGGCTGGAAGAGCGGAAGGCGTTGCTTTTCTCTTTCTGCCTCTCTTTCGCTCACTGAAATGTGTGTGGAAATTAGGAACATGCAAGATTCCCAGCACCGTCGCTCCCCCTTGCATTTCTCTTCCATGCATTTTGGTAATTAAAGACTTCTTTCGTTTTGTTTGTTTCTTCTGTTCATTTGTTTAGTTCAGAGGTGGGGAATGCGGCCCTCCAGTACTCGGGACTGGCCCTCGGGACTTTCTCCAGGCCACACCCCTCACCGGCCTTGCTTTGCACCCCCCCTTGAGTGCTTTCCCTGGCTGGACACACATACCTGAACTCTGATCGTGCCTCTTGATTCCCTGGATGGAGGAGAGAGTGGGCTGGGTGCGAGTGTGTGTAGAAACTACCTTACTGTCCAAAAGGTAAAATGTACATTCACTGCTCCATCCACTTTTGCCTCTGGCCCCGCCCACCATGGACAGGTGGCCCCTGAAATGTTGCCCAGAAAGGAATGCGGCCCTCCGGCTGAAAAAAGTCCTCCAACTCTGCTTTAATTATTCATTCGCTACAATCACATTTGTTTCATTAGGGATACAGACAGCTTGGGCTTTAATAAGCCCGCCCACTCACCCACCAACCTCTCCCATCAGTGTGAATGCCATCACCCAAGATGGTGGCGGGCTTCCCTAAGGGGTTGACACCCCCACCGCCATCTTGGTTGATGGCAGGCATGCGCATTATGCACGCACGTCAATCACATGAAAGATAGGTGGGGCTTATGGGCAGGCTAATTAGCCCTGTGCTGCCTGTATTGGGGGGGGGTGTTGGGCTACAGCACCGTGGGCCCAGGGCAGGCTGGTGCCCAAGGGCCCAGTCATACATGGCGCCAGCCCTGCCCATTCCTTACTCATCATGAAAAATGAGCCTGAATTAATACATGCTAAAAGCAAAGGAGTTCTCTGGGTGTGAATATCTATTCCCAAGAGGAAGACCCCCAAAATCAGGAGAAGTACAAAAATGCCCCTCTGAGGAAATCTCTTGTTTCTACAAACTGTACTCTCCATCTAGGCACGATCAGAGTTCCAGGGCGCATCCCAGCCAGGCAAAAACATTCAAGGAGGGTGCAAAGCAAGGCCAGTGAGGGGGGTGGCCTGGAGAGAGTTCTGAGGGCCAGGCCAAGAGGCTTGGAGGGCCGCATTGCCCCCCAGGCCTGAGGCTCCCCACCCTTGCTGTAAATGATGCAATGCAGCAAAGGCATCCTGACTCAGTCAAGACAGGGCTAGTGGCAGCAATGGGGGGGTGGGGGAGGAGGGGAGACGCTAAGGAGAGGTCTGAAGAAGCTCCAATGTTGAGATGTTCAAATCCAGCTCCCTCGCAAATGCCGTGTTCAAAACCAAACCAAGTCGTCGCACTGAAGTCTGCAAAACCGTCAGCAGGGGGCAGCACCTATCCACCTGATTGAGAGGTTGGTGCCATGTCATACTTGGGACTGCCAAAGCTTCACTGAAACTCAAAGGGGTGTGTGTGTGTGTGTGTGTGTCCATGAACGTGTGTGTTTTGGGGCTGCATCACATGTTAAAATCTCTTGTCAATGATAAACTCATACGACGTTTCATCTGGGTATAACGGGGGAAGGGGGAAGCTTGGCAGAAGAGCTGTGGAACCTGGGCCAACACCTGGCATCCTTGGGCAGTTGCCAAGGCCCCAGCCGCCTAGCAAAAGGGGAACAAAAATTCTTTGTATTAAAAAAAAAAAATCCACCATGTTTTTGTTAACCTTCTGCTATGACGATCTATTTTTCAACCAACCCAGTTATTTTAAGAACATCAGAAGAGCCCCGCTATATCAGGCCAAAGGCCCATCCGATCCAGCATCCTGGTCTCACAGTGACCAACCAAACACCCCAGTGGGAAGCCGGTAAGCTGCAGCTGAGTGCAACATCAACCCTTCCCACTTGTGATTGCCAGCAACTGGTACCCAGAGGCATACTGCCATCAACAGTGGCAGTCGTTGTGGCTACTAGCCATTGATAGCCTTCTCCTCCATCAGTTTGCCTACTCTTCTTTCAGAGTCATCTAGGTTGGTGGCCGTTAGGAATGGGCGAGAATTTCGATTCAGTTCGCATTTCAAGATGACTCTGTCAAATCTGTACTTTCCGAAACAATATGAGAATCAAAACGCAGCCAGCCTTTCGAAATTCGCATAGATTTAAATTTTGTCATGCACTTTGCCAACCGACCAGTGTTGTCAAGACTGCGTCTTTTAGGGGAAAGCATGCATAAAAATAAGTACTAGATGACCTTGCAGGTCAGAAATATTCTCAGAACGGGGCCCATCGAAACGAACGATTTGGGCTCTTGCATAGCCGCTGTTCATTGCTGGCTGGGGCCGATGTTGGGGTCCAACTAGTTCTCTTGCAATGAACAGGGGCTATGATTTTTCATAGCCCCTGTTCATTGCAAGAGAAGTAGTTGGACCCCAACGTCAGCTCCAGCCAGCATGGCCGATGAACATAGGGACATCGGAGGCTGCCTTATATGTTGAGTCAGACCACTGGTCCATCTACCTCAGTACTGTCGTCTACACGGACTGGCAGCAGCTCTCCAAGGTTTTAGGTAGGGAGTGTCCCCCAGCTCTACCCGGAGATGCCAGGGTTTGAATCTGGGGTCAGGGATGATGAGAACTAGAGTCCAACATCATCTAGGGGTGGGCAACCTGTGACCGACTGGCCAGATTTGGCCCTTGAGGCCATTTTCTGGAAACCATGCCTACCTGCTCCACATCTGATGTCACTTGCGAGAAACTGTTTGCACAACCAGTCCCTGCAGAAAGCAGGCTTGAATTCCCCGCCTATCAGCTGAGCCCTGCACAGCGCTCTTTGAAAGCTATGCATGGTGCTTTGAAATCATGATCCCAGGGACCACCTTTATTTATTTATTAATTTTATTTTTTATTTATTATACTTGTATACCACCCCATAGCCGAAGCTCTCTGGGTGGTTTACAGTAACTAAAAACAAATACAATTTAAAATACATCTTTTAAAAAACAATTTAAAACACAATTAAAAAATTTAAAACAATTGGGTTTATATCCCGCCCTTCCTCCCAGTAGGAGCCCAGGGCGGCAAACCAAAGCACTAAAAACCCTTCAAAACATACTAAAAAACAGACTTTCATGGATATTACAACAAACCATCTTTAAAAACATCTTTTTTCAGGAAAAAAGTTTTAAAAACACCTTTTTTTAAAAAAAGCTTTGACGGTCCACCTGTCGACCTGAGTGGTCCTGCCCACCCGCAAAGTTGGCCTGTGGACGTGAGGGGTGTTAAAGAACTGGCTCACTGGGTCAAAAAGGTTCTCCACCTCTGTGCTAGAGTGACAGAGCACTTTCATCCACTTTGCTTGCACAAACCTACATTTCCGGCATGCGCGTGAATCTCTCCCACAAAACAATGACCCTTCTCCAGGTGCTTATTCAGAATTTTTTTTAAATGTCCAAAGAAATCTTGGGAACATGGCACTGCCTGCCCTGTAAGCGTTTCGCTCCATGCCAAAATCTTTGCTTTCTTCGTTGGAAATAGAAAAATCAAAACAGCGTATGGAGGAATTAGCAAAGAAGCCTTGAAGATACTGACTCTGCCAGACAGGCCAGGGATGGACGGTGGAAGAATCCTTGGCCAAGTTCATTCGGGCGCCACTCCAGATTTTCTTCCGAAGAGGAGTCCTCTCCGGTATGGTCATGAGAAGCATCCCTGAGCCCAGGGGGAAAAAAGGAAAGAAAAATGCTTGTCTCCCATTTCCTAGTTTTATATGCCAGAGAGGTCTAGAATTGCAAGGCCGGTTCAGACCAACTGACCGGCTGCACGTGGCTGGGGATGAAATCGCAGCCGCTCAAAAGGGCCTGTCCTGTCTCTGGCCTGTTGAGCCTCTCTATGTGGCAGTGTTACAATTGCATAGGGATCTAAAGAATACAGAAATCCGAGGCGTGAAGGAGGCCCGGAACTGTGTGCTCAGTTCCCATGTTTTGCGCGAGATACCGACTGCGCAATTCTACGCACATTGGATATTTTGCATGTCAAGAATAGAGGGTCCGCTTAACACTTTGCCCAAAAATGGAGAAACGCCCCGCAAGAAAGGACAAAAGAAGATGCAAATCTGTATAAAACACATACATGTTAATTGACATAAAATGTAAATTATAGATAATAGATAGTTTGCATAAAATGTGCACGGGTTATGTTTATTTACATAAAATGTAAATTATAGATAATAGAGAATTTGCATAAAATGTGCATGGGTTAATGTATACGTGGAGATGCAAATTTAGAAATAATGACTATAATTTAAGTAGAAATGCAGAACATCTCACCGTACTGGGGAAGAAAACCAGGAATGGTGGACCTGTGTGGCTGCTCAATTTGCCACCCAGAAGTGCTTACTGTCAACAGGCAACGTTAAAGCTTCTCCTGCAAGTTTCCCTTCACAGGGTTCTTTAACACAGGCCTAGGGGCCAAATGTGGCCCTCAAGGTCCCTCCCCTCTGCAGGCCACACACCCCTTATTGGCCTTGCTCTGACCCCTTCTCAAGAGCATTTGCCTGGCTGGAACGTGTCCTAGAACTGCATGCCTTCTGATTGATTGAAGATGGTGATGGTTATATTTAATACCTGGGCTCCTCCCAGGAGCTCAAGATGGTGTACATGGTTCTCCTCCCTCTCCATTTTGTCCTCCCAGCAACCTTGTGAGGTAGGCTAGGCTGAGAGGCAGTGACTGGCCGAAGGTCACCTAGTGAGCTTCATGGCTAAGAGGGAGTTCGAACCCTGGTCTCCCAGGTCCTTGCGCAACCCTCTAACCACTACACCACACTGGCTCTCACATATAAAAAGATAGGAGGATGCATGTAAAAACTTCAGACTTGCGTATGGCTGGTGTGTAGCCTCCTGTACAAAAGGAGGAGCCATACTTGTTGCTCCGCCCACTTTTGCCTCTGGCCCCACCCACCACTGGCATGTGGCCCCCGGAAGGTTGCCCATGAGGGAATGTGGCCCTCAAGCTTAAAATGGTTCCTGAACCCTCTTATACCAGGTGAGTTAATTTGTCTATCTAGCTCAGTATTGTCTGCTCTGATTGGCAGCGGCTCTCCTTGCCCTGATCTGTTACCAGGTCCTTGTTAACTGGAGATGCCTGCAATCAAACCCTGAGCCTTCTGCGTGCAAACCAGACACTGCCGTTGAGCTATGTCCCCCTCCTTGAGTCGCCAACATGTCTACATACATACCATACATTTAAAGCACAGGACTTCCCCAAAGAATCCTGGGAGCGGTAGCTTGTTAAGGATGTTGGAAACTATCGCTCTGTAGGGGGTGAATGAGACCCAGCGTGGCGTAGTGGTTAGAGTGTTGGACTACGACCTGGGAGACCAGGGTTCGAATCCCCACACAGCCATGAACCTCACTGGGTGACCTTGGGCCAGTCACTCAGCCTCAGAGAGAGGCAATGGGAAACCCTCTCTGAATACCACTTACCATGAAAACCTTATTCATAGGGTTGCCATAGGTCGGAATGGATGTGAAGGCAGTTCATTTCCATTTCAAGGGGGGAACTACAGTTCCCAGGATTCTTTGGGGGAAGCCATGTGCTTTAAATGCACGGTGTGTACACACCCTATATTAGGCTCCCAGGGAAGCAACATCTGATCTAAGAAGAGCAGATCAGGTCCTTCGCAGCAGAGAAGGCTGAGACGCCCAAATGCCAGTCCGAGAGGTTTGCGCCAAGCTTCCTTCCAACAGTATATGCGCCATCTCAGACTTGTGCCTCTTGCACGACATGGCCAAGGACGACCCAGCCATGCCCAGGGGTCTTGGGGGGGTCTCAGACCCCTTACATTTTCAGGAGCAGGGTCCCTATGCAGGAGTATAGTTGTGCAGGATCCCAGGAGGTCTTAGAACCTTTACATTTTGGGGAGCAGGGTCCCAATGTCTCCAGCATCCTACAAGCCAATCAGGACGAAGGAGGAGTGTGCTAGCCACTGAGAAGAGTCTTCTAACATGCTTCCTTGTTGCTTCCTGTGGATTGGAGCCAATCAGAGTGAAAGGAGGTGAGTCAAACACCAAGAAGACTCTTCTCAGTAGCTAACACTCTCCTCTTTCATGCTTATTGATTCCTAAGCATGATCAAGGATCTCATTCTCAACCCCACAGCAAACAAAAAACAAAAAAACAGGGAGGTGGCATGGCTTTGATTAACATGAAGGGACCCTGCCCTTCTGAATTTGCCACTACACTATTGGCCGTGCCCGCAGTGCGAACAATATGAGCACGCTCTGGATCTCCACAGAGGGAAGGCAGAGAGCGTGCCAAGGCACTAGAATAAAACACAACGGATCGTTTTCGTCCCCGCTGAGAGAGGAGGAGCAAGAGGACATCTCTCTTTTCTTCCTGTCCCCTTCTGCCCCCAGTTCCAGCCACAGAGGCCCAGCTGCAAGGACGACACCTCTGCCCTCACTTCCGCTGAATCCTTTGACCAGCCTGCCCTCTGTGCCCCACAGCGGCCATGAAGATGAGATCCCAAGGGAGACAGGATCCGGCCTGTCCTGCCCTCCCTTGGCCTTCAGCACGTCTTATCCCTGGGAGGACAGGAAATGGGAGCGAGGCCTGGGAGATGCGGAGAATGAAAACAACGCCAGCCTGGGTTCCATCACCAGTTGTGAGAGGGAAGGAGGGCCTGGAGCAGCCTTCCCAAGCATGCAAAATCAGGGATGGGAGAAGCTGTGGCCAGCTCCTCAGACATTTGGACTGAAACCCGGAGCGGATTCCACTGCCCCACTGACATGGAGCCATGAGCCGGCACTGCCTGGGGCCCTGCAGATATCATTGGACTCCAGCTCCCATCAGCCACAGCCACCATGGGATGGGCTACTGACAGGAGGATCTGTTGACTGCGGTTCTCTCCATTTCTTGTTTTTCCTGTTTGAAATTCAGTTCACATTTCCTGCAGTTTTCAAAAAAATTGTTTTTAAAAAATCCGGATGAAAACTCACCAACATTTTAGTGCAAAATTCTCCTACAAAACACATTTTTTATATGCCGTTTTCACTAATGCAATGGTTCCCAAACTTTTTTTCCCCATGGACCGTTTGAAAATGGCTGAGGGTCTTGGTGGACCACTGAATAATTTTTTCTGCCTGCTATAGCAATGGTATCCACAAAACTTTCCTCCAACACCATATTTCAAATGAATTGATTTTTCTCTTATCTGCTTTTTTCACTGTCCAACTTTCACATCCATACATGGAGATCGGGAATACTATGGTCTGAATGATCCTGACTTTGGTGTTCAGTGATATATCTTTGCATTTGAGGACCTTTTCTAGTTCTCTCACAGCTACCCTCCCCAGTCCTAGCCTTCTTCTGATTTCTTGACTATTGTCTCCATTTTGGTTAATGACTGTGCCGAGGTATTAATAATCCTTGACAAGTTCAATGTCCTTGTCAACTCTGAAGTTACATAAATCTTTTCTATTGTCATTACTTTAGTCTTCTTGACGTTCAGCTGTAGTCCAGCTTTTGTGCTTTCCTCTTTAACTTTCATCAGCATCCATTTCAGATCATTACTGGTTTCTGCTAGTAGTATGGTATCGTCTACATATCTTAAGTTATTGATATTTCTCCCTCCAATTTTCACACCTCCTTCATCTTGGTCCAATCCCGCTTTCCATAGGAATATATTATATTTATTGCATTACAATTTGAATTCCATAGAATAATATACAATCTAGGAAATAAAAGAAGCAATGAAAATGCAATTAAAAATCAATGTATTTAATGCGAGGGATGTGCCAACTCCCGTCTTCAACCACAGATCCACAGACAGACCACAGACCACCTGAATGAAGCTCATGAACCACTAGTGGTAATGGACCACAGTTTGGGAATGCCTGGATTAATGTACACATTTCTGCAAGTCATTTCCTCTTATTATTATTATTATTGTTGTTGTTGTTGTTGTTATTATTATTATTATACCTGCCCTTCACCCTAAGGTCCCAAGGCAAGTGGCGACAAGTTAAAATACAACATTAAAATAGTTTAAAACAAATTAGAGTCACAAAAGTAGGGTGATGCGTGTTTGTTATTTTCACTAATATATGCACTTACATGCATGCTTTACCCTCATATATGCATTTTTTGAAACATTGGTAGGCAAGTTGTACTGCAAAATTTGGGAGTTTTTTTTTGCCGAAGGAGTGGGCTGGCCTTGAGGAGAGAGGCATGGCAAGGTGATGGGTGGAGGAAGCAGGGAAAAGAGGGCTCCCTAGGATGCGAGCTTGTGCAGAGTTCTAGAAAGGCTCAGGGTGTCTAGTGGTTAGAGCAGGCCAGGGTATTGTTCCCGAGCCCAAAGTAGGAAGGGTGGGGGAAGGCACAGCATACACAGCGACTTAGGTCAATGACAGTTTATAACCCCATCCAAGTTTGAAAGTTGTCCACGCAGGCTGGACTCAAGGCTTACGAAAAGAGAGGGCCCAGCTGTTCCTCTGGGTCAGCTTGGCTCATGGCCTCTGGAACAAGGATCTGGCCCTGGGTGGGGCTCCTTCTGCGGGGACAGCATGGATGAACTCATCAGATTCTTCCCGGGCTGACTCACCTCCCAGGGGGTGGGGCGGTGGGGGGAAAAGAGGCTGACAGGAGCCCTGCCCTTCACCCACATCCACCTGGCTCCAGTCACAAGCTCCACATGACTTCCCCACACCCCTGGTGCAGGAGGACCCAGAACCCCTGGTTTCCTGCCCCCACACATGCACCCCCTCCTCAGTGACCAGGGTCTGTTCCACTCATCAGCCTGGGCAGGAGGACCAATGCAAGCATAAGAATCCAGGAAGAGCCTGGTTGCATGAGACCAAAGACCTATCCAGAGCAGCATCCTGTTCCTCACAGTGGCCAATCAGATGCCTTGGAATGCTCCCAAGCAGGGCAGCAAGGCAAACACCCTCTTGTTACTCCCCCCCCCCAATAGCTGGATGTTACATATATCCATAATAACGCAAGGTTGGGGACTCTGGACTCCAACTCCCATCAGTCTCCGCCAGCACAACCAATAGTCAGGGATGATGGCAGTTGAAGTTCAGCAACATCTAGAGGGCCACAGAGTCCCATGTCCTGTTGTAATGACTAGCAGCCATTAATGAATTATGCTTGAATGGATTTGTTGAATCCCGCTTTCAAGCCATCCGGAGATTCCTGGTCCAGAACTGTAGCTAAGGGTAGAGCGTTTGCTTTACATGCAAATGGTTCTGGCGTCTCTAGGTAGGGTTGGAAACGACCTCTGTCTGAAATCCAGGAGAGCTGCCGACAGTTACCATCCCTGTGGCTTTCCTGATGTTGCTGGACTAAATTCCCATTATCCCTGACCATTGGGCCTATGCTGGTGGGGGCTGATGGGAGATGGAGTCCAAGAACATGGGGGGGGCACCTGCTTTCCCCATTTCTACTCTAGAAAGTATGGGGAAAAGGCCAAAGATTCACAGTCAATCCGACAGCCCCCTTACCACTGTTGGGAGTGAAGCACCAACTCATGTTACAAGTGGCCTGAACCAGTGGGAGGCGACAGAGCAAAAGGCAATCTATTCTTCCCTCTGCTGCTTCCTCCTCTAAAGTGTTTGTTGTTTTGGCAGGCTTTGCTCCTCCCTTCCCCCCCTTCTCTTCCTGTCTTTGTTCTCAGTTAGTTAGAAACGGTTTCCTGAGTGCAAGCCATATGGCTGCTTCAGCATGTATCATTTTACCTACCAAAAAGAACTCAATACAGAGACACTTAATGGCCACTCTCAGATATACCGTGCCTGGCACTCTGCTCCACCTGTACAAATATGCCTTTTGTAAAAAAAAAATAGTGCTATGATGGGTATAGAATGGAAATGGGGGACCTGTGGCCCTCCAGATGTGTCTGGATTAAAACTCCCATCGGACCTGACCATTGGTCATGCTGGTCAAGGCTGATAAGAGTTTGAGTCCAACACCATCTGGAGGGCCACAGGATTTCCCTCCCTTGTACAGAAGGACAGGATCTTGATTGTGAAGGAATTCAAAGGAAGTGGAGAACGAATGAAAAGAATAATTAAAGCCAGAGTTTGCCCAGACACGTCCTCTATCCTGAAAACCCTTCCCTCTGATCCAAAGGGGTATGGGCCAGTGAGGGAAATGCACTCTGCCCATGTTCAGGAAACCCTCTCTTCTTGTCTAAGAATAACCTAATGTCCAAGGCTGAGCTTGACAGGTTCAGGAGCCAAGATCGACTTGATTTTCTGCTCTGTTTCCAGCTCAGTTGTCTATCTAATGTTTTAGCAGGGATATTTCGCTCCATGGTTACTTTTGGAAGCGAGATTGGCTTGGGGCTCTGGGTAGCCTGAAAAATATATCCTTTTATCCTCCTGAAAGATGGCTGTCCATGTGCTTGCTCCATGGTGTGAAATAAGAACTCTGCACATGTTTCTTCTTTGCTAGGAATGTACATCTCCTGGCCCTCTGCTCTGTGCTTGGTCAGAGGCCACTCCACTCTCAACGGTTGCGTCATATGAATCCCAGCCTTGAAATCAGTTTCTGGGGTTGAGCTCCTTGGCTACATTTTTTCCCCCTTCCCTTCGAGGCAACGCAACTTGAACTGTGTGCACAGCACATTTTTTGACAATGCCAGCTCTGCCTCCCAGATGTTTTTCAATCTCTGAGCCTCCACAGTCATCTGCTGGTTAAATCAGCTTCAACTCCGCACTCAGCTGCAATAAATTCTTCCACTGCGGACAAGCCTACAGGGGTGGCCCGCAGTCCCTTCCAGAAGAGTGGCGAAATCTTTGGTTGCAAGTAGTGCCCCTCATACAGTCTCGCTCTTCTCCCTCGTGCGGGAGGCCTCGGTTGTGGGGCCCCAAACCTCTTTCTCGGCACCGAGAACCAGCAAAACCTTCGTTCACATTTCACATCTTTAGGACTGGTGTGTTGTCATGTTTGTTCCGAGCTCATCTCTGCTCAGGGGATGGGATGAGCTCATCCGGTCCCCATCCAATTCCCATTTGCATCCATTTGAAGTTCAGCCCCGATTGCAAAAGCCTACAGAGTCAAATCCCATTTTTTCCACCCCTTCGGAGTCGACAAAAAATAACGCCCATGTTTTGCTGAAGCTTCCCACCCTTCTTTGTGCGTGAGGCATGTGTGCACGCAAGTCTAATGTGTGAACTGAGTTAGCAGAGAGAGAGAGAGAGAGCAGGAATCCATGTGATTGCAACATTGCTTTGTCAAGATGCCATGACTTATTTATTGCATTGATATCCCACCCTTCCTTCCGGAAGCTCAAGCTGGTGTACGTGGTTCTCCTCCCACTCCATTTCATCCTCACAACAACTCTGTGAGGTAGATCAGGCTGAGGGACAGCGACTGGCCTAAGGTCACCCGGCGGGCTTCATGGCTGAGTGGAGATTGGAAGGCTGGAGCTACATGCACGCGCTATACATTGAAAGCACGTGGCTTCCCCACAAGAATCCTGAGAACTGTTGTTTACCCTTCACAAAGCTACAATTCCCAGCACCCTGAACAAACTACAGTTCCCAAGTCCTAGTCCAACACCCTAACCACAGAGTGGTCTAGGGATGGAAAGATCTGTCTCTTTCGCTTCTCTCAGTTTCTCATTTTCCCAATGTTAAATTCAATTCTCTATATTTCTACAATGATCTGTGGATTTTTTAAAAAAAATCCTCATGAAAATCCTCCACCATGTTGGTGTGAATTTCTCCAAATAAACACATTTTTGTAGGCAGTTTTGACAAAGGTACGCATTTTTGCAAGCCGATTCTCATCACTTAGTGCCTTTTTTAATGTTATTTTCACTCACGCATTCATTTTTATGCACTTTCCCCTAATATATGCAATTGTGTAAATATTGTTTAGCTGGCGAACTGCATCCCAAAATGCTAACAGATGCGAATTTCGAAGGGTGGCTGTGTTTCGGTCCTCATCTTGTTTCGGAAAGTGCGAATTTGATAAATTCTGCTTGAAATGCAAACTGAATTGAAATTCTCACCCGTCCCTAAACCACACTGATGATAGGACTTGCTCACAGAACCATCTTGATCCCGGATGTTTTTTCTTTGCTAAACATGCGCCAATCAAAGTCTTACTCGGTAAAGATGTTGCCATTGCTCCTTCCTGTTCCAGGAGCGAACCAAACCACCCAGGATGAAAAGTTTTTAAAAGAGAGGCGATGGGGCTCGACTCTGCCTGCACCTCATGCCCTCTCTGACCTCAGAACTTGATCTCTTCTCCCAGATCTGCGGAGACTAGCAGTAGCTTTTTCCAGGGCCAGGGTGAGGCACTCTGTTTGCAGAGCCTCAGAGCTGCGGGTCACCAGCTCCAGACCGTATTTTGCGGGAGAGATTCAAGCACATAGCAGAACTTTCGGATTGCACAATTAAAGTGGATCGCATCCCTTTGTTGCCCTTGCCACAGGGGCGGGGAAACTTTGGCCCTCCAGATGTTGCTGAACTACAACTCCCATCAGCCCTAGCAAGCATGGCCAATGGCACAACAAATCCACTTTAAACAAACAAACCAACCCTGGCTTTTTGTAGTTAGGAAAAGGACAGGAAAAGCACTGAAAAGCGTGGGAGGCAAAAAAATGATAAACAGGAAGACCTATAAACCGTGCAAGCAAATCAGAATGAGCGCTCCTTGTCATAAGACCCTCTCTGCAAACAAATCGGAACGACGGCTCAGTAAAAACAGGATATAGTCTAACTTCCACAACATAAGGAAATCAGGATGACCGATCAATAAATAGGTCATCTGGAGGAGCCCATGCATGTCTCGAGGTAAATAGTTCCCACAATCAGGGTCTCCATCTCAGTCCTGGCCCTGAAAACATATTCCGGGATAGAAGCCTGCTTCACCTCACACAATTGGCTTGCCCCGCAAAAGGCAAGAAACATTTCTGCTTGATACAGTCCTCTCTAGATTTAAGTATATTTTACTTGTATGCCAAGATGCCAGAGAGCTGAAGCTGTGATTTCTGTTGCAGCCTCATTGTGGGATGGCGGGCAAGTTCCTGCCTCAAGCCTCAGCTCTCCATCTGTGAAATGGGCACAAGAGTGGCAGGAGTATGCTTACGGTCCAAAGCCCTCATAGAGACTGCAGCCTCAGTTTGCAAATCAAATACGTATGCTGAATACTGTTCCGTGTGAGCTGCCGTGATCACCGCTTGCAGCTGTTGGCCAGCAGCAAGGGACAGATCAACTGTGATGGCGGAGAAAGGCTAGGCCAGCGACAGGGCACTTTTTCCAGCCTGAGGGCAACATTACCTTCTGGACAACTTCCAAGGGCCACATCCCAGACTGGGCGGAGCCAAAGGCCAAAGCAGGCGGAGCTTTACTTTTGTACAGTGGGCCAATTTTGACACACACTCGCACACCACTCTCTGCTCTCCATCTAGGCAAGCAATAGAGTTCAAGGACACGTTCCCAGCCAGGCGAAAACACTCAAGGTGTGAAGCAGGGTCAGTGAGGGGTGTGGCCAGGGGAGAGTTCTGAGGGCCAGGTAGAGAGGCCTGGAGGGCCACATTTGGCCCCCGAGCCTGAAGTGCCTCACCCCTGGGCCAGACAAGGAGTTTGGAGGACATTGGTTTGGGTTTGACACTTTTGCATGAGTTTTAAAATGTTTGCATTGTACATTGTACTTTATTTTGTAAGTCATTTTGAGAGGTCCTTGTAGACTAATACTGTTGCTGTTATTATTTGACCACCAATATATTTTACTGGACAGTTGGCATGCAGTAGTGTTTAGCATTCACCTGAAGCTGGCAACTGACAATGCATCAGCGTTCATATTTGAAATCTAATGTGCTTGAATTTGAAACAATGTGAAATTTTGCATTATTCTCGGTTTTTTTGATGAGATTTGAAATGTCACATTTGAATGGCAGAATCTGAAATACTGGCAAGCGTTTTGGGTAAGATTTTGTTTCAGCTCAAACAACAACCCTGTGAGGTTGGCCACTTCCCAGTTTGTAGTTGGGGGTGAGGGCAGACAGAGGCTGACGGAGTGAGAGCAACTTGCCCAGGAGCACCCAACGTTGCTTGCTTGTGTCAGATTTAAACCCAGCTTTCCACCATCCTCTGCTACCACTTGCTGCTGGCTGCTAAATTTGTTTAAGCAGCACAGCAGAGAGTAACAGCGGTCTGAAATGGGAGTGTACCAGCGTGTGTATGTGCATTTACCTAAGAAAGCATGCTTTTACCCTGCATTAGGATCACTGAGACTAATTAACTAAATTGGAGGCGCAACGCCCAGGCGTGGGAGTTGACCTCATGGCTAGGAGAGAGAGAGAGCAGAGACAAAAGGTGTCTCCTCTCTCCTGGACAGTCAGAGAAGAGAAGAAAAGGACGGAAGGAGGAGGGGCAGGTAAGCTTCCCTAAAGACATAACAGTCTAGCAAGGGAAGGAAGTCCGAGCATCACAGGTAAAGGTAATCAAGCCTATCCATCTGGAGGACCCGAACTCAAACTTTAAAAACAAATATACAAATTTAAAAACACTTAAAAAAAAACAATTTAAAAACACATGCTAAAATGCCTGGGAGATTGCATGAACTAGTTCAGTTTATCAGGACGATGGCTCGCTGACAGAGCGGTTGCTTTGCATCTAAAAGATTCAGTCCTTGGCATCTCCACATAGGGCTAGAAATGTCCCATATCTGAAACCCCGGAGAGGCCCATCGTTCAGTGACGGAGCATCTCCTTTGCATGCAAAAAGTCCCCGGTTCAATCTCCAGGAAAGAACCCTTTTTGAAACCCTGGAGAGCCGCTGACAGTCTGTTTAGACCAGTAGCATAGTGGCAAATTCAGAAGTGCAAGGTCCTTCCATGTTCGTCACCACCACACACCCTCCTCTTTTTTTGCTGCCAAGTTGGGAATGAGTTCCTCGTTAATGCCTTCTCCCACAACAGATGTCCCTAGGAGCATGAGAGAGGAGAGTGTTAGCTACTGAGAAGAGTCTTCTCGGCAGCTGACTCACCTCCTTTCACTCTAATTGTCTCCAATCAGCAGGAAAGGGCATGTTAGAACATTCTTCTTGGTGCCTAACACACTCCCCTGTCATGCTGATTGGCTTGTAGGATGCTGGAGACATAGGGACCCTGCTCCCCAAAAAAGTAAGGGGTCTGAGATCCCCTGAGACTCTGGACGACTCCTCTCCTGGTATAGACAAGGATGAGTTAGATGGACCTATTGTCTGAGTTCCTTGAATGTTGTAGGGGTGGTTGGTTGTGGGAAGGAAAGTCCCCGAGCAAAGGTGGTGGGAGGGAAGGATGCACGGGAATGCACATTTCAATCTACCCTTTATTTTGAACCATGAGGGCTGGAATCTTCCTTTGCTTTTAGGAAAAGGAGCATATATACTTTGCTTGCAGGAGGCCCCAGGATCAGTCCTCAACATCTCCAGGTAGAGCTGGGAAGACTCCTTGCCTGACACCCGCAAGAGTCCCTGCCAGTCAGTAAGGATAGTGCTGAGCTAGAGAGGGACAGATGGCCAAGCCGACGGCCCTGGGGAAATAACCAGCAATGCATGATGGGAATATCCATCCCGTGCTGTTAACCCTCATAATCCAGTGATCCGAGGCATCCTGCTTCTGAACCTGAAGGTCTCCCTTTGCCTTAACAACGGCTGTACCTGTAGACCTGCCTATCACGGTTGGCCTTGATTTGGCTTAGCTCTGGCTTGGCCCTCTCTTTCCAACCAGTACTATGCACTATGCATAGTAATAAAGGAGAGCATCTCAGAGCATGCGCTGGGTCAGGTGCAGTGGAGGGTGAACTGTATGGGCAAATGGGGCACAGCCCCACCAACCACAGTCTGCCCTCAGCCAGCCCCCACCTGCCTGCTTCTTACCTGCAACCAATTCAGAGGGTGGCCCCAACTAGAATTGGGAGGGACTGATGGGAGAGCCTGAGATTGTTTTTACTTTTTTTATTTTACTTTTTCTTATTTAGTCCTTTAGTACCACTCCCCTATCTATCTATCTATCTATCTATCTATCTATCTATCTATCTATCTATCTATCTATCTATCTATCTATCTATCTATCTATCTATCTATCTATCTATCTATCTATCTATCTATCTGTCTATCTATCTATCTATCTGTCCATCCGTCTGTCCGTCCGTCCGTCCGTCCGTCCGTCTGTCTGTCTTTCTGTTCCTTAATATGTTTTTTAACAATGTTTTTAACCCTTTTTTAAAGTTGTTTTTTTTAAATGTTTTTAACGCTGTTTTGTTTTAATGTATTTTAAGATCTGTTTTTATGATGTTTTAATGTGTTTTTAGCGCTTTGTTTGCTGCCCTGGGCTCCTGCTGGGAGGAAGGGCGGGATACAAATTAAATAATAAATAAATAAAATCTCTCTCTCTCTCTCTCTCTCTGTGTATATATATATATATGTATATTGTTATTTATTTTAATTGTATTTTATGTATTATAATTTACTCTGTTTTTGTGTTTTCTGTCGTGTACAATTTCATTATGTATGTGTGCAATTTTATCGTAAGCCACCCTGAGTGCCCTATTTTAGGGCAGAAGGGTGGGATAGAAATATTTTAAATAAATAAATAAATAGAGTCGGTTCTGCCTTGTCATTGGCTCTGGCTCCACCTTGCCTCATGCCCCACCAGTCCCCAATGGGCACCAGCCGCCATTGACCGGGCACTTTCCCCCATACCATGGACGCAACCAATGCTCAAGATCATCATAGGCAAAAGAAAGCTTCAAAGGCAGGAGAGTGTGACTTTGGGGGAGGCTTGAACTTGGCACCTCTTGTTTTGTTTCTGTTTTTTAAAAAAGATTCCCTCTCTTCCCTGCGTTTATCTACTCAGCTGCCTTATGCAGAGTCAGACCCCGGAGCTATGGTCCTCCTTCCTCTAAACATTAAGTAAGATGCCAGCCCTCATGATACGTGTTAAAGGGCTACTTTAAGTAGGGACATATGGAGCTACCCTATCACATGACAAACCACTGGGCCATCTAGTTCTGTATTGCCTGCGCTGAGTGGCAGCTTTTCTCCATGAGTTCAGACAGGAGTCTTTCCTAGCCCCTAAACAGAGATGCCAGGGACCTTTCACATGCAAAGCGTTTGTTTTATTTTTATTTATTTAAGACGTTGCTCAGTCTGTCATATTTCCAAACAGTGTACATAACAAGTGATACATAAAATGAAACAATGTGTATGTACTGCCTTCAAGTCAATTCCGACTTATGGCGACCCTATGAATAGGGCTTTCATGAGGCTGAGAGGCAGTGACTGGCCCAAGGTCACCCAGTGAGCTTCATGGCTGTGTGGGGATTCGAACCCTGGTCTCCCAGGTCGTAGACCAACAACTTAACCACTACGCCACACTAAACAATAAAACCATAAAAAAAAAACACCAAACTGCCTGTCATGCGCCTGAAGGAGGATGCCTGTTTAATCTCAGTCAGGAGGGAGTTCCACAGGCTTGGGCCCGCCACACTGAAAGCATGGCTTCTAGCTGTTATAAGCTGTGCATCTGAGCCAAGGGCTGAGGCACCAGCATAGACTCTCCCCAAAGATCTCAGTATGCTCTACCACTTAGCTACGATCCCGACTTATGGCGACCCCGTGAATAGGGTTTTCATGGTAAGCGGTATTCAGAGGGGTTTACCATTGCCTGCCTCTGAGGCTGACAGGCAGTGACTGGCCCAAGGTCACCCGGTGAGCTTCGTGGCTGTGTGGGGATTCGAACCCAGGTCTCCCAGGTCCTAGTCCTACACTCTAACCGCTACGCCATGCTGGCTGTTGCTCTACCACTTACCTATGGCACTTTTTCTGAAAAGAAAGGTTGGTAGTCAATACTGGTCTACTTTGAGTAGGACTAAGTTAGGCTTGTTAATTTCAGTGGGTCTACTCTGAGTTGAATACACCCCCCCAAAAAGCAGAATCCTTATGGTTCTGCTCTAAATGGGAAGCTGCATTATACCAATCCCAGGATTATCTACCCTGAGTCTGACTGACAGTGCCGTTTCAGACAGGACACTTTTCGCCAGCCCTATCTAGAGATGCCAGGTATTGAATCTAGGACCCTTCGCAGGCAAAGCCTGTGCACTTGACCCCTAAGGAATAGCCCTGCTCCTAATCCTGTAGTCGTCCGGGGTCTCGGGGTGCTCTTAGACCCCTTACTTTTTTGAGCAGGGTCCCTACATCTCCAGCAGCCTACAAGCCAATCAGCATGAAAGGGGAGCGTATTAGCCACTGAGCCTTCTCACATGCTTCCTTGTCCTTTCCTGCTGATCCGAGCCAATCAGAGTGAGTCAGCCACTGAGAAGACTCTTCACACTAGCTAATATTCTCCTCTTTCATGCTTTTTGGCTCCTAGGGACATCTGTTGTTATGGGAGAAGGCATTAGCAAGGATCTCATTCTCAACCCCACAGGGAGGAGGTACAACATGAAGGGCCCCTCCACTTCTGAATTTGCCAGTACACTGCTGCCTATCAGTGGCCACCCCCAACATCCCGAAGCAGGAAGTTCCAGTTCTGCATTCTGTGAGTAAAATGTTTCCCAAAGGAGCTGCAGGGACATCTGTTCTGATGGGAAAGAAAATGTCAATCTGATTTGCTCGTTGATCGATTGGTTTTTGGGAAGAGGGGAGAGGACTTGGCTCCTCTACTGCTGCTGATAACCTTCAATCCCAATCTGCCCCCCCTCCATCACTACCCACGTTTTTGGCTCTGCAGAGCCCATGATACAAGGATGATGCATCAGGAACCCCACCCTTTTGGGGGGGGCAGGAGGCCTTGCTGATGTTTTACAGGGTTGGAGCTTGTCTGAGCTGGTGGACGTGTTGGGAGGGACCCAACCTGAGTCTGTGGACATCGCTGGCAGAGAGTCAACGCGAGACTCAAAGGGGGAGAGAGAAAGGGGACAACTGAGGCATCAGTGCGTTTCAGGGCTTAGTCCTCATATGGGATGGGGGCCCCTTCTGGCTGCATCTGGACTAGGACATGCCTGGGACGAGAGTCTGCCAGGTCCCTCCAATTGCCACCTTTCCTCTCCCTTGTATGTTTTTCACAGCTCCACGACAGGCTGAAATTCAAGGGGTGATGCTGTGGGGAAAACAGTATCTGTTAGGTTTCTTTTCTGCCAATTCCCCACTGTTCAAGAAGTCCTATGAGGGGTGGGCATCTTGCCAGGCTGAATGAGTGGGGTGAAATAGACCTCTCTGGGCCCCAAGTGCTCAGCCCCCATACCTGTTCATAATGCCAGGACTCTCTCTCTCTCTCTCTCTCTCTCTCTCTCTCGCTCATGCACATTAGTTGACCCTTGTCTTTGAAAATTGCCAGGGGAAGAGAGTGTTCCTGACCAGGAGCAGAGTACCCTTTCCCCTTGCAGCTGGGTCATCAAAGCCAGCTTATGCTAGTGGGCTAGACAGAGGGGCCTGCCGGCGTTTGAGCCCCAGCACCTCTTACATGATAAATTAAGCACAGGGGGAGCAGGTCTCTAGTCCCCCCCCCCGACAAATTAAAGCAAGAAATCTTCCCTCCCCTCTGAAAAAAACTCTACGGCCCAAGCCTTCCCCACAACACACAGACACACATGCACAGGGTAGGGAGGCCCTTCCCTCTCCCTCTGCAACCCCCCCCCAGTTCCCATCCTTCTAGGCCTCATCTAGGATTCCAGATGCAGCAGCAGGGATTGAGATCTGTCTGGATCAGAGGGGAGGCGGGGAGGAGCTGGCTTCCACCCCCAGAAAGGGAAGGAGAGAACTCAGTGTCCTGCACCCAACCCCCATGGTGGTGCACAATGGCTCCCTGCCCTCTTCGTCTGGGGCTGAACCAAGTGGGGAAATGGCTTTCACAGGACAAAGGCTGGAAAGAACCCAGGCGTCCTGGTTGCCAGCCCCCTGAAGCCCACATTACCACTCCCCTCTTGATGCAGGGGGGGACAGTTAAAAAAAAAATCATCTGAGACCCCTTTCTGTTCTGAGACAGTGAAGTACCACCATCCCTGCCAAAAAGACGAAAGGGGGGGGGAATTGAATGATGAACCCATGTGTTTGATATCTCGTCATTGCCTGTTGGGACCCAGGAGTTCTCAAGGAGAAAGGCCCGCAGCCCCTGCTTTTAACCATGAAACGCCAAGGGTTCCCTTCCATCCAGCCCTAGGACTCCTGGCTTTCTGCAATTTCGCTCTAACCCCTGCCCCCTACTCTCTTTTTTGGGGGGGAGGTAAGGGACTCATCTTGGTTCCTGTCAAGACAGGCAGACATGCAGCTGGCCCTGAGCTATCGCAGATGGAGATAGGCGTGCCATCTTCGCCTGTTCAATTGCTGCCTGTCCCACAGCAGTGAAAGGCATAAAAGCTCTGCCAGGAAGAGGAGGGAGACGGTCAACTTCAGTGATCTCCCCATATTTTCCCCAACTCAGAGATATTGTATAGCACTGGGGGTGATGGAGGAATGAATGAACAAACGGGCAAATCCCTTCCTAAAATACAATCCAGGGCACTGGTGGGGAAGCTCTAGCCTGCAGGCCAAATCAGGCCCACTGGGCCGACTTGGGCTAACCACACCCACCTTTCCCAGGCCTGACGTCATATATTTCAGGGAAGGGTTTGAAAATGGAGGGGGGGTACAATCATAGGTCTACAGTGAGGTAAGATGAGGGGTCCCCAACAGGGGCAGATGTGGGGGTACCACAAAGAGCAGCATAGTGGAAGGCAGATAGGCCTGGTCCACGGGCACAACCAGCCAGAAATGTCTCCTCCCAGGCAAGCCCCACTGAATGGACCAAGAGCTGCCAGCCTCCTCTTCATTTGGTGAGGGCCTGCTTTCGGTTCTGCACATTTTGCTATCCTCTGGTAGTCTGGATTGAATCCAGGGGCTGCAGGACCCAGGTGTCTGGGCACTCTCCTTCCACATGCAAAAATAATTACAAGTCAGGGGAGCGGGGGGGGGGGCTGCACCTCAATCAAGGGGCATGAGACAGTCCTTCACCCCCTCCAAATCAGCTGTCAATGCCACGTTGAGTTTATGGAATATAATGTGGTGTTAAATAGGGAGAGGGGTACCTTTGAGCATGGGCAGAGTGCCTTCCACTCACCATCACACTCTCACCACAGCCAGCTCCATGCAGGCCTGAAGTTCGACAGGTTGGGACTTGCAAGTCTCATGGAGTTTTGGACTAGGAGCAGAGAGAGTCAAGCTCACAATCCCTCCCCAGCCATCAAATTCAGTGGCTGACCTTCAGCTCTGGGAGCCTTCAGTTCACTGTCTCTCAGCCCAACCTACCTCACAGGGCTGTTGTGAGGATAAATAGTGTCTGGGCATGTATTCCTCCTTGAGCTCCTTTGAGGAAAAATGGGGCATATATAAAAGCCAGGAATTCAACTGCCGGTTGGCAGTCAGTGGAACTTGGGAGGCTTCGTAGAAGGGAGTGGAGCCTAGTGGTGAGTGCTGGTCCTTTTTACACAGGGCTTTCGGCCTCCGCTTGTTCCCAGGAATGCCCAAACCAGGAGGCTGGTAAGGCTTGCAAAAAAGGAGCTGAGCTGAGCTGTGGGAGAGAGATTTCGGAGAAACAGCTGAGACGAACCAGACCACCTTGTGGGCTGGGCTCCCTAACTCAGGCCACCCCCCTCCCAGGCTCATCATTTGGGTGGGGGCCACCCTACTCATTAGCCACAACACGGGGACAGAGCGTTCCTCCTGACCTCACAGCAACCCTGGCCAGAGAGAACAGGCAGTGAGCAACGGAGGCAGCCTCCTCCATCCTGCCTGGAGACAGAAGCATGCAGGAAGCGGCCTTGTACCGAGGCAGACTATCTAGCTCAGTAGTGTCTGCACTGACTGGCAGCCACTCGCCACGATTTCAGGCAGGGAGTCTCTCCCAGCCCTACCTGGAGATGTGGGGGACTGAACCTGGAACCGTTTACATGCAAAGCAGTGGCTCAGCCACTGAACGACAACCCCTCCCTGGAGACTGAGGAACGCAGGAGGCCAGTCCACACCGGCAAGCTCTTCGCCATGCAGCGCTCTAGCTACTAGACCTCCGCTGTCATCCATGTGCGGGCACCCACACGTGCACACAGGCAGAGGTGGCTGAGAAATAGGGTCTCCAGCTGCTAATCGAGCTCCCTCCTCTTCCGCCATCTTGATCTCCAGCAACGAGCAGGGGATCGCTCTTGAAGAAAGTCCCTGGCTGCCATCTGCAAAGCAGGCCTCTGTTAAAGGCAGAGGAGCAGGCCCAAAGCTGGTCAGCTGGCCACTCTAGAGTGCCACTGGTGCTGTGTAGTAGTTGGTTAGAGCGTTGGACTAGGAATGTGGGAGACGTGGAGTCACCTACCCAAAAAGCTTCCTTGGTGACCTTGGGCCAGTCACCCCCTCAGCCTACTCTACCTCACAGGGTTGTTGTGAGGGTAAAACGGGGAGGGAGGGAGAGCTACGTACATCACCTTGACCTCCTTGAAAGACATGACGTTTAATAAATGGGATGGGGGAAATTAGATGTGGACTTCCAGCACACCCCGTGAAGCAATAATTACAAGTAGGGTTGCCAGTCTCAGAGCCTGAGACTGATCCTGTATCTTTTGGAGAAGAGAAAGTCAGCCAAGTGCTGGTGTTCTTGCAACACTGTAATGGGAAAAACCACAAGGTGGAATTCTCCCTTCCGCCTGCACAACTTTTAAAGATACAGAAGACCTCTTGGTTGCCAGGCCCAGCCTCCAAGAGGTCTTCTGTATCTTTAGAAGTTGTATAGGTGGGAGAATTCCACCTTGTGGTTTTTCTCATTACAGGGTTGCAAGAACACCAGCACTTGGCTGACTTTCTCTTCTCCGAAAGATACAGGATCAGTCTCAGGCCAGGAACCTGGCAACCCTAATTACAAGGGATGCCACTTGTGAACGCTTCATAAAGGCTCCTGTGTCTATAACAGCCTTTGCCAACCGGTGTGCCTCCAGATGTTGTTGGACCACAACTCCCATCAGCCTCAGCCAGCATTATGGCTGACGCTGATGGGAGTTGTGGTCCAACAACATCTGGAGGCACACCGGTTGGCAAAGGCTGGTCTATGGTACACCTTCTTATGAGCCTTCTAGGGATGGAAAGATCTGTCAGTTTCGGTTCATTTCTAATTTTTCCAATCTTAAATTCAGATTTCTGTAGCAATTTACATTAAAAAAAAATCCTCACGAAACTCCTCCAATATTTTAGTGCTTTTCCTAATAAACCCATTTTTGTAGGACTTTTTTTAACTGCTGCGCACATTTCTGCAAGCCATTTCTCGCCATATAATGCATTTTTGAATGTTGTCGTCACTCATCCGTTCATTTTTGAGCGTGCTTTCCCCTGACAGATGCATTTTTGCAAAGGTTGCTCAGCTGGAGAGCTCCATCACAAAATCTGAATAAGCACAAATTTCGAAGGGCGGCTGAGTTTCGGTTCTCATATTATTTCAGAAAGTGCAAATTTGATCGATTCGGCTTGAAATGCAAACTGAATCGAAATCCCCGCCCATCCCTAATGCCTACAAACCAGCTAGCCCCTATTAGTCCCTTTCCATATTTTGTGCACAGGATTTAGCAAACTCCTCTTCTCACTGACATACCTTTCTCTCTAACCACAAGACACTGCTGCTGCTCCGCAGACCCTGAGAAGCAGCGCGGGCGTCCTGGTTCCCATGCCTTCGCCCACCCACCCCATTTCCTAGCTCACTCGGCAAATGTCTGTGTGTGGGCCGGATGGCGAATTTCCCACCCAAGCGCTGCTTGAGTGCAAAGCCAGTATCACGCTGAGGGTCTTGATGACACACTCTCCAATTGCAGGAAAGGGGAGGGGGTGTGATGGAATCGCCTCCCCACAGCTGGGGCAGAACCAGAGAGAGGCACCCCCATTCCCTGCAGTGGATGGCTAATGGGGTGGGGGGTGGGAAGAGAGAGACAAATGGAAGATTCAGTTGCAGCTACAAAATATTGAAATACATGGAAAATCTTTGCAATAATTTCTTCTCTCCTCTCCCCATCCCCTGCCAATTTTCTAAAATAAGAGGAGCAAAGATTCCAATGCTGGCACTTGACCCTGTGCAATCCCTTTGTCTTCATCTCAGAGGAGGTTGCTGAGGCTGGGACGCCTCTCTACACGCTCAGAGGCACTCTTGGACACTGAAGTCCCCTTGTATTCACGCTGCTCTAGATTTTGTGACAGCCAGCACTTCTGAAGGGGAAGGGAATGGACGGGATTTGAACTCAGGGTCACCAGTGTCAGATGGCAACAACCCACCAGTTTTATTGTTCCAGGCCTTCGCAGAATGTGGTTTTCTCTTTGTGCTTAATTAAGTAATTTCTGGACTGAATGCATGCTTGCCTTAGAAGCGACATCCCATATGAGTCCCCTAATCCCACAAATATGGGCTGTGCTTTCTCTTTGGTGAAGGGAAAATACTCTGTAGATGCTCAGAGGCACTCTCTTTGTTGTTATGATTTCATATATTGGTGGGCTTGGCACCGAAACAGAGGCAGTGGTGACGGCTATAATTAAATCTGGCTCTCGCTTCAGTAAGAGCCCGTATCGGTTGTGAAAAGGCCCAGCAAAACTAGTGGTCAACTGACCTAGAGACGGACTCCCCCTCTCCACTTCAGTGAGATTAGCAGATGTACACAGGCTCTCATCAAACATAAGCCAGGTGGTGAATGGAGGAATGGAGGCAGGAATGGAGAGGCCCTGATCCAAAGAATAATTAGTGTCCTTCCAAGTGGATTGGGCACTGGACAGAGTCTACCCAAAGGTCAGTTCCCTGTGACACCAACCCTGTTGCCATGGGCAACAGGTGAGACACTGCAATCTGTGGTGGCTTGCTGTGAGTCACCCGCCATTTTTATTACCAACAATGCCCTGATATAGCATCACTCCAGGAAGCTGAAGTAAAATACTTGCTGGTTTCTGATACCCAGCCACTGGCAACAGATAAGGATGGGAAGGAGGCACATCAGCGCTGAGGGTGGGCCCTTGTGGCGTGTTTGGGCCCTGGCAACTGCCCAAGTGTTCCTGGTGCTGATGCCGACCCTGTGCATCAGAAGCCATTGCTATGTTCCAGTGGCCAGTTGTGTTCCCTGGGGAGGAATCGGGGGACCGAGCATGTTCTTTGCTTACTGAAGACCCCACATTCAATCCTGGCATCTCCAGGTGAAACAGAACAGGTGTCAGGTGATGCGAGAGTCAGAAGAGACCTGGAGTGGCGCATCTTTTTCAGCAGCCCTCCGGGAGCCACATACCAGTGGTGGGCAGGGCAAGAGGCAAAAGAGGGCGGAGCAACGGACCTACATCTCACCTTTGACCAGTAAGTTAGTTTCTACACACACTCTCACATCCCTCACTATCCTCCATCTGGGCAAGCAAGCGGCATGATCAGAATTCAAGGACACTTTCCAGGGGGGATGTGAAGCAGGGCCTGTAGGGGGCATGGCTGGGGAGGGGGTGTGACTGGGGAAGAGTCTCACTGGGTGACCTGGGGCCCACCGCTGTCTCTCAGCCTACACTACCCTGCCAGGTTGTTGTGAGGATTAAATGAGGGTGGGAGAATGAGCTCTTTGGAAGAAAGGTGGGATCTAAATTTAATCAATAAAGGGGATTCCGGGGAGGGAAGGTGCAAATTAATTAACGGACCCACACATAAAGCAGGTCATACTCTTGATCTTGTTTTCTATACTGGCTCTGATAAAGAGAACTCGGCAATTAGTGACCTATCTATTCGTCCATTACTTTGGACAGACCACTATTTGATTAAATTCAAAATACCACCATTACATATTCCTGTGAAAGGAAAGAATCCTTTAAAAATGATCCGCCCAAAAAGACTATTAAATTCAACCGTTTTCTTATCTACTACTGAAAAAATTTCTGTTCCCCAAACTAGTAACTTTATTGTCGATTTAGTCGACGCTTGGAATAATACAATGTCCAGGACTATAGATGCTATTGCCCCTCTACGTCCACTTACTCATTCTCATTCTAAAGTTGCTCCGGAGCCTTTTTGACCAACGTCAGGCTAGGAATTTTCTGAAGCATTATATGACATCTAGACTTACGGCACAAAGAGCCTTTTTCTCGGCTGCCATTTTGTCTGCCGACAACCGTCCAAAAGAACTCTTCCGAGTGGTTAAGAGTCTGCTTAACCAAGACCAACATAAGCCGAACTTTGATCATTCTGCTTCCCGTTGCCAAGAACTAGCCACATTTTTTAGTATAAAAATTGCCCAGATTCGTTCTAATCTTGACTCTAACAACATTATATCTGATACTATGCCCCCCACTATTGTGACTGATTGTTCTCTTACTTTAGACTCTTTTCAGCTTGTCCATCCTGCTGATATAGATAATCTTCTGGAAGGGATGAGACCCACCACGTGTTCTTTTTTTTTTTTTCAATAATTTTTATTCAGATTTTCATAAAACATACAAGACAAAATCATAAAACATTCAAAGACAAAAAACAAAATCAAAAATAGTTAAACAAAAAGAAAAAAAGAAAAGAAAAAACAAAAATAAAAAATAAAGAGTAAAATATTGACTTCCCATTTGTCAAAGATCAAATCAGTTATAAGTCTATAATATATAACAATCCTGTCTCTTAAGTCATATTATAAAATCACTTTCCTCCAGTAGTTATCTTACTTAATCATCAAATCTCATAAACATTACTTTATTCTTTCCACAAAAAGTCAAAGAGAGGTTTCAATTCTTTAAGAAATATATCTATCAATTTTTTTTTCCAGATAAGCATATCGATTAATCCATCTCATTACTAATTATGATAATCTTATTGTCATAACCATAGTCAAAATAAACATTTCAATTAATCCATCACATCAGAATCTGTTAGGTTCAATAATTTCAGTAGCCATTGTTCTATTATCTCTATTAGTTCCATTTTCCATCTTCCATCTTCAGTAGTCTTGTTAAGTCCAGTAATTTCAATATCCAATCTTCCATTATCAGTATTCCATAATAATCTTGCTGTCAAAGCCATAGTCATATAGTAAGAGTCTGATGGGAATTACCTCTATCCCAAATATTTTCTTGCCATCCATTCTGAATAGGTTGCTGAAATACTGCTGTAAAATCATATCTCTGTTCTTTTTTTCAAAATACACTGGGTCATCTCTTAAAAGTTTTTCCATTGTCACATGGCTGCAGTTAATTCCATAGATTTTCTCTATATTGGGCTCCATCACATCATTCCAGTCCAGAAGATTATCCATGCCATTGATAACTTTATCTCTAGAATCTTCATTCATTTCTTCAGAGATAACATTGAGTTCCAAACAATAGATTTTATTTCTAAAGTCCATAGACTCCAAATCTTGTTCCTGTTCCACGTTGGTTCCAATCTCCGGGATCTCCTCTCTCACAGGGACCCCTATTCCAGTCTCCAGGGTCTCCTCTCTCACAGGGACCCCTGTTCCAATCTCCGGGGTCTCCTCTCTCACAGGGACCCCTTCCAGGGTCACCTCTCTCACAGGGACCCTTATATCTTTAATCTCCTGCTTCATTTTACTCAATTCAATTTTCATTATCTCAATCTCATCCATTATTTTCTGAAACATAGTTATTTCCAGATTTTCAGCCACTTTCTTAATTGCCATTTTAAAAGAAAAATATAGGAAAACCACTTCTTATTTCAGCAACAATTGGGTTAATACTCCAAACTTGGTGACATCACAGTATAAACAGAGCAGACAGCCTTATCTCTCCAATAGTTAAGTAAACAAAATGCAGTTCCCAGGATCGAAACAATTAATGGCAATCGTCAAGAAACAGATTCGTCAAAATAAAATAGACCAAAAAGAGAGTAGTCTCAAAACAGTATAATATTTTTCAAAATAAAAATCTGGAATAGAAATCCCTCTTCTGTGTATATCTTTAGAATGCAAATCCAGGACAGCTTTTTGCAACAAAAACAGAGATAAGCTATTAATTAGTGCGTAGCAGAGAGAAGTTATGGCTCCCCAGTGAGATGTCAAAAACTGATCAATCTGGCAAATCTCTTTTAAACAGCAACAATTTAAGTCAAGTAAAAGAAAAATATAGAAAGAAGGGTGCTTGCCTGTTAGTGCGTTCTCTCTTAGAAGATAAGATGAACGTTCGCTTTAACAGATAGAGCTTGCTGTTGAAAATCCGTCCCACCTTCGTCGGCTGGACCTCGTCCCATAAATTAATGAGATCTGGTCGTCCCAACAAAAATAGGCTTTGAGGTTAATCTCTTCGTTTCTCCCTACCCGGGAGAAGTTTAATCAGTCAAAAAAAAAAGAAAAAACTGACTGATATATCTGAATAAGCTTCTTTTGAGGCAGGAGCCCGTCTCAAAAGCAGGCACAGGCTAAGTCACCCTTCCCGGAAGTCGAGACCCACCACGTGTTCATTAGATCCTTGTCCCTCCTGGATTATAAAACAGTCCGGACGGGACTTGCAAATCAGATCTGCGAGGTGATTAATGCCTCCCTCCAGCAAGGCCATCTCCCAGGAAGTCTAAAGGAAGCAATTATTATTCCCCTACTAAAAAAGTCTTCCTTGAACCCTTCCTGTTTAAACAATTTTCGTCCTGTGTCCAATCTGCCTTTCTTAAGTAAAATTATTGAGAGAGTTGTGGCCTCCCAGCTCCAGAGTTTCTTGGAGCTAACAGATTACTATGACTCATTCCAGTCTGGTTTTAGGCCGGGCCATGGTACTGAGACCGTATTGGTGGCCTTAGTGGATGATCTCCGGAAGGAGTTGGACAGGGGAAGGATGCCTCTGTTGGTCCTTCTGGATCTTTCAGCAGCGTTTGACACGATTGACCATGACAACATTCTCTTGGGCCGCCTCTCTGAGATGGGCTTACGGGGCACTGTTTTTCAGTGGCTCTGCTCTTTCTTGGAGGGCAGATCTCAGAGAGTACTGTTTGGGGATTTTAGTTCTGATCCCTGGCCGTTGTCATGTGGAGTACCACAAGGCTCGGTGCTTTCACCGATGCTATTTAATATTTATATGAAGCCGCTAGGTGAGATCATCCGGAGTTTTGGAATTCGATTTCACCAATATGCTGATGACACCCAGCTTTATTTTTCCTTCCCTCCGGATATGAGAGATGCTATCCTCCCCTTAAATAAATGTCTAACAGCAGTTAAAACCTGGATGATGCAGAACAAACTGAAATTGAACCCAGATAAAACAGAGGTGCTGGTGGTTGGGGACCAAACCAAGTTGGAAATAGGGAATGTACCGTCATTTGACGGAACTTTACTCCCTTTAAAGACCCAGGTTCGTAGTCTGGGTGTCCTTCTAGATTCAGCCTTGACCTTGGAGGCCCATGTTTTAGCAACTTCCAGAAGCGCTTTGGCCCGCCTAAAACTTGTTCGCCAACTGCGACCCTTTCTGGAGCTCTCTGACCTAACCACGGTCACTCATGCCTTGGTTACATCTAAGTTAGATTATTGTAATTCACTTTACACGGGACTTCCTCTTAAAACACTTCATCAACTGAAACTAGTCCAAAGAGCAGCTGCCAGGATGTTAACAGGAGCGAGTTGGCGAGCCCACACTACCCCACTCCTAAAACAACTACACTGGCTCCCAATTTCTTATCGAATTCAGTTTAAAATTTTGATGTTAACATTTAGAGCGTTATCTGGCTCAGGCCCTAGTTACCTATCAAATCGTATCTCATTTTATGAACCTGCTCGTCCCCTAAGATCTTCCTCAGACCCTGGCCTTAATATTCCTTCCTTTTCTCAAATTCATCAGACTGGCATTAGGAATAAATCTTTTTCGGTGGTAGCTCCAACTCTTTGGAACTCTCTTCCGCAGGAAATTCGTTTTTCCCCGTCTTTGATTAATTTTCGTCGTCAAGTTAAGACCTTTTTATTTCGGTTAGCTTTTGAAGTATAATGTGAGAGATAATTGTTTTTATATATTGTTATATTGTATAATTTGTTTATATTATGTCATTGTTTTTGCCGCTTAGAATTCTTTGGAACTGAAGCGGGATATAAACTTTTTAAATAAATAAATAAATAAATGAAATCCGGGTGTAATCCTCCCCTGTTTCAGGGTTCAGTTGCAGGATGGGCGAAACAATGCTATTGTTCTGACCATGGTAAGAGTGCCCTTTCTTGATTTTCTCGTAGGCATTAGAACATAAGAACAACAGAAGATCCCCGCTGGGTCGGGCCAGCGGCCCAATTAGTCTGGCATCCTGCTCTCGCAGAGGCCAACCTGATGGCTTGTGGGAAGCCCAATGCGGAGTATAACTGCAGACTCTCCACACCACTGACCTCGCCCCCAGTGCCCCACAACAGCTGCAGACAAACTTTTCATGTTGGAAATTAAGGTCCCTGTGCCTTTTAACGGCAGGCACAAATTCAACAGGTGCAGTCTCTTCCCACCCCCCAATACAAGGGTGCATAAGAGCACAACTGCTGGACCAGGCCCATCTAGTCCACCCTCGTGGACTAGCATCCAGTGGCCAACCAAAAGCCCATTATGGGAAGCAGGACCTGAGCGCAAGTGTAACTCTCTGCACTTGCAATTCCCAGGTGCTGATATCCAGAGTCACGCTGCCTCCGACAGTGGGGGCAGCGAAGGGGAAGCAGCAGCTATGGAGATGCTCTACCAGGTGAGTTTCTGCCTGTGATGCAGATGCTACAGTCACAGATCCCTTTTAAGGGAAGAAGAGGAACTGATGGCAACCCTATTAGGATGGGGTCTGAAACGTGATGGGGGGAGCACTGGGACAAGGCCTGTGTGGGGAGGGGGCAGCCCATCTCTTCCAGTGCAGGCTGCCCCATCTGTTCCGTATTAAAAGTCTCCAGAAAGCTCACATTCCACCGGAAGGCTGATATTAACCCTCTCTCTGCCATGTGCAATGCAACAACATTCCTGTCATGTGCCCCCATTTCACACACACCCCAAGAAAGAGTGGAAACTGTGCCAATTGGCCCTCCTGATCCTATCCACACTTTGTCAGCTTTAACTCCAGGGTTGAATTTCCCTGGGAAGGTGGGACTTCTTTTTTGGGGGGGGGGGAGTAGGTGGGGATTTTCTGTGACACGTTTGGTTTAAAGACAGATTTTTTTGTTCTGGGAAAACTGAAGAAAAGCTAACTAGGAACACACACAAAATAATTCTTTGGCATTCTGACAATGAAGAGGAGGAACTGGAAGGAATGAGTTAACTGGAGGGGCTTGGAGGGCCAAGGTCTGTTCCCCAAAAGCACACATTTCTTGCAATCTCACGGCTCTCCGCCCACCCACTCTGCCCCTCCATGGACCCTCTCCTCAATTTCTTTAAGCTCCAACAATTCCTTCCCACTCAACAGATCAAGAAGCTTGCCCCCTCTAAGTGCTGCATAGGGTTAACATTTCAGGATTTGCTGGGGTGCCCCATAGCCAAGCCAACCCTACCTCCCCGCCCTGGGCTCCTTCAGGGAGGAAAGGCAGGATATTACATTTAGTAAATAATTATTAAATAAATAAAAATTAGGCCAAGTGCCACATTGCCACTGCACTCCCATCAAGGCAGAGTACCGCCACGCTTGGATGGGCTGTCTCACGCAGGACCTAGAACAGGCGTGGCAGACGGCATTGTATGGCCATCATTTTGGGAGGGGCGGGTCGGATGGGAACCTGAAGAGAGGTGCGGGTGCTTTTTTACATGCTGTGATCTCAGTTTTCCCTAGCGTGCTAAACACGACTCTCACACCCAATCCTCAGCTTAATTTGAGACCCGGAACCCACTGTGAATGGCAAGCCAGCGTGGCAAAGCAGTCAGAGTGTCGGACTGGGGTCTGGGAGGCTGGGGTTCAAATCCCCCCTCGGCCAGGAAGCTCCCTGGGTGACACTGGGCCAGTCCCAGTCTCTCAGCCTAAACCTACCTCGCAGGGTTGTTGTGAGGGGAAAATGGAGCAGGGTAGAACCATATTTTCACGCCCCCTTGAGCTCCTTGCAGGAAAGGTGGGACATAAATGCAACAAATAAAAAAGATGAGAAAGGATCATAAAGTGGAGAGTGCCTCTAGATGTGAACAGTGCACATTTCCTTCACCTCCACCTAACCCACAAAACCAGACACATCTGGAATTGCGAGTGGGGAGGAGGGTTTGCATCTCTGGGCCTGAGCACCCCAGTAAGCCAAAAACCATGCAGACAGGAGCCCACTTTTCTGTATGGTCCCTTTGAGCTAGGAAAGGGACCACCTCTTCTCAAATGTGCATAGCTCAGGCAGACTTTCAGGTCCAGCAGTGCACACACACATACCCTTCCCTATTTCCCCCCGCTGTTGGGCTTCTAATGCCTCATCTTGCAGCCTGGAAAAATGGCGGTGGGGGGTACACACCCTGTGTGTGCCAAGATCCCATGCGGAGTGGGGTGGGGTGTACATTACAGCCCAGACCTCCCAGTTTCCCCACAACTAGGGGCTACAGCCAGGACGAGCCGTGGGAGAGATCCCGGGAGATAGCTGTCAGTTGCGGTTGACATGTCTGAAAACCCAGATCTTTAATTTTGAAATTATGGGGTATTGTGGAGAGACACAAACTCTCTCTCTCTGTCCTGCTCTTTCTCCCCTCCCCCCCAGGACTGTTCCCAGTCCTCCCTTTCCACCAGATAGCCTCTCCCCCTCCTCCACTGCTTCCCAAACCCCCTTAGATATCAATGCATTACAATTCCAGCCCCCTAAGCTCCATTCCTTTCCCGTGCTGTGGATGCACCAACCCCCCCCCAGCCCAACCCCAAATGCACATCCTCCTTCCTCCTCCTAACCCACCAGAGTCCACTCCTTTTCTGGAGGAAGGGCCAGAGCTCAGGTCTCTGGATTCCCACCTTTCTGCCACTTTTAAGACACTTCAGCTGACTAGTCCTCATGCCCCACCAAAGGCTACCAGCAGGACCCAGGATTCCAAGAGGTCTCTCTCTCTCTCTCTCTCTCAATCTTCCCCTGCTCACCCCCCCAACCATGTGTGTGTGTGTTATGTGCCTTCAAGTCGGTTATGACTTATGGCGACCCTATGAATCAGTGACCTCCAATAGCATCTGTTGTAAACCACCCTGTTCCGATCTTGTAAGTTCAGGTCTGTGGCTTCCTTGACAGAATCAATCCATCTCTTGTTTGGCCTTCCTCTTTTTCAACTCCCTTCTGTTTTCCCCAGCATTATTGTCTTTTCTAGTGAATCATGTCTTCTCATTAATTGTCCAAAGTATAATAATATCAGTTTCATCATTTCAGCTTCTAGTGATACTTCTGGTTTAATGTGTTTTAACACCCAATTATTTGTCTTTTTCTCAGTCCATGGTATGCACAAAGCTCTCCTCCAACACCACATTTCAAATGAGTTTTTTCTCTTATCCCCTTTTTTCACTGTCCAACTTTCACATCCATACCTAGAGATTGGGAATACCATGGTCTGGATGATCCTGACTTTAGTGTTCAGTGATACATCTTGGCATTTGAGGACCTTTTCTAGTTCTCTCATAGCTGCCCTCCCCAGTCCCAGCTAGGGTAGCACAACTAGGGCATTGTGGGATCTGGGAACCACGTTGTTGGCAGAGAGGCCAGCACACTCCAGATGTAGGGTCCTCTCCTGCTTGCTCGTTCTCTCCCCCCTCCCTACCCTGCTGTGCTTGTCAGAGTCTCCTCTCATTCCAGCCAGGGGGAGGCGCCAATCCTTTTATTGGACACATCCAAAGAAAGAAAGGGGGGGGGAAATAAACAAGGGGGAAAAATTCCCCCCACAAAGGAAAAGTACATCAGCAGTCACAATCAATGCAGACCCTTGCCCGGCACGCTGGGATCCATGTGCGCTACCCCCCCCTTCGCCTACACAGCCCCTCCATCATTCCTGTGTGTCCCCCCCTCGCCTCTTTGCAGCAGCAGATTCTCAGACCCCTGCCACCTAGCCCAGAAAGGAAAATCTGCCCTCCTCATTGGACCCCACATTGTGCAACCCCTCTGAGCACCCGCCACCCACCTCTAATCCATCATGTCTGGATGTTCATCTTTTGCGGATGGAAGCGGGGGAGGGGGTGAAGAGCATGGAACGGGCCCCATCTCAGGCCCCCATCTCTGCTCCCCACAAGGGCATAGTTTTGTCTGGCGACGGGGAAGAGGTCAGCTGGCTGTTCCGCCCCACATCCTATGCCTCAAGATAAATGCCCCTCCCTCCAGCTCCTCTGACCAGCTGGACAAGGATGTGTGTGTGTGTCATGTGTGTATGCGCTGAAGAGTGGTGGTGGGTCCAGCCGTCCAGCTGTTCCCTTATGGAGATCCCCTCTGCCAGCTGGTATGTGTGCGCACGGGTGCATGTGCAATGAGGTTGTAGCCACATGGGGTTGTGTGCATCCCAGGCGCATGAAGGGAGTCTCGGCAAGCCTGATGAGACAGTGTGCCCCCAGCTGGGGTGGGGGAAGGCTGTGTGTCCCAGATCAACGAGGACTCTCTGGACACACACACCCTGTGTTGGGAAGGGGCGCAGCTTGTGACAGAGCACATGTGCTTTGCATGCAAAAGGTCCCATCTTCAATCCCCAGATGCGTCTCCAGACAGGGCTGGGAGAGACTCGCCCTTCCCCATCTGAATTCCTGGAGAGCCGCTGTCAGTCAGGGCAGGACTTTGGGACCGAAGCCCAGGGCCCCCACTCGGCTGAATAAGGGGGGGAGTAAATGAAGCAGGGCTGGCTGACTGCAGGTCATACACATCACCATCTACAGAGGGGGTTCTGCCCATCCCCGTTAAGTCCACAGTCTTAACATCACCTAACTGCACCACAGGGGGGACGGGGAAGGAGGGGAGACGCCTGTGTGAAACCCTGTAGAGGCGCTGCTGCCAGTCAGTGTAGACAGTACTGGTCTGGATGGTCCAACGGCCTCACTTGGCACGCGGTGGCTCCCGGCGTGGTCAAGGGCATCCCCAGCCATGCGCTAGTGTCTCAGACTCTGTTCCCAGACCCAGCGGCGTCCCGGATGGCCTCAGCTGGGTGTCCCGAGTCGCTCCCAGCTGCTCAGTGGTTAGAGCGTCTGCCTGGCAGGCAAAAGGTCCCAGGTTCAAGCCCCAGTGGTGTCTCCAGGCAAGGGCTGGGAGAGGCGCCCTGCTCCTCTCCGTCTGCAGTCCTGTAGAGCCACTGCCAGTCAGGGTAGACAATACTGAGCTAGATGGCCCAATGGCCCCAATTCAATGTAAGGCGGGTTCCGAGCCAAAGGAGGCCTCCGTTGGGTCCTGGCTACATTTCCCCCAGCTGGGCTCTTGTTTCCTGGCAGAGGTCCGAGTGTCCCAGATTGCGTCCCTGCTGGGAATGGAAATTGCTTTTTTTTTTTTAGGGGGGGTTGATTATCCAACTTTTCTGCCGGCTGTGAGCAGCTGCGTCTGTTCCGGGCCAGCTAGGCTAGAGGACGACCCTGCTGGCTGGCCCAGGGCTCAGACGCTGGTTCTGCAAGTGGCCGGCTGGCAGGGCCTGGCGGAGGGCGGGGGGGGCCCTTTGCTGCCCGCCGAGCTGATCACCCAGCGGTAACACTGGGTGACACTCCGGCTCTTGGCCTGGGCACCGCAGCGGGTGCAGTAGACAATGCCTAGGGCCAGCATGATGACCAGGAAGACGCAGATGGGCACCAGCAAGGCCACCAGCAGCCAGCGGTCGTCCCTCCTCCGGCGCCCTGGCGCCTCGCTCGGGGTCGGGCTCACCGGGGCAGACGTGGGGGGCGGTGCTCTGACGCCCCCGACCACGCCGCCCCCCTCGCCGCCAGAGAAATCGGACGGGTCCCCTGGGCGGAACGGTGGCTGGGACGGGGTGGCCGCAAAGGGGGTCTGTGGCCACCTGGGATCCGTGGCCACCTGGGGATCTCGGGGGGCATGTGATGGGGTGCTGAGCGGTACGGAGGAACCAGTGGCAGTGGGAGGGTCGGAAACGCCGGTTGTGAGGTGGGGGGGCCTGGGAGAGGAGGGGCCGGGTTCTAAAAGAGGGGGGCCGGGCTCTAAAAGAGGGGAGTCGGGATCCTGGGGGGGCGTGCTCAGATTTGGGGGCTCGGTGGCCGGCAACATGCGGGGAACCACGCGGGGGTCTGGGTGGATCTCTGGAGAGGCAGCTCCGCCGTCTTGGAAGACGGAGAGGTGGTCCGAGAGGGCCAAGCTGTGATCCCCCCGCTCCTGGTCCTGCTCCTCATCGCTGTCGAGTTCCCGCGGCCAGCCGAGGTGGTCGTCGAAGTGTTGGAGGACGCCGCCTCCCCGGTGGCTCTGGGCGGTGGCCAGCGGCGGGGGCAGAGGAGCCACGGGGCTGCAGCTGATGCCGTCCAGCTCCAGGTCGTACCCTTCCGTGCAGTAACATTCGAAGCCCCCGACGTAGTTGACGCACATCTGCTGGCAGACGCCGGGGATCTGGCACTCGTCCGTGTCGGCGCAGCGGCCGGCCTCCTCCTCGGAGGGGCTGAAGCCCAGGTGGCAGCGGCAGAGGAAGGAGCCGTCGGTGTTCTCGCAGTGGTGCTCGCAGGGCGCCTCGGCGCACTCGTCTAAGTCTTCGCACTGGTGCCCGTCGCTGCTCAGCTCGTAGCCCGACGGGCACTGGCAGCGGTAGCCCTCCTCCTCCTCCTCGTCCGGGACGCAGCCGAACTGGCAGGGATGGTCCCGGCAGGCGTCCTCGTCGTCGTCTTCGTGGTCGCCGTGGGCTGCGGCGCAGGAGTGCCCGTCGGGGAGGAGGAAATACCCGGCGTGGCACTCGCAGGAGTAGCCGGAGCCCTCGTCGAGGCACAGCTGCTGGCACCCGCCATTGTCGCCCTCGCACCAGCTGTGTTGGTAGACGGACGAGTCCCGGCACAGCGGCGCCTCCTTGGACCAGGCCACGCTGCCGTCTTCCTTCTGCATGCACAGCACGGATACGGCGGTCCCGGCCGGGCCGCACGTCACGGCGGCCACGGTGCCGAAGGGGAGGTAGCGGAGGGCGCCGCTGACCGGGCCGAAGGGGGTGGTGTAGGTGACCGTCGAGGCCGGCGCGCCCCCGCCTCCCTCCTCGTCCTCTTCCGCCAGGCCGGCGCACATCCCGTGGAAGGCGAAGCGGCAGAGGTAGCCGTCCACGGGCACCACGCACGACCCGTCGAGCCACTGGGAGTCCTGCTCGCCCAGCGCCACGCAGCGCGAAGCGGCGCAACTCCCGTCGCTGCCGTCGCTAGAGGAGCGCGCCCAGTTGGTGTAGGACGTCTCCTGGTCGCCCGTGGTCCAAGTGAAGCCCCGCAGCGGCCGCAGGGGGAAGCACTGCCGCGGTTGCCGCTGCAGCCCGATCCAGAAGAGCCGCTGCGGCCGGCCTTGCTGGGGCTCGACGCCGCTGCCTCCCCCGCGGGCGGCCCGGAGCAGCTGGGCCACCTCGGACGCCTCCTCGGCGTGCTTGAGCGTGGCCAGGTTGCCCCCCAGCTCCCGGCAGTTGCGCCAAGCCTCAAGAAAGCTGCGCCGCTGGAAGTAGACGGCGTAGCAGCCGTCGGGGCCGCAGGCGGCCTGGGGCTCCGGCGAGACGCCGAGAAGCGGCCAAGCCAGAAACAGCAGCAGCAGCAGCAGCAGCCGCCGCCGCCGGAGCCTTCCTCCTGCTGCTCCTCCTCGGAGCATCGTCGCCGCCTCTCTGCTCCCGTCCAGCGCTCTGACAGCCCGGGGGGCCCCGTTCCCCTTCCCGTCCCCTTCCCCCCCCCTCGGCCAGGGTGGGATGGAGGAGGAGCCGGAGGACTCGCGGCGTCCCACCTCCCCGCCTTTTCCCTTCTAAGGCGTCGGGTTGAGCCCCTGCCAGCGGAGGAACCGGCCGCGGAAGAGCCGAGGAGGAGGAGGGGAGGCCCAGAGGAAGGGAACCCCCAGCAGCTGCAAGAGGGAGGGGGCAGGCAGGCAAGACCCCATCCCCAAATGCCTGCCTCGTCGATTAATGCAGAGAGAAGCCGAGGAGCCCCCCTCGCCCTCCCATAGTCCTTCTCTTGTTGGAATGTATGAGGTTCAACTCCAAACTTGGTGGGTTGAGGCTGCATGGGGTTAATAAGGGTAGCTAAAGAGCTAGACCTCTTGCTGGTTGAGGCTATACCTATCCCTTTGATTGTCTGCCGTCTCTTCCCTTTCTGCTAGGCTGATAAGCAAAGGAATGTTGATCCCAGTTCCTTCCCGCCTCTCTCTGTGTTCTCTTTCTCTCGAGAGGGGAGCAGACATCTTCTCTTCGTCTCTCCTCTCAACCAGGATGAGGGCCAGTTAGCTAGATATAGAACTCTTTTCTATCAAGCATGTACTTCCAGAATAAAGTAGTTGTTTCTTATTTTAAAGCTTAAAGTCTCTGTCTGAGTAATTTGTGGGGAAGGTAGAATCTTAGCAAAGATTCACACACACACACACTAAGCTTGCTCAATACTCTCCGTTTCTCAGCGCTACACAACTCTGCTACTCATCTCAATAGAGAATTCCAACATCTCTCGCTGGACCCAGAGGTGGGGAACTTTTTCCAGGCTGAGGGCTGCATTCCCTTCTGGGCACAGGCTCCGGAAGGCCGCATGCCAGTGGCGGTGGGGGCCGGAGGCAAAAGCAGGCAGAGCAATGGATATCTGCCTTACCTTTGCAGAGTGGGCTGGTTTCTCTCTAAAACCACACGCACACCCTGCCCTCCTCTGAGTAAGGGGAAACTCAGCACTATCTGAAATCCTACAGCAGATCTATTGTTAAAGTCCTTGCTCTGGCGCATTAACCTAAATTAATTAACAGTAGTCAGTAGCTTGTGGTCAAGGACTGGTTGTTGGACTAGGACCTGGGTTCGAATCCCCACACAAGGATGTCCTTCCTTCCATGATCTTCAGGACCAGATTGCTTATGGTGTTACTCTATGTTCTTACTCTCCGAGGCCTGAAAATGCCTCTTCTAGACCCTTGATCATACAGTTCTGGACTCCTCAGTTTCTAACGCTCAAGCTGTACCCACCAAAACACTCTATGTCTCCCTTAAATCTGCAGAGGTAATACCTCTCATGTAGCCCAAGGGACCATGTTATACTGGACCAAATAATTTTGCCCACCTGTTCATAATTGATGTTATGCTGGCAATTCCTTTTCTTTCCTAGATATTTTTTCTTAATTAATGTTATTTGCTATTTAATTTCATTTTTTGTACAATGTATTGCTTTATTGATGCATTTTTATATTTGTGTTGACTTTTTCTGTAAGCCACCCTGAGGGCCGTTTGACCGAAAGGCAGGGTATAAATAAACATTAACATAATATAAATAAACATTAACATAATGCTGATGAAAGTTAACGAGGAAAGCACAAAAGCTGGACTACAGCTGAACGTCAAAAAGACTAAAGTAATAACAACAGAAGATTTATGTAACTTTAAAGTTGACAATGAGGACACTGAACTTGTCAAGGATTATCAATACCTCTGCACGGTCATTAACCAAAATGGAGACAATAGTCAAGAAATCAGAAGAAGGCTAGGACTGGGGAGGGCAGCTATGAGAGAACTAGAAAAGGTCCTCAAATGCAGAGATGTCTCACTGAACACTAAAGTCAGGATCATCCAGACCATGGTATTCCCGGTCTCTATGTATGGATGTGAAAGTTGGACAGTGAAAAAAGCAGATAAGAGAAAAATCAACTCATTTGAAATGTGGTGTTGGAGGAGAGCTTTGCGGATACCATGGACTGTGAAAAAGACCAATAATTGGGTGTTAGAACAAATTAAACCAGAACTGTCACTAGAAGCTAAAATGATGAAACTGAGGTTATCATACTTTGGACACATAATGAGAAGAGATGATTCACTAGAAAAGATAATAACGCTGGGGAAAACAGAAGGGAGTAGAAAAAGAGGAAGGCCAAATAAGAGATGGATTGATTCCATAAAGGAAGCCACAGAACTGAATTTACAAGATCTGAACAGGGTGGTTCATGACAGATGCTCTTGGAGATCGCTGATTCATAAGGTCACCATAAGTCATAACAGACTTGAAGGCACATAACAACAAACATAACGTAACATAACACAGCCATGAAGCTCACTGGTCTCTGGGTAACCTTGGGCCTCGGAGCCTCAGAGGAAGGCAATGGTAAAAATGGAAATGGACTGCCTTCAAGTCGATCCTGACTTTGTGGTATTCAGAAGGGGTTTCCCATTGCCTCCCTTTGAGGCTAGCCCTCCCAGCCGGCTAGGGGCTGCTCAGCTTGCCACAGCTGCACAAGCAAGCCCCTTCCTTGTCCACAACTGCCAGCTGGGGGGCAACTGGGCTCCTTGGGACTCTGCCGCTTGCCCATGGCTGCACAGGTGGCAGAGCATGTCACCCCTGAGCCACTCACTGTGCGGTTGATCTTTAGCTGGCCCTTGACACCCAGGAGACACAAGTGGGGATTTGAACTCGCAGACTGTGGACTCCCAGCCAGGCTCTCCTCCCCACTGTGCTATACCAGCTGTTGAAGGCAGTCCGTTTCCATTTTTTCCAACTCCAAGCAATACATACCAAATAGAGAAGGTAGTTTGTTTCAAAAGAAAAAAAAGATAACTTTAAAAAAGAGAGTAGCATTACTTTCCTTTAAAGCCAGTTACCCAGAACTGGGCTGAGGAAGAGAGACATTTCCGTAGCACTGTGAGAGGTTCAACCAGACAAAGAAAAATAATGAAGCTTACCTATCCTTGCTAATACTCACTGCAAGTTGAAAGCCCGGTTCCCAATGCCTTACAAGCCTCTTCAGGCGAGTCAAGGTAGATGGAATAGGGAACAAGTAACTGAAGGATCATCCTTCATTTGATGGGGTTTGGGTGTCGACAGGGAGGGGGCCAATTAACCATCCTAGGTGCCCCTTCCGTGATCACCTTCTTTGAAGATAAGAAGGGCTAGACAGTCACACCAAGCGCTCCCTGATCTGCAATACCCAAACTCCAGATAAAAAGTAACAGATAGGACTCAGCTGCATCTTCTTGACATTAGCAATATGCAGCTGTCTGGCACTAAAACACTTGGATTTCCCCAGCACAGAGCATCCCAGAGGTCTTTGCAACAAAGCTCCCCAGAATTCCCTCTGGTTGAGCCATTTTAGCTTGACCAAATTTAGCTAAATGTTAGCTGTTCTTGACAGACACCTCACCCCAAATCTCCTGATGACCGCTCCCAAGGGCTTCATATAGATGTTAAACACTATGGGGGACAAGATGTCACCCTGGGGCACCCCACAACACAACTGCCAGGGGGCCAAAAGACAATCGCCCAATGCTATTCTCTGAAAACGACCCTGGAGGTAAGATCAGAACCACTGTAAAACGATGCCTCTGATACCCATCTCACCAAGTCAGCCCAGAAGGATACCATGGGTAATGGTATCAACAGCCACCAAGAGATAAAGTAAGAATAACAGGGTTGCACTCCCCCTGTCCTTCTCCCGATAAAGGTCATCCATCAGGGTGACCAAGGCTGATTCAGTCCCGTAACCAGGCCTGAACCCAGACTGGAACGGGTCAAGATAATCTCTTTAATCCAAGAGTATCTGCAATAGCTGTGCCACAACCCTCTCAGTCACCTTCCCTAAGAAGGGGGTATTTGCGACTGGGTGGTAGTTGTTGCAAACCAATGAGTCCAGGGTGGGCTTTTTCAGGAGCGGTCGGACCACCGCCTCTTTCAGGGCAGCTGGAACCACGCCCTTCTTTGTTTACACAACCTTCTAAGAATATAGAATATGCTTTAATTTGGATTCCTGCTTTGAGCGGGGGGGGGGGGGTTGGACTTGATGGCCCTATAGGCTCCTTCCAGCTAGACAATTTTATGATTTTAATTTGGCCAGTCTCAATGCTCCTTTCTGCTTCACTATCACTGTCACCATTTGACTGTCCTTTCTCACTGTCAGAGAGATTGCTTGAATTAATGAATTCTGTGTCTATGCATTTATCTCCTGTTGCTACAGAACTACTTGATGATGTGGATGAGATGCTGTCATCAGGATTCACTGCCTCTTCTTCTGCAGTTACAGAATTCTCCTTCTCCACAGCTTGGCTTTTTGAAGTAGGAATTAAAAGGAGCTCCTTCCACTCTGATTGGCGCCAATCAGCAGGAAAGGATAAAGAAGTGTGTGAGAAGACTCTTCTCAGTGGCCAACGAACTCCCCTTTCATGCTAATTGGCTCATAGGATGCTGGAGACATAGGGACAGTAGTGTAGTGGCAAATTCAGAAATGCAGGGTCCCTTCTTGTTAATCGCAGCCATGCCCCCTCCCCATTTTTTGTGTTTTTTGCTTTGATGTTGAGAATGAGATCCTTGATAATGCCTAGGAATCAATAAGCATGAAAAAGGAGAGTGTTGGCTACTGAGAAGAGTCTTCTCAGTGTTTGACTCACCTCCTTTCACTCTGATTGGCTCCAATCTGCAGGAAAGGACAAGGAAGCATGTTAGAAGACTCTTCTCAGTGCCTAACACTCCCCTTTTAAGCTGATTGGCTCGTAGGATGCTGGAGACATAGGGACCCTGCTCCCAAAAAAGTAAAGGATCTAAGACCCCCTGAGACCCTGCACGACTACACCCCTCCATAGGGACCCTGCTGAGACCCTCCTCCCGAAAAAGTATGGGGTCTAAGACTCCTTTAAATTACTCTTTTTAAAAAAACACAAAACCTGAGAATCTGGGGATTAGGGTTTGAGGGAGATGAACTATTTCCCTCCCCTCCACAGATGCCCATGCTTGACCTGTGCTAGTGAAGCACTTCCACTAAGATAAAAGGCCATCAGGCAATACAACCCTGTATATTTGAATCAAATCAAATACAAATAACGTCTTGGAAATCCTGACAAAATTCTCCTTCTCCCTTTCCCGCGATTTGCAATGGTCCCCCTTGCCAAATAGACTTCGCTTTTGCCCTCGATTCCTGCAGGAGGGGGGCACAGGCCCTAGACAGCCTCACCAACAGATACAGCTAAGTGGGCACCCCAGTTCAGAGTTTCAGGTGAGGTGTGCAAAGTTGGGGGGGGGAGAAGAGAGAACACAAAAGAGTGACTTCTCCCAGCTCCTTGATGCTTACAAGAAGCCTCTGGATGATTCCAGATTGACCAATCCAGAATAACACTCGGGCAGAGCGATCTCGTATACTCCAATATGGTACCATAATGCTGGAGCAATAGCCTTTCCGGACCGTTGCATCCCCCGGATGTTGGTGGACTACAGTTCCCATCATTCCTGATCATTGGCCCTGTTGGCTGAGGCTGATGGGAGCTGTCGTCCAGCAACATCTGGGGACTCAAAGGTTGGGAAAAGCTGTAGGGCCCCTTAGCTGGCATGGCTGAAGCATAGGATTGCACCCATCATCTCTGGTTTCCTACAATCGTTTTAATGCCAGGGCGGGAGGGGGACTTCAGACCTAGGGGGTGAATGCGGCCCTCCAGGCCTCTCTACGTGGCCCTCGGAACACTCCCCAGGCCACACCCCTAACAGACCCCACTTCACACCCTGAGTATTTATGCCTGGCTGGGATGGGTCACTGAATGCTGACAGCGCCTCTTGCTCGCCTGCATAGAGCACAGAGAGATACAAGTGTGTGAGTGTGCGTAGAAGCTTCTGTACAAAGGAGAAATTTACATTTGTCGCTCCTCTCGCTTTTACCTCTGGCCCTCCCACCACTGTCATGTGCCCCCCCCCCGTAAGGTTTCCCAGAAGGGAATAGAGTGGATCTGAGGCTGGAAAAGATTCCCCGCATCCCTACCCCCCCTATGAACGCCCTTCCAATTCTCTCCTTTCAGCACCGAGCATTCCATTCCAGTTCAAGCAAGCAAGGCTCACATTTCATGCGTGTTCCCAACAGCACGCGTGCGCAAGCAGAAGCTGTCGTCTGCGGCTCTGCCTGCCTCTCCATTCAGACTGACTGGTAGGCAGGGAAAGCAAGATGGGTGGGTGCGGGAGGAGCGGGCAGGATGCAGAGGTGGAAAGGGGAGGGAGAGGGGGGTCCCTCGTCAGTGCAAGGAGGAAATGAGTGGAATTCCTTTTGTGTGGGAAACAGCAGGGGAGACTTGGCAATGTATATATATATATGCCAAATCTCCCCTGCTGTGTGTGTGTGTGTGTATAAAATCTATCTGCAAAGATGTATCACTGAACACTAAAGTCAGGATCGTTCAGACCGCCTCTATGCATGGATGTGAAAGTTGGACAGTGAAAAAAGCAGATAGGAGAAAAAAATCGACTCCTTTGACATGTGGTGTCAGAGGAGAGCTTTGCGCATACCATGGTCCGTGAAAAAGACAAATGATTGGGTGTCAGAACAAATTAAACCAGAACTATCACTGGAAACTAAAACAATGAAACTGAGGTTATCATACTTTTTGGACACATCATGAGAAGACATGATTCACAGCTGATCGTGGCAGTGCCTTCCCCCGCCACAATCCTTCCTTGGCCTCCTCCTCTTATTGTGTAGAGACTTGGCGCTCTCCATTTTATTTACACAACTGCACACACACACACACACACACACACACACACACTTCTCCCGGTTATTCCAACTGTGCCGTGCTATCCTGTGGAGAGTGTCACCCCCTCTGCTACACCCACCCAAGGAGACATTCAAATGGGACGTTTCTGACTTGGCTCACGCACATGAATCTCCAGCTGTACCTATTTACAAGGGAGGGACCCTTCTAGTGTGCACGTGTGCCTATTAATCACTGCCTGTCTGTTATCACCATTTTTACCTCCTCAGGAATGCCTTATCGAATGTTTGTCGTATTTCTGGTATTCACAGAAGCATAGAGTTGAAAGGGATCTCTCTCTGAAATCTACAGCAGGGAAGGCCAACATGGTGCCCATGGGTGCAGTGGCACTCTTGAGGTCTTTCCCTGGCACCCATAAAGCCTCTGAGGTTACTCCCCCCACCTCAGTCATCATGAGGTGGTGAGGATGGTTTCCTTTTTCTCCACCACCCGTCTTGTTTTGAGGATGTGTTTTGCCCTCTGCTTTTGATTTATTGTACTGTGTACATTGGGGAAAAAATAATAAACATTTTTATTTTTTTTAAAGGACATAGAACTAAAGGAGGAAGTTGGAAGAGTGACACTCTTTCCCACTTCCTCTTTCAGCTCTATGTGCTTTGCAAGGCTCAAATTACAGTAATCCTACTGGAATGGATCGTGCTTATTCCCAGGTCTTTCGGAGAAGCAAAGAGTGGGTGACTGTGCGTGCACTTTCTCTTGGGGTTTTTTTTTGTGATCTCTGGGAGTAGAGAAAGAAATGACCAGAGGGGATGCTACCCATGGACACACTCAAAAATGCTAAAATGCCTACGGGCCAAACATCGGCATGGTGTAAACATGTGCCCATGCACTTAAGGCACTATGCAGCACCAAGCCATTCCACACAACGCAGCTGCTTAAGGGAAGCTTTCAAACTGTCTAGTGTTAGCAAAGTCACCTGAATAATGCAGACAGAGGTGAGAAAGAAAAGTCCTGACAACACTTTACTGGGCAAACTGAACAAAAACCGTTTAGAATTTGAGGAGAAATAAATAGAGAGGTTTTGTCTTTCTCGTTTGAGGCCTGGTACATAGCAGGGATGACCCTCCGTGGTGCAGAGTGGTAAGCGGCGGTAACGCAGCCGAAGCGCTGCTCATGGCCAGAGTTCGATTCCAACGAAAGGAGGAAGTCAAATCTCCTGTAAAAGGGGTCGAGGTCCACTCAGCCTTCCATCCATCCGTGGTCGGTAAAATGAGTACCCGGCATACGCTGGGGGGTAAAGAAAGGCCGGGGAAGGAACTGGCAATCCCACCCCATATATATGGTCTGCCTTTACTTTACATAGCAGGGAGACATTCAAACAAACAGGGTGGGTGGTGGTGGGCAGAAACTCCTTCAGACTTGCGCAGCCAATCAGAGCACCTGCTACCTCAGAAAAGATCATGACACTCTGGCTGGTTGCTAAGCAACCCCCCACCACTACCCTCTTGGTTGGTTGATTTTCACATTTACAGGAGTAACTCTTAAGTTACAAACTGAATGATCACTGCTGTTGCACTCCCACACATAGCATATCACATTATCTCCCTTTAACCAAAAGAGAGCCATACGTTTGGAATTTAACTCATTGGAGGACTAAATAAACACTAGGGCTGTGCACAGACCCCCTGATCCGGCATGTGGGTCTGATTCAGGGGGACCGGATCAGGCCAACCCATCACGTGGTAATCCGGGGAACGCCCACCCTGCCCCTTATCCTGGATCAATTTGGGGGTGGGGCTAATGTTTAATTGTGTGTTTTTAAAACCCTAATTAAACATGTGATTGGGAGAGGGAAAGAACAGACATTGCATTTACCCACCCACCGACCCACCACCAACTGAGAGCAGAACGGTTTGATCTTGTGGGCTACTGCAACTTCGCAAGTGCCTTACTGTCAGCAGAAGACACAGTCAGCAGCAGTCAGGGAGGCCTTGGCCTTTTCACTGTTTCCCTACTTTTTCCCTGCCATTTGTCTACCTCTCCTTCTTGCCTGGGCCCTCGCCCCCTTGCAGCCCCTGATCGCTCGGGGCTGCTGCATCCTGATTCAACCGATGCCCTGATGCCCTTGAATCAGCCTGATTTTGTTTGGGATCCAGGTCTCGGCCAAGTCCGGTGCACAGCCCTGGTAAATGCAGTGGAGGGGATAAGTGAAACTTTAGTTCAAGTATTCGGGTGATGCTGTCCAGCTGTTTTGGGTGGCAATTCCCATCAGTCACAGCAGCAATCTCAGTGCAGCCAGGCCCCAGGCAACCCACCAACCAGGCACTCTGCAGGGACCCCTCCAGACATTCTACTTTCCTGATTATTTGTGCTGACAATGGCTCACAATCCTGCTTTCAGAACCGTTTGAGCCTGAAAGGTTTCAGGGAGGACATACTCCTTCATTTCCAGTCAGTGCAGGTCCTGCTGAAATCCTGTAACTTTTTATACCACAAATGTTCTGTGTGTGTGTGTGTGTCGTTCTACGTTTGTTGCTCTATAAGACAAGCGTGGCCCACCAGGTGGCAATAACGCAGTAACACTGGGGTTGCATCACATAACTGTTGTGTGGACGGTCCAGTATAAATATCCACCACTAATGCTCTGTTATTGCAGCAGTGACACAGAATCGTAGAATAGTAGAGTTGGAAGGGGTCTGTAAGGCCATCGAGTCCAACCCCCTGATCAATGCAGGAATCCAAGTTAAAGAATCCCCAATGGGGGGCTGTCCAGCTGCCTCTTGAAGGCCTCCAGTGTCGGACAGCCCACCACCTCCCAAGGTCGTTGGTTCCATTGTAGCGCTGCTCTAACAGTGAGGAAATTTATCCTGATGTTCAGTCGAAATCTGGCGTCCTGCAATTTGAGCCCATTATTCCGTGTCCTGCACTCTGGGACAGCTGAGAAGAGATCCTGGCCCTCCTCTGTGTGGCAACTTTTCAAGTACTTCATATCTCCCCTCAGTCTTCTCTTGTCAAGGCTAAACATGCCCAGTTCTTTCATCCTCTCCTCATAGGGCTTTGTTTCCAGTCCCTTGAGCATCCTTGTTGCCCTCCTCTGAGCCTGTTCCAGTTTCTCTGCATCCATCTTAAAGTGCGGTGTCCAGAACTGGATCAAGATGAGGCCTAGCTAACGCTGTATAGAGGCTAACTAGTACTTCACACCATTTGGAAACGATACTTCTGTTAATGCAGCCTAAAATAGCATTTGCCTTTTTTGCAGCCACATCGCACTCTTGGCTCGTATTCAGCTTGTGATCAGCGACAATTCCAAGATCCATCTCGCATGTAGCATTGCTGAGCCGAGTATTCCCCATCTTATAACAGTGCATTTGGTTTCTTTTTCCTAGGTGTAGAACTTTGCACTTATCCCTGTTAAATTTATTTATTATTATGTTTATTTATTTATTAAATTTACATCCCACCTTTCCTGCTAGAAGGAGCCCATGTCATTCTGTTGTTTTCAGCCCAGTGCCCCAGCCTATCAAGATCACGTTGAGTTTTGTTTCTGTCTTCCAGGGTATTAGCTACATGTTGCAGAACATACCCACACAAAAAAACCCCACCAATCTGGAAGGGCCCTGAGCTCCTTCTGGTCCTCTTATGCATTGTTTTAGGAGCACACCACCCCCAAAGGGAGGAAGGAGACATATCACAGCACCCACACAAATCCTTGCCAGGGGAGCTGCAAAAAGGACACACAACTCTTCTGGGACAAGGGTTCAAGACCCACCCAAGAAAGGGAAAGCCACTTTTTTGTCAAGTAGTAAGGATGGGCGACTCTGTTGATCTCAGTTTCTCCTTTCTCCAATCTTCCGTTGTCCACATTTCTACATCGGTTGTGATGAAGATGAACAGTCCTTATGAAAAGTGTTTCTGTGCAACTTTGCCCGATATCTACATTTTGCAAAGTGTTTCCTCCCTAAAACAATGCATTTTGTACACTTTTCCACATACGTCTGTTTTTATAGACACTTCACTCTGGCGTATGCATTTTTGTAGTCAGTAATTGGCAGGAGAGATGAGCGGCAAAAGTCAGAAAAGTGCAAATTCAAAGCCTGGCTGCATTTTGGTTTTCGTGGCGTTGCAGACAGTGCAGATTAGGTAGGCTTGTATTTAAATGCAAAGTGAATTGATTTTTCTCCCCCCATGGGGAGAAGCAGCCATGGGAAGGTGCAAGGGAGTGCAACGGGGGCAACCCTAGACACACGCTAGTGCTTTTATCTAGCTCGCGGTCATTTCGGTGAGAGGCTTGTTCAGGAGAACAGCCTTAAGACCCCAGCACTGCCTTAAGCCTAGCTTCCTCCAAACCAATCTTGGATTTTAACAGTAGCGGCTGGGGGCTCCATGTCAGTGGGGCAGTGGAATCCGCTCCGGGTTTTAGCCTGAACTTCCATGGAGCTGTCCAAGGTGCTGAAGCACCTGCCCCACTGACATGGTGCCACCAGCCACCACTGGATTTTAATCAGGTCCCATGCATGAAGGCAGTCCATTTCCATTTTCATGCTACTGAAGGCCTCAGCTTGAATTTCTCACCGCAGAGATATCTGTTGTGCAATTGTTGAGTATGTTGAATAATGTGAGAAATTTCCTCCCATTGCTCGAGAGCCCCCCCCCCAGCTGCATCTCTTGAGTCCTTGACTCTCATAGTGAAATAGGGGGCACATTCTGCACAATAATCACATAATGTGATGTTTTAGGATTAACTGTTTTAATTGAACAGCCCTCAAGTGCATTGAAAAGGATTGCTTATTACTTCAAGAACCAACAGGTGCCATTGCTCAGCTTTGTTCTTCTGATAAGTAACAACCTGGCTTAAAGAATGCGAGAAGAATAGAAAAATCTGGGATGCACCCAGTAAGAACTACAGAGCCTTCAAAAAAAAACCCGCATAAGAACATATAGATTGCTGGCCCTCTCCCAGCTTTGGTGGCTCACCAAAACCATAGTCTGAGCATATTTTTGGGGGGAGGGGGGAAACAGCCTTGCAACACCTTTTATTTGGGCTGGGCTTTAGATGGTGGCTAAGGTCAAGTTGCGAACAAGGGTGGTTTTTAAAAAAAAAAATTACATTGCTCGGTGAATGTTCTTAAAAGTCTTTTTTAAGACCTTGGGGATGGGGTGGGCTAGAGAGGGGAACGAAGAAGGAAAACATGTTGTCCTTTGAAATGCATCATATCCTTATGTTGGGAGCTCCCACATCGCTAATAGTCTGGAGGGGGGGTGGCAGAAAATGTATGCGCTACGATGGAGAACATTAATGAATAAGCACACAGGCATGATGGAGGTCCCTTAGCAGCCGGCTGGGGAGATGAGGTTATTTACTCTGTCCTGGCGTTGAAGAACAAATGGTTTTTCCTCTCCCTGTCAGCCCCCTCCCCTTGTGCAATTTTGCACAGTGCCTTAACGTTTCTTGTGGACATAATCATGTTCCTTGGTGGAGGCAATGAACTTGTGAGCGCTCTTCATTGGTTTCGGTTGTTTAACCATCCCCTGGAGCATTGAAAAGCCGATGAATGCCATAAGAGACCTGCTGGATCAGAGACCAAAAGCCCAGCTAGGCTAGCATCCTGTGCTCACAATGGACAACCACATGCCCAGTGTGGGAAGCCCGCAAGGGGGGCCTGAGTGCAACAGCAGCACCCTCCCGGCTTGCGTTTCACAGCAACACAGACTCAGGGACCTACTCCCTCCGGCAGCAGAGAGAGAACATTACTTAAGGATCTAACCCTCATCCTTTATTAACTGGAGACGCCAAAGACTAAACATGTGTTATGTGCCTTCAAGTCGATTACGTCTTATGGCGACCCTATGAATCTGTGACCTCCAAGAGCATCTGTCATGGACTGTCCTGTTCAGATCTTGTAAGTTCAGGTCTCTGGCTTCCTTTATGGAATCAATCCATCTCTTCTTTGGCCTTCCTCTTTTTCTACTCCCTTCTGTTTTTCCCAGCATTATGGTCTTTTCTAGTGAATCACGTCTTCTCATGATGTGTCCAAAGTATGGTAACCTCAGTTTCATCATTTTAGCTTCTAGTGATAGTTCTGGTTTAGTTTGATCTAACACCCAGTCATTTGTCTGTTTCATGGTGCATGGTACCGGCAAAGCTCTCCTCCAATGCCACATTTCAAATGAGTTGATTATTCTCTTATCCGCTTTTTTCACTGTCCAACTTTCACATCCATACATAGAGATCGGGAATACCATGGTCTGAATGATCCTGACTTTGGTGTTCAGTGATACATCTTTGCATTTGAGGACCTTTTCTAGTTCTCTCATAGCTGCCCTCCCCAGTCCTAGCCTTCTTCTGATTTCTTGACTATTGTCTCCATTTTGGTTAATGACTGTGCCAAAGAATTGATAATCCTCAACAAGTTCAATGTCCTCATTGTCAACTTTAAAGTTACATAAATCTTCTGTTGTCATTACTTTAGTCTTCTTGACATTCAGCTGTAGTCCTGCTTTTGTGCTTTCCTCTTTAACTTTCATCAGCATTCATTTCAAATCAGTACTAGTTTCTGCTAGTAGTATGGTATCGTCTGCATATCTTAAATTATTGATATTTCTCCCTCCTATTTTCACATTACAAAGAGCCCTACCAGAGCAGCCCAAAGCATCCTTTAGTCCAGCATCCTGTTCTCACTGTGGTCAACCAGATGGACCTGAGCACAACAGAAACTCTCCCCACTTGCAAGTCCCAACAACTCAGATTCAGAGGCACCCGGCCTCTGGCAGAGGAGGGAGAATACAGCCGTCGTGGCTAGTGGCCGTTGTTGCATAGTAGCAATGCAAGTGTAGAGCCTTCCCATCTGCTGTGAGGAGTTTGGGGTTCTGCTGGCGATGGTTTCCAGAGCAAATTGACAATTAAACTAACATCTCCCATCAAACCCCAGGAAAACATTTATTTACCATGTTTATGGCATGGTCAGAAATGGAGGCCTCTCTGCTGATCCATTCTATCGTCGTGAATTTGCCGTTTGCAAAGCACTGTTAATGCCATTGGCAGGGTTATTCTACACAGGTCTGGTCAGGAGTAAGTCCCATTGATTTCCATGGGCTTTACTGTCTCCAGGTAAGTGGGTACAGGATGGCAGCCTACAGGTGACAAAGTGGGAGTTAGGGGGCTCTGACCCAAAGCTGAGGCCTGATCCAACATGAAGGTGCATGCAAACACAGAAATTCCTAATTACTGAGTCAGATCAGTGGTCTATCTAGCTAAGTACTGTCAGCACTGACTGGCAGTGGATTTACGGCAGATGCTAATAGGAGCCCAAAGTGGCTTCTAAGCAGCTTACACCACCAATTACAAAATAAGGTAAACCCGTGTAATCAAAATACACAATAAAACAATTCCATCCTAATGTTAAAAGATCTACAAAACGTGCACGAAAACATGCCCCTGAAGACAGTGCAACAATTGAAGCAGTTAAAGCAGGTGGTTTAGGTCAGGAGATTCGGGGAATGCTTGTCTAAACAGGCGTGTCTTGCAAGAGTTGAAGGAAGGCCAGTACCAAAGGGGCCTCTCGTATTTCAGCAGAATTTATAGTCATCATTTCTAAATTTGCAGCTATACATCTTAATTGTGCAACTCTGGATCGCTTTCTCACCCTCTTCTATTTTTGGCAGTGAGTTAAGTGGCCACCCCAGTGTATTGAAAAGAAACAAAAAAGGCAGACTTTTTGCAGTTTGGAAAGGGAAATGACACTTCTGCCCCCAAAGACTAATGGAATCCACAGGATTCCTGAATGCCCTGGGGGAGTTCCCAGTAGATAGAGCAGGTGACCCTGTTGAAGTCCTTGTCACACTGTGGAACAGCGAGGCACTTTGGGCTGTTGACACGGATGCCCCTGAGCGCCCTCTCCAGCACTGTGGAGCCCAGTTTGCACCTTTGTGCACCAGTGAGCTAAGGGCAATGAAACAGGCTGGGCGATGGCTAGAGCGCAAGTGGTGAAAGACGTGCTGTGAGGCTGATCAGGCACGAGTAAACATCATAACTGTGCCAACTGTGTGACGGTGAGGGCGATGAAGAAGGCCCACTTCTCTGCCACAATCACGTAGCCGTCCAGTGGAGCTTTTCCATATTGTCAGGGGTCTGTTGACATCAACTGCAGGAAATGGAGTTTTAGACCCTTCAGAGGCCCACTGTGAATTGTTTGCAAGGCACTTTGAGGGTAAAGTTGCTCACCTCCGTAGCAGTCTTGATGCTTCGTCCACATCTACTGTAGTCCCCAGTGAGGTGTCTAGTGCAACATCTGCTGCAACTTCCTGGGAACGGTTTCAGTTGATGCAGCCTGATGATGTGGACAAGGTGCTTGTGATGATGCGGCCAGTGACGTGTCCTCTCGACCCTCACCCTTTTTGGCTTATTAAAGCTTGCCTGGGGGTTTGACCACGTGGATCCAGGGTGTGGTCAATGCATCATTGCAGGAGGGAGTAGTTCCAGCCTTTCTGAAAGAGGCGGCAATCTAACCGCTCCTGAAAAAGCCCATCCTGGACTCAATGGTTTGTGACAACTTCTGCCCAGTCTCAAATACCCCCTTCTTAGGGAAGGTGATTGAGAGGGTTGTGACGCAGCAATTGCAAGTACTCGTGGATGAATCAGATTATCTTGACCCATTCCAGTCTGGGTTCAGGCCTGGTTATGGGACTGAATCAGCCTTGGTCGCCCTGATGGATGACCTTGATCAGAAAAAGGGGACTGCGACCCTGTTATTGTTACTTGATCTCTTGGAGGCTCTTGATACCATTGCCCATTATATCCTTGGGGACCAGCCTGATGAGATGGGTATTGGAGGCACTGTTCCACATTGGTTCTGATCCTATCTCCAGGGGTCGTTTTCAGATAATAGCATTGGGCAATTGTCTTTTGGCCCCTTGGCAGTTTTGCTGTGGGGTGCCGCAGGGCACCATCTTGTCCCCTATGCTGTTTAACATCTATATGAAGCCCTTAGGAGCAGTCATGAGTAGATTTGGGGCAAGGTTTCAGTAGTAAGCTGACAATACCCAGCTCTGTTTCTCTGTAACATCGGGAATCAGGAGAGGCTGTGCAAGCCCTGGACTGCTGCCTGGACTCGATGGTGGGCTGGATGAGGGCCAATAAAGTGAGCCTGAATCCTAGCAAGATGGAGGCACTGTGGGTTGGTGGTTCCCAAGTTCAGATAATTGGTCAGTTGCCTGCTTTGGATGGGGTCATACTCCCTCTGAAAGAGCAGGTCTGTAGTATGGGGGTGCTCCTGCATCCATCCTTGTTGCTAGAGGCCCAGGTGACCTCAGTGGCTAGGAGTGCCTTTAACCAGCTTCAGCTGGTCAGACAGCCGTGACTGTTTCTAGACTGGGATAGCCTGACCACTATTGTCCATGCACTGGTAACCTTCAGGCTGGATTACTGTAATGCGCTCTTTGTGAGGCTGCCCTTGAGGTTGGTTCAAAAGCTGCCGCTGGTGCAAAATGCGGCAGCCAGACTGCTCACTGGGGCAGGTTATCACCAACATGTCACCCGCTGCTGAAAGAATTGCACTGGCTACCTATTAGCTACTGGGCTAAGTTCAAGGTTTTTGTTTTGGTGTACAAAGCCCTATTCAGCTTGGGACCAGGATACCTGAAAGACTGTCTTATTCTTTATATAGCCAGTCAGTCACTGTGCTCTGCAGGTGAGGGCCTCCTGCCGATACCATCTTACCAGCGGACGTTGAATGTTGTGGCATCTGCCCTTTGGAATTCCCTTCCCTTAAATACTAGAGAGGCGCCATCTCTGTTATTTTTTCGGCATCTAGTGAAGACTGTCCTCTTTCAACAAGCCTTCTAAGCAGAGACCTTATCCCAGTCTGTGTCTGTGTTGGAACGGCTTTTTAATGTTTTTAAACCTTATTTGTTTAAAAATAGATGTTCTTAAAGCTTTTTAAAAAATGTTTTTAAAGATGCTTTGTTTTAATATGTTTTTAATGGTTGTTTGTTTTAATATATTTTAAAGTCTGTTTTTATCATGTGTTAAAGTGTTTTTAGTGCTTTTGTTTGCCGCCCTGGGCTCCTACTGGGAGAAAGGGCGGGATATAAATCTAATAAATAAATAAAATGCACCAAAAAGTAGTTCAGGCATTAGTGACTTCAAGACTGGATTACTGCAATGTACTCTATGTGGGACTTCCCTTGTGCTTGACCTGGAACCTGCAGTTTATTAGAGAATGTTGCAGCACAGTTGGAACGTCTGAAGGGCCAAATGTTCCCTACACTGGCTTTAAAGCTTGGTTTATTACATCACAGAATAATTAAATCCGCCAATGAGTGGAGCTGATCCTTGAGAGTTGTTTTATTTATTTTTTTGCTACTTTCCACTCCTGGCTCTGTAGCTTTTGAGCAGTGAGGGATCCTTTATATGGTTATAGAGGAGGTCTGGGTTTGCACAGAAGACAAAGCTATGGTTAACTACATCAACTAAGGTTTACAAACCAGCTACCAACCTTGGTTAACGGGTGACGTTTCACCATAGTTAATAAAACCATAGTTAAGCTGCTGGACCGGACACACTAGGTAACCCCAAGCCAATGTTTAGCAAACCATAGTTTGCTAAACCAACAATGTTATCTTTTCGGCGCCAGGTCAAGACTTTCCTCTTCTCCCAGGCATTTTAGCATGTGTTTTAAATTATTTAAAATTTTTAAATTGTGCTTTAAATTGTTTTTAAAAGTTGTGTTTTTAAATTTGTATATTTGTTTTTAATGTTTTTAGTTACTGTAAACCGCCCAGAGAGCTTCAGCTATGGGGCGGTATATAAGTACAATAAATAAATAAACAAATAAAGTTTAATAAACCATGGTGTAGCATTACGTGAAATGCAGACCATTATCTTAGATTCAGGGAAAGTAAACAATGACAATATAACTGAAGGACAAGGTGGATACATTTTATTCATTTTGGAGAAAGTACCAATTACAAGTCATGGATTCACAATATTTTGAGAGAATTTAGAGGTGAAGTAAAGTTAATGGTTGTAACCCGTATACCTTAATATTATAATTGTACCAGGATTGTGTTATTGTATAACTATATCAATCAGGGCAAATAATACCAACATCCCCATATGTTTCCATTCCGGCAGAACCGAGGTCCACTGTGGGGAACCTTTGGCCCTCCGGATGCTGCTGAACTCCAACTCCCATCATCCCTAGTAATGCTTGCTGGGGCTGATGGGAGTTGTAGTTCAGCAGCATCCGGAGGGCCAAAGATTGTTTGGTAGGTGAACTCCGCTGCAAACATTCAATTAAGTGTGAATTTCGAAGGATGGCTGTCTTTCGGTTCTCATATTGTTTCAGAAAATGCACATTTGATTGATTTGGCTTTAAATGCAAACTGAATTCTTGCCCACCCCCAAGCCCAGCTCAGATGGCCAGCAGTGAGGGAAGCTGAGTGGCGTAGTTCAGCAATATCTGGAGGGCCACAGGTTCTCCATCCGGATGCTACGCTTGTCTGTTGCAAACACACTTGAAAGCCTTGTTATCACTTCATTCTCTCACCAGAGCGAGGAGGGTCCATCTGTTACTGTGGTGCTCCGACAGATGATGTCATCACTCCTACTCTGGTGGTGGTGGGGAGTCAGTCCAGGTGTTTTGCTCCCCAGTGCATGCAAGGAGGCAGAAATATTTCATATGCCAGCTTGAGGAGGTGGTTTCCTCTCTCAGGGATGACTTACGTTTTCTGTCTTAGGAAGATGGAAATGCAGGCAGCTGCAAGAATAATCATAGACAGATAGAGATTCCACTTCCATTCTCCGCTACATTGTTTGCAAGGTAAACCGAGCCTTTAAAAACCAGTTTTTTTCCACAGTAAAGTGTCTGTAAAGCTTAATTTAAAAAAAAATATGTGACAGAGTTCAACTGGAACCCTGGAAAAAGAACTGCCTGGAACAATCTACGAAGAATTCAATGTAAGGGGTCGGGAACCTCAAGGCCAGGGGCCAAGTGCAGGCCTCCTGGCCTCTCCGTCTGGCCCTCGGAATTCTCCCTAAGCCAAACCCTTCCCTGACTCTGCTTTGCACCCTCCTGGAGTGTTTCCGCCTGGCTGGAATGAGTTCCTGAACTCTAAAGCCACATCTTTTCGCCTGGACGGAGGATTCATGCTTGCCTGGATAAAGAAATGGGTGCGAAAGTGGTGGCTGGAAGTTAGCCAACTGTATGTGGACTCCAGAAGGTTGCCCGGAAGGGAATGTGGCTGTCAGGCTCAAAAAGATCCCCCATTAAACAATCTGGGTCCTAGGCCACCTCTGTTGAGTATCCTCTGTTTCATGAGATTTGAATTCTGGGTTTACGTAGGGTTGGAAAAGGAGCGGAAACGGGCGAGAGATTCAGGATAGCCAACAGGAAGGGCATCTGTTAGGGCAGTACGACAGTGGAACCAAGTGCCTAGAGAGGTGGTGGGCTCTCCGACACTGGAGGCCGTCAAGAGGCAGCTGGACAGCCCCCCGTCGGGTTTGCTTTCATTTGGATTCCTGCATTGAACAGGGGGTTGGGCTTGATGGCCTTACAGGACCCTTCCAACTCTACTGTTCCATGATTCTCTTTTCACACAGTGCATAGTTGAAACTGTGGAACTCACTGCCACAAGATGTGGAAAATTGCTCAGCCCTGGAAAAGTAAGAAGGTTCCTTCCAGCCTGCATTTGCAGCCGAGGTGGGGATGCTCAGGCCTGTGGGCCAAAGGCGGCCCTCCGGACCCTTTACTTGGCCCTTCACTCTCCTCAGGCTTGCTCTCCTTAAGTGTTTTTGCCAGGCCAGAATGAATCCTTCAACTCTGATAATGCCTCTCGCTTGTCTGGATGGAGGATAGAGGGGGCGTGTGTGATTTAAAAAATAGCCTACTATCCAAAAGCAAAATTTGCAGTCGTTGCTCTATCCACTTTTCCCTCTGGCTCCACCCACCATTGGCAAGTGGCCCCCAGAAGGTTGCCCAGAGGAAGATGCGGCTCTCAGGCAGAAAAAGTTTCCTCACTCCTGGTTTATAGTATCAAGACATGAAGGACCTCATTCTGACGGAAAAATTGACTCATCAGATAAGAGTTGGCTAGAGGCTTTGCCATGCTAAATATGCAAAAGGGCACCCTTTAAATTCCTGTTGTAAATGAAGACTTTTATTAGTGATTTTATGCTGGTTTTACAATATGTATCCCCTTCATTTTGCGCCTTATATGTGCACCTCAACTCTCTTCTAAGCATTGCGTTTTTGTGATTCAAACTTTTCAGTTCCTGTAAATGAAGAACCTGCCCATAGGACTTGCTCTGTTGCAGGGTAAACCATCCTGGCCTGCTCTTATCCCAAATTGAATACGCATTGTGAACATGTGCAGTAACAGTATGATCAAGTGGATTAAAAAAATATCTTTTTTTAATTTCCTTCGACAGCCTCTCTTCTTGGTTTCCCCTCCTTTCTTTCTTTTTTATAACTGTATCTAAAGAAAACTTGTCAAAAACATTTAAAAAAAAAAAAAGAAAGCCAAGTTCAGTCTAGTCTGGATTAACGACAAACCTCCTGATATTTGCCCTTGACAGCATGGGTTTAAAAAACTGCTTTTGGGAAAAGTAATAACTCTGTGTGGCCTGCAGAGGACAGCAGAGCACAATTTTTGGCTGTTGTGCGACCTCTTCCTTCTCAAGAGCAACGGGTTCCTATATTTCTAATTAAGTTACCATGACAATTATAACGAGGGCCAGGGAGGGAGGGGAGAAGCTTAATTAGAACACACTCTCCTATTTGCCCTGCGTTTTATCGATGGACCCACCTCTCACACAGGACTTCATTTCCGAAATGAAAGGTTTTCTAAGTCTGCAATCCAATACATGTCTACTCAGAAGTAACCTCCTTTGGGTTGAATGGGATTTACTCCCAGGTAAGTGTGTACTGGATGCAGCCTTAGTCTCAAATCTTGGTAGTCACAGCCTCCCAGTTTACAGCCCTACATGAGGGCCAGACAACCTCTTTTTTTCATCGAGGGCCACATCCCCTCTGGGGTAATCTGTTGAGGGCCACATACCGGGAGTGGGCAGAGCCAGAGATAAAAAGTGCTTTGGATTAACAGAGACCACATTCACCCCATACATTTAAAGCACTATTATAGAGAGCCAGTGTGGCATAGTGGTTAGAGTGTTGGACTATGACCTGGGAGACCAGGGTTCGAATCCCCACACAGCCATGAAGCTCCCTGGGTGACGTTGGGCCAGTCACTGCCTCTCAGCCTCAGAGGAAGGCAATGGGAAAAAATGGAAATGGATTGCCTTCAAGTCGATTCTGATTTATGGGCTACCCTATGAATAGGATTTAGAGGGGGTTTACCACTGCCTTCCTCTGAGGCTGAGAGGCAGTGACTGGCCCAAGGTCACCGGGGGAGCTTCATGGCTGTGTGTGATTTGAACCCTGGTCTCCCAGGTCATAGTCCAACACCATGAAATCCCTATTCACAGGGTCGACTTGAAAGCTGTACCACCAACAGTCATGGCTTCCCCCCAAAAATCCTGGGAAGTGTAGTTTGCAAAGGGTGCCGAGAGTTGGTAGGAGACCCCTGTTCCCCTCACAAAGTGACAATTCCAGGAGTCGTCTGGGAAGAGGGATGGGCTGTCAAACCATTTGGGGAATTGTAGCTCTGTGTGGGGAATAGGGGGTCTCCTAACAACTCTCAGCACCCTTCACAAACTACACTTCCCAGGTTTCTTTGCAGGAAGCCAAGTGGCATATAGTATGGTATGAATGTGGCCTAAACCAGAATAAAGACTGCTCTGCTACAATGGATTTTTTAGTACAACAGACCAATACATCTAGTGTTCTGCAAACAAAGTGAAAGTAATCCCATTCTGACTTTAGTGTGCCACTTATACACACAATATACTTATATAAAAACATTATATGTTATGTTAGGCAGGACTCTACTGATTTGTACTCATACTGCTAGGATTTTTCCCCCAAGCCATGCAACCAGGAACAGAGTTTTTAGATGTTTTAAAAAATATAAAATGCTGCCCCTTCCAATTGTTCTGAAATTCCATAGAAAGAGAAAAGAAGAAAAAAGTTTTAAAATATAGGAAAAAATAGGAGGAAACCAGCAGGAAGGAACTCTGATGGGATGGAAGCACAGGGGCAGCTTCAGTAGTTTTTTTTTGAGGGGGGGTATAAAATTGGGGGCCATGTGTGCCATACATCCTTGTCCCATCAAGGGGCTTATTTGGTGCTGAAGAAACTTTGTACATGCTCAAAGGCACCTTTTAAATTAAAACTGTCTTTTTTTTCCTCGGGGAAAAGTCTAAGCCCTTTTATGACTCAGCTAGCGAGAGAGAATAAAGAGTGATGTGCGTCATCAAGAATAGAAACCAGAAAGGGTTGTGACTTCTTAAGCACACACTCAATTTACAGCAAAGGGGTAGGAGGGTAGGGGGAAATTAGCCTTTCAAAATGCCCTCAAGAAACTATTCCTGTTTGAGCAATGTAGAGCCAACAATAGCGGCTTGCTCATGTAAGGTGCTTTTAATTTTTAAAAGAACAGATTTGAAGTATGTGAAACCAACAGGAGTGCCTCTGAGCATGTACAAGCTCCCTCCTCCTGGCCACTGAGAGCAAGCCCTGACAGTGATGTAAACCAGGGAAGGGCTCTGTAGCCCTTCAGATGTTGCTGGACTACAGCTCCCCCCATTCCTGCCCATGCTGGCTGAGGCTGTTGGAGTCCAACAGTGTGGTGTAATGGTTAGGGTGCTAGACCATGACCTGAGAGACAGGGTTTGAATCCCCACTCAGCTATGAAGTGCACTGGGTGACCTTGGGCCAGTCACTGCCTCTCAACCTAACCTACCTCACAGGGTTGTTGCGAGGATAAAATCGGTAGGGGGAGGACCATGTTTGTACGCCGCCTTGAGCTCCTCGGAGGAAAGGTGGGATATAAATGAAATACATATATAATAGCATCTGGAGGGCTACAGGGTTCCTCCATCCCTGATCTAAAACACTTTTAACAGGCTCGCCCATCTGTCACTCTCTCACACAAATGACGAGCAATCTCAGTTGGACTGTTATAAAAGCAATCGCAATGAAATAAATTTCACATGGTGTTGCACTTATATGTTACGCATATTATAAGCCTTTGGAAATAGAACATAGGAAGAGCCTGGCCGATGGAGCATGCCGAACGCCCGTCCTCGGTCAGCTTCCTGTTCTTACTGTGGCCAAAGCAGAGAAGAGTCTGACGGAGTCTGTCTTCTGTGCCAGAACTGCAGAATACAGCCTCGTCATAAAAGTTGCTTTAAAATGAAACCAAAACAGCCCGTTTGAATGACGGCGGCTGTGCAGTTAAAGCACATCTTTCCCTCCCCCACAAGAATCCTGGGAACTGTAGTTTATCCTTCACAGAGCTACAATTCCCAGCACTCTCAACAAGGAACAGTTCCTAGGATCAGAGGTGGCTGGTGGCTCCGGGTCAGTGGAATGCGATACGGGTATTAGTCCGAACTTTCAAGGAGCTGTCCAAGTTCAGACTACAACCCAGAGCAGATTTCACTGCCCCACTGACATGGAGCCAAGGCTTGAATGTGCCTTATGGTGCCGCCACTGTGGCATCAAAGCAGGGCTTTGGGGCAGATAGCCAGGGCCTCACGCACCAGCAGGGCTGGCTGACCACATTCGGAAAGAAATGAAGCAATCCACATTCCTGTCCGATGAATGGGTACCTAGGCCATTAAATCCAGAGTCTAATAATGATTGCACTATTGAGCCGGTGAGGTGTGACAATGATTGGGCTGCCAGATGTAAGGCTCCCCTCAGCCACGGGGCACACTGGATGACCTTGGGTGCTTTCAGACCGGCCTACCTTGTGAGGCTGTCGCAAGGATGGAGGGAACAACAGGCAAGCAGCTTGTTTCTGAAAACCAGTTGCCGGAAGTTCTTGCACTCAGGTCCTGCTTGCGGGCTTCCCCCAGTTGGCCACTGTGAGAACAGGATGCTGGACTAGATGGACCACTGGCCTGATCCAGCAGGCTCTTATGTTCTTATGAGCTGGGACTACTTTGGAATGTTAGGAAGCCACCGGATTCCCAGTCAGACCATTGCTCCGTTCAGCTCAGTATCTGCACTGCCCAGCAGCCCTCCAGAGTTTCAGACAGGGGGCTCTCCCAGCGTGCCAGGGATCAAACCTGGGACCTTCTGAATGCAAGGCAGATGCTCCAGCATTGAGCTATGGCCTTAAGAATCTCACACCCTTTCCCCTATGAGAACAGGGTTTTCCGCAGAGGCTTGCATGCTACATGCCCTTTTCAAGCCATGTCCCAAACCTCCTTTGGCTGACGCACAGCGGCTCTGCCAGCTCAGCCATGCCAGCCTGAGCCTCTCCACGCAGCCGGCAGCCAAGGCTAGGCTGCGCCAACGTGACTCAAGCTCCAGGGGTGCTGGAGGCATCAGTGACTGAAACGAACACTATCAGCCACACCCAGGCCTGTGGTCTCCCTTGGTGGAGCCCAGGTGACTGGGTCAGCCACACCCCAAGGAGAGATCGAGCAGCCCGGCATTGCGCCCGCACTGCAGGAAGGGATCAGAGGCGCCATGTGCAGTTACTGTCCTCGTAACACCACCGTCAGGAAAAGGAGGGGAGATGCCAGATGCCAGGCCAGGAGTCTTGATTACCGCAATGTGCTTCAAAGAACAGCCCTTGAAAACTGTGCCAAAGCTTCTCATGGCATAAATACAGCACCCACCCCAAGAGCACCCTATATTAGCTAGGGCTGATGGGAGTTGTAGTCCAAAACATCTGGAAGGCACCAGGTTGGGAAAGGCTGTCCCCAAGACAGCCTTTGTTCCTGCAGATGTTGTTGGATTACAACTCCCATCATTCCTGACCACTGGCCCTGCTGGGTGGGGATAATGGGAGCTGCAGTCTGACAATAGCTAGAGGGCCACAGGTTCCCCACCCATGCCCTAGAGAGCCAGGGCTGGACTAGATGGACCAGCATTATAACTTGGCACCAGGCCTAGTTTAGGCAATGAGCGTCATACAAAGCTGTCCTTACAATCAAGAGTTGGAAGGGACCCAACAGGTCATCTAGTCCAACCCCATCAATTGAATCTGCTTCTATGGTGTTCCTGGTAGGTGGCCATCCCACCTCTGCTTAAAGACATCTTAAGGAATCCACCACCTTCTAAAACAATCTTTTTCACAGTGGAACAGCAGACCGTTCTTCCTAGTGTTTAGGCAAAGATCCCCTCTTGTATCTTACCCCTATAGGGTTTGGGTCCTGTACACTGGAGATGTGTCCCTTTACTATTGCAGAAACACCAACAGCAGCCTCCTGACACGCAGCACAGCAGAAAGGCAGAAATCTTGCAGTTCAATTGCACCACGCCCTACGGATGGGGCAAAGTCCAAGCGCCAGCCGATTTCAAAAGCATTCGAAGGTCTGCCCATCTTACAAAGGAGGAAGTGGCTGCTTTTTATTCAGACATCAGTGCAAGATATTGCAGAATACTTCCAGCAGGCAAGATGTTATGTGAACCATGAAAAGCAGAGCGTATTTTTACGGTTGCAGGCTTAACATTGCAAAAGGCCACCCCAGTCAGCTGTGCTTGGTAAGGCATTAACTTTTAAGTTCAGCAAAGAGGAAAGTCACACGGAGAGGGTGTGAATCCTAAATTTCTCCCCTTAAACCTTGAAGGACACCAGTCAGAGAAACTTGGAAGGGAAAAGGATCTATTCACATTCCTTTAGGAGCTCTTAAGAGGAGACAGAACATTTTAACCAGGGCTGTTTTTTTTCTAGATTCGTGACCATAAGCTTTCATTAAAAAAAAAAAAAAGCAAAAGTCTTTATTTCTTATGGCTGCAGTGATGTGGTGGAAATCATGTGGGCGCCACCTGGTTAATGTTGGAAGTGGATGGTTGAGGGTTTCCAGTATAGAGGGGAGAGGGTGCTTCTGTGCCCCCCCCCAAAAGCAGGATTTTCTCAAAGCGACAACATCCAGATTAAGTGAACTGCCCGAACTCACCGGTTGAACGGTTTTGCCTTTTCTTGGCAGAGAATTAGGAATGTTTTGGCCCTGCACTTAACCCCCAAGGCCTGAGGTGAGAAACCGAGACAAATGCACCAGTTAGCATTATTTTTTTTTTTTTATTGAAGGTCATTGGTGCTGCTTCCATATTTTGTTAATTCCACCCCCAACATTGAGATGGGCGCAACTTTCTCCACAATATCTTTTATACACAGTACTACGGACAAGCACGAAGCCACTATGGCGGTAAAGAGGGTGGGGGGTGGGGGTCACAGGGAGGGAAAAGGAGTGGGGGGCGGGGACACCACTGCCATTCCACATTGTTTTCCAAAAAAAGACACACATACAGAGCGATAAAAAAAAATTTACACACCAGGAATGATGGGCTAACTCTGGAATGAAGGGCCCTGGAGAACCCCCCCCCACTCTGCCTTTAGATGCCCTCCTCCCTTGCCCTCACTCCCAACCACCCCATATTCAAGCCTTGGCCAGGAGTGAATCCTGCTGGAGAGTGGTCCCAAAGCTGGAATGAAGGAAGCCGGTGGTCCCACAGGGATGAAGGAGGCAGCCAAGGAGTGGGGCCCCAAGGAATGTCGGCCGAAAGGCTGGGCTTCCGGGGTGAAGCAGAGGGACTTGTAGCTGGTTTGGCAAGTTTGAACAGCAGCTGCAAGGTTGGGACAGCTACTTTTTTTTCTTACATAAGAGGGGAACACCGGGGCGGAGGGGGGTGTAAAAAGTGAAAAGGCAGAAAACCGGAACCTAACTAAAAAACAGAGAACCCACCCTACGTCCCGCCCACCAACCCCCCCAAAAATGGTAGCACAGGGCCATTAACATGGAAGCTCCGGAGACGCTGGCACGACAGAGATGGGGGGCTCACAAGGGCTTGCCCTCCAAGCTGATTACGGCACTGCCGCCCAACTTCTCCGCCAGGGTGCAGCGGTCCTTCACTTCCTCGTAGCAGTTTGCTTGCACTTCGTGCTTGATCCCTGCAAGGGAAGAGGCAGGGGGGATGAGTAACTGGGTTGGCCTTCACCATGCACCCGCCCCTGCCCCTTGTCCACAGGCCTGTCCCCGGCACAGAGAAAACAGAACCACACCACCCCTTCCCCAGCAGTAGCTGCTGGAACTAGGAACAACACCAGCTCTCCTGAATACAGATGGGCCAGATTTGGTCCGCGGAGCCACAACTCTGAAGCACCCCAACCACTCCCACGACTTCTAGCAGCCCGCAGCAAGCTTTAAAGCGCGAGTCACAGCCACTGGATGGCAGCAGCTGGAAGCTACTGGGCAGAATGGGAGATGGTGCGCCATCTCTCTCCACCCCCCAACTTCCAAGCACAGCCTTTGCCAACCTGGTGCCCTCTAGGTATTTTGGGACTGCCAACTCCCATCAGCCCCAGAGAGGCAAAGCAGCACAATGCACTCACAAGTTGGAAAGTTACTGGGTTGAATCCAGACCTTTTAGCCCAGTGGACTCCGTGGACCAAGTAATCCATGACTCAATCTGGCTGACGTAACTCTGGATTCACCCCACAGCGTATTTGAAACATGGCCCAAGTCAAACATTTGGGGGACCTTAACAGCCCTCCAGATGTTGCTGGACTCCAGCTCTCAACCTCCTTGACCATTTGCCATGCTGGCTGGGGCTGTTGGGAGTCCAGCAGCACTGAAGGGCCACAGGGTCAGCCGCTTATCTGAAGGGGCGTGCCAGTTACTATTGGCACGTTTTCCATTTCTGATCATTCTGAGGCTTATTGCAGACGGGAGCACAGCACAACTAAGGCAGTGCCAGGCTTCAGCTTGCTTCGTTCAAGGCTTCTAAAACTCCGAGATGCTTGTTGAGAGGCAAGTACAAGGCACAAGCATCTTGCGAGATTAAGCACTACACAGACAGCAATTAGTTGGGAGTCCAAGGCATCACACTACCCCTTTTGTACCGCTGACTAAGCCAAAGGCTGATCCCCTTAACAAGGTGCTGGAGATCCACTTTGCTAATTCCAGATATGCAAATGCCGTGGTTAGCGAGCAACTTGAATATATCACATGCTTCTGAGCTGAGCATCAGTACTAAGACACAGGCTGGCATAGGAACATGGGAAGTTGCTTTATACCTAGTCAGGCCTAGTTCAGTATTGTCTACACTGACTGGCAGCAGCTCACTGGTATTTCAAACATGCTTCCCACCCGGCCGTATCTGGAGATGCCGAGGACTGACCGAGATGCTCTACCACTGAGCGACAGCCCTTCGCCTCGAGGACCAGTCCCCACCACCTAACCCCCAGAGTGTAAGCAGCACCCACGCTGGCTCTCACCTGTAAGTTTTTTCTTCATGGCATCCTTAGAACTGGCATAGATCATCTTGCTCTTCAGAGGGGCACTCTCAGGCGCCCTGCAGGGAGACAAGAACAGCCACCTCAATACTAGGACCAAACCCACGCAAAGGGAGGGTCACAAATATGTACCCCATTCCCACGGAAAAAGGCGACCAGAGCAGGCAAAGATAAATCGGGAGAGAAGGAAGATGCTGGGGGGGGGGTTAGGTTTTGCGGCCGCCATGTCACCCAGCAGCCCAAGGGGGGCGCTTACACAAACAGAGAACCCAGGGGTCAAGCCCTCTTTCCTCTCATCCCCACGCTTGAGCAAGGCTGAGGAAACTTATGGCTCTCCAGACGTTGCTGGGACTTCCATCAGCTGCAGCCAGCATGGCTAATGGTCAGGGATGGAGGGAGTTGCCGTTCAGGAATACCAGGACAACAGGGATGAAATCTGCATCCTTTTTATATGAAGATCCCAACAGGACATGAATAAAAGGCTCATTTCCCTGCAGGTAAGACACAAGATGACACTCCCTAACTGAACTTCCTAACTGTTAGAGCCATACGACAATGGAATCAATTACCTAGAGAGGTAGTGGGCTCTCCGACACTGGAGGCCTTCAAGAGGCAGCTGGACAGCTTTGATTTGGATTCCTGCATTGTGCAGGGGGTTGGACTTGATGGTCTTATAAGCCCCTTCCAACTCTACTATTCTATGATTCCCCCCTCCTTCCCGGGTTGTCTGCCCTCTCCTAACACCCCCACCCTAATCACCTGGGTTATGCAAGTATTGTTGTGTCCTTGTAGAGTTTGATACTGGTACAATGTGAGCCATTTGGCAGTAGATCTCTATTTTCCCCAGTACAGGCCTTGCAAGGGGGTAAGCACGCATGCACAGGCTGAGCAACTCTTCCCCCTAAAAGTGGCTTATCCCCACAGGAGGGGAGGGACCATCTCTCTCTGTAGCCGTTTATACTCTATTTTTATCGTAAACTAAAAGCTTATGAAGTCAACAGTGCCAGGAGGTATTTAAGTATCTGTGGCAGTGGTGTATCCCCCACCCTACCCGTAGGATTTTCCAGACAAGCAACACACTACGTCACCAAACTGAAGAAGCTCTGCCCCCAACATCAACTCTGAGAGACCCAAGATGCAAAGGAGTGAAAGCCTTCAGTTCTGCCAGTGATCCATGAAAACCCTAGAACCTGCCCACCCAGCCATTTGCCACCTCTTCGACCCTTTCTGAGGTAGCGATCGCCCTTGCATCAAGACCTCAGAAGGAAAGCGGAAGGACAATGACGAAACAAGCTTGCCTCATGAAATCTGCAAGCCAGGCTAGACATGCACCTGATGGTGATGATTCAGGGTGCGGGCTGGAGTAGACGGCTCTAGTATCCAGCTTAGAAGAAGTAGCCAGGCTTTTTTGGCACCCAGGAAAACAGACTCCAAGAAACTGTTCTAAACAGACCAGATCCTATCAGCGGATCACTTTTGCTTGGTAGTGTAACCCTGGTTACAGCCAAGGAACGACTGGTAACACGCTTTGGCAAATACCAGAAAAAAGCCAGGGGAGTCACTGGGGGGGGGCCTGGCAGCAGCCCAAGGATTTTTTTTTAAGGGGGGGTCCTCACCAGAAGATGAAGACGAGGTCCTCCTTTTTGCTTTCCTTGGTCTCGTAGGTGGCGTCGTAGAGGGCATAGCGGCAGTCGCGTTCCGGCAGCATCTTGACGAAGTGGAGGTAGGGGTCATCGATGGTGTCCCCCACATCCCCCACCAAGATCTCCTTCCCCTCCTCCAGGATGATGTTCTTCTTGTCTTCGCTCAGGCAGAAAAGCACAGCTTTCTTGCGCTTCTTCACCTCTTCTGGGGTGGACGCCTTGCGGACCTTCATGTCGTTGAAGACCTTGATAACGCCGTCAGAAACAGCTACGCCAGATGCCTGCCATGGGGAGGGAGGGAGAAAGGAAAGGGATCAGCCACTGGCCACACCAAGGCCCCCACGTGGAGGAAGCGGAGAGAAAGAGGCTTCTCCTCCCTCTCCCATAGCACTAGGACTCAGGGTGATCCAACGAAACTGACTGGCAAGATAAACAAAACACTTTCCCCCATAGTGCATCATTTATAAAAATCCGTAGCTGCATGACATGGTGATGGCCACTAGCTCAGGCAGCTTTGACAGGGAGACAAGATTATCATCGTTAGTTGGATTTGTTTACCTGCTCTTCACTCAAAGGTCACTGGGCAGGTCACAACAATTTAAGATACGCCACTAAAAAGAGTTTTAAAGAAATTACCATCACATGCATAGAGTGTGCCCCCAAATATATGCATTTCAAACGTCAAAGGCTAGGGTAAAGAGGTGCGTCTTCAGCATACAACAAAAGCTGTGTAACCTAACGTGCCAGCCGCTCCTTTTGGGGAGGGAGTTCCACAAATTGGGGGCTGCCACAGATAATGCCCTGTCCCAGGCCACCACCCCCAGCTTCTGAGTGCAGAGGAACTACCAAGAGGGGGGCCTTCGCTGATCTTAACACTCAACAGGGTCTGTAGGGAAGGAGGTAATCTTCCAGATATTTGGGGCCTAAGCGGTTTAGGGCTTTAAACACTAACGTGAGCACCTTGAACTGAGCCCGGAAACGAACTGGCAACCAATTAATAGCTACCAACTCACGATGGCTTATGCGGACCTTCCTATGTTCAGAGCTACAACTGCATCCAAATACCAGTTGCTGGGGAGACATGCTAGGAATGGGCTGTTGCTCACATGTCCCGCCTGTGAGCATCCTGGAGGCATCTGATTGGCCACTGTGCGCAAACACGATGATGGACTAGCTGGGCCTTTGGTCTGACCCAGCAAGGAGCCAAGAACTCACTTGCCACAGCAAGAATTCTTTCCAACTCCGGCAAACATGAACCGCTGTTGCCTTCCCTGCTGGCAGAGACGTACTGAACGCTTCAGAAGTGGAGCGCAACACTTGCCAGCCCTCCTTTCCTTAGCTGGGAACTGGGGAGCAAGGATTTTATTCCCAACCATGGGCTGTGGAGGGAACTCAAAACATGTCCAATGCTCAGTACAATAGAGCTCCCCCCTGCTGCAAAAAAATTGAGGGGAACAGGTTCAAGGCAGCCATGACTTATGGGTGGCTGCAGAGATCAGCCAAAGCTTGTGGGTCCCTGATCTGAAAGGCTCAGGCAGCTCAGGACAAGATCCCAATGCCTGAAACCGGATGCCTTTCCCCATCCTGCTTGGGGCTGGCTCTGTGGAGAAACTGACTCAAAGGCAGCGTCACTTGGAGTGAACTCACACAGAGCTCTTTTTTTAAAAAAACAAGGACTACTTCAAATGAGCAGACAGCAGAGTTGAGGCAGACTCCAGATGCACAAAAGAGACAGCCCTCAGTTAAAACCTCTTAAACAAGAGCCAGAAACCCCCATCTCTTATACACAAAGACAGACGCTGGATTCAAGTTAGGGTTAGGATGGAAGGCAGGGTTGGGAGTGGCACATTTGGGCGGTTTACCACCCAGAATTGGAAACAAACCAACAAGGAGTGTCTCTTTTTTTAAAAAAGAAAAAGATGAAGCCTCCCTGAGCCACAAGGATCCCGTGTCTGCCCCCAGGAGAGGGCAGGAGCACAGATGCCTGGAATCTAGCAACAGCTTTCTGGGGTGGGAAAAAACACAGAATGGAAAAGCAGAGACAGCAGGTGCCCCAAAGCAGCCAGTCTGGAAGGAGGCGCTTGGACTCTTGCCGCCAGTACCAGAAAAGGAAGTAGACTTGTGTCACATTGGTGGGGGGGAGAAGAGGAGGAGGGGGGAAGGAGGAGAGACGATTAAGTGGCAGCAATCAGGAGATGCCTGCACAGCTTTTTTTTGGGGGGGGAGGGAGTGAGTGAAAGAGTGCACAGCCTCTCTTAGGAGGGGCAGAAATCCTGGGCTGCTCCATCACTGGAAAGAGAAGCAGCCCAGCCTGGGAGACCAGGGTTCAAATCCCCACACAGCCATGAAGCTCCCTGGGTGACCTTGGGCCAGTCACTGCCTCTCCGCCTCAGAGGATGGCAATGGTAAACCACCTCTGAATACAGCTTACCATGAAAACCCTAATCATAGGGTCGCCCGTAAGTCGGAATCGGGAGAAGAATCAGGCAATCCTGACTTCGACATCAGGCGCTAAGGAGTGGGGGCACAATTTTGGAAAGGGAGAGGGAGGAGGAGACCAAAAAAGGCAAGCGGAAGAGAAGCCAGGAATCCCTCCTCGCTCAGGCACCTTTTGGTAGGCCAGCGCTTTGCAGCAGGAAGGATGTGCATAAGCCGCAAACCTGAGAATCACTGGATCGATGTTTTAGGGGAGGAGTGTTGGAGCCGCACTAAGATCCTGCTCTTTGGGGGTGACCAGAAGGACAGCTTGATTTAGGCCTCCTGTGTGCATTATGCGTGTGGGGAACGCTACAGCGCCCTGGCCACGTGACAGCCCTCCCCAAATGTTGAGCCCCTCCACCTACACATATTCTCTCTCTCTCTCTCTCTCTCACACACACACACACACTAGGCTCCTCTGTATACTTCTGCCCGACCAGTCTGCATCTCTGCAGAGGCAGAAAGTGGAGTGCGCGCGGAGAGAGAAGTTGCAAGGCAAAAAGGCAGAAGCTGCTGAGTTTGCTCTCCCTGGCTCTGAAAATAGAAGCAAAGCATGGAAGGCAGGGAAAGGTTTTTCTTTCGGGGAGGGGAGAGGAAAAAAAGACACACGCCCCTACACTTACAGAGATCCTGGGTTCAAATCTCACCTCTACAAAAGGGGGGGGGGAATAAGAGAGGGGGAAATAAGCTATAGTCAACATCACGCACAGTAAGATATATAGGCCGGGGAGGGGGGGGAGAAGAATGAAGCCCCCATCAGCCAAGGAAGATCCCCTCCCCCCGAGCCACGTGACTGCCAGAAGGGGATGAGGGCGGGGTGGGAAAGAGAGGATAATTGTGCGTGGGGGAGGGTTGCATAGGGCCACAGAGGCCCCTTCGCTACCAGCCCAAGAAAAAGGGGTGGGGGAAGGGGCCCCCAGGAGCCCCCCACAAAATGGCGGCCGGTAGACAAGATGGCGGCCCGGTGGGGCGGGGGGGGGCTCGAGGCGAGGGGGCCGCGTCGGGTCTTACCATAGTGCTGTAAGGAGAGGGAGGAGAGGAGGAGGAGAAAACGAAACACGCGGCGTCGGTGCTCTCGGGGCTGCTGCGGCGGCTGCTCCTTCCTTCTCGGCGCTGGCGGCTCCGACTCCGTCTGCTCGTCAAGCGAAGCCTGAAAGGAACTGCGGCCCCGCCTCGGTTCGGCGCTTCCGCTTTAAGGCGCCTCCCGAGGAGGAGCCACTTCCGGAACGGCGGCGCGGAGCACCATGGGAAAACGAGTCCCTTTCCCCTCAGGCGTCATCGTTTTCTTTCCACGGGCCTTTTCCCCCCCACCTCCCCCCCCGACAAGAATCCTGGGAAATGTAGTCTATTGTTATAGATCTGGTGGGGGTACTGTTGAGGCGCCTGTAGGCCTCCACATCCACTTGGACTCCAAGTGCCATCAGCGCCAGCGCCAAGGGTCAGGGATGATGGGAGTTGGAGTCCAGCCAACCTCTGGAGGGCCAGAGATCCCCATCCCCTATTGTGGGGGCGGCTTTCATAGCGATAGAGGGAGCAGAAAGACTTTTTGTTTTATCTCTGAATTATTATGGGTTGTATTCCAGATGTTGCTAGACTCCCACTCCCATCAGGCCCCGCCAGCAAAGAGCTAATGTCAGGGATGATGGGAGCTGTAATTTAACAAAAGCTGGACAGCCACCTGTTGTGTACGCTTTAACTTGGATTCTGTATTGAGCAGGAGGTGGATTTGATGGCCTTATAGGCCCCTTCCAGCTCTACTATTCTATGATTCTATGAACATCTGGAGGGCCACATGTTCCTCTTCCTCGATGGCATTATACAGGTGTGGGGAACCTTTGGCCCTCTGGATGTTGCTGAACTTTAACCCCCATCAGCCTCAGCAAGCATGGCCAACGGCCAGGGATGATGAAAGTTGTAGCTCAGCAACATCTGGAGGGCCAAAGGTTCCCCACACCTGGGATAATGTTATCTCCAAAGGGGTAGCTGTGCTAGTGTGGCAGCAAGAATAGAAAAGATCTTGAGGCATCTTTAAAGACTAATTTATCATGGCACAAGCTTTGTGGACTGCAGCCCACTTCATCAGATGCATCAAGTGTTTGGCTTTGGGTGTGTGGGTGTGTATTGTAAACAGTGAGACCAGAGGGAAATAATGATGCCAGAGACAGTGAGGATTACATAACTGAAAGGATGATGGCAAACCAACTGCAAACATGGCTGGATGAAACAGATTATCTAGGCCCGTTTCAATCTGGCTACAGGCCTGGTTATGGCACTGCAACAGCCCTGATTTATGACCTTTATCAGCAGAAAGACAGAGGGAGCTGTCATTTCATTTCATTTCATTTCTCCTTGACCTCTCAGTGGCTTTCGACACCATTGACTGTGGTGTATTTCTGGAACAACTCAGAGGGCTGGCAGCTGGAGGCACTGTAGTACAATGGCTCTGCTCCTACCAGCAGGGTTGCTTTCAGAAAGTGAAGCAGCACTGGAGGACTTCAGCTGGGCCCCATGGATTTGGGGTCTATTATGTCTCTTATGCTGTTCATCTACTGTGTGAAACCATTGGGAGCTAGCATCCAGGGATTTGGAGCATGGTGTCATCAGTATGCTGATGTGACACCCACCAATTAAGACCAATAAACTGAATGCTGACAAGAAGGAGGTGCTGCTGGTAGGTAGTTGACCTGGGAACTAGGGAGATGACCTGTTCTGGATGGGGTTGCACTCCTGCTGAAGGAATAGCTACATAGCTTGGGGTAATCCTGGATCCCGGGCTGTCACCGTTGGCTTCAGTGACGAGTGGTTATTTCCAGCTCTGTCTGCTTTGCCACCTAAGACCATTCCTGGACCAAGATGGCCTAGCTTTGGTAATCCATGCCCTGGTGACCTCATGTCTGGACTACTGCAATGCAATCTATGTGGGGCTACCTTTGAAGGTCTGGAAGCTCCTGCTAGTGTAGGGTGCGGCTGCTAGGCTATTGAGCAAGGTGGCTAAGTGGAAACATATTACACCAGTCCCTTAAATCCTCCAGTGGCTATTTATGAGCTACCAGACTCAATTCAAGGTGTCGCTTCTGGTGTTTGAAGCCCTAAGCGGCGTGGGGCCCAAGAACTTTAAGCAGCAACTCCTTCCTTGCTAGCCGATTCCCAGAGTGGTATAAAGACCAAGCTCTCATCCCAGGGAATACTGAAAATTGTAGGGGAAGAGGGGTCTCCTAACAACTCTCAGCACCCTTCACAGACTACACTTCCCAGGATTCTTTGGGGGAAAGCCCTGGCTGTTTAAACTGGTATAATACTCTTTAAAATGTCTAGTGGAGATGGAGCCTTACTTTCTTTCCAGCCTGTCCCACCTCAGAGAGTGAAAAACATTAAGCTTCTTTCATTTACTCCTTTTTTTTTAATCTCAAAGGGAAACAATAGCAAAAAGATTGAACATGGAAGATTTTCCACTACTACTATCCTTTCCCTTGTTCCAGTCACTAGCCAGGAAGGTGAAGGAGGAGAGCCAGTGTGGTGTAGTGGTTAGAGCAGGGTGGTCACCAACCTTTGTGGAAAGTTGGGATTTGGAATTTTGAGAGAGCGCCATGGGCACCACTCACAGAAAGGCTGCCGTGGGGGTGTGGCATAACACAGAACGGCTGCCGTGCGGCAGTTGGGGCACAAGACAAAATGGCAGCCTTGGAGCACGGTTTGACACAGAATGGCAGCCTTGGAGCATGGCAGCCTTGGAGCATGGCATAACACAAAATGGCAGCCATAGGCTGCCACATCTAAAAGACCAGAAAAGAGACAGGACCACAACATGGTGTGTGCATGCCCTCTCCCATCAATGGGAGAAAAGGCACTTATATCAGCCACCACCATGCTCATTCACAGAGGAAAGCTCTTTGCACCTCTCCTCTGTTCTGAAAGGAAGGGTAGCCATATTCAGCACAAGAGAGGCTAAACAAACGAGCTGAGGAGGAAGTCTCTTGTGCAGTGTGGATTGGGGGGGATATTTACAAAGATCTTTCACAGGCACCATAGGAGATACTCATGGACACACTAGTACCCAGGACCGGTGCCAAAGGGCGGCCAGGTTGGGCCCTGACTTAGGGCCCTGCGATCCACAGGGGCCCCTGAATGGCCCCTTGTTCGGGTGGGGGAGTAGCGCTCCCCTTCCACGATCTGCGGCAGGATCCCTGCCATGGATCACAGGGAGGGAGCTGCCCACCCGCACCTGCTCGCTTGCACCCCGGCTCGCTTGCACCCCCACCCGCTTGCCCTCCCACTCGCTCACTCACTTGCCCACCCTCCTGCCCCCGCCCACTCCGCTCCACCCCGCCCACTCGGTAGGTAGGTAGGTGGGGTGTGCATGCTGGTACCAGGGCAGGCTGGTGCCCAAGGGCTCCAGCATGCCTGGTGCTGGCCCCACTAGTACCCATGGGCACTGGGTTGTTGACTCCTGAGTCACAGTGTCAGACTTGGACCTGGGAAAGCAGGGTTCAAATCCCTACTCAGCTATGAAGCGCAGTGGATGACCCTAAGCCAGTCAATCACTATCTCTCAGCCTAACCTGCAAACAGTGACGGCTGGTGGCTCCATGGCAGCGGGGCAGTTGAATCTGCTCTGGGTTTTAGTCTGAACTTTCAAGAAGCTGTCCAAAGCTCCTTGAAAGTTTGGACTAAAGCCTGGAGTGGATTCCACTGCCCCACTGGCATAGAGCCACCAGTCACCACTGCCTGCAAAAGAAAATAGTTTCACTACTTTTAACTAAATACCATTTGAAAAGAGCAGTTACGGTACAACATACAATTATAAATGTTAAACACAGATGTTTAATTTTCCAAAGCATAAAATGGACGGTTTGAATAAGCATAATGAAAGCACTTCTTTATCCCACTTAAAGGTTACTGCCAATTAAAAATAAGCGCTCCTAAAAACATAACAGTCAGATGCATTTTTACATTTTTGTCTTCTTCAGTAGCCAAATATTTAGTCCTTATGCTTCTTTGGGGAAAGTGTCAAACTGGAATTCCAATATAGACGTCCGGACAGTTTCCAAAAATCAGTGCGAAGCCATTAGGCTCAAAGGCAGAGCAAACAGAAGACTGGAAGGAGGAAAAGAGGAACATCTTGCTGAGGGCCTCCCAAAACCTGAAGCTTGCACTAATCTGGGTACTTTACCCTTCCCAATGGACACAGGAAGATAGGAACCAGGCCATTGGTTCATGTAGCTCAGTATCATCTATGCTGATCGGCAGCGTCTCTCCCAAGGTTTCAGAAGGGGAGCTGTTATTAAATCTGGAACTTTCTGCAGGCAAGGCAGATGTTCTGCCACTGAGCTAAGACCCTTTCCTATATAAAAAAGGCACCTAGGAAGCTGCCTCATACTGAGTTAGGCCCATTGGTCCATTTAGCGCAGCACACTGACTGGCAGCGGCTCACGAGGATTTCAGGCACGGCTTATCCCTAAAGGACTAACTGTAGTGTGGCCTACGTTTACAGGAATGAGGACTCCCACAAAATCAAGTGACTTGGCAACAGTGGAGCGTGCATAACTCCACCAGCCTCCCACCACAGCAGAGTTCCTAACCGTACGCTGTAGGGAGGGGGCATGAATGAAAGGCTGAAAGAAACACAAGTCATTTTGTGCTTTGATTTCCAACACACACAACATTTTAATTTCCCATGGCTTGGGAAGAAAAAAAACCCTGGTAGATGTTTTTTACTCTGGAAATAGAAGACGCAGGGAATTCTTGGGTCCAAAGGATTGCAGAGTCAGTGACACACAGCAGGCACTCATAAATTATATGCCCATTTTAGGAAAACAAAAAAGGTTGGGGAAAAAGATCCCCGCCTGCCAGCAGGAAAATAGCCCAGTTTAAGGAGGAGGGAGGAGGCTTGGAGGGCACAACAGCATCCGGCTGGCCCAGATGCCTTCGGTACTAGGGATGAGGTAGAAATTAGGATCATAGAATAGTAGAGTTGGAAGGGGCCTGTAAGGCCATCAAGTCCAACCCCCTGCTCAATGCAGGAACCCAAGTCAAAACATTTCCAACAGATGGGGGTCCAGCTGCCTCTTCAATGCCTCCAGTGTCGGAAAGCCCACCATCTGCCTAGGTCATTGGTTCCATTGTCGTATGGCTCTAACAGTTAGGAAGTTTTTCCTGATGTGCAGTCGAAATCTGGCTTCCTGCAACTTGAGCCCATTATTCCGTGTCCTGCACTCTGGGACAATCGAGAAGAGATCCCGGCAAACTCCCAGGGAGTATGATGGGGACAAAACTAGAATTATTTGGCTCTGCCTCTCATTGGCTCAGGTTCCACCTACTGTTGGGCTCCTGGCCTTCCGCCCCACCGGTCCCAATGTTGGGGACCCTGTTGCCCTCCAAATGTTGCTGGACTATACCTCCCATCATCCCTGACCATTGACAGTGTTGGTTGATAGGAACTGGAGTCCAATGGTTCCTCCATCTCTGTGTTGTTGTTTTTAGAGGCCCAAAGTGGCAGCCTGTTGATTAATTTAAACCACACCTCCTTACTCAGAAGTAAGCCCATTGGCTTGTATCCAACTAAGCCCTCCTCAGGGTAGATCGACTGAAATTAACAAACCTAAGTTAGCCATGTGTATTAACTTCAATAGATCAACTCATTGTCAGCATGGTGAAGTGGTTAGAGTGTCGGATTATGTCCTGGAAGATCAGGGTTCAAATCCCCACTTGGCCATGAAGGTCAAAGGGCCAGTCACTGTGTCTCAGCCTAACCTACCTCACAGGTAGGAGCATAGTGGCAAATTCAGAAGTGCAGGGTCCCTTCATGTTAGTCACAGCTATCCCCCCCCTTTTTTTTTACTGCTGGGTTCAGAATGAGATCCTCACTAATGAGTTCTCCCACAACAGCAGATACCCCTAGGAGCCAATAAGCCTGAAAGGGGACAGTGCGAGCTGCTGAGAAGAATCTTCTCAGTGTCTGACTCATCTCCTTTCATTCCGATTAGCTCCAATCAGCAGGAAAGGGCAAGGAAGCATGTTAGAAGACTCTTCTCAGTGGCTAACACACTCCTCTTTCATGCTGATTGTCTCACAGGATGCTGGAGAAATAGGGACGCTGCTCCCACAAAAGTAAGGGGTCTAAGACCTCCCGAGACTGGACAACTACACCCCTGCTCACAGGGTTGTTGCGAGGATTGAACTCGGAGTGGCAGAACCATGTTTGTAGCCACCCTGGGCTCCTTGGAGGAAAGGTGGGATATAAATTTAGTAAATAAACTATATAAAATAATTATTGAGTAGGACTAGTATTTGAATACCACCCATTGCACTTAAGGGTTCTTTCTCCCATTAATTCTCTGTAGCAAGGGCAGAGAACCAATTGAAGCCTGAAGGGTGCTTTACCTTGAGCACAACCTTCCAGGGTTCCACCTGCCAGTGGTAGGCGGGGCCAGAAGCAAAAGTGGGTGGAGCAACGGATGGGAAACATCTTTCCATACAGTGGGCTAAGTTCCAGCCACCGCTTTCGCACCCATTTTTCTATGCAGGCAAGCATGAGGCATTACCCACTTCAAGAACACCCTGCAGCTGGGCAGGTAGCACGCACGGTGGGCATGGAACAGGGCTGGCAAGGGGTGTGGCCCGGAGCGAGGGGGTGTGGCTTGGGAAAGAGTCCTGAGGGCCAGACAGAGATGCATGGAGGGCCAGAGGTTCCCCACCGCTTTCGTACTGGGGTGAACCCTTAGCCTGTACTCCTATACCTCCTTACCTGTAAGCCCCAACAAATTCAATTGGCTTTACTTCGAAGTAGACATATCTTGCCTGCATTGATGGACTGACAAGACACACACACTTATGTTACGTTGTAGCACTCCTCTAGTGTCAAAAATGTTTTTTTTAAATAAAAAAAGAAAGTCCAAGACCCAAAGTGAGAGGCTGGTGATGGACTAGGATCCATCTGCACTATACAATTCAAAAATTATCGCACCACTTTATAAACAGTCATACCTTCCCCTGAAAAGAATCCTGGGAACTGCAGAGTCTGGGAACTGTAGTTTGCTAAGGGCGCTGAGAGTTGTTCAGAGGCCTTTCTTCCCCTCACAGAGCGACCACTCCCAGAGTTCCCTGCGAAGAGGGACTGATTGTTAAAACCACCCTGGGAATCCTAGGTTTGAGAGGAATAGGGGCCTTATCGCGACGCCCTTAAACTACAGTTCCCAGGATTCTCTGGGGGAGCCACGGCTGTTTAAAGTGGTACGATACTGCTTTAGACGTATGGGGTGACTGGGGTTAAATCTCGCTGAGCTCAGATAGGACTTATTTCAGAATAGACATATGCGTCGGATTGTGTGTCTCTCTTTTGCACGCGCACACACATACTTAAAAAGAGCCCGAGAGGCTGTGATTTGAGAGAGGGCGTGCAATTACGACGCCGTCTTTGCTCAAAAAGGTATTTTGGGGACCCCAAGAAAGAGGGCCACAGAGCGAGGGGTAGGTGGGCGGCTGCGCACTTGCTTCCCCGCTTCATTCTGGCAGGTGCGCAAAAATGCACCCAGCAAAAGAAAATGAGAGACGCAAGACAAGGGCGCATTCGGAGAGAAAGAGCCACCTCCCCTCCCCATTGCAGCAAAAAAAAATTTCCTCTTGGGGCAGGCGAAAGACGCCCTCGACGCCTCTGCAGGGCTGCATGCAGCTTTGCAAATAAGGACAAAGGGGGATTTGTGTAGCAGCGAGCCAGGCACGCACCCCTCTTTTCCCCGTTCTTCCTAGCGCGGGCACGCGTTGCCTGCCTCCGTCTCTCTCTCTCCCCTCCCCCGCCCCTCCGGCCCCGCCCTACCCGGGCCGTTTGCTCCCCCGCCCCCTCCTCGCTCCTCTCTCGCTTCCAAATAAGGTGTCGCGCCAGCCAAACCCTCGCAGCGCCTTCCCGATTCTGACAACCTGATTTGCCCTTATTTGGGCATGTGGAGCGGCGGCGAGGAAGGCCCGGCGCCTGGCACGCCGGCGCCCTCCGGCTGCCGCGGCCGGGCATTGCAGGGCTTCCTTTCCCTCTTTGGAAAGGAACAGCCAGGGGAAAAAAAGGCCCTGGGAGGTTTCCACGTGTGTGTGTCTTACCTTCACAATAGCAAAACCAACAGGAAACTGTAGAGGGATCCAAGCCCGTGCTCTGTTTTTTTCCACTGATGTAAGATAAACGGGGCTGGCTGGCTCTGCTAATTGCTGCCAGCTGGGCCTTCCTTTGATTTATTAATTACATTTATATCCCACCTTTCTCCCTCCAAGAAAGAGGGAAAAAGCTGGGTGTAGGTCAGACCCGAGCAGATGCTGGCCCGTTAGGACAGCTGGGGTGCTGCCCTGCCAACCTCAGTCTGCCTGTGACCAGGCCTGCCTTCAAACTTGCAACCAGTCAGTCAGTGCCTGTCACAGGCTCTGGCTTCACCTGCTGATGGGCTGCCTGCCCTCTGCCTTGACAGTCCCAGTGGGCACCGGCCGCCTCTGAGCTCAGTGGTGATAATAGAGTGCCTGCTTTGCGTGCAGAAGGTCCCAGGTTCAGTCCCTGGCATCTTCAGGTAGGGCTGGGGAAAGAGCTGCTGCCAGTAAGTGTAGACAACGCTAAGCTGGACGGGCCAGTCATCTGATGAGGCGGCTCCCTAGGTTTACATTAACACCAGATCTTTGTTCAGAACCACGAGGACTGGAAACTTGTGCTTCCTCATGGGTGTTTATTGTGGGGTCAGTGCTCCTATGTTTGTTTATTTGTTAAATTCATAATTTTATAGCATATTCAGATAGGCTTGAGATAGATCCAGGGGTGTAGTTGTCCGGGGGGTCTTAGACCCCTTACTTTTTTGGGAGCAGGGTCCCTATGTTTCCAGCTTCCTACAAGCAGGGCTGTGGAGACGGTATGTCAAACCTTCAACTCCGACTCCTCTATTTTTCTACTGTCCAACTCCAACTCCTTCATAAATGGCAAATGTATATTAATGTATTAATATTAATAAATTAATATTAAAATATTGATTTTATTTTGAAGTCTGAGCCAGTACATTTCTACCGGCTCCAACTCCACCCAAAATTGCTTCCGACTCCATAGCCCTGCCTACAAGGCAATCAGCATAAAAGGGGAGTGTGTTAGCCACTGAGAAGAGTCTTCTAATGTGCTAACTCACTTTTCCTGCTGATTGGGGCCAATCAGAGTGAAAGGAGGTGAGTCAGCCACTGAGAAGACTCTTTTCTGCAGCTAACACTCCCCCCTTTCATGCCGATTGGCTCCTAGGGACGTCTGCTGTTGTGGGAGAAGTCATTAAGAAGGATCTCATTCTCAACTCAGTAGCCAAAAATAGCGTGTGGCTGTGACTATCATTAAGGGACTCTGCACTTCTGAATTTGCTACTATGCTACTGGATAGATCCCTATAGCAGAGCATCTGCTTTGTGTGCAAAAGGTCCTAGGTTCAATTCTCCTGGCATTTCCAGGTAGGGTTAAGGAAAAGACCGCCCACCACCACCTAAACCTCTGCAGAGCTACTGCCAGGCAATATAGACAATACTGGGTGATATCGACCGATGCTCTGTCTTGGTAAGGCAGCTTTCCATGTCCCTGTTTAAATCAGTTTACTCAGAATCATGAGGACTGGAATCTTAACTTTATTCTTAAGGGAAGGGTGATAGCTCAGTGGCAGAGCACCTACTTTGCATGCAGAAGCGCCCAGGCTTGGTCCCTTATCATCTCCAGGTAGATCCCTGCCTGATACCCTGGAGAGCCACTGCTGCCAATCGCTGTAGACAGTACTGCGCTAGATGATCTGCCTCAGCATAAGGCCGCTTCCTGTGTTCCAGGAGGCTTTTAGGACAATGGGGGGAGGGGGAAGTAGATCTGCTCCTTCTGGAGGGTGTGTTTTCATTCTGTGTTCGTTGAAGAGATTTCCCATCAACAGGCAGGCAAGCTGGGGCATTATGCACCCAAGGCGTGGTTGGTTACACATAGCTCAATAAGAGCCAAGCCTGCAATTTGTCAGAGCTGCTGTGAAGATCCTCCTGGAATGCACCATATACGTCCGTTAACATCTCCCAAAGTGTCTTCCGACAAACGACTAGGGGTGGGGGCTTGGTTCCGTTTACATTTCAACGCCAACCTACCTAATTTGCCCTTCCTGAGACGGTATGCGAACTGTAACACAGCGATCCTTGGAAATTTGAACTTCTCTGAATGTTGTGCTTCAGTTCCCCAACCAAAAAAAGAAAAATGCGTGTATTTGGGGGAACTGTGCATAAAAATGTATTAGTGAAAATAACGTACAAAAATGCATTGTATATGGGGAAACGGCTTCAGAATGTTTCCTTTTGGCCAACATGGGGTACCTTTACTCTCTGTGAAACTTGAAAGACTCGTTATCCCCTCACTTGCCAGAACAAGGAGGATCTGTCATTTACCCTGGCACCCGGCAGATGACGTTGTTGTTCTTGCTCTGAAAAAAGCTGCTCTGTAGCTGTGCTTCCCAGTGTTAACCCTCTATTACACACCACTGTGTGTGGGGGGGGGGTCTGACCCCCCTTCTCTTCCCTGCCTGGTTCAACAGCCGGTGAGTTGTTCTGAAGAGGGATCAGACAGAAAGCAGCTTCAGCTGGATTTAGCAAGAGGGAAAAGAGCAAGGGGGAGATTTTTGAAATGGTTTTTATAATTTTATATTTTATTGTCGCAGCTCGCCCTGGGACCTTACAGTGAAGGACAGGTAAAAAAAAAAATCATAAATAAAAAGAGATGCAGGATTTCTGATCTGGTATGGGGGAAGGCTGAATTACTATACCACTGGTTTGTCTAAACTCAGTACGGTCTACACCAGGGATACCCTAGCTGTGGTCCTTAGACCACCAGTGGCTTGCAAGCTTCATGCAGGTGGCCCGTGGAATGTCTATTAAATATTCGTACTGATTTTTAATTGTATTGCATTGCTTATCTTATGTCTTCTCTTGTATTACAGTGTGAATTCTATGTAATGCAAATTGTGATACAATAAAATAACCATGTAAGAAACGAAAGAAGCAATTAAAATACACTTTAAAAGTGTACAGCACTTAGCACAGCGTATTCCAATTGTTGCAACAGGCAGGGGGGAAAAATCGCTCAGTGGTCCATCAGCAATTTTCAAGGGGTCCACGGGAGAAAAAAAGTTTGGGATCCACTGGTTTACAATGACTGGTGCTAGTGCTCCAGGGTTTCAGGCAGGAGCTCTGGTCTGCCCCCTAAATATAAAGATTCCAGTCCTCATGGTTCTGAATAAAAGGCTGACTTACACAGGAAAACGGGAAGCTGCTGTATACCAAGATAGATTGCTGATACATCTCGTTCAGTTACTGTCTGTGCCAGTGTTCTTCAACCTGGTGCCCTCCAGATATTTGTTGGACTACAACTCCCATCATCCCTGACCATTGGCCATGCTGGCTGGGGATGGTGGGAATTGTAGTCCAATGGGCAAATAGAGAAAAAATAACAAAAAATAACACAGTCCTTAAAAGCACACAACAAACCACAAAATAGTGTTAATAAACAATAACAAATAGCAACAGCAATCAGGTTTTTCCTCCTTCAAATATATGCCAAAAAGGTGAAGCTTAACTAGCCACCTAAAACTATAGAGAGATGAGGCCAGGTGCACCTCAGTAGGGAAGGGTTTCCACATACCAGGAGCCACCACCGAAAAGCCCCTTTCCTGGGCCTCCACACCACGTGCCACACATTCAAATTTCATCTGCAGATCTGAGGTCACATCCACATGATAAATTTCAAGTACTTTTATACCAGTTTAACCGTCATGGCTTCCCCCAAAGAATCCCGGGAATGGCATGTTGTTAAGTGTGTTGGAAGGGGTGTCCTAACAGCACACTTAACAAACTATAGCATGGGGGTTGCCAACCTTGCTGGGCCCACAGGCACATTTGGATTTTTGAGTGAGTGCAATGGACAATATGCCCAATGGTTACCTCTCTCCCGTCTCCTACAGATCAGTCCCCCACCACACACACTTAGTTTTTCCGAAGGATCCAGGTAAAAGTCGGATCTAGCAAAATTAATCTGAGACTTATGAAGCACATAGAGCTGAATGAGAAAATGAGAAAGAGTGTCACTCTTCCAACTTCCTTTTTTAGTTCTAGGTACTTTTCAAGGGAGAAAGAGGTAACCACCCCACATCACTTCACGACCATTTTCTGGGCACCAGAGGAAGACCTTGGGGGCACCACTGCACCCACGGGTACCACGCTGGAGATCTCCGGGTTAGAATGTGAAACTAGGACCAGCGAGACCTGGATTCAAATCCCTGTCCAGCCATGAGGCTCACTACACAATCTTGGGCCAGCCACTGTCCCCTGGCCTTAACTACCTCAGAGTTGTTGCGAGGATAAAATGGGGGAGGCGAATTGTGTGCACTGCTTTGCATAGATACAACATAGATTGCTCCCTTATGCCGAGTTAGACCACCGGTCCATCTGACTCAGCTGCTCTCCATAGTCTCAGACGGGGACTGCCACTGAACTATGGCCCTTCCTGCTCCGTGGATGTCTTTTTAAATTTGCAAAGCAAGAGGACAGTGTGTTTTAAGGCTCTCTTAATAGTTAAGGCATAATTAATCTGTGGAAAGTAATCCTGAGAATGCGTCAGGAGCAGAAGAACATTTGGTAGCTCCCGCTAAAAGAATCAAGTACCGGGTGAAAGGAAATGCCCATCTTTGCTGGAGAGGTGCTGCCCAGTCAGAGTAGATAACATAGGCCTAGATGGACAAATAATTTGACCTGAGAAAAGGTAGCTTCCTGTGTGTCCAGGGGAAGAACTGCAACTCAACCACAGAATACCAGCATTGTATGCAGATAGTTCAGCATCTCCAGTTAAAAAGGTAAGAATGTCTTCCGAGGAAAGAGTGGATCACCGAAATCAACAGAAAAACCCAAGATGTCAACATAGTTGTGATTGGGTAACTTCGGGTCAGCGGCGGCTGGTAGCTCCATGTCAGTGGGGCTGTGCAATCCGCTCTGAGTTTTAGCCTGGACATTCAAGGAGCTGCCCAAGGTAATTCAGCCCCACTGGAGCCACCAGCTGCCGCTGCTTAGAGTTGTATCCAACCAGGTAATACGCAGAGAGCAGACCCACCGAAATTCATGGGCTGAAGTTAGAGCCTGTCCATTAATATCAATGGGTCTACTCTGAGTAGGGCCAATGTTGGGTACAGCCCCCAAGCAAACAGCAACAAAGAGAGGAGTTTCTGCCTTTCTACCTGTTTACTTCTTTAAATAAATAGAATTTCTCAGTCTACGCATAAAATAGCCCTACTAATACAATTAGGAATGCATTCCATCATACCCGTGTTTGTTGCAGGTTGGAGAGACCGTAGGCTGGGAGTGGGCCACAGGAAACTGCCTTATGCTGAATCAAATCCTCTCATCTATGTTCTTGGTGATCACTCGTGACCGAGTAAGGCTGTCTTCCAAAATAAAGTCTTTAACAATGGATCCGTCTGAATCTGTATCCACCGCCAATGTGCCAGTCCATCACTAGGGGCTTCTGGATTTCACAGCCCTTCCCGTCGCCATTCACCATTTGCTGATCGCCACAGGACTTTTGTTATGGAAGACACCTGTGCGTGAATTTGTTTTATGTGGGGAGATCGGCGCACAACGATCAACACACAATCTTGACAGAGAAAGGCTTTGATCCAATGGCATGGGTACCACGACGATTGGAAGTCCTTTATCTGCTGCAGCCTTCATCTATCTAGCTCAGTGTTGTCTGCACTGACTGGCAGTAACTCTCCAGGGTTTCCAGATAGGGAGACCCTCCCAGCCCAAGCTGGAGATGCCACTGTGGACTGAACCTGGGACCTTCTGCGTGCAAGGCTGATGCTCTACCACGGCGCCACAGCCCTGTAGTGCAGGTCTTCAGTGTAGTTTCCTTGGCATATTATTTATTTATTGTATTTGTACCCTCAGAGTGGCTTACATACAATCAATACAAGCCCCTACTTGCAGGCTTACAATCTAAAAAGCACAACATGCAAGGGGAAAGGCGCAGGGAGGGAAGAGGAAAGACACCAACTCAGGCACCAGTTCTTGAACAGAAGTTCTCATAATGACCAGCTGTGGTAGGAACAGTTCAGGGGCAGGAGGTGTCTGATGGAGCTGGTCTTGCGGCAAAGCAGATGGGATGAACCCTGCTTCTCATCTCCCCCACTGGGGCGGCTATGGCCAAGGCCCGGTGACATTTGAGGGAGAGGAGGCTGGCAGAATAGAGGCTTGCCTGAAGCTGAGGGTGTAGTTTACAAAACTTTCGGTGCCGAGACAGTAGTGCATCACAGCCCTGCAGTGTTGCTAACAGTACCGGCCAGCGGTTCAGCTGAGGCTAGTTGGCTTTTTAATGGACAATCCGCCCTCCTGCTCTTGCACTCAGGTCCTGCTTGTGGGCTTCCAGTGGGGCATCTGGTTGGCCACTGCGAGAACAGGATGCTGGACTAGATGGGCCACTGGCCAGATGCAGCAACCAGGCTCTTCTGGAGTTCTTAAGCGTTGTAGCAAAAGTTCAGCCTGGTTTCTGTCTCCATTAACTACCTCCGCAGAGCCAAATCCAGCGCCCAGCTGCATATACTCGAGCCCCCTTGGCTTGCCCCCTTGATTTGCAGGCAAGCCGGCTGCACATTTTCATACGTCCAAAAATTCAAATTAAAACACACCCCGTTTTCACACAAAGCAAAGTCAGCGCTGGGGCTGATGCCTTTCCTGCTTTTCTAGGGCAGGCTGGTGCCCAGTCACAAACACAGCGAGATGTTAAGATTTCTCCACGGATTTGCATAAGCAGCTCTAGCTTCTGCCTCTCTGAGGAGAAGAAATAATTTTCAAAAGGCCTATTGAAATGACAAAAAAAACTGCAAGCGATGTTTCTCTCTACTTTTTTCATAGATCTGTGGTTTTGCCGTTCGATGGCGGGGTGTGTGTGAAGTGCGCGTGCGCAGTCCCTCCCTGGCGGGCAACTCTTTGTCGCTCCGTCTGCGGTGAGGCCGCTCGGCGACTTCCGTGTCGAAGGGCAAGAAGAGAGTTCTGGCGCCTTCGGAAGATGCCGGGCCCTGTTCAAGGGTGCCCGAACCCCTTATTTACGCGCTGGCTCCAGGAGTGGCGGGACCAGGCCGCCGAGCGCGGGCGCGTCAGGAGCCAACGCGCCTATGAACGGGTAAGCCACGCCCCTCCGGTGGCAGGCCACGCCCATTGGTGACAGACCACGCCCTCCGGGAAGTTTTGCCACGCCCACCTTGCCTAAATCTAGCTCGTCGGACCCTCCCCATCTCGTTTGCTCTCCCCCCCCAATTTGCCTCCCTCTTTCTCTTTTAAATGTATTAATATATTTATACATAATATTAAACTCCTTGAACTTTTTCACCCCATCCGGTCACTGGAAGAACTTTGTATCTGGATTTGTATATTGCCTCCTTCCTCACAATCCATTTTCCTTTCTTGTCATGCCTTAAATTTATTTATTTATATATGATTTCATTTCTATATCTGCCTTTTCCTCCAGGGAGCTCAAGGTGGCGTACGTGTTTCTCCTCCCTCTCCATTTTATCCCCACAACAACCCTGTGAGGTAGTTAGACTGAGAAAGAGCGACTGGACCAAGGTCACCCAGTGATCTTCATAGCTGAGTGGAGATTCGAACCCTGGTCTCCCAGGTCCTAGTCTGACACTAACCACCAGGCCACTCGGGTGTGAGGGCAGGCACTAGTTTTAGTTTATTTTAAGTGAAGATAAAGAAAAGGTTTAAATAAAAACATAAATTATGCTTTTTATCCAGGCTTAGTGAGAGTCTACTGAAATCAATGGGAGTGCAGTTATGGATTTCAGTGTGTCTGTTCCAAGTATGCCATGTAGTGCAATCCTGTACATGCCTACTGAGAAATAAGCCTCACTCAGTTCTCACTCCTGGAAAAGTGTGTCAGGATTGTAATTCAAGTCTAGACCTAACACTGTGTGTCAATAATTAACACTGTTATAGGGGGTTGGACTTGATGTCCTTATAGGCCCCTTCCAACTCTACTATTCTATGATTTTATGATTCTATGACTATTAACTGGCCAACTGGTTAGCCAAAGCAATCACCTATCAATTTATTGATTAAATTTATATCCCTTCCTTCCTTCCAGAGGAGCCCAGGGCGGCGCAAACACAAGCGATAAAACAATTTAAACATCTAAAAACAATTCCGGTGCAGATGTGTCCCCGGGAGTGTCCCCAGCCTGAAATCCTAGATAGCTGCTGCCTGTCAGAGAAGACAATACTGAGCTAGATGGACCAAGGGTCTGACTCAGTGTAAGGCACCTTCCTACGCTTCTGGGACCTGGGAGACCAGCGTTCAAATCCCCACTCAGCCAGGAAGTTCACTGCATGGCTTTGGGCCCGTCACCGCCTGTCAGCCAAACCCACCACACAGGGTTGTTGTGAGGATGGAATGCGGAGGGGGAGAGCTGCATACGCCACCTTGCGCTCCTTGGAGGAAAAGTGGAATGTACTGTAAATGTAACAAAGAAATTACCTTTTTTTGATTCAGGCGCTAAGCTCCCTCCTCAAATACCCGCTCCCTTTGCGCAGTGGGCGCGAGGCCCGCATCCTCCAGTACTTCGGTGAGCAGATCTGCCATCAGCTAGATGAACAGCTGGAGAGGCACCGCTGCGCCCAGGACGGTACAGCGTGGACAGGTGCGTTGGGGAGGCACTGGCCCTTGAAGGTCCAACGTGGGCCTCGTATAAATAATTTAAGTGGTTCCCAAACTTGAAAACTGCTGAGGATCTTGGTGGACCACAGTGGTTTTTCTGCCTGTGTTAGCAATTTGTAATGTGCTGTGCTAGAGGCGGTATGCTTTTTAATTGTATTTTTAATTGCTTCCCAACCAGATGTTGCCAGACTACAGCTCCCATCAGCCCTAGCTGGCATGGCCAATGGTCAGGAATGATGGGAATTGTAGTCCAGCGACATCTGGGGGCCCAACGGTTGAGAAAGGCTGCCCAAGACTGTTTAGGGCAGATATGAACTGGTCAGACATAGAGGTAAACACTCAGGGCTGCCCCTGGCACAGCCTAGTTTGGGCCTTGAGAGTTGTTCATTTGCCATTAAAACAGCACAAGTTTCTAGTCCTTATGACTGTGAATTTTAAAACTTGAAAACTGGTAACTTTTCAGAAAATGAAAGAAATGTAAGCACGATTTTAGTAGTCAGAGAGCCTGGTCTTTGGGAGTGCCTTGGCTAGCTCCCCCCCCCAATGCCCCACTCTCTCTTATGGGAAAAGAGGGAGGAATGCAGATGTCAGCAAACCCCCTTCATAGGTTTCAATTGCAGTATTTGTTTAGTGTCCACTAAACATCATTCACAACCCTGTCTATAGAAGCAGCCTTGATTCACAGAGTTTATACTGCAAATTCCAGGTCTGCAGACCCCACCTTCTTTTCGGAAGGAGCAGGAGGATGCAGAGCCCCTCAGCGGCAAAGGCCTATCTGCTGGCGATATCCCCGAGCTGCAGCCTGCCCTATGCCCCACAGAGCCAGATCAAAATCAAGGACAGCTCATAAAGGTGAGGACGCAACAGCGGTTATGACGCCCCTGTTATAATCCGGGATGGGTAACCTTTTTTAGCCCAAGGGCCGCATTCCCTTCTGGACAAATGTCTGAGGGCCACATGCCAGTGGTGGGCGGGGCCAGGGGCAAAAGTGGGTGGAGCAGTGAATGTAACACACACACACCTCTCTCTGTGTCTCTTATCCTCTTTCCAGGGAAGCTAGAGGCATGATGAGAGTTCAAGGACGCTTTCTAGCCAGGCAAAAGCACGGGGGGGGGGGAGGGATGAAGCAGGGCCAGTGAGGGGTGCGGCCTAGGAAGAGTTCCAAGGGCCAGACTGAGAGTCCTGGAGAGCCACATTTGGCCCCTCAGGCCTGAGGTTCCCCATGCCTGTTCTAATTGGAGCAGGCCAGAAAACGTTCCTTGATGATCGTGCAGGTAATTGACTACAGCAGTGGTGGAAGTGGCCAGAGGCAAAAGTGGGTGGAGCTAGAGACAAAGTAGGAGGAGCAATGGGCGTGACTCTTATCCTTTGTACAGTAGGCTACATTCTAGCCATGCTAAAGTCAGGGGTTTCGTTATACACACACTCACGCGCACACACAAACTTCTCCATTCTCCACCAAGCAAGCAAGAGGCATTATTACAGTGGAAGGGCACATCCCAGCCAAGCAAAAGCACTCAAGGAGGGTGTGAACTGGGCTAGTTAGGGGGCATTGACAGCTCCTGCGGCTATGAATTGGGGAGTCCCCAGTTTAGTTCTTGCTGCTGTCACAAACTTCCTAGGTGGCTTTAGGCCGGGGTGAGGAACTTTTTTCATCGTGAGGGCCGCATTCTCTTCTAGGCAGCCTCCCAAGGGCCGCATGCCTGTGGTGGGTGGGGCCAGAGGCAAAAGTGGGTGGAACAAAGAATGTTAATATTGCCTCTGTACTGCAGACTAGCCTCTACACCAGCTCAGAAAGCAGAGCTTGGAAGATTACTTTTAAAAAGTAATAAGTTACAGTTACATGCCCCCCCCAAAGTAGTAATTACCGGTACAATCACAATTGCTCCGAAAGTAACTGATTACTTTTACTGAAAAGTAATTGCTACAATTACATTTTAGTTACTTTTTTAAAAAAATGCCTACAAGGTGCTGGCCTTGGCTGCTGCACATCTAAATAGCCTAAAACAACATTAAAAATAAGCACACACACAGAGGGTAGTAGAATATTTTTTTTTATCCGTAAGATTAACAGAATGGCATAACAGAATCTCACATTCCCTCACCCCACCCCCAGCTATGATGATACCCCAACACACATATTTTTTGTATATATATATTGCCTCCAGCTCTTTTCTCCTTCCACTCCTGTCAATTTTTAAACAATTGTTTTCTCCACCCCGTCTCGCTCTCCACCCTCCTCCCTCGTCGCCTCCTAAGCACCCATAGAGCATGAAGGAAGAGCAATGCTGCACAGAAACCCAATTTGAAGCACATGATTTTTATTCACAAATCAGAGGAGCAGAAGACTTCCCCTGCTCCCCCCCAAAAAATGCGCAAAAGTAATGCTGGAAACATTACAATTACTCCTCAAAAGTAATGAAGTTACTACTCGTTCTCAGAGCTTCGAAAAGTTACTTTTTGAACTACAGCTCCCATCAGCCCCAGCCAGCATGGCCACTGGATTGGGCTGATGGGAGTTGTAGTTCAAAAAAGTAACTTTTCCAAGCTCTGCTCGTTCTATTACCAACAAAATGTAATGAAGTTACCCACTCGTTACTCAAAAAAGTAATAAAGTGCAAGTAATTCGTTGCTTGTAATTAGTTACTTCCAAGCTCTGTCAGAAACACCCCTCTCCATCCTCCATCCAGTCAAGCAGGAGGTATTGTCAGAATTCGAGGACACAGACCAGCCAGGCAAAAACACTCCAGGAGGGTGTAAAGCAAGGCCGGTGAGGGGGTGGCCTGGGGATAGTCCCAAGGGCCAGACAGAGAGGCCTGAAAGGCCACATTCAGCCCCCATGCGTGAGGTCCCTCACCCCTAGCGTAGGCAAGCCCCTTTCTCTCTCTTCCTCTCTGCCTCAGCTCTCCTATCTGCAAAATGGGGGTAATAAAACTACGTGCAATTGCTCCAGCCTGTGTTCTGGGCCTGACACAATTTCCAACTTTGTCCCTCCACTTGCCGCGTTCTCCTTTTTGTCTTTTGCAGAACCTTGCTTTGCTAGCTAAGAAACCACAGAAGTAGAGATGTGAAGGCCCGGGGGGGGGAAATGAATTTGGGGGTGGGGGAACCCTGGTGTTTTCTCCTCCATAGCTTCAAAATTTCTGGAAATTTTACATCTCTAGGCAGGAGCCCTTCTCTTCATCCTAACCCCCAGAGAGATGTGTGTGTGTGTGTGTATATACTTTGTAGGGTCATCCAGGCATGCACCATTTGATACTTAACCTAACATGGTCCAGGGCAAATAGCAACATTCCAGACAGGTTGTGCAGCCAGCCTGTCTCTTTCCTCCAGTTCAGGAAAGGCTTCTACACTGGACCACAACTCTCCAAGGGAGCTGTCGCTTCAGCAGTGATTCAGCTCGAACTGAGAGCTCATATAGGAGCTGGAGGCTCCACCCCTTTGTGGCTCCCATTTGGGCTCTGATCCAGGCAGGTGCTGACATGAGCTTCCCCATCCTCCCAAGTAGACTCACGTGCAGCAAGCTGGTGGTCCTGAAGCTACTGCCTCATCTGCCGTTCCCTCTGCTCCTGTGATGCTGCTGGTGTAGGACTGAAACAATATGCGTGTATTCATTATTCATATAGGCATATAGTTGACAGATCATTTTATGAGCGCTCAAGGAAAAACCAAGAAGGTTCACAATGACGGGCGTGGAATCATAAGGCTTCACACCATATCACAACTAAAAGCAGCTAGGATCTTACGACAGAAGCAGAAGCATGCCAAAGTCACCTACAAAACGTTTTGCTAACATTTTAAATATAGAAATTGATGAACCCAGGATTTCAGTTGTGAATATGCTTCTGTTATAGATAAAATGCTTAGGGAAGAACATTTTAGAGGTATAGTTAATATTGAATGTCTCAGAACCATAAAATAAAAATCCTGCGCTGGGAGCGATGGTGAGGGTGGGCAGGTGTGTTCGTCCAAGAGTCGGACAGCAACCTGGTGTGGAGACTTGCGGGCTTGCAGCTAGCATGTCATGGTCTTAGTTGCTGGCAGTGCAGTGGACTACTAGAGGGTTCTGCTCCTCCTCTGAGGAGACCCCAGGGAAGAGTCATAGCTCAGTGGCAGAGCATCTGCCGTGCATGCAGAAGGTCCCGAGTTCAATCCCCAATGGCATCTCCAGATAGGGCTGGGAATGCCCCCTGCCTGAAACCCTGGAGAGCCCCTGCCAGTCAGTGTAGGCAATACTGAGCTAGATGGACCAGAGGTCTGAGTACGGCACCTGAACCCTGACACTGCTTCAATTTGAATCCCAAGGCACAAACAGGATTATTGGATAGAGTCTTAAAGAGAGAGCGAAGGTGAGGTGGGAAGGTTAGACGAAGACTGTACTGGCAGAGTCCCTGAAAAAGACACACCTGTTTTTTTCGTTCTCCATTTAGAAAAAGCAACCCCCGTCACGCCAGCGTGCCCGGAGGTACCTCCCAGATCCCCGTTCTGGAGCCTACGCCATCTTGGTGGCTCTTTACCAGGACAGTACGGTAAGAGAGCAGCTGATACAGAAGCTTCATTGTATTGGTTTTTTGTTTTATTGATGTATTGTTATATTGTATTTTGATATTTGTCTCTTTTGTAAGCCGCCTTGAGGTCCTTGGGCCAAAAGGCGGGGTATTATTATTATTGTTATTGTTATTGTTATTATTTGGGGGATACAGATGGGTTGTGCAACCTTGGAGCCTGCGTTTCCCAGAAGGCCTGTGTGAAAACCACAGGGGGATGACGAAGCCCCGAATACCGGGGAATTGCAAAGGTTCTTCTCGTTTTGGAATCTTGTCCCGGAAGGCAGCAAAAGTGGGATCCGGCTAAGACAGGCCTAAGGAACCTGCAGCCCTTTTCAAGATGTTGTTGGGCTCCAGCTCCCTTCGTCCCTGAACACTGACCGTGCTGGCTGGGGCTTGTCATGCCTCCATGAGATGAGTCCTCAGAGGAGGAGGAGGAGCCATGGATTGGCACAGCGGACCCAGGAGAGGGGACATCCCATCCCTGGAACATGTTCAGGACACAGCTGGAGCCCCTCAGTTGGACTCAGGGCACGGACGAGAGGCTCTCCTGCTCCCTGCAGAGCAAAGACGCCTGCGAGTAGCACAACAACGCAGGTGTTCTGGCCGTTTAAGGCTACAGGCTCCGGGAGTCAGAGGGCTGATTGCTAGCACCGAATGGGGGAGAGCGTAAAAGGCAGCAAGAGGCCTTTGCCCACTGCTGGAAGCATATGCCAGTGTCAGACCCTCTCCAGCTGTGCCTTGAAACTGGGATTACCTTGTCGGAATATCGAACCTTTGCTTTCTATCTGACCTTTTCTTTTGGAAGACGAACTGGTATGTGCAGCGAGTCCCCTTGACGCTCTCCCTTGCTTATCTGCTTGAAAGCCATGCCTCTGCTTAGGCAGCTGCCGGCTAATTGTTTTACAACACCGTTAATCACCTCGGTGCAGCCGGCAGATTCTGACAGGGGTGATAGGAGCTGGAGTCCAGCAACATCTGGCGGACCACAGCCCTGGGCTAGGAAAAGGCAATCCTGGGAGGGAATCATCATGCTGATCTCATCAGGCCATTATACAAATCTATGGTGCAGCCACATCTGGAATGCTGTGTACAGTTCTGGTCGCCTCACCTCAAAAAGGATATTGGAAAAGATTCAGAAAAGGGCAACTAAAATGGTCAAGGGGATAGAGCGGCTCCCATGTGAGGAAACATTGCAGCATTTGGGGGGTTTTTTTAGTTTAGAGAAAAGGTGGGTAAGTGGTGATGTGATAGACGTGCATAAAATTATGCATGGCATGAAGAAACTGGATAGAGACAAGTTTGTCTCCCTCTCTCTGAACCCTAGAACTCGTGGACATCCAATGAAGCAGAATGTTGGAAGATTCAGGACATAGAAAAGTCTTTCTTCACAGAGTGCAATAATAATAATTCGGGAATAATTCAGAACATAGAAATAATTCAGGACGTAGAAAAGTCTATGTGTAGAAATAATTCAGGACATAGAAAAGTCTTTCTTCACAGAGTATAATAATGGATCGTCACCTTGCAGTGGTGAGTGGGCTTGCGTGTTCCAATGAACCCTGTGAGCGATGCCGTCGGGAGTCATGTACTCCCAGCAGGGTCACCCATGGCGGTGAGGTCAAGGGAGAGGAACCAGACAAAGAACGACCCAAGAACGTCCTCAACGGCAGAACAGGCAAAGGATAACAATGTGTACGTTACAACAGCTGTGAAGGCGGATGACGGCTGCAGCAGATAAAAGACTTCCAATCGTCGTGGTACCCATGCCATTGGGTCAAAGCCTTTTTCTGTCAAGATTGTGTGTTGATCGTCGTGCGCCGATCTCCCCACGTAAAACAAAATCATGCACAGGTGTCTTCCATAACAAAAGTCCCATGGAAACACTTTATTTTGGAAGACAATCTTACTCGGTCACGAGTGATCGCCAAGCTCATAATAATGATGATGATGATAGAGTTAAACTATGGAATTTGCTCCCACAAGAGGGAATGATAGCCTCCAGCTTGGACGGCTTTAAAAGAGGATTAGACAAATTCCGGGAGGATAAGGCTAGCAGTGGCTACTAGCCGTGATGGCTGTGCTCTGCCACCCTAGTCAGAGGCAGTATGCTTCTGAAAACCAGTTGCCGGAAGCCTCAGGAGGGGAGAGTGTTCTTGCACTCGGGTCCTGCTTGCGGGCTTCCCCCAGGCACCTGGTTGGCCACTGTGAGAACAGGATGCTGGACTAGATGGGCCATTGCCGGCCGAGATAGGCCACTGGTCTGATCCAGCAACCAGGCTCTTCTTTTCTTATACTATAAGCATATAATAATAATCATAATAAATTTAATTTCTGTGTCGCCTATCTGGCCAAAGGCCACTCTAGGCGACGTACAAAACAGTTAAAACACAATGAGATAAAATACAATAATACAATAAAAAACAGCATGAGAATAATACAGCAGCAACAATATTAAAACAGGGTAGGAGGCATTTCAGTCTTAGCAATTAACCCTCCCCGGAGATCCCAAAGGCCTGTTGAAAGAGCCAGGTCTTTAAGGCTTTACGGAATACATTTAGGGAAGAGGCGTGCCGGAGATCTTGTGGGAGGGAGTTCCAGAGAGTGGGGGCCGCCCCTGAGAATGCCCTCTCTCTTGTACCCGCCAATCTAGCTGTTTTTGTCGGCGGGATTGAGAGAAGGCCTTGAGTGGCTGATCTTGTCGGGCGGCATAATTGGTGGCGTTGAAGGCGCTCCGTCAGATAAACTGGGCCGAGACCGTATAGGGATTTAAAGGTTAATACCAACACCTTGAATTGGGCCCGGAAAACAACTGGAAGCCAGTGAAGATCGAACAACACTGGGGTGATGTGATCCCGGCGGCAACTATTCGTAAGTAGTCGAGCCGCCGCATTTTGTATAAGTTGTAATTTCCCGACCGTTTTCAAGGGTAACCCCACGTAGAGCGCATTACAGTAGTCCAAACGAGAGGTGACCAGGGCGTGTACTACCAGGGGGAGCTGATGAGCAGGAAGGTAGGGTTGCAGCCTTCGTATGAGGTGTAGTTGATACCAGGCTGCCCGGCTCACCGCCAAAATCTGAGCCTCCATGGACAGCCTGGAGTCAAGTACAAACCCAAGGCTGCGGACCTGGTCCTTCAGGGGTAAACTCACCCCATTGAACTTCAGGTCAACATCTCCCAACCTTCTTTTGTCCCCCACAAGTAGCACCTCGGTCTTATTATTATTATAATTATATAGCTTCTCCTGCCTTTTTGATCTGTCTTCCAGAATCCTCACTCCCGGGGTTACCTGACGAAGCCAGAATTGCAGAGAGCTGCTCAGCCGCTGTGCGATAAATCTTTCTTTCTGGTGAGTTTCAAAAGTCTTTGGGTGCCTCCAGCCTGTCGCTATTTTGCGGGAGGGGTTCAAGTGCACTCTGGACTTTTCGGTTCAAGCAGTTCAAGTGGATTCAAGCACTCTGTCGCCCTAGTGCTACAAACCCACTTTTTAAAAATAAATGCTGACTTTTTTGCGGTTGGGAAATTAGTGGGGAAATGCACAGAAAGGTGTGGAATGAGGGAAGGATTAACGGGAAGGTGTTTAAACACCCTGCAAGAATTCAGGAAGAAAGCACGTTGTTGTATGACCAACCCACAAACAAAATCAGAATGAATGCTCAGCTGATATAGTCTAACGCTGTGTAAGCTTTGTGCGAGCAAATCAGGATGAATGCCCAATAAACAAGTCGTCTGGAGGAGCCCTTGGCCTGACCTTGGGATCCAGAGTGAGCATCTGGTTGTGGAATATCTATATCTGCCTCCTGGCATACCCCAATTGGGCAAGCCCACCTTATTTTGCCACCCACCCTATCATCATCATTTATTACCTGCCCTTTACCCTAAGGTCCCAAGGCGGGTTACAACTACTTCAAAGCATGACATTAAAAAGAATTTAAAAACAACCTGAAATCCCAAAATGGGATGGGTTCTAAAAATACACGTCTCAGGTGTCAAAGGCCAGGGTAAGAGGTGTGTTCGCCTGAAACTGTATATTGAAGCTGCACCTCAGTGGGGAGGAAGTTCCACAACTTGGGGGCCGCTGCAGAGAAGGCCCTGTCCTGGGTCACCACCTCCTGCGCTTCCAAGGGTGGCGGAACTACCAAAAGGGCACCCTTTGCTGATCTCAACACCTGAGAGGGTCAGTAGGGAAGGAGACGCTCTTTCAGACATTTATCATTATTTTATTATAATTTCTTACATCCCATCTTTCAGGATACAGTCCTTCCAAGCCAGCTTGCAAGAAACATTGCAATTTAAAAGAAATGACAACAAAACAATAAAAAGCCATCAGGATCCTTCCCACTAGTCGGATGATTGTGGATTGCCCTGTGGGCGGTCAGGGAAATCATGCTAGAATAAGTCCTGATGTATTTTTGACCTGCCTCCCTCTCTCTCTCTCCTGGACTTATTTTTATTGTTGTTATTTCCCTTGACAGGCCGATCCTGGGAGTAAGAACACTGCCTGGTCTGCAGTCAGCAGTCTGCTTCGCAGGGAGCTAGTCCTCAAGACCAATATCCCAGCCAGGTGAGGATATTGTACTAGAGATGGGGTGGGATAGGGAGAATCCATGGATAGTATGTAGCTTATTTTGCAGTGAGGCGTGTGAGCTTTTAGCACGATCCACTCATTTCTTTGCAAGCTCTGGTCCAACTCCATGAGAGTTAGAAGCTTTGCTTTCTTTCTTTTTGTTAAACACACACACAAACATATAAAAGAAAATGGCTGAGGATCTTTGGTCCCCAGGAAGCACACCCTCTTTCACACAGACAGGGACGCTGATGCGCCCAGGAGGCCCATCAGCGAAAGGTCCTGCTTTGTTCCATGGTGTCTGTCATTGCCTGCCTGTGTGAGCGTGTGGAGCATTGGGGACCTGAAATGCAGGGGGGTTGGGGCACCTTTTTCAGCCCCGAGGGTTGCATGCCTTCCTGGGGAACTTTCTGAGGGCCGCCTACCAGCGGTGGGCAAGGCCAGAGGCAAAAATGAGCAGGGCAATGGATGCGATTCTCACCTTTGTACGGTAGGCTGTGCTCCAGTTGCACTGCAAAGCTTTTAATGTTGTTTAAAAAAAATGTTTTTTATATTGCTCTACACTGCCTTGATATTTTATGAGAGGGTGGTATAGAAATATTTTTCCAAGTAAATACATAAAACCCCTGAGGTTTCTGCACACTTTTTTCTGCACAGACAATTCTATACAACTTTCCATCCCCCACCCAAGCAAGGAAGAGGGATTACCACCGTTAGAAGGCACATTCCAGCCAGGCAAAAGCCCTCGAGGAGGGCTGGTGAGGGGTGTGGCCTGGGAAAGGGGCATGGGCTAGGGAGAATCCCCAAGGCCACATGCAGAGGCCTGGGGGGCCTCGGTCAGTTCCCTGGCTTGAGGCTACCCACCTCTGCCATAACAAATGGCATTGTAGGGAAGCCACCCGAGGTCAGACGCGAGAAGCGTTTGGCCCTGCAGATGCTGATGAACTACAGTACCCATCTGCCCTGGCAAGCATGCCCAATGGCCAGGGACGGTGGGAGCTGTAGTTCAGCAACATCTGGAGGACCAAAGCTTCCCCCCACACCTGATTTAGGGTGGCCAGGTGGAAAAGACAAGGGCTTCTGCACCTTTTAAATAGTTGTGTAGAAGAGGGAATTTCAGCAGGTGTAGCTTGACAAGCTACATCAGATTCCAGCGGGGCTTCCTTCAGAAGTCTTTGTTTCATTCCCTTCATTTTTGAATTGCTTCCCGCGAAGTGATGAGCAATTTTTTAAAAAAATCAATAAATGCATCAGCAATAATAAAAAAATATGCCATGAAACTGAAAGCAATTTCAAGTCTTGGTGGATTGTCTCCAGTATTAGCCCTACTCGGAGTAGACCCGTTGAAACTAATGGGCATGACTGATTTAGGTCCGTTAATTTCAATGGATCTACTTTGAGTGGGACTAACGTTGGAAACAACCCCCAGACTGGGCGCGGGGAACCCCTCCACTCAAAAGTCTTGTTGGGAAAGGAAGGTCTTCAGTAGGCGCCAAAAGATCGTAAAGAGGGCACCTGCCTGATAGGTAACAGGAGGGAGTTCCAAAGGGTAGGTGCCACCACAGCAAGGGCCCGATTCCAAGATTGTGCGGAATGGACCTTCTGAGAGATGGAATCTGCAGGAGGCCCCTACCTGCACAATGCAGTGATCGACTGGGTACATTGGGGTGAGATGACCTTCAGAATAGACCTTCCTAGGATTGGGAATTCTTTTTTTTTTAAATAAAAACCAACAATACAGTAGAATACTGTAATTATTATTATTATCATTATCATCATCATCATTATTTATACCCCGCCCTTTTTCCAAACTGGAACTCAAGGCGGCTTCCAGATAAAAAGTACACATAATTAAGAACATACAAAAATCAGCATTAAAATATCATTAAACTATTGAAATATTAAAACCATTTAACTACATTTAAAATACTGCAAACTCAGTTTAAATAGCCATGCAGATAAAACAATGACAGTTCAGCACCCACTTCAAGCCCTGTCCTTAAGACCTTCGGGTCCCAAAGCCTGTAGGAAGAGAGAAGTCTTTACCTGCCGACAGAAGGACTGCACAGAGGAGGCCATTCTTACCTCCCTAAGAAGGGAGTTCCACAACCTAGGGGCCGCCACCGAAAAGGCCCTATCTCGCGTCCCCACCGTAATCATCATGTAAAAATCCCATCGAAGCGTCACAAGGCCATAGGAAAGAGAGTACAAAGAAGGAGACAAAAATCAGCAAAACGGAGGCCAGCGTACACGGGACAATCTGGCTGCAAGTAACGAGTCAGACCAGAAGGCAAGGTGCCTTGCTGGTGGCCAAAGTGAGCTGTCACTCGCGTTAAGGTCTGGGAATTCTAATCTGGGGTAGCCCTGTTGAAAATTGAAGGAAGGCGGTCTCTTATTCCGGAGAGGTCAACTAGAAACGGGGACGGGAGACAAACTGAGAGTCCAAGTAGGACAGTTTTCACCCATCCCCTCTGCTCCAGCAGATACTCTCTCATGGAGGCAGGGCTAACCTTAGCCCAGGAGCTGACAGCTTTGAAAGAGCCGAAGGAGAAGGATTCCACATCACCGGCGGCTGGAGCCAGAGAACCCTTGCCGCTTTTGGAAGGAGACATTGAAGACAGGCAGTGTTCAGAAAGGTCGGACCAGGGTACCTCCTCCGAGTGAGTACCTTCCTCACTCCCCAAGTGGCTACATTTCTTCTCCCAGGAAGGTGACGGGGGACTAGCAGAGTTGACGAAGTAGCCCCAGGGTGACGCTTGTTGTGCTGCGTGTGTTTGCGTTGCTTAATTTCGTTTAAAGCAACGCCACAGCAGCAGAGTAATGGCAGATGTTGAAATGCGAGTGTGCCAGCGTGTGCGTGCATTTGCCTAAGAAAGCTTCTAACTAACTAACTAAGTTGGAGGCATAACGCCCAGGTGTAGGGGTTAGCCTCATGGCTTGGAGAGAGCAGAGACAAAGGGATGTCTCCTCTCTCCCGGACAGTCAGAGAAGAAAGGAATGGAAAGGGCAGAAGGAGGAGGGGCAGGTAAGTTTCCCTAAAGACGTAACAGTCTAAAAACAGAAGGAAGTTAGTCAGAGCATCACAGGTTTAATTTAATTTAATTAATTTCATTAAACTTATAGACCGCCCCATAGCCGAAGCTCTCTGGGCGGTTCACAAGACAAGAAACATCAAAAGTACAATAAACCTATAACAATATAAACACATTAAAAATTTAAAATGTTAAAAAATTAAAACAATATCCACACATACAAGCAAGTTAAGAGCATGTTATAAAGCATGTTAAAAAGCCTGGGCGAAAAGTTTTAACCTGGCGCCGAAAAGATAGTAACGTTGGCACCAGGCGTATCTCCTCTGTGGGATCATTCCACAGTTCGGGGGCCACCACAGAAAAAGCCTTTTTCCGCGTCGCCACCCTCCGAGCTTCCCTATGAGTGGGAACTTGGAGGAGGGTCTTTGATGATGAACGTAGTGTACGGGCAGGTTCGTAACGGGGGAGGCGTTCCAACAGGTATTGTGGTCCTGTGCCGTGTAAGGCTTTATAGGTCAAAACCAGCACCTTGAACCGGGCCCGGAAACAGATAGGCAGCCAGTGCAAGCGAGCCAGAATTGGTGTTATGTGGTCAAACCGTCTGGTCCCCGTAAGCAGTCTGGTAAAAGATAAGCCTATCCATCTGGAGGACCCTAGCTCTATCTCCCTTCTGGAGCACAAACAAAAGAACAAAACAGGAGTTGCTCTTCCCCCACTTCCAACAACGCTTAACTGGAGGTCTACTCTCTGCCGCAGCGAAGCAGCATTCACTTTTCTTTTGAATCCTGTCTGTAAGACACCTCTGGGCTCCCAACCACCCGCACGCCATTCTCTGGAAATTCCACGAAGTGTGCCCGCCCCACCCTCTGGCACACTTTGCCCGCAACACGCCTTAAGAACAAAGCACTTGCAGGAAGGAAGGGAAAGGCAGAGACCTATCTCTCTGTTAGCAAGATCATGGGATCTGCTCACCTCTCCAGATAGGGTCTCACTGGATTCTTCCATTCTGCGATTTGTGTTTTATCATGTCATCTGCCGGAGAGAGCAAAATTGAAGCAGCTTTTGCTCTTTTGTACTGTGTTCTTCATGTTTGGTTCACTTAATTTTTCTGAGCTCTCCCACGTCCCCTGAGAACATCATGATGATTTGCTGGTTTTGCGGCCCAATTTTTTACTGCTGCATTACTGGGTCTGTTCTTTGGATTTTTGTACATTTTTATTGTAATGTGTTTGGGATTTTTCCCTTGTTGGTTTTATGTTACACTTTATGATGACCCTCCGTGGCGCAGAGTGGTAAGCGGCGGTAATGTAGCCAAAGCTCTGCACACGGCCGGAGTTCGATTCCAACGGAAGGAGGAAGTCGAATCTCCGGTAAAAGAGGTCGAGGTCCACTCAGCCTTCCATCCATCCGTGGTCGGTAAAATGATTACCCGGCACATGTTGGGGGGTAAAGAAAGGCTGGGGAAGGAACTGGACACTCCCACCCCTTATATACGGCCTGCCTAGTAAACGTTGCAAGATGTCACCCTAAGAGTCGGAAATGACTCGCACTATAAGTGCGGGGACACCTTTACCTTTTACGCTTTATGGGCCATATTGAGCGCTAGTGCTACTCAGAGTAGTCCCACTGAAGTTAATTGACACATGATTACCAGCTTATTTTCAGTGGGTCTGCTCTTGAGTAGAACTTCACTGGGGACAACCTGTGTTTCTGCACACTTTATGAACCTTTGTGAGCCGCCTTGGTGACCTTTTCGGCCAAAAGGCTGCATAGAAATAAGCTCTAACAATAACGCCTTGTAAATTGCTTAGAGACTTTTCATATGCAGCGACTAGTAAATTGAAGAAATAATAAGAAATGATCTACGTTGTTGAGCAGCCATTCAAATGTCATTGCTAAATAAATGAATTTTCTGGTTTTCCAGGTCAAGCTGCGGAGAGCCAAGGGCAGACTTGTTAAAGCCCCAGTTTACCTTCCACCCAGGAGACTTTAATGTTATCCTCTGTGTGGATTTCATCGAGACCACGGGGTGAGTGGCAGCTGCAGGGATGAAACCCTCAGGGTGGGGGGTAGGGATGGGTGGGAATTCAGCTGAATTTGGATTTTTCAGTGGTCCACATGTTCCCCATCATTGCAGAGCAATCTTTTTTGCTCCAAATTCCAGTGGCTTTCCCCCAAACTTGGATTTTTTCCCATTGAATGTATTGTTCTTTTATTGATTTTATGCACAGCATAGCAGTACGGTTCTCTCTCTCTCTCTCTCTCTCTCTGTGTGTGTGTGTGTGTGTGTGTGTCTCTTTCTCTGCAATCCCCGCTTCACTCGAGGAATCCAAGGTCCAAGCAGGAGGAACCAAGCCCAGGCTATAATAGTGGAGGAGGAAGACTCAAAGCTGTTTTCCTTTCAAAATATTCTATTTATTTATTAAATTTACATTCTGCCCTTCCTCCCAGAAGGAGCAGCAAAATATTGATAGCTTCTTTCAAAATATTAATATCAATATTTTTAAAGAGAGGGGGAAATTGGACCAGTAAAGACTGAAGTCGAATTGATACTGCTTGTTAGGTGTTAAGTATACAGAATGCATTCGAAGCATCACCCACCAACAGATCCCATCCCTAGCATGGGGGGAGGGACTCAGTGTCTGACATGGAGGGGATGGGGCAGAGATTACACTCTTCTGGATTTATTTACCCAGAATAAGCGGCCATTGATTAATTTGATTCTGATTTGGATGTGTGATTGTGAAGACAAGGCAGCCAGGCAGCTGGCCGAGAGTTTCCTGTGAAGGGAGGACATACGAAGAGCCTGCTGGATCAGGCCAGTGGCCCATCTAGTCCAGCATCCTGTTCTCACAGTGGCCAACCAGGTGCCTGGGGGAAGCCCGCAAGCAGGACCCGAGTGCAAGAACACTCTCCCCTCCTGAGGCTTCCAGCAACTGGTTTTCAGAAGCATGCTGCCTCTGACTAGGGTGGCAGAGCACAGCCATCACGGCTAGTAGCCATTGATAGCCCTGTCCTCCATGAATTTGTCTAATCTTCTTTTAAAGCCATCCAAGCTGGTGGCCATTACTGCATCTTGTGGGAGCAAATTCCATAGTCTGACTATGCGCTGAGTAAAGAAGTACTTCCTTTTGTCTGTCCTGAATCTTCCAACATTCAGCTTCTTTGAATGTCCATGAGTTCTAGTATTATGGGAGCGGGAGAAGAACTTTTCTCTGTCCACTTTCTCAGTGCCATGCATAATTTTATACACTGCCACCTGCTTCCTTAAACAACAGCTTTGAGTGACTCTAGCTTCCCAGGATTCTTTTGGGGGTAGAGACATGTGCTTTACAAGTATGTTAAAAAGGTAAAGGTGTCCCCGCACTTGTAGTGCGAGTCGTTTCCGACTCTTAGGGTGACGTCTTGCGACGTTTACTAGGCAGACCGTATATATGGGGTGGGATTGCCAGCTCTGTCCCCGGCCTTTCGTTACCCCCCAGCATATGCCGGGTACTCATTTTACTGACCACGGATGGATGGACGGCTGAGTGGACTTCGACCCCTTTTACCAGAGATTCGACTTCCTCCTTCCGTTGGAATCGAACTCTGGCCGTGAGCAGAGCTTTCGGCTGCGTTACCGCCGCTTACCACTCTGCACCTTAATAAACTGCATTTCTACGCGGTGTATATTAAAACGAGCCATACATGAAATGAAACAATAAAACAGGAAGATCATCATAAAGCCAAACCATATCTTAAAACCCTTAAAACCAAACCAGACCTTAAAACGACTGCTGGAACAAGAAAGTCTTCGTCATGTGCCTGAAGTTCAACAGGGAGGGTGCCTGTCTAATCTCAGTCAGGAGGGAGTTCCACAGGCTTGGACCCACCACACTGAATGCACAGCTTCCCTCGTTGCTACAAGCCACGCAATCAGGATTATGATTAGATGAGTTTGCATTACCGTTGATCTTCTGTTGTGTCTTTGTGATGAAAATAAAATGAAACCGTCCATACCCCCTTGGATGGATTGCACATGCTCAGATGTTTTGTTTCTTTGTTTGCTTTTGATATTGTGTATATTTTTATTATTATTGTCGTTGTTATTCTGCATGGAAAATCTATGTAAGAGAACTGGTGATATGAGAAAATGCAATAAAAACTGTTATAAAAAAATGAAATGGAACTGTAATTAAAAAATAATAGCAAAGGGAGTACAGTTGAAATCAGGGTTATCATTTTCCTGTTGTTGACAGCCTAAATGTGCTCTAAACAGCTGCTCCCAACCTCCCCCTTTTCCCTTTAGCGGTCCCACGTCCCGGAAACAAGACTTAGTGAGCGAGCTCCAGCGGAACAACGTTCCCTTCAGCATCCGGAAGCTTCACATTGGAGACTTCCTGTGGGTGGCCAGGGAGAGCGTCTCTTCTTTTGCAGGTGAGGGGGTTTTGGACCACGGGATACAAGTGGGGTGTTGGGGCCTTCCCTTTGAACCTGCCCCTGTACCCGTAGCCTGTTTAAGCTGGCAAGGAGCCGTTGCCCTTTCCTTCCCTGGGGCTGCTCTCAAGCAAAATGGGGATCTGCTACTTCGTACTCCTTTTTGAAGACTAAAACCAAACCAAGAATTTGGGAGGGGGAGGATTCTTCCATGCCAGCTCCTTCATTCCTGTAGCCATATAGGCCTCTCAGGGCTCCGCATGCAAATCAGCACCTGCTCTCAGAGGGTAAAGGGTGGGTGAGCCCAGGGAAGGGTACAGAAGTCCTCTGATCATCAGAGCACCACCTACCCTTTTCTTTTTTGCAGAGGCTATTGTGGGCTTTTGAGAGGCAGTGTGGTGTAGTGGTGAAGGTGTCGGACTAGGACCTGGGAGACCAGGATTCGAATCTCCACCCAGCCATGAATCTCACTGGGTGACCTTGGGCCAGTCACTGCCTCTCAGCCTCAGAGGGAGGCAATGGTAAACCCCTCTGAATACTGCTTACCATGAAAACCCTATTCATAGGGTGGCCATAAGTCAGAATCGACTTGAAGGCAGTACATTTCCATTTTCATGGTAGCCTTTACTCACTCGGAAAGAAAGCTTTAAAGGCTAGAAAGTTGTCCCCTTCAAGCTAGAGTCACTCAAAGCTGATGTTTAAGGGAACGGCTGCAACTCAGCAGCAGAGCATCTGCTTTGCATGCGGAAGGTCCCAGGTTCAATCCCCGGCATCTCCCAGGTAGGGCTGGGAATGTCTCCCAGTCTAAAGCTGCCAGTCAGTGTAGACAGTACTGAGCTAGATAGGCCAATGGTACGGGGCTCAGAATAAGGCAGCTTGCTTTGTGCCTCAGTGTTTTATGGGGAAGGGCCATAGCTGTGTGGTAGAGGTTCCACCCCCAGCATCTCCAAGTAGGGCTGGGAGTAGACCCCTGCCTGAAATCCTGGAGTGCTTCTGGGCATCCTGTATTGAGCATGGCTTGCTGATTTGCCTTGTGGAAGGGGGCTCTGGTTGTATCTTTCCCCTCCCTCCTTGATTTATCATTGTGACGCTACATCCCAGAGTATAAAAACACTTTTAACATTCTTAAAAATTACCCTTCTCTTCCTTCTTCCCTTTTCAGGGCAGCTACACGCACCCACCGCTCGGGAGCTGGTGCTGGACTACGTGGTGGAACGAAAACGGATGCCGGACTTATGCGGTAGCATCATTGACGGCCGCTTTCGGGAGCAGAAGGTGCCGGGCTACTGTGGGGGTGGGGACTAGTACACGGGAGCCTTTTTTACAGTTAGGAAGGGACTGGGATAGAAACGGTTCGGGTAGCCTGATGGGATGGTCATTGCGAGGTGACAGAAGAGGGAGAAGAGTCAAAGGCAGTGGATCTCTCACCTCAGCCGATGGAGTAGCCCTGCTTGTCTTCTCTGCTCTGCAGCCTGATGGAACGGCTACTGCTAGGTGACAGTTGGAGGAGAAGAAGAGCCAAAGGGAGCTGGTTGCTAATCAGAGCCGATGCAGTGGCCCTGCTTCCCTTTTCTCCCTCTGCTCTCTACAGCCTGATGGAACGGCTGCTGCTAGGTGACAGGAGAAGAAGAGCCAAAGGGAGCTGGTTGCTCATCAGAGCCGGTAGAGTGGCCCTGCTTCCCTTCTCTCCCTCTGCTCTGCAGCCTGATGGAATGGCTGCTGCTAGGTGACAGCTGAGAGAGAAGAAGAGCCAAAGGGAGCTGGTTGCTCATCAGAGCTGATGCAGTGGCCCTGCTTCCCTTCTCTCCCTTTACCCTCTGCTCCACAGCATGGTGGAACAGCGGAAGTTAATCACCAAGAAAAGAGTCTCTCCGAGCATGTTTAACAAACCTTTTCCTGAAGAGCAGTCATTTTGTGTGTGAGAGAGACAGAAAGGGAGAACATACTTTAGGGGAACACTGAAGTCCTCCCCGCTGCGCGCCCTAATGATCTAGCCTGGAGCAGCCAATTGCAGCTAGTAACTGCTTGCTTCCTTCCCCAACGCGTGCCCAGTTCCGTCTGCGTCAGTGTGGCATTTCCCACCCCATCTACCTGGTGGAAGATTCAGGCTCTGTGCAACACCTCAGCTTGCCCGAAAAGACTCTCCAGCAAGCGATGACCAACACCCAGGTATGGGCTCCCCAGGGGAGGCAAACCCAGGGAAGGCTTCCCCTCCGCACGCTTCCCTCGAGGTTCGGCCAACCCACCTCATACGCAACCTGAAGTTCCCACTGGCCCAGGACTCTGCCTCCATCCCTAACCTGTCTCCTGCCACGGGTTGGTACCCGCTTCCGTGTCGCTCCCATGCGGGAGGGGGAAGGAGGGTTGCCTGCATGTGCGGAGGGGACCGGCGGCATCCAGCAGCCTTGATAACCTTCGTCTTTCCCAGGTGGTGGACGGCTTCTTTGTCAAACGCACCCGTGATCTTCGGGAATCTGCAGCGTATTTGACCCTCATGACACGTCACCTGACCAGACTGTACGGGGTGAGTTTGGAGTAGAGCAGAGCGCCTAGTTGCATTCCTCCGGCACAGGGGCATGGCCCAAGGCATGGGGTTAAAAAGGGTAGCTAGAGAGGAGACCTCCAGATTGCTAGGCTATAGCTATCCTTTGATCTCCTGCTGACTCTCCCTTCCTGCTAGACTGATATGCTTAGGATGTTGACCACATCTTCCGGTCTCCTTCCTTCTTCTTCTACTTTCTCTTGAGAGGGAGAGCAGACATCTTCTCTTGGTCTCTCGCTCTCCTCCAAGCATGAGGGCAAACACTAGGCTTAGTTTTTGCATCTCCTAGTTAGCTAGATGTAGAACTCTTTCCTATCAAGTCTGTACTTCCAGAATAAAGTAGCTGTTTCTTATTTTAAAGCTTAAAGTCTCTGTCTGACTAATTTGCAGGGAAGGTGTAATCTTTAGCAAAGACTCACATACGCAAAGGCTCACTCAGATGCTCCATTCCCAATTTCGCTACTTTGCAACAGGTAGTCCATACGAGGACACTTGGGGGAGGGGAAAGAAGGGATGCTGTAGGCCTGAAAGGAAGACCGAGGAGGATGCTTTGAACCCTGCAGCTGCAGGCCCAGGACTGTTCTTTGACTTGTTCCCTAGAGCAAAACCCTCCTGAGCTGTACGAAGGAGGAATTGGAGCAAGAGCGCCCCCTGCAGCCCAGCGATGGCTCCTGCCGGCTCCTGACCTTTGCTGAGTTTAATGAAGGGGCCGTAAAGAACAAGGTAAGTTGCATGTAGCGGAAGTAGCTTTTTGGTTTTTAATTGGAGAAATGGGAACAGGCTGTAGCTCAGTGGCGGAGCAACTGCCTTGCATGCAGGAGGTCCCGGGTTCAATTCCCGACATTGCCAGGGAGGGCTGGGAGAGAGCCCCTCCCTCCCCTCCATCTGAAACCTTGGAGAGCTGCTGGCAGTCAGAGTGGACGGTACTGAGCTAGATGGACCCAATGGTCTGGCCCAGTATAAAAAGGCAGCTTCATATGTCTGAAGGAGCGGGCCGTTGCTCAGTGACAGGGCATCTGCTTTGTGTGCAGAAGGTCCCAGGTTCAGTCGCCGGCATCTCTTGGTAGGGCTGGGAGGGAGCCCCATCTAAAACCCTGGAGAGTTGCTGCCAGCCAGTGTAGACAGTACTGAGCTAGGTGGACCAAAGGCCTGACTCAACACATGGCTTTGCATGCAGAAGTTCCCCGTTCCAGTCTTCAGCATCTCTAGTAGTGTAGCAGATAATAGGGCGATAGGGAAGGGCTGGCCCGCTTGCATTGGCCACCTGTATGTTTCCCAGCTCGATTCAAGGTGCTGGTTTTAACCTATCAGGCCTTACATGGCTTGGGACCACAATACCTGATGGAACGCCTCTCCCGACACGAGCCCACCCGTACACTACGCTCAACATCTAAGGCCCTCCTCCGGGTGCCTACTCCGAGGGAAGCTGGGAGGGTGGCAACAAGGGAGAGGGCCTTCTCAGTGGTGGCCCCCAAATTATGGAATGATCTCCCTGATGAGGTGTGCCTGGTGCCATCACTGTTATCTTTTCGGCGCCAGGTCAAGACTTTTACAGACTGAACCTGGGACCTTCTGCACGCAAAGCAGGTGCTCTTCCACTGAGCCACTTTCCCTTACTCCATTTATTCTTCATATATTTAAAAGCCGCTATCAGGTCTCTCTCTTCATCTCCTCTTCCCGTGGGTTGGATTTGTGACGTTTTCTCTCTCTCTTGCTAACCAATGGGGGTGAAGCAGATTCAGGGGAGTGGAGAGCTGCCTTTCTTGATCGCTGCTGTCTCTCTGATCCCTCCCTCTCCCAGGCCCAAACGGTGAGCGAGGTCTTTGCCCGGCAGCTCATGCAAATCAGCGGCATCAGCGGAGAGAAGGCAGCTGCCATACTGGAAAGATACAAAACACCAGCCAGGTATGGAGACGGGGATGTTGAAAAGACGTGAATGTGTTGGTGGGGGAGGGTTGTACTCTGCTTGAACTGTCTAAATAGAAAAGCATAAGAGCCCATCTGGTCAGGCCAAAATTGGAAATGGACTGCCTTCAAGTCGATCCTAACTTATGCCTACCCTCTGAATAGGGTGTTCATGGTAAGCGGTATTCAGAGGGGGTTTCCTATGGCCTCCCTCCGAGGCTAGTCCTCCCCAGCTGGCTAGGGCCTGCTCAGCTTGCCACAGCTGCACAAGCCAGCCCCTTCCTTGTCTGCAGCTGCCAGTTGGGGGGCAACTGGGCTCCTTGGGACTATGCAGCTTGCCCACGGCTGCACAGGTGGCAGGGCACGTAACCCCTGAGCCACTCACTGTGGGGTGATCTTTAGCTGGCCCTTGACACCCAGGAGACACGAGCGGGGATTTGAACTCACAGACTCTGGACTCCCAGCCAGGCTCTCCTCCCCACTATGCTATACCAGCTGTATGGTCCAGCATCCTGTTCTCCCAGTGGCCAGCCAGATGTCCCAATGGGAACCCCTAAGGAGGGCATGAGTGCAACAGGGACTCTCTCCCCACGTCTGATTCTCAGCAACTGGTATTCAGAGGCACGCTCCTTCCGATCCTGGAGGGTAGTATATAGCTATCTTGGGTACCCATCTATCTGGACTGGCTTTTCCTCCATGAATTGGTCAAAACCTTTCCTAAAAGCGATCCAGGCCATCGCCACCTCTTGTGGAAGCGAATTCCATAGTGTGAAGGAAGCACTTTTAGTTTGTCTCTCCCGAACCTATACTGGATCCATTTGGCTGAAAAGACCTGCCAGATCAGGCTCAAGGGGGCCCTTCAAGTCCAGCTTCAATTTTCACAGTGGCCAAGGAACTAGGAACTCTAGGAAGGCCACAAGCGGGACCTGTGTGGAGGAGCATTCTCCCCAGCTTACGATTCCCAGTCATTAACCAAAATGGAGACAATAGTCAAGAAATCAGAAGAAGGCTAGGACTGGGGAGGGCAGCTATGAGAGAACTAGAAAAGGTCCTCAAATGCAAAGATGTATCACTGAACACTAAAGTCAGGATCATTCAGACCAAGGTATTCCCGGTCTCTATGTATGGATGTGAAAGTTGGACAGTGAAAAAAGCAGATAAGAGGAAAATCAACTCATTTGAAATATGGTGTTGGAGAAGAGCTTTGCGTATACCATGGACTGCAAAAAAGACCAATAATTGGGTGTTAGAACAAATCAATCCAGAACTATCACTAGAAGCTGAAATGATGAAACTGAGGTTATCCTACTTTGGACACATCTTGAGAAGACATGATTCACTAGAAAAGATAATAATGCTGGAAAAAAGAGAAGGGAGTAGAAAAAGAGGAAGGCCAAAGAAGAGATGGATTGATGCCATCAAGGAAGCCACAGACCTGACCTTCCAAGATCGGAACAGGGTGGTTCCTGACAGATGCCCTTGGACGTCACTGATTCATAGGGTCGCCATAAGTCATAATCGACTTGAAGGCACATAACAACAAGTATTTAAAGGCACATTGCCTCAGATCCTGGAGGTAGTATATAGCTATTTTCCTTAGTAGCCATGGGCAGCTTTATTATCCTCCACAAATTCATTGCTCCACCCACTTTTGTCTTGGCCCAACCCACCACTAGCATGTGGCCCCCAGAAGGCAGTGTGGACCTGAGGATGGAAAAGCTTCCTCGCCCCTGGTTTACTTATTGTCATGAGCAGCCCTAGAACTCTTGTTGAGCTTAGTTATTTATTTATTACATTTATAGCCTGCCTTTCTTTTCATCCATGGTTCCCAGGCAGTCTCCCATCCAGGCACCGACCAGACCTGACCCTGTTTAGCTTTAGCAGGGTGCTGGCTTCATGTGCCTTCAGACCATAGCTTGGCACCCCTTGAAAGTTCAGCTTAAAACCCGGAACGGACTCCGCCGCCCCACTGACATGGAGCCACCAGCCGCCACTGCGAGGAGATGAGACTAGGCCTCCGCCAGAAACCTTGGAGAACTGCTGCCAGTCAGAGTAGACAATACTGGCTTGGGCCCGATAAACGGCAAAATAGTCTGACCCTGGCTCAAGGCAGCTTCCTGTGGTCCAGGAGAGAAGCTCAGCGGCAGAGCACCTGCTTTGCACACAGAGGGTTCAATTCCCAGCATCTCCTTTTTAATTTGATCCTTTTTATCAGGTAGCAGGGAATGCCAAAGACCTCTGACTGCTTGAGACTCTGGAAATCTGCTGCCCGTCAGAGCAGACAGTACTAGACGAATAGGACTGGCTGTGTGCAAGGCAGGCTGCTTTGCTCTAAGACAGGGACGGGGAACCTATGGTGCTGCCCATGCTGCTGGGGTCATCCGCAGCTAACATGGCCGGTAATAAGGGATGATGGGAGCTGTAGTCCAGCAACAGCTGGAAGGCCCCAGGTTCCCATCCATCTGAACGGGATCCCCTTTGCATGGTCAGCTGGAGGTGGGACCGACAGCCATCCTTTGTAACCCTTGGTCCCCTTTCTCTCTTTCCCTCAGCCTGCTGGCTGCCTACGCCGCTTGCCCAACCCCGCAGGGCCAAGAGCGGCTGCTGAGTGACATCAAATGTGGCAAACTGCAGAGGTGAGCAACGGAGCTGCGTGTTTCCCCTCCAGCTCAACGCCTGCTTTGCACAAGGCGTCTAGTGCAAGCCCCAGCGGAACCGCAAAGGATGTGGGTTTGGGAGCTCAGGAAACGAACGCAGATCTGGCAGCGAGGGAAATCAGCAGGCTTTCTTTGCTCTGGGATTTTGGGAAAGCGTGGAGGGAGGGGCCAGTTGGTCTTAGCCACCCCCTTGAGGGTGCACGCATGTAGCCTGAACTTCAAAAGGGCCCAGTTGATTTGACCATTGTCCTGTTATTGGGGGGGAGCAGAAGAAGAAATGCTGGCTCTGCCTTTCCCCTGCCGCTTCCTTAACCCTTGTCCTCCTCCTCTTCCTCCCTTTACAGGAACTTGGGCCCTGCCCTGAGCAAGACTTTGGCTCAGTTGTACTGTACGCCGGGACCTCTACCTTGAACCAGTGGGCGGCTGTGCATAACTGCCCATGTGTACGGATTACCACCCTAACTGGGATATGACTCCTCTGCAACACACCTCAATTAGGGGAAGGACCATTGAGACAAATATTATTTTAGCAGCTGTTGGAAGCTGGCCCAGGAGATGCCCCACAGAGGCCGGGGAAAGGGGCGTTGTGCCTTCTTGCCTTGACATTACATGCTAGTCTGAAATGCACTTCTTTGCCACCAGCCTTACAAGGCAGCAGCCAAGTTGATTCTAGTGCATGCACGCAGCAACAGCAACAAGAATGTTTGAGTAACAGCTCCCTATAGGATATTCTAAGTCACATGGTTCTCCTGGCTGCTGAGCTAGGCCCCGCCACATCTCATCCCTGTTTATTTTTTTTTAAAAAAAACTGTTAATATTCTAATAAAACTGCAAACCTTCATTTTGTGGCAAAGAATCTTCCATCTTCAACCACCAAGGAGCGGAAAAGGACACCCTCCTCCAACTCTGGGCCCAGTTTGGCCTGCCAAGTGGAAAAAGCGAAGCTCTTCCTCTCCTCTCTGCTGCAGAACGACCCGACTTCCACCTCTGGAGGAGTCGCGACATGTTTTCTTTAAGAGCCCCTGGGAGTCTGGCCACCTCCTGTGGGACAGCTGTCTTTCAAAGAGGATCGGACAAATTCACAGAGCATTAGGCGGTTGATGGCTACTAGCCGTGACACCTGTGCTGTACCCCTACCTCTGCTGTCTGAGGCAGGATGCTTCTGAACACCCATTGCTGGAAACTGAAGGAGGGGAGAGCTGCTGTTGCGCCCAACCCCTGCTTGCAGGCTTCCCGTAATGGGTGTCTGATTAGAATGATCTGACACAGCTCTTCTTGCATTCTCTGACCACTCCCAGCCCCTGGAATGTTTAAATCATATAGGCTGCCCCCACTGAGGTTCGTTTGAAGACAAATGGCATTAGGGAGCCCTTTCAGAAGCATCAACAAGGAGGGTGCAAGTTACCTGGGAGCCACAAGCCAGTCCGCACCCCTTGTCTGGGCAAACCCTTTTGAGACGAATGGGAGATGGGCCTGAGTGCTACTGCTTGTTCCAGCAGGGCTTGTGCAACAGAACTTTCCCAAGGGCAGTGCCCCATATTAATTAAAGGGCGAGGCTGCCAAATCAGATTGCCAGTCTGGGCCAGCCGCAAAGCCCTTTGCAGCAGTCCCCAAAGGGCTTTTAAGATGGAATGTATGACACCATGGAGGGAATAGATAGATGTCACATCCACACCGTACATTTAAAGCACATTGCTACAGTTCCCAGGATCCTTTGGGGGGGAAGCCATGTGCTTTCAGTGCAGAGCTTGGGAAAGTTACTTTTTTGAACTACAACTCCCATCAGCCCAATCCAGTGGCCATGCTGGCTGGGGCTGACGGGAGTTGTAGTTCAAAAAAGTAACTTTCCCAAGCTCTGTTTCAGTGTGTGTTGAAGCACATACCTTTCCTCAAAGGATCGTGGGATCTGTAGTGTACCCTTTCACAGAATTATGATTCCCAACACCCTTAACAAACTACAGTTCCCAGCATTCGGAGAGCCACGCGCTGTGAAGGATGTGAATGTGTAGTGTTTTCCCCGGTCTCCCGTAATATTAGAACTCGCTTCTACATGCCGGATCGTTGGGCTGCAGATTAAAGAAATATATTTCTTTGCGCTGCATACATTCTTTATGGAGTTAGTGGGGGTGACCATCACCTTAGCCAGCTTTAAAAGCAGGTTAAATAAAATTGATGGCGGAGAAGGAGGGACTCCACCAAGAGCAATAGAAGGCAGGACCACAACCGGTGGTTGGGAAGTGGAGATTGGCTTAGACGTTTTAGGAGAAGCTTCGTAATGACATGAGCCATTCAACACTGGAACTGCAGGCTGCTGCCGGAGGTGGTGGACACTCTTTATAATGAGGTGTTTAAACAGAGTCCATGGGGGTGCTCTGGTTACATCCTGTTACTGCAGATCCTGTGCAGGGGGTTGGGCTGGATGGCCTCCATGGCCCCTTCCAACTCTGTAAAGTTCTGTGATGTGCCCTCATAACAAAGGCTGCATACATATACATTTAAAGCTCATAACGTCCCCCAAAGAATCCTGGAAACTGTAGTTGAAGGGTGCTGGGAATTGTAGCTCCATGATCTGCAGTTCACAAGATTCCTTTCTAATGAGCAGGAGGGCGGGGTTACATCCTGTGATAGCTGCACATGCCTATTCCCAGCGGGGAATGGGGACACACAGCCAAACTGAGCAAGATTTAACCTCTGCACATGAGCTAATGAGCGGGGATTAAATCCTGCTCTCAATTTGGCAGGATTCCATGCAAAACCCATTCCTGATGGGGGAAGGAATGGCATCAGAATCCCCTGCTAAAATGGAGGGGGGGGCAACCTTTGTTTTAGTAGTGTTTTGCAAGGTGCTTTGAAAGCCCACCTTTGGGACTTCAAAGCACCTTGCACCTGATGTCTTTGTGATGTCAGGTGATTGAGAGGTGGGTGGCCCTGCCCACTTGTTAAATTTAGCCCAGGAGGCCAATCCTGATAAGGACCTGGCCTGTGGAGCCAACAAGCTTCCCCACCCACGCCCTGCAATATCCTTTTTGAGATGGGGCCACGTGATCCAACATCTAGAAGAACGGGGGAGAGGGGAATTCTTCCTAACAGTTAGGAAGCCCTGAAGAGATGGATAGGGCAAAGATTCCCCTTGTATATCAGCTGGAACAGAGGGCAACCCTCATATAGGGGAACAGTGGGGGATGTGCTGTCTGGAGCACTCGGGCCATCAGGAAACATGCAGACACAGAAATGCTCTCATTTAAATGGTTTCCTTTTTAACAAGATCATTTTACTAATTTTTGTGTGTCTTTCCCCCCCTCTCTTTTTGCACTCTCCCTTTTAACCAGAAAACGGCAACAGAGAGCTTTGCTACAAAAGGTTCCAGAGTCCCCTCCATGCTGCAAAATGCAGGAGGGTGAGCGGGTCCTCTCCTCTCCTCCCCTTCCTGGGAACAGAAGGGGGACAAGAATTTCATTGCTGGCCAGGGGTATGGCTCAAACGGCAACGCCAGAGGGGGTGCAGGTCCATGGGGGGTGGGGTGGCGCTCATCATTTAAGCCACAGATCTGGCCACAGGTCACAGCTCTTGGTCCTTCCTCGTCCACTTACGGCTGATCAGTGTTTCTGGTTCTTGTGGGGGGGTCAGGGAAGAGGAAGACCATGGCGACTCCCTTCCCTGGCAGTTGGGGTTGCGACTCCCCATCTTTCAGATCCTCTCACCACCCCAACCGAGCAGATGTTTCTGCAGTGGAGAGAGAAAGAAGAGAGTGTAGCCGTCCATTGCACCCTTTACTGATTTATATTTATATATTACACAAACACGCACTACAAAATCTCCTGGTGATTTGCACTGAACTGGGGCGTCCCATGAGAGTTGGCTGTTGTTGCTCTGAGAATGGAACCTGTCAATTTCGGTCCCCTCAGTTTCCCATGTTTCTAATCTTAAATTCAGCTCTCCACATTTCCACATAATTATTTTTATTATCAGAACAATTTGCCAGCGTTTTAGTGTAAATTTCTCTTCACACTTTTTTGTATACAGCAAACACATTTTTGCAAAACAATTTCCCCTAATACAGTGATTTCTTACGTTAGTTTCACAAATATATACATTTTATGCACATTTCCCCCTAATTATATGCACTGTTGTAAACATTGCTTTGAGAACTGCATTGCAAAATTCAGAGAAGGGTGAATTTTGAAGGATAATTGGGTTCTGGTTTGCATACAATTCGAGAAGTGTAAATTACATCATTTTTCATTAAAATGCAAATAAAATATCTCCCCCATCCCTAGCTGTAACATGCAGGTGTTAACTTGAAGGCAAAGTTCAGCCTCAGCCTCTCCTTGAAATTACTGACTCATGCCTGGAATCTGTGAAGTATTACTGACCAAGAATGCTTTTAAGCTTGTGCAGAGTGCCTTTCCTGCAACAAGCAGAACTCTCACACACATATATGCCAACTAGCTGGGATTGGGTTCCTCTAGGTCTGTGAGTTAGATTTCAATTGTAGTCCTTCTCATTTGCAGAACAAAAACACCCACAGTATCCCACCCTTTGTCCCCACCCCTCCACCACATAATTAACAGGTCCATTGGTTTATTTTACTTAAATCTGAGCCAGGCCTCAGCCCCAATAATCTATCTTTCAGTGACTTGGAATCACAGAATCATAGAATAGTAGAGTTGGAAGGGGCCTATAAGGAATAAATAAATATTGGGGCACCTGAGCATGTACAGAGTGTTTCCCCCTTGCCACCAAGTAAGCATGGGCCATGCTCCCACAAACCTGAGATGAGGGACCACGTCGTCTGGCCAGAGAGGGTAGCATCTCCTCAGCTGTGCTATCGCACTCCAACTCCCATCAGCCCTAGCCATATCCCTAACAGTCAGGAACGATGGGAGTTGTAGTCCAAAACAAAGATAGACAACATGGCGCCCTCTGTTTGTTGTTGGACACCAACTCCCATCAGCCCCAGCCAGCATGGCCAATGATCAGGGATGATGGATAGATGCAGTCAGGCAACATCTGGAGGGCCACAGGTTCCCCAGTCCAGTGATACGAGACTGAGCATGCAAAGGAGGCGCTCTACCACTAACCCTAACCGTTCCGCACCTCAACAAGGACTTGACGGCCTTCCCATTTCCTAGAGGTGGAGGAAGAGAGTGCCGGCCTCTCTCTCTCTCACACGCACCCCCAAGAAAACCTCCATACTTACTCCTCCCCTCCTTCAGCCAGGCAAGTGGAAGCTTCTGCTTGGCTAGAACGGATAGGCTCCCACAAAGACGGTGAGACGGAGCATGGAGCTGGAACGATAGCTCATCAGGGTGTTCATGGTGACCATCTCTAAATCCAGGAGAAACTCGCGGGGGCCTGTCACTGGCCGGGCCAAGACCAGCATCGCACTTAGGTTGTTGATTTGCTGCAAGGAAGAAAAAAAGCAGAGGGTGAGGGCAGAGAGAGAGAGAGAGGACACTGTGCCAGATGCTTGTTGCTGGGCCCTGGTCAGTTGGAGACGGGCGTAGTTAGAGCTGGGAGTTTTTGGAAAGGGACATTGCTTTCCCAAACAGGCTCTTGGACTGCGGTGGGGAAACCTCAAATGCGGCCCTCCGGGCATTTTTATCTGGCCCTCAGGATTCTCCCCATGGCCTTACCGGCCATGTGTCAAATCCTCCTTGAGTGTGAGATGTGTCCTTGAACTCTGACAAGATACCTTGTTTCTCTGAGTAGAGAGGGATGTGTGGAGTGTGTATAGGAACAATCTTAGCATACAAAGGTAAAATTTGCATTTGTTGCTCCTCCCACTTTGGCCACTGGCCCCTCCCACTGCTAGCTAGAGATGTGCTAGAATTACGCCCAATTCAGATTTGGTACCGAATTTTCGATTAATTTGCTTATACTCTTGTGGATCGGATTTTGAGGTAGCTGTTATCAAAAATGGATTTTATATAAAAAAAATCTACCTCTAAAATATCGATGTTAGGAATAATAATTTTATCGGTATTTCCCTTTCATTTATTGATATTGACTTTCAAAATATCAATATTCATATCAATATGTCTTCCGAGGGGAAAAAACAATTGGTAAAAGCAGGTGCTGGCAGACAAAAAACGAACTTGACTTGATACCGGCCTTTTAGGTCAACAGAATGCTTTCAAAACCGACACTGTCCAATGGATCACATCCCTACTGCTGCCGCACGGCCCCTGGAAGGTTGCCCAGAAGAGAGTGTGGCCCTTGGGTTGAGAAAGGTTCTCCTCCACTGCAATCCCACACACCCATCAAATGTTTTTGTATTGTAACAAAAATACAAATTGTATTTGTATTGTACTTGTAACAAGACAAACAAGACAAAAAATTACAGTGACTGACTAATCAATTAAAACATTTGCAAAGGTCTGTCGGCATGAAAAAGAAAAATTCCAGAAAGTTTGGAAAAGGAAAAAAGGGGGGATGCCTGCCAAATCTCTGCTGGAAGAGAGAGTTCCACAACATGGGACCAGCAACACTGAATGCCTGACTTTTAGCGGAGGCCAGGCCTCAGTAATATGAGGGCCTGTGAGCATCCAGTATAACCTCGTTTCATGTTGACACTTCAGTCACTCCTGTCTGAACAAAACAAAGACCTACTGAAAAAGTTAATAAACTAAATAAATAGTATTCAAGCTCCCAGGTAAACCAAAACAGCCATATATTTTCCACAACATGAACCGTGAGTGGCTTTTTTGCATTCCTCATACAGTGGCCCTGTGTCTGAGAACAAGCCTAACAAAACAAACCTTAGCTGGCCCGGTTTGCAAACAATTAGCCAGCCAAGATTCCATAGGACAGACAGTGCGGTGTAGCAGTTAGCATGTCAGAGTAGGGCCTGGGAGACCAGGGTTCAGATCCCCACTCAGACACAAAGCTGACTGGCTGACGTTGAGCCAGTGTTTCTCGGCCTACCCTACCTCGTAGGTTTGTTGTGAGGATAAAACGGGGAGGGGGGGAAATTACGCCACACTGAGATCCTCAAAGGAAAACGTGGAATATAAATGTAATAATGAACAAATAAATAGGAGAGATGGCAGGTGTGAGCAGAGGCCTCTCCAACTGGCTGCTGCTAGGAAGCGGACTCACCCGGATATAGAACTCTCCTTGTTCGTTGCCCGAGCGGATCTGGAACGTGTTATAGGCACCAGGGTAGACACTTGTAGCCTGGATCTGGAATATGTCAGAGGGCACAGTCCGGTCAGCCATGATACTCATGTATCGATGGACAATGGAGGACGCCTTCTCTCGGCAGAGTGGGTTTGCGGACGGGCAGAGGCAGCGGCTACAGTGGGAGCAAATTGGGTTATTGGTGTGTGGAGAGGGTGCAAGTCAGGGGTTACCATGAAGCCTTGTGCTCCAGCCGCAGAGTGGAGGAGAAATCTATCCATGGCTACTAGCCGTGATCCATGTCAGCAGAGCACTGGAATCTGCTCCGGGTTTTAGTCCAAACTTTCAAGGAAGCACATAAGAACGTAAGAAGAGCCTGGCTGCTGGATCAGGCCAATGGCCCATTTGGTCCATCATCCTGTTCTCACAGTGGCCAACCAGATACCCATGGGAAACCTGCAAGCAGGAAGCACCTTGGACAGCTCAGACTAAAACTCGGAGGGGGTTCCATTGCCCACTGACATGGAGCCACCAGCCTCCAAATCAGCTATTAAATAATAATAATAAAAAAACGAAAAGCTGGACAGCCATCTGTCAGGAATGCTTTGATTTGGATTCCTGCATTGAGCAGGGGGGTTGGACTTGATGGCCTTATAGGCCCCTTCCCACTCTACTGCTCTATGATTCTATCCTCCATGAGATTCACCTAATCCTTGTGGTGGGGGAGAGATAAAGGACATTTCTCACTACCTATTACTCTGCTACCTATATCAGACTCCTAGAGAGAGATTCCTGGGCCAGATTTTAACAGCCTTATGGGGCGAGACTTCCTATGTGAAAGTATGTTGGTTACTGTCAGATTGTGACCCATATGTTACATACAAAACAGCTTTGTTCACTAAGGGAGCAAAACATATCCGTGCAAATACCAGGAGCGCCATCGCAGTGGACCGTACAGGGGACTCGTCAACTTGAACTTTTCTGCACTTTGTTTTGGGATATATATATCCTTTTGGGTTGTGATGGCTTTTAGTCGAATACAATAAACTGAACTGATTCACCTAATCCTTCTTCCCCTCAGGGTATCTAAGCTAGTGCCCTTTTCCAGAGCTTGTGGCAGAAATCCCACAAGTTCATTAGGCTATCTGTTCAGGGGACGGAATCGTTTTCGCGGCGCCCTCTCTCCTCTGCCCCCTCAACCAGCCCACCACACTCACTGTTCAGAGACTTGCATGTATGGTTCCTGGCAGCGGTTCTTCTCCACACATCGGTACCCGCCATGAAAGTTGACGCAGTTCTGTGATTCAGTGCATTGATGGGCTCCTGTCTCACACTCATTAATGTCTAGGATTGCAGAGAGAGAGAGAAAAACCCTATTCGACCCTGTTGTCGCATGACTGCTAGTATCAGCTGCAGTGTCAACCAGAAAACCAGGCAAGCTTCACCTGATCCAATCTATATGCCAATACTGATCTCAGTTCTTGGAGTGTCGGCCCTTATGTAGCCTAATCAATACAAGAGGGAGGTATTGGCAAACTCTGACCACATCCACACCATACATTTATTCCACTGTTATTCCACTTCAAACAGTCATGGCTTCCCCCAAAGAATCCTGGGAAGTGTCGTTTGTGAAGGGTGCTGAGGGTGGTTAGGAGACCCCTGTTCACCTCACAAAGCCGCAATTCCCAGAATTCCCTGGGAAGAGGGATTGCCTGTTAAACTACTCCGGGAATTGTAGATCTGTGATGGAAAGAGGAGTCTCCTGACATTCTCAGCACCCTTCACAAACTACCCTTCCAACGATTCTTTGAGGAACGCCATGGCTGTTTAAAGTGGAGTAATCAGTAACGTTAGTCACAGCCACGCCCCCTCCCCCCTTTTTTGCTCCTGGGTTGAGAAAGAGATCCTTGTTAATGCCTTCTTCCATAACAAATAGGAACCAATAAGCATGAAACAGGAGAGTGTTAGCTACTGAGAAGAGCCTTCTCAGTGGCTGACTCACCTTCTTTCACTCTGATTGGCTCCAATCAGCAGGGAAAGACAAGGAAGCGTGTTAGAAGACTCTTCTCAGTGGCTAACATACTCCCCTTTCATGCTGATTGGCTCGTAGGATGGTGGAGATGTAGGGACCCTGTCCTCCACAAAGTAAGGGGTTTAAGACCCCCTGAGACTCCGGACAACTACACCCCTGTGTATACAGTGGAATAAATGTATGGTGCGAATGTGGCCTCAGGGTGACCTCGAGGGTTACAGAAGTACAAAACACTCCCACTTTATTAAAAAAACCTCTGTTATGAAATCTGTGCAACAGCTAAACACAAAAGTCAATATACTTCTTACTTTGGAAATATTGTTTTTACCCAAATTTATGCAAAGATTGACACCAAGGTCTCTCCGATTGATTTACAAGATCAAGACATACAGTACACCACCCAGAGAGCTATGCTAGTGGGGTGGTATAAAAATTTAACAAATAAAATAAATATAAAACAGGAATGAAGCATGACCTACAGTGTTCATCCAAGTATTTACAGAAAAGAAGATCCCCTCTTAAAAGGAAGAGATGAAAAAGGGGACACAGACATAACTAGCTACCCTCCAAATTAAGGACCAAAGACACGGGTACAAAAAAATGCTTTTGCCTGGCCCCAAAAATAAAGACAACAATGGCGCGAGGCGGGCTTCCTTGGGGAGGGCATTCTGCAAGCAGGGAGCCACCAATGAAAATTTAACCAGTTAATCAGTTACAATGTTTTCAATAGGCTGCAGCCCTAGTGAAAGGAAACCAGGGTGACTCACCTGTGTCTAATACTCTCACACAGACAATTTATGCTTCTGTGGTCCCACGCCACCCAAATACGCTGGGCCAGGATCCACTCCATCCCAAGACAGCCATGCATGTCAGACAGTTACCTTGGCAAAGGCGGGTGCTCAGTAGCTGGTATCCTTGCGGGCAGACACAAGAGTAATGTCCAGGTTCGTTCACGCACTGGAATTGACACAGGTAGGTAGAGTAGCTACACTCATCAATGTCTGGGAAAGAGGGAGAAGATTTCATTTAGGGGGAGGAATGATGCATACGGATGTCAGAGAATTCCGCACTAAGCAGACACAGAAGCAGAAATTGCTGCACGTTGCTTGTTTGTCGGCGCTCAGGAAAGGAAATCAGTCAAGTGAATACAACTGGTATTCGTTTACATTGTTTTTAAGTCCACAATAAATAACTTGTTTACATTGTTTTGATGCTTCCTTTACATTAAAATAAATACCAGGTGCTGGAAACCGCAGGAAGGGAGAGTGCTCTTGCACTCAGGTCCTGCTTGTGGGCTTCGCAGGGGCATCTGGTTGGCCACTGTGAGAACAGGATGTTGAACCAGATGGGCCACTGGCCTAATCCAGCAGTCGGGCTCTTCTTAGGTTCTTAACTGAAGCTGGATTAAAATGGACCGAGATAATCTGCTTCATCCGTCTGCAGATGCATGGCTTCCACCCTCTTGCGTACCTTGCCCAGAGGAGGGTTGTTAGTGATTAGGCTGTAGCTATTTAGATCAGCGATGGGGAACCTCCACCCCACGAGCATAATTTGGCCCGCCATGCCTCCCCATTTGGCTCATGACGCCATTTCGGCCAAGCCACACTCACTTGCCCTACACCTGACACCACATAGAGTGTAGGAGAGGTAAAGAAGCAGTTTGGCTAAAAGAGGGGTTTGCAGGCACCGTCAGCTGATTGTCAGTGCAACTTGCAAAGTGCCGGGCTGCCCCTTTGCCTACACAATTTGATTTCAAACCGCGTTGGCAAAAATGAGGCCCCTGAGCTGATTGACAGGCCACGGTCCAAGAACCAATGCCAACTGGCCGCACCTCTTGAAAGCTCATATGGGAAGCGCTTGGACAAATTGGGCAGGAGAGCTGTTTTCAAACTTGGGCAGCAGTGGCTGGTGCCCAGGGGTGTAATTGTGCAGGGTCTCAGGGGGTCTTAGAACCTTTACTTTTTGGGAGCAGGGCCCAGCAGGGTCCCTACGTCTCCAGCATTCTACAAGCCAATCAGTGTGAAAGGGGAGTGTGTTAGCCGCCGAGAAGAGTCTTCTAACATGCTTCCTTGTCTTTCCCTGCGGATTGGAGCCAACCAGAGTGAGAGGAGGTGAGTCAAACACCGAGAAGACTCTTCTCAGTAGCGAACACTCTCCTCTTTCATGCTTATTGATTCCTAGGCATTATCAAGGATCTCATTCTCAACCCCACAGCAAAAAAAATAGGATTAACATGAAGGGACCCTGCATTTCTGAATTTGCCACTACGCTACTGCCGTTGCCCATTAGGACTGGTGGGGTGGAAAGCAGGGAGCCCGAGAGTAGGTGGAGCCACCGCCAATGACAGACAGGGTCAACTCATTCTAGTTTTCTCGCCATCCTCTAAGGGCAACACTGAGAGTAAGGCAGAGGAGGAAGGTGACAGCCAGGGCCACCCCCCAGACTAGTGATAAGTAAGGAGGTGAGCAGGTGGGGGCTGGCTGAGGGCACCGCCCCACCAGCCCCACTGAACCAGCCTCCACGGACCTCAGGTCCCCAGATGCTGTTGGACTACAACTCCCATCATCCCTAACTATTCCCTACAATGGCTGCTGGGGATGGTGGGAGTTAGGAACACAGAAAGCTGCTTTATACTGAGTCAGACCACTGGTCCATCTAGCTCAATATCGTCTACACTGACCGGCAGCATCTCTCCAGGCTTTCTCTCCCAGTCGTACCAGGAGATGCCAGAGGTTGAACCCAGGACCTTCTGCATGCAAGGCAGGTGCTCTGCCACTAAGCTATGGCCCTTCCCCAACAACGTCTGGGGACCTGAGCTTGAGAAGCTCCGGGTAGGAGGAGCCGAGGGAAAGGGAGAGAGGCAGAGCTCCGGAAAAGGGGGGTGAACTGGGCTGGAGACTGAGCCCACCTACCTTTACAGCTAAAGCCGTTGTGGTCCAGCTCGTAGCCCTGGTTGCAGCGGCAGATGAACGTGCCATAGGTGTTGAAGCAGCGCTGCTCGCAAGGGGCGCCCATCTCACACTCGTTCACGTCTGGAGGAGAGGTTGCAAAGGTATGGCTTAAGCAAGGGTTGGGTTGAATCGTCATGTGGGAAGTGTGGATGACGTGTGCATTTATCCAGGAGGGCACACCTAACATTGGGACAACCGTTTTTCTCTTCCAGCCTGTCTACAAGCAAGCGTACACTCTCAGAAGGTCTCCTGCTCCCTTAGTCCTGCGACTCACTGCCACTTAATTTTTATTTATTTATTTATTTTTATTTAATTTAATTTATATACTGCCCTAAGCCAAAAAGGCTCTCTGGGCGGTGTACATAAGAGATAAAACAAGCACAATATATAAATACAATAAGTATAACAAAATCAAAGATCAAAACAAACAATAACAAAGAACCAACAACGTCAAAATACAACAATAATGAAAATACTGATAAAATACACTATAAAATACAATTTAAAATACACTTTAAAATGCCTGGGAGTATAAAAAGGTTTTCACCTGGCACCGAAAGGATAGCAGCGTCGGCGCCAGGCGTACCTCATTGGAGAGACTATTCCACAGTTCGGGGGCCACTACCAAAAAGGCCCTAGTTCTAGTCACAACCCTCTGGGCTTCTCGATGGGATGGCACCCGGAGGAGGGCCTTAGATGTTCAGCGCAGTGTACGGGTAGGTTCATATTGGGAGAGGCGTTCCACCAGGTATTGCGGTCCCATGCCGTGTAGGGCTTTATAGGTCAAAACCAGCACTTTGAATTTAGCCCGGAAACAAATAGGAAGCCAGTGCAGACGAGCCAGAACAGGTGTTATATGAGCAGACCTTCTGGTCCGCATCAGTAATCTGGCCGCTGCATTCTGGACTAGCTGTAGTTTCCGAACTATCTTCAAGGGCAGCCCAACATAGAATGCATTGCAGTAGTCCAGCCTAGAAGTTACCAGAGCGTGAACAACTGAGGCGAGGTCGTCACTGTCCAGATAGGGACGTAGCTGGGCTACCAGTCGAAGATGGTAGAAAGCATTCCGTGCCACCGAGGCCACCTGGGTCTCGAGAGACAAGGAAGGATCGAAAAGAACTCCCAAGCTATGAACCTGTTCCTTCAAGGGGAGTGTAACCCCATCAAGAACAGGATGAACATCCTCCATCTGGGCAGTGAAGGCACTCACCAACAGCGTCTCGGTCTTGTCAGGATTGAGCTTCAGTCTGTTAGCCCCCATCCAGTCCATTATAGCGGCCAGGCAACGGTTTAGCATGTTAACAGCCTCACCTGAAGACGATGAAAAGGAGAAATAGAGCTGCGTGTCATCAGCGTACTGATGACAACGCACCCCAAAACTCCTGATGACCGCACCCAGCGGCTTCATGTAGATGTTAAAAAGCATGGGGGACAGTACCGATCCCTGCGGGACTCCACAATGGAGAGTCCAGGGTATCGAGCAATGTTCCCCAAGCACTACCTTCTGGTGACGACCCACCAAGTAGGAGCGGAGCCACCGCCAAGCAGTGCCCCCAACTCCCAACTCCGCGAGTCTTCCCAGAAGGATACCATGCATTGCAGGTGTCTCCTGCTGAAATCCCTCCACAACAGCCAGGTTTTCTAAGATGCCTTTGGCTTCAGCCATCAATCAGCTGGTGGTGCACAGGACTCGGCAGATGTTGCCCGACGGCTGACTGGTGATGCCTGCACACTCTTTTCGAAGGCCTGGTGGGCCTTGGTTTACTCCTTAACCCAGACTATAACTAAGGCTAAGCAGTTGGTGTAACTACGTTCATTCATGTTCACAACTCTACCCTCCTCTTACTCAGCTGTTTCCTGATAAGAACATAGGAAGGTGCCTTATATCAGGTGCGGCTATTTTCCATTGAGTCCCTGGATTACCTACTCTGAATGGCAGCAGCTCTTAAGGCCTCAGGGGAACAGAATTCTTTCCTGTCAGTGCTATCAGATCCTTTCTCCTGAAAGATGTTGGGGACTGAACCCAAGACCTTCTGCATGCAAAGGAAGTGTTCTGCAACTAAGCTATGGTTGGTTGGTTTGCTTGTTTATACATTTATGTTATCCCATCTTTCCTTTGAAGAGCTCAGAGTGGCGTACATGGTTCTTCTCCCTCTTTATTCTATCCTCACAACAACCCTGTAGGGTAGGTTGGGAGAGACTGTGATTGGCCCAAGGTCACCCAACAAGCTTCATGGCTGAGTCGGGATTTGAACTCTGGCCTCCCAGGTCCTATTGTGACACTCTAACCACTATACCACACTGCCTATGGGCTTTCCCTTGGAACACAAGAGAGTCTATGTTTGGCTGGATAAGAAGCTGCCTTATACCGAGTCAGACCATTGGTCCATCTAGCTCAGCACTGTCTACACTGACTGGCAGCAGCTCTCCAGGATTTCAGGCAGAGAAACTCTCCCAGCCCAGCCTGGAGATGCCACTGGAGGTTGAACCTGGGACCTTCTGCATGCAAAGCAGATGTTCTGCCACTGTGCTGTGACCCAGATCAGGCTATCTGCCCATCTTGCCCAGTGCTGTCTACTCTGACCGGCAGCAGCTGCCCAGGACCTCAGGCAAAGAAGGGTGTCCCTGATCACTTGCTACCTGGCCCTTTTAACTGGGGGTTGAACTGGAGAACTTCAGCATGCAAAGCTAGTGCTGTGCCACTCAGCGACAGAGACCCTCCCTACCGGTTGACGTCACAATCAGCAAGGGAGGATTGGTCAGGAATGGCAACCCTCCAGCCAGAGCTTGGGAAAGTTACTTTTTTTTAACTATAACTCCCATCAGCCCCAGCCAGCATGGCCACTGGACTGGGCTGATGGGAGCTGTAGTTCAAAAAAGTGACTTTCCCAAGCTCTGCCTCCAGCAAGGAAAGTGGGCCCTCTGTGGGGGCTAATTTGGGATCCGAGCGCTGCAAGGGAGATGGGGGAGGCAGGACAAGGGCCTTACCCACGCACGAGCGGTTGTTGCTGGCCAGCTGGAAGCCAGGCTCACACTGGCAGGAGAAGGAGCCGGGGGAGTTGACGCAGCGGTGTTGACAGTAGCGATAGCGGCATTCGTCGATGTCTGCAAGGGGCGAAAGGCGAGGAAACCTCAGTGATTATGTCACTCTCTGACCCGTCCCGCTGCCTCCCCACTGTGCTTCTGAGCATGTGTAGAAAGCCCCCTCCTCACTGGGAAACCTGGTGGGATATGTGGTTCAGCTCAAACTGGTGGGTTGGGTCTGCATGGGGTTAAAAAGAGTAGATAGAGAGGAGACCTCCGGATTCCTAGGCGATACCTATCCTTTGATCTCCTGATGACTCTTCCTTCCTGTGTAAACTGTTATTCTTAGGATGCTGACCACATCTTCTGGCTTCTTCTCCATTCTCTTGAGTGAGAAAGAAGACATCTTCTCTTTGTCTGTCTCTCTCCTCACAGCATGAGGGCAGACACTATGCTTAGTGTTTGCGTCTCCAACTTAGCTAGTCAGCTAGATGTAGAACGCTTTCCTATTGAGTATGTACTTCCAGAATAAAGTAGTTCTTTCTTGTTTTGAAGCTTAAAGTCTCAGTGTGACTAATTCCAGAGAAGGTGTAACATTTAGCAAGGCATCAAGCGCACAATGCTCACTCAGGTGCTATTTGCTACTCTGGAACAAAACCAACAACTCGATCACTCATATTGGCAATTAGATTTTCTGCGTAAACAGAGGAGGCAAACATACAGAGAATGGCCATGTCTGGACACAGCGCTGAACCACAGTTTAGTGTGATGCAAACAAGCCTAGCCTCTCTCTTCCCAGAGTTGTGAGCACAGCTATTTGATTTAAAAGCCTTTGTTTTTTAGCTGGTGCTGCAAGCAGCATCAGCAACAGAGCTTTTCTGTTGCCTGCCCGGCTGCCATTTGGAATCTCCCACAATGCCTGGGACCAGTGGCGGCTGGTAGCTTCATGTTAGTGGGCCGGGTTCTAGTCTGAACTTTCAAAGAGCTGTCAAAGGCACTGAAACCCATTCCCACAATAGGGTCAGCACCTTGGACAGCTCATTGAAAGTTCAGAATAAAACCCAGAGCGGATTCTAATGTCTCACTGGCGTGGAGCCACCAGCCGTCACTCCCTGGGACAAACAGAGCTTGGAAAAGTTACTTTTTAAAACTACAACTCCCATCAGCCCCAGCCAGCATGGCCACTGGATTGGGCTGATGGGAGTTGTAGTTCAAAAAAGTAACTTTTCCAAGCTCTGAAAGCAACTGCCATTTTGTATCCCCCACCCCATACCCGACACACAGTGCCATCCCAGAGCATTGTGGGGGGAGAAAAGGTGGTCTCGACCAAGACATAGCAGAGAATGTTCAGAGAATATTTAGCATTCTCAGGAGGAGGGGGCTCAAAATTAGAACATTCTCAGAGAATTTCACCCACAGAAAGTTTTCTGAGACATTTCAGCCCAGATCGAGGTCAAGACAACTCATGGACCTGTGGTTTTTTTCCTGAAAAGTATCTCCATCAGCCAGTTCTCATGGCCAGCTTTTAATTTTTTTAAAAAATAAACAGTCTCAAAATTTGATCAGAAAAGGGGAGGGTGACTCCATCAAAATTGCATTGCTGCTGCTGGTGTTTTCAAATTTCAATATTGGTCTTACAACGGATGGCAACGAGACAACATATTAAGGCCACTAAACTATTGTGGCACTTGCAGCCTCTGGACTTACCTTCCAGATAAAAAGAGATGACTTCCAGGGAAGCGTGAGCCCCAGTGCTTTAAAAAAACAAAAACTAAGGGTGTGCAATCAGGATGGCTCCTCACCCCCAACCCCGTTTCGTGACTCCATTCATTTTCATTACTAAAGATCACCTTTGTCTTGTTAGTCCTTTGTGAAAATCCCTTTCATTTCATCTTTCATGCATTGAAAATACATTCATTTCCTTACTCTCATTTGCTGTGGGATTTTCCTCACCTTAAATTATTTTACATTTACTGCTGTTCCTGTGGGGACAGGGATCATTTTTAAAAAATATATTTTTATGGGGCTGCCATTTTATTTATTTATTTATTTATATGTCACCATCTCGTGCAAAAGATCAAGGCAGTGCTAAAACAATATATACAAATGAAATAAAATATCAAATACCATTTTAAAAAAGACATTATCGGTAAATAAAAAATGTTGGCTTCCAGAAGACAGCTGCTGACAGAAGCTCCGTTGCTTATCCTTATGCATCCAGGTTTAGAGAAGCACAAAAGATCTTGGGAGGGAGGGGGACCCAAAATGAGGGTTGAATATGCCCAATGGCCATGGAATGCTGAACGGGTGCTGGTGGGGAGAGGGGATGGAAAACAGACAGAGGGAGGGGAATGGAATGGAGCATGGCTGAGTGGCCGTCCCCTGAACATGAGCACTCTGCCCTGCAACATTTTGTTGCAGGAGCTGCACGTGTGTTACTACATTCATTTGTTTCAGAGCAACATTGAACTAAACGGGCCCCTTTGGTTTTATGAATGGGCACACCCCGCTCCTAGGAGAGCCTAAAGGGCATCTCAGGGGGGCCCTCCGGCTCACTCACCCACACATTCGGTGCCAATCTTTCGATAGCCATCCGGACACTGACAGTGGAAGCCTCCGGGCGTGTTGATGCACTCCTGGCTCGGCTGGCAGTCGTGCAAATCGTATTCGCATTCATCCACATCTGGGTGGAACAAAAACACAACACAGTTGGGACGCCACAATCCCAGGGGGTGGGAGGGGCGGACCTCCCAAGTGAAACTGCCAAGTAAACACTAGCTCTTCCTGACTCATTTCTATGCATGTCCAGAGGTGCAGTTGCCCGGGATTGTGATGGGGCAGCGCAGACCCCTTCCTTTTTGGGGGAGCAGGGTCCCAGTCTCTCAGGGTCCCTATGTAAGAGCCAATCCTCAAGAAAGGGGACCACATTAGCCCTTGAGAAGAGTCCTTGTCCTTTTGTGCTGACTGGAGCCAAACAAAGTGAAAGGAAGTGAGTCAGCCCTTGAGCTAGCAGACAGCCTCCCCTTTCATGCTGATGGGCTCCTAGAGGTGTCTGTTGTAGTGGACTGTGGACTCAGAGACAACATGGAGAGCAGGTGCGAGAAGGGAAAGGGAACGTGGCTGTGAGGGGGCCTGGTGCGACTATCATGAAGGGCCCTGCACTTCTAAATTTGCTACTACTCTGCTGTAGAATGTCGGATACAGCCAAACCATTAGGGTGTCTTCCTGCATTGAGCAGGGGGTTGGACTTGATGGCCTTACAGGCCCCTTCCAACTCTACTATTCCATTCTAAGTCCAGGTGAATGTCTCTTTTTTTTTTCCTCCATCAGTGGTGGGAAATGTGTCTCCTCCCTCCCTCCCTCGCCATCCCCCTTCCCCACTCACCCAGACAGGATCCATGTCTGTCCGGCTCGTAGCCCTGGGGGCAGGTGTTCTGTCGAGAGGCAGGATGCGGGGGCCGGGGAGGCCGAGGCCTGGGCGGGCTGGGCAGAGAGGCCCTTTCGGCGTTGACGTCGTTGATCACGGAGGCCGAGCGGGGGAGGCACAGGTACCCCCCATAATGGTTGATGCACTTCATCTCCCCTTTGCAGGCGTGGGGGATGGTCTCGCATTCGTTCACATCTGGGGTGTGAAGAAAGATTGAGGCAGTAGAGCCAGGTGGCGGAAGGATGGCGAGGAGTGGATGGGCTCGGGTACCCAGGCTCCCTCCTTTCCCTCCCCAGTTCTAGCTCCTTCGGTAATGCATTTTGCATCGTAGCCAGTGATGGCTCTGCATTTTGTTATTTATTTATGCATTTATTAATTAAACTTATACTTTTGCTTCCAAAGGAGCCCAGGGCGGCAACGTTTTGCAGAGCCCAGAGCCCAAGATGTCTTCTCAGTGAGGTCTGTCCTCCTGTCACTCTAACTGCTGCTGGGGGGGGGGGCGGGCGAGAGTTTTTCAGGCCGAGGACCGCATTCCCTTCTGGGTGACTTTCCAGGGGCCGTATGCCAGTAGCGGGCAGGGCCAGAGGCAAAAGTGAGCAGAGCAACCCCTATAATTTTTACCTATATACAGAAGGCTAGTTTCTACGCACGCTCACACCCACCCACCCACTCCTCCCTATCCTCCTTCTAGGCAAGCAACAGGCATGATCAGAGTTCAAGGTTACAATTATGGTGACGGAAAAATAATCCAGGAGATGTGAAGGAAGGTCAGGTGAAGGGATGTGGCTGGAGAGAGTCCCAAGGGCCTGACCAAGGGGCCTGGAGGGCCACATTTGGTCCCCGGTTCCGAGTTTCACAATCCCTCCATGGTAGGGTTGCCAGGTGTCTGGTTTTCACCTGGAGACTCTGGATTTTTGGGGTCCTCTCCGGGTCTCCGGATGAGTCAGCTTAATCTCCTCAGCTTTCATTTTTTAAAAAATTAAGTTTCTAGGCGGTCTGGATCACGAGATATACACCAAAACATCAACTGCCCTCCCAACTTCTGTGAAATTATCTCTTAGCTGGCTGCTCTAACCCTGCCTTTTCAGGTTTGTAGCCAATAAGTGAAGTCAGGATTGTGATTGACAAGGGATTTCCATGCCTCCAGGCAGTACCTAGACCCCATTGCAAAGGTAGATATGAAAATCTCATAAATTAAGTATATAGCTTTCAGCAGTACCAAAAGTCTTTCTTTCTCTTGTGTGCAGGAGTCAAACAAGTTTAAATTTTCCTGGGCTGTTGAAGAGGGCAATGTTTTGAAAACATTCCCAGTATGAAGCTGTAATCCAGTTCTTGCTTTTCTGGGAGTAAAGCTGCAATGCTAATCCCACATACTCGGAGTAAACCCCACTGAATTCAATAGGACTTACTTTTGAGTAGACATGGTTAGGATTGTGCTGTAAATTAATGGGACTTTTGTGAACATTAAAAAGGATTGTGCTTATGTTGTAAATCTTTCTCTCTCCCTTCCAATCCTATTTCTAAAACAATTAGGCAGGGCTTACACAGGTATCACTGCTTTTATTTTGTAGGAAACTAATACTGATTTTATTTAAATGTTCTTCAATGATCAACTGGTTTTGAAAATAAACTATTGTATGAGGTCTATGTATTTTTACATCTCCAGTGTGTGTGTGTATATGGAGTCTTCCCAACAACCCTGTGAGGTAGGATTGCCAATTGGAAACCAAGGCAGCTCACAAGAAGAAATAAATCCCTTTAAAATTCAATAACCATAAAAAGTATAAACAGTTGCAAAACAGCTTCAAGTGGCATGATTCTGAATTTTGGGTTGGGTAAATGAAGTTCCTTATCACTTGAAGTTGCAGCTCTGTGCACACTTCCCTGTTTGGGTAAGCCCCACTGAATACATTGAGACTTGCTTCTGAGTAAACAAAGGTAGGATTTCACTATAAATATCTTTACAGGTTACCTAGTAAACTTTATAGCTCATTTCCATTAAAAAAAATAATTAAAACGGTTTACATGCAGGCAAAGTTTATTAAGTAGATCCACACAATACATTTAAAGCACATCCAACCCGCATTTAAAGCACATGACTTCCCCTAAAGAATCATGAGAACTGTAGTTTCCCCCTCACAGTTATTGTCCCCACTACCCTTAACAAACTGCAGTTCCCATGATTCTGTGGTGGGATTCATGTCCTTCAAATATGTGTTTAATGTGCTTTAAATGAATGATATGGATCTGTCCTAGGTATGCTGTGCATTCATTAGTGAATTGAAAAGAACAATTTTAAAAGATACTTTTTAAAACAGAGAAAGGGTTGTAGCTCAGTGGTAGGGCATATGCTTTGCGTGCAAAGGTCCAAAATTCAATTTCTAGAAAAGACTATTGCCTGGAATCCTGGAGAGCCAATGCTAGTCCATGTGATCAGTACTCAGCTAGATGGTAGCAAATGGCCTGAGTCAGTATAAGGTAGATTTCTTTGTTCCTAAATGTGGGACAAGACCCAAGAGCCACAATGACTCCAAAATTTATTTATGTATTTTATTTCCAACATTTATATACTGCTTTATTGTGAAAAATGTCAAAGCGGTTTACAGAAGGAATTAAACAATAAAATTATTGGCAAAAACAGTTAAAGACATATATTTGAAAACATTCAAAATAATAAAACCAACAATGAGTAAAAACAGATAAAAAGCATACTAGCTTTTACATGCCTGGGTAGGCTTGCCCAAACAAAAATGTTTTTAGCCGTTGTATAAATATATGGTGCGGCCGCATTTGGAATACGGTGTACAGTTCTGGTCACCTCATCTCAAAAAGGATATTATAGAGTTGGAAAAGGTTCAGAAGAGGGCAACCAGAATGATCAAGGGGATGGAGCGACTCCCTTACGAGGAAAGGTTGCAGCATTTGGGGCTTTTTAGTTTAGAGAAAAGGCGGGTCAGAGGAGACATGACAGAAATGTATAAAATTATGCATGGCATTGAGAAAGTGGATAGAGAAAAGTTTTTCTCCCTCTCTCATAATACTAGAACTCGTGGACATTCAAAGAAGCTGAATGTTGGAAGATTCAGGACAGACAACAGGAAGTACTTCTTTACTCAGCGCATAGTCAAACTATGGAATTTGCTCCCACAGGACGCAGTAATGGCCACCAGCTTGGATGGCTTTAAAAGAAGATTAGACAAATTCATGGAGGACAGGGCTATCAATGGCTACTAGCCATGATGGCTGTGCTGTGCCACCCTAGTCAGAGGCAGCATGCTTCTGAAAACCAGTTGCCGGAAGCCACAGGAGGGGAGAGTGTTCTTGCACTCAGGTCCTGCTTGCGGGCTTCCCCCAGGCACCTGGTTGGCCACTGTGAGAACAGGATGCTGGACTAGATGGGCCACTGGCCTGATCCAGCAGGCATGTTCTTATGTTCTTAGCAGGTGCCAAAAAGGGTACAATGAAGGTGTCTGCCTGATGTCAATAGGCAGGGAGTTCCAAAGTGTGGGTGCTGCCATACGAAAGGACTGATTTCTTACAAGAGCAGAACGAGTACTATGTGGCACCCGTAACATGGAAAGCATATGTTGAACTTGGCCTGGTGGCAAATCGGCAACCAGTGCAGATTTCGGAGCAGAGGTATTATGGGCTGATAGCGTCTCACTCATGTCAGAAATCGTGCCACAGCATTCTGCACTAACTGCAGCCCCCAAGTCAGGTTGTGCTGCATGGGGATTTCTGTGACCTCGGCTGACTGGCTGCCAGGAATTTTTTAGTTTTGGTTTGTGGTTAGGAATCCTGACTGGTTGTGGGATGCTCAGCTTTCTGCCTTACTCAAGGAATTTTGTTGTGGTTGGTATGGTATTGCATTTAGGAAATCATCACTGTCTTTTGTTTTTGTTTTCCTGTTTGCATTTCATTTACCCTTAACCTCATTCCCTTACATACATAGAAACAACAATGGTTCCATGCACTCAGCTCAACCCCCTTAAACCCACTGATGATGCACCTTGTTGGTTGCATGAAAGTTTGTTTCTTGTCCAATAGTGGTAAAAGAGAATTCACATGCTGGGCAGTGTGGCTGCAATTCTTGTTGCTCCCAAGCTGCTGCCTGTAACCAAACCACGTGTGTTTTCTGTCTGTCAATTGTTTTTCACTGGAATTGGGTTGGCTGTCAAAGTGAGTTTATAGCGGCCCCACAAGGTAGACGGAAAAGGGTAGAGAATCTTCTTACTCTTACTAATTTCTCAAACCTCTTTCTGAAGTAAAGGGTCAAATCTGTAAAGAAGTTTGGAGCAGCCATGTTAAAAGGTACAGGCAGGGCATTCCAGGCAGGGCATTCCAGGCAGGGGGTTGCCAACCCTGCTTGGGTATGGATATCTTTGCCGAGGATCCCTAGCCAACCTTTACCAACAGCACAATCCAAAACATATCTACTCAGAAGTCCTACTGAGTTCTATGGGGCTTAGTAAGTGTGTTTAGAATTGCCGCCTTCAGGGGCATCCATCTTTTCTCCTGAGTACTCCCATCTAACATCTCCATAACACTAGGCTCCTTTCTTCCTACAGTGGCCTTCTGGTGACTGGGCTAGCCTGGGGGCACTTAAACCCTTCTTGTCAGAAGCAAGTAAGCTAGATTAAATGTTCCCTACCCATGCTCTATCTTTTAGTTAAGATTTCTATCTTAATTTCCAATCAGAGAAATTTTTTGTTTGAATTGTATGCTCCAAGCAACTGTGTTGATGCTTAATGTATCATGCTTAATGACATCACTTGGGCCCACTCCTATGACATCACTATAGCCCGACCCTATGACATCACTACATCCTGCTCCCATGACATCACTAGGTCCCACCCCTGAAATTTCAGGGTTTGGGATGCCTCTGACTTGGCAACCCTATTCTATTGGCTCCACAAAGCCAGCACAGATAGGCAAGTTGGCCTGCGGTTCATCCTGTGTTGACCTACGGCCCCTCTCTTCTGTCCTGCCTGCAAGTTGTCCCCCAGCTAAGGGGGAGACAGAAGTTTGCTCTGTCCGCAATTGAATACAAAACCCTACAGTAGTCACACTTCCTGAACCAATGCATAACCTGAAACCGAAATTGCCTTCAAAAATTTGCAATTTTCTGAATTCTCCAAGAATTCAGTTCTGCAGGTAAGAAATGCGCGTTAGGGTGAAAGCATGCACTAAAGTGCAGATATTCAGGAGAATCATGTACAAAAAAAATCATTCTGTTAGGAAAACCACCGGCAAAAATGCACCGATGAGGCCAAATTATATACAGCAACGTGTCTATTAGGAAAAAAAGTGGGGGCTGGGGAATCCATGTCAGTGGGGCAGTGGAATCCCCTCTGGGTTTTAGTCCAAACTTTCAAGGAGTTGCTGAGTACCTTGGCCAGCTTTAGCTCAGACGAAAACCTGGAGCAGACTCCACTGCCCCACTGTCATGGAGCCGCCAGCCAGCACTGAAGATAAATGTACAGGAAAATGCACACATGAATTTTCATGGGGATTTTTTTTTTTAAAGCAAACTGAACGTAAGATTGGGAAAACGAGGTTCTGAGAGAAAACAAAAAAGAAATGGACAGATCACTTCATCCCTACCCCCAACGCAGTGGCTTTCCAGAACGCCGTGTACCTTTGCAGTGTTGACTCTCAACATCCCACTGGTAGCCGTCAGTGCATTCCTAGGACGGAGGGAGAACAAATATGAAAGGGTTAAACAAACCCTGCCAGACTCCAGACCTGGGAGGAATGCTATCTCCTTTGCAAGACAGGGGGCACTCATTTCTGAACAGGAAAGCATGGTGGCTATTCAGACTTCCTTACAGCTGTGCCTTCTGTCATGCAAGTCCTCTTCCTCTGCCCGTGAGAGTATACTGGCTAGTTGTGGCCGTGGGAGAGAGGCCCTCTACACATGCTCAGAAGCAGTCTCTTGATTAATTACATCATGTATTGAGAATATATTCTGGGGCTTAGACTAGGGATCGGATCCATTCGCCAATGCCAGTTCAAAAGCATTCCGTCGACCTCATAGGCCGGTATCGATTCAAGTTTGTTCTCTATCTGCTAGCTTCTGCTTTTACTGAGCCCTGCAAAAAAATATTACGAACATCAATATTTGGAAAAGAAATACTATTCTAAAAGGAAATAGCAATAAATGAAAGGCAGTAGTGATAAATTTATCATTCTTAATATCAATATTTCAGAGGTGGGTGTTTTTGTTTTAAATCCATTTTTGATAATAGTCGCAGAACATCCCTCATAAAAATCCAACCCACAATGATAGAGAATAAGAAAATTAATGAAAAATTGGGCGGAATTCTAGCACATCCCTAGCTAAGAGCTAAAACTCATGCAACCTGGACTCATGCAACCCTAACCTAGACGTCCACCACCACCATCAGTGCAAAAGAGGAGAGGGCTCTTGCACCTTTGATTGTTGTGTAGTAGAGGGAATTTCAGATAGTATGTTATTGAAGGTACAGGAGCCCCATTCTCTTTTTTCACCTGACAAAGACATGCTTGCTATGGTTCTATGGCTGCAAAGGAACAGCAATCTATACTTGTTCACAGACATTATCTTCAGAGTTCTGTGCATCCCAGCCCTCAACCCCAAATAGGTAGGGGAGAGGGGCTAAGCCTTGCCTAAGTTCAGGCTTGTATGAAGGCACATGGACCTCCCCTTCTTAAGATGCTGAGCCATCTTAATTTGCTCTTATTTATCATATCATCCTATATACTAATGACTCATTCTCCAAGTCTGGAGCCTTATGCAGCCAAAACAGCCACACCCACACCCCAGAGGAAGGTATCAGCAAGCTCAAAGTATGCAAAACTACAAAAACATATTTAGAAAGCAAAAACCGTAAAGACAACAGGACCCAAAAGCAGTCAAATGAGAACTGAAGAAGCTCAGTGGGCATGGAATGCTAACTGGCTGTTAGGGGCTCATGGAAACTCTGGGGGAGGTATGGAATGGATTATCCTGGAAGAAGGCATGGTTGGCAACCTGAAAAGGAGCGCTCCACATTATAACATTTTGCTGCAGCTCTTACGTCACATTGTGGTTCACCTTTCCTCCAAGATGCTCAAGGCAGCACACACAGCTCTCCACTCCCTCAATATTACCCTCATAACAACCCTGTGAGGTAGGTTAGGTTGAGAGCTATTGTCTGTGCCAGGTGATGCAGTGAGCTTCATGGCTGAGTGGAGATTTGAACCCAGGTTTCCTCAGTTGTCCTAGTCCAACACTTTCACCACTGCGCCAGACTGGCTGCCTAGCTTCTGTCATGCTCCACTCCAGATAAGGATGTATATCTGAAGTCTAAGTTGAGCAGCCTTAAGGACAGCCCCCTGGACACACCTCCATATGCCTGTCTAAGTTGAGCAGCCTTAAGGACAGCCCCCTGGACACACCTCCATATGCCTGTCTACATTGAGCAGCCTTAAGGACAGCTCCCTGGACACACCTCCATATGCCTGTCTAAGTTGAGCAGCCTTAAGGACAGCCCCCTGGACACACCTCCATATGCCTCTCTAAGTTGAGCAGCCTTAAGGACAGCCCTCTGGCCAGAGCTTGGAAAAGTTACTTTTTTTACCTACAACTCCCATCAGCCCCAGCCAGCATGGCCACTGGATTCAGCTGATGGGAGCTGTAGTTCAAAAAATTAACTTTTCAAAGCTCTGCCCTGGGCACACCTCCATGTATGTGTCTGTCTTGCAACTTGATCCTCTCCTGCCCCGCATTACCCGCTCTAGCTGGTAGACGGCATGGTCGGAGGCAAGCCATTTACCGTGTAAGTGTCAGGTTCCTCCAGTTCTTGTGAAACTGCAGCTCTCAGAAGCGTTGCCAAGAGGAGACATGAAACAGGCCTCATCGTTCTGCCCGGGGAAAGAGAAGCTGGTTAGAGGATAAGGGCGCTTACAGCACACAGCAACTGATCATCCAAAGGATGCATGAGACAAAGCAGGTGTGAAATGACTCCCTTTCCGTGCCCCAAGAAGATGGCTGCTTTTTGCTGGTTTCCAGAATATTGGCACCAAGAGCCTCTGTGCATATGCAGAATGCATCTCTCTCCCTCTGAGAACACATATAATCCCAGCTGTGGGTGAGACTAAAAAGCACTGGAAGAATTAAAATGCTGTCCAGGTGGGAACATGCAGGCTTCTGAGTTCCCCGGAGTTCTTCCTAAGGCAGAGTGGCGAAAGGGCAACGTTCCAGTGTGGGATTTTAAAGGAGAAGGGTCATAACTCGGCAGACAAGTATCTGCTTTGCATGCGGAAGGTCCCAGATTAAATCTTCGGCATCTCCAGGCAGGGCTGAGACAGACCCCTGCCGGCAACCCTGGAAAAACTCTGCCGGTTAATGTAGACCAGGGATGGGGAGCCTGTTTAAGCCCAAGGGCCGCATTCCCTTCTGGGCAATCTTCTGGAGGCCACAAGCCCGGGGGAAGAGGCAGGAGTGAGCAGAGCAACCAATGTAAACTTTATCATTGCCTGCAGGCTAGTTCAGTGGCCGCTGGTGGCTCAACGTCAGTGGAGCAGTGGAATCCGCTCTGGGTTTCAGTCTGGACAGCTCCTTGAAAGTTCAGACTAAAACCTGGAGCGGATTCCACTGCCCCACTGACCTGGAGCCACCAGCCATCACTGGGCTATACACACTCACATACTCCTCTCTTCCATAATTACTGCATTCCCCGGGATCCCCTTTCTTTGGAATTGGGATGTATATTGAACGCTTCCAGTCTGTGGGCCATTGTTTTGTTTTCCATATTTGTTGACAAATTTTTGTCAAAATTTGGACAGATTCAGTCTCAGTAACTTGTAGCAACTCTATTGGTATGCCATCTGTTCCTGGTGATTTGTTGGAAGAAGTATTTTAAGAGCAGCTTTCACCTCACATTCTAAAATTTCTGATTCTTCATCATACGGTTCCTCCATGAATGAATCTGTCATCCTTGCATCTCTTTTATATAGTTCTTCATTGTATTGCTTCCATCTTCCTTTTCTGTTATCTCAGTCAGTCAGTGTGTTTCCCTGTTGATTATTCAACGTCGCTACTCTTGGTTTAAATTTCCCTTTAATTTCTCTAATCTTTTGGGCTCTTGTTCTACCCTTTTTGTGTCCTCTTCTATTTCTTTACAATAACAATTGTAATAGTTCTCTTTGTCCCTATGTATTACTCACTGCATTATTGCATTTAGGGCTTTAACTGTGTTTCTATCTCCTTTTGCTTTTGCTTTCCTTCTCTCTCTAGCCATTTTAAGAGTCTTGTCAGCCATCCATTGAGGTCTTTCTCTTTTTAACTAGAGGTATTGTTTGTCTTTTTGCATTATTCCCCTATAATGTCTCTGACTTCAATCCATAGTTCTTCTGGTTCTCTATCAACTAAGTTTAAAGCCTCAGATCTGTTCCTTATTTGATCTTTATATTATTCTGGGATGTTATTTAAATTGTATTTTGGTATTATGATTGGTTTGTTGTTCTTCTTTATCTTTACTCTGATTTTTGATATTACCAGTTCATGATCTGTACCGCAGTCTGCTCCTGGTCTTGTTTTTGCAGAAAGTATGGAACTTCTCCATCTCCTGTTGCCAATTATATAATCAATTTGATTCCTATATTGACCATCTGGTGATGTCCACATGTACAGTTGTCTTTTCGGTTGCTCAGAAAATGTGTTTGCAAGAAACAAATTCTTGGCTTCACAGAATTCAATAAGTTTTTCTCCTGCTTCGTTTCTGTCTCCTAAGCCCCAATTCCCCACAACTCCTAGTTCTTCTCTGTTCCCTGCTTTTGCATTCCAGTCCCCCATGATTATCAGAGCATCTTGTTTTGGTGTGTGATCAATCTCTTCCTGTACTTCTGTGTAAAATCTCTCCAATTCCTCTTCTTCTGCGTTTGCCGTTGGAGCGTAGACTTGGATGATGGTTGTAATTTTCACTCGTATATTCATTATTGTGCACATTTTCCCCTAATATATGCATTTTTGGTAAACCTTGGTTGGTTGGAGAACTTCACCGGAAACTTCAGGGAAGCGCCAGTTTTGAAGGATGGCCGTGTTTTGGTCCTCCTGGTGTTTCAGAACATGCAGATTTGATACATTCAGCTTGAATTGTATCCATCCTGCATCTCTAATCAGCACCACAGCTAACACTCTCTCCATGCCCTGGTTCCAATCCAGATCTCTCCATCACTAACACACATCACACACACTCACACACGCTATTTATTTTTTTAAAAAAACTGGCACTGAACAGCTAAAGATAGGAATAACCTCCTATCTAGTTGGGTCCTCAGAGAGGTGATGGGGACACATACAGTATATAGGAACATAGTAATGTTAAGTAGAGCCCTGCAGCTGAATTAGGCCAAAGGGGCTCTGAAGACAACACTGAGCTGGCTGGACCAGTGGCATCTTCCTATGTCCCTATGCAAGGCAAGGCAAGGCAATGCCAGGCAAAACTCCATAGCCCAGTGATTTGGGGGCAAAGTTAGAGAAATACCCTAAATCCAACCCAGAGCTTGGGAAAGTTACTTTTTTGAACTACAACTCCTATCAGCCCCAGCCAGCATGGCCACTGGATTGGGCTGATGGGAGTTGTAGTTCAAAAAAGTAACTTTTCCAAGCTCTGATTCTAGTCTCATATCCTGTTCTCAAAGTGGCCAGCCTGGAAGCCCACAAGCAAGACCTGAGCGCAAACATGCTCTCCCCCACTTGCGATTCCTAGCAACATCATCGCTTGAATTTAGTTAGCATCAAAAGAGCGGTTAAAAAATAAACTCAGGTTTGGGACCGGAGCGGGCTTGGCTGTTGCTTGCAGGAATGCATCTCCGTCAGGAGATGAAAGGGCCCCGTGTGCTGAGTGTTTCTGCAAGGCAGAAATGGTATCCAGCCAGTGCTAAATATAGCCCTTGTTTGGACTAATTTATATATATGTTAAAAAAAAATAACACAGCCAACTCACTGTGTTTAGCCTACCATCTGTCTTAACCCCATCATCAAGCATCCTCCAGGTTCCAAGCTGTTGTCAAGTAGGAAGAGGTGATGAGGCAACAGCCAGGCAGGGGAAGCTGCTCCAAATGGGACCCTGCTGCCACCAACCCTCAGTCTGGCCTCAGCCAGCCTGCCTGCCCTCTTACTTACAACCAGTCTAGGGGGTGGTCCTGCCTGCCAGCTTCCTCCTCCTTAGTCTCAGTGTTGCCCTTGCAGGACTCAGCAGGGAGGAGGAGGATGGGGACAAAGCTAGAATGTGTTGGCTCCGTCTCTCATTGGCTCTGGCACCACCTACTGTTGGGCTCCCTGCTTTCTGCCCTACCTAATGGGCACCAGCCATCAGCCTATCAGAGGGAAGCTGATTGATGGAGTAGGTACCAGTAGAGATAGGGGAGAAATTCAACTCGGTTTGCATTTAAAGGCCAATGTACCGATGAGTACCAAAACGCAGCCACCCTTCAAAATTCACACGTCTCCAAATTGTGCAGTGCATTCTCCAGGCAAGTAATGTCTACAAAAATGCATATACTAGAATAAAGTGTGCCTAAAAATGCATATATTTGTTGTTGCTGCTGTATTGTTTATATATTGTATTAATGTATTTTATCACATTGTGTTTTAACTGTTTACATGTACGTCGCCTAGAGTGGCCATCGGCCAGATAGGCGACACATAAATTAAATATTATTATTATTATTATTATTATTATTATTATTATTATTATTATTATTATTATTATTATTATTATAGAATGCATTATGTTTGCAGCCTTTCCCAACCTTTGGGTCTCTAGACCTTGATGGCCTACATTAGCCCCAGCCAGCATGCCCAATAGCCAGGAATTATGGGAATGGTAGCCCAGTAATATCTCGGGACCCAAACACTGGGAATATCTGCTGGGGGAAATTGCTTTACTAAAATGTGTACGTTAGGCAAAACTGCATATAAAGATGCATATAAGGAGAAATTTGTACTGAAGTGCATATACTAGGATAAAGTGTCCATATAAAGTGCGTAATACCAAGGGAATTGCAAACAATGTGTATATATGGCAAAACCGATGTGGGAATGTGGAAAACTGAACTTAAGACTGGGAAGATAAGAGACCATAACTGACGGATTCGGCCATTTGTAGGTACCACCACTATGGCTTCCAAGAAAGAGACCACCAGCTTTTGAGAGTTTGAGGCATCCGGAAAGAGTCTTATTACAGGCAAATGAGGACAGAGGATAAGCAAGATCCCATCATGATCCAATCAGAAAACAACTATTTTCAAAGGTTACACATTTGTCTGGGAGTAAGCACCACTGAACTCAGCAGGCCTCATGCCTGAGTAGATGTACATAATGAAGTGCACTTAATCATGGCAAGGGTGGTTACCTCCCCAACCGCACTGGAATATATAGACCTGAAGGAGGATCTGAACTCTTTCTGCTTTTCAAGGCTCAGATCAGAAAGTAGACAGAAAGTGAAGAGACTGAGGGTAGGAGGGAAGGGGGGTGATATAGGAGACATGGGGGGGAGAGGAGAAAGTGGGATGCCCCAAAAGTCAGGAGAAAGCAACAGGGGGCTGCATACATGCCATACATGCAGCCACGGACCACGGTTTGGGAACCCCTGCTGTAATAAAAAAGTCCAAATGCTGGAACTTTTTCTCCTAGGGGACTTGGTCTGTTACTGTCATGGCCCCGTCAGAGGACTCATCAGACGAGGATGACTCGGGAGTAACAGCAGCAGACCCAGAAGCAGCAGACCCAGAAGGAGAAATGGAGGAAACTCCTGAGAACCCAGCTCCTTCTCCCCCTCAGCTGCAGAGCACCCCAGACACAGCTGAAGCCCTTCAGCCAGACGCAGACAGGGAACAGGATACTCCCCCCTCACCTGCAGAACGTAGGCAGCAGAAGGTCAGGCAGAAGAGGGGCAGGCCTGTCCACTTAAGACCAAAACGCTGAGGGCTCACACCTGCTGACGAACCTGCTCCTTAAAAGTCAAACCTTGGGTTCAGCTTGTTGCTGACTACAACATCAGGCGTGACCACTGTGTGTCTTCCTATTCCCTGAACCTTGACTTGGACTGATCTCTCGGCAAACTAGACCCGGACCTTCACTGATGTCTGTCCCGGATTTCTGGCTTGGCATGTAAGCTTTGAACGGCCTCTGCCCTTATCTTGCTTCCTCCTTGCTAGCCTGGCAGATTTATAGCCAAGCTGCCGGCTGAGGACTTACGGTCTGGCAATTACCAAGGAATCTCCAGCCCTGCCTGCACCCCCACCGACACTGCTGTCTCAGTGAAGAGCTGACAGTTACTCAGATCCCATGGAAAAGCAAAGTCAGTCAGTCTCTCCCTTCTCTCTTGTTCTGTCTCTCTTGGGAGAGAAGAGAGAAACCACCAGAGGGTTTGACACTCTCTCGAATGTTCAAATGCACCCAAAGGCCCCCAAAGGTTGGGGAGACCATTGGCCAATTATAAGTGCCCCTAACCTCTTCAGTGTTTATGTATAAGAGCATGCCAAACGTTTTGGTTTGTGTACAGGGCTCGTTCATGCCTATCTTAAGAAAAACAACCAAGTCAGAGAACAAAACAGGCTCACAGATGCAGTGAGATCGCTGAACAAAAACAACCTCGCACGGAGGCTGATCAGAGCAGACCGCGCGCTGGCTTCATGCATTAACGGTACGGATGGAAGGATCTGCCGCCCTGAGCGCCTACTGGGACGAAAGGCGGGATACAAATCTAATAAATAAACACAGCTGTCAGCGTCGGTTCCCTCCATTCCTCCTTTTTCCAATCTCGAATTCAGTTCTCCACATTTCTATAGGAATTTGTGAATTAAAAAAAGGCCTCGTTAAAATTCCGCAACTTTTTAGTGCAACCTAATAAACAAGTTTGTAGGCAGTTTTGACAAATGTACACATTTTTGCAAGCAATTTCTCCTCATTTTTGCATATTTCCCTCATATATTCATTTTGATGCACACTTTCCCCTATCGTGCATTGTTGTAAACATCGGTTGGTGGGTGAACTACACTGCATTGCAAAATTCGAATCTGCGCAAATTTCGAAGGATGCCTGAGTTTCAGTTCTCACATTGTTTCAGAAAGTGTGGATTTGATACTTTCAGCTTGAAATGTGAACTGAATCAAATTTCCTACCCATTCCTAATTAATGGTAGCCGTTTGCTTTAGTTCGAGTCTTATGTCATGCTTTGTAGCCCCAAGAGGCTCTCAAAGCAGCTTGCAAAAGACTCTCGAAATAAAATCGCACTCAGACCTGGTACAGGAACAGAAAATGCATGTTGTTGTATGCAATGCTAGTCTTACTCAAAGTAGACCCATTGAAATTGCTGCCGTTTTTGAAGAACGGGTGGAATAAACATTTAATAATAGAAATGAATATTACTAAAATAGGTCCATTCATTTAAATGGGTCAATACTCTTGAGTAAAGCTCAATTGGACACAATCCACAGGGACCAAAGTCCATATGAAATCAGGGTTTTGGAGGAAGGGTGTGTAAGGAACACTTTCATTCACGACGCTCAGGCAGAAATGATAAAGTATGAATTGATCCCATCAGGAAGGGTCCATAGCTCAGTGGTAGTGCATGGCAAAGGTCCCAGGTTCCAGGATCAGGTAGCAGATGATGGCAAAGATTCCTCTTGGCCTGAGACTTCTGAGAGCTGCTGCCAGTCAGAGCAGACAGTATTGGACTAAATGGACAGATGGTCTGACCTGCTATAAAGCAGCTTTCGAAGTTCCCATCACACAACCATCAAACTCTGGCAGTCAGCGTTAGGATCGGCTGAGAAATTCGATCTGCACTTTCTGAAACAATCTGAGAGCCAAAACACAGCCAGTCTTCAAAATTTGCACTTACTTAAACGTGGCAATGCAGTTTTCCAACCAAATAATGTTGACAAAAATCCACACGTTAGGGGAAAGTGTGTATAAAAATGATTATATGAGTGAAAACAACACACAAAATGCATTAGATGACAAGAAACTGCTTGCCAAAATGTGCACATTCGTCAGAACTGCCTTCAAAAATGTGTTTATTAGGAGAAACTTGCTGGAGAATTTTAATGAAGATTTGAGAAAAAATCACAGATTGCTTCAGAAGTGTGGAGAAGTGAATTTAAGACTGGAAAAATGAGGAACTAAAAGAATCAAAACGGTCAGATCTTTCCATCCCTAGTCACCTTTGCAATTACACAGAGCTCTCAGGTGCTCAGAGGAGCAACAAGAAATTACCAGTTTTGTGTTGCCAAGCTGTAGTTTAGCGTTACATCTATAAGACAATAGCCATAAAAACATCAGAAGAGCAGTGCTGGATCAGGCCACTGGGCCATCTAATCCAGCACCCTGCTCTCAAAGTAGCCAGCCAGATGCCCATTCTGGGAAGCCCACAAGCAGGACCTGAGCATGACAGAAGTCTCCAGTTGTATTGTAGGGTAGCGTGAAGACTGCACTTTAGTGAGCAGATGCGTGACAGGCAGGTACATGAAGTATTATCCTCAGTACTATATGTATTGATGCACATATATATGCACACTAAGAAAATAAATGCAACTAATGGATCTTCCTGCATTTGATGAAGTGGATTCTACTACTCCACAAAAATGTATGCCCTAAATCAGCCTTTCCCAACTAGTGGGCCACCAGATGTTGTTGGACCACACTTCCCATCTTTCCTGACCATTGGCAATGCTGGCTGAGGCTGATGGGAGTTGTGGTCCAACAACATCTGGTGGCCCACTAGTTGGGAAAGGCTCCCCGAAATAAAGGATGTAGCTTCCAGTTGTTGCTAGACTACAACTCCCAGCATCCTTGGCCTTGCTATGCTGGCTGCTACTTCCACATTGCTAGAGGAGAGGAAATGTATCTCCCCCCCCAAAAGGGAGAGATCATAAAAGGAGGTGCTAATTTGCAATAGCCCACAGGGGTTAAATTAGCACATGCAAATTGTATGCAAATTAAAAAATCTGTTTAATTTGCATAAAATTTGCATGTGCTAATTTAACCCCTGTGGATTATTGGTTTGGCCCAGTGGGCGGGGAAACCTGAAGGAAGTGGCTCTAGTTGTCAGTTTTAGTTCAGAAAAAGAGAGAGGCAAAGACCTGTTAATGCCATGGAGCAAGAATTAGGCCTTTTGTCACCTTGAATTGGGTAATGGGAATTTAATTTATGCACGTAGGAGGGAATGGAAGAGTGAATTCCTTTTAATGGCTTTATGTATTTGTATCTGTCTTGCATTTCATTTAGGGCTTTAAGGTTTTTGCCTATGGGAACCCCCAATGTTCCTATCTTGGACTTTCTGCAAGCAACTCCTGCCCTGGTGCCTTGTTGGATGCATGGAACTTTGGTAATTATTATATCCTGAAGAACAGATATATACTGTTGGGTTATGTTGTGCTGTTGTTCTATTTGCTGCCTGGTTTAAACTTCTAAATATTTACAAAATTGTGATTGTGTGGGCATTATTTGTTTATAAAGTTGCCCCGTAGAAGAGATTGGAACACTACTGTACACACATAAACAGGCACAAACCGAGTAACAGCGACTGTAATTTAAATAGAAACCTCAGTCAATACATCTCACCATCTCTCTTAAATGTCGCTTAAATATGAAATCTCTCTTAAACACAGGCAGGCGCCATCTCTTTTAACTTTTCAGCGCCGACTGAAGACCTTCCTCTTTCAACAAACCTTCTAAGCGGAAACCTGATTCCAGTCTGCATCTGTGCTGGAATTGTTTGTAAAGATATTTTTAAATACGTCTTGCTTTTAAGAGACTGTCTTTTAAAGTATTTTTTCTGTGTGCGTTTTATCACTGTTTGTTTGCTGCCCTGGACTCCCTTTTTAAGGAAGGGTGGGATATAAATTAATAAAACTGGCCGACCTGTGTTTCTGTTGTGTCAGGCTGTCTAGCCCTTCAAATAGAGGCCTGTCCCCTGTAAAGTAGGGCACATGGCCACCCTAGCTGTGGGGCTGATAAGAGTCTAACAACACCTGGGGGGAGCACAGATACCCCCTCAATCCCTGCCCTACATAAATATGTGTATCTTTGAACTCTTGGCTGGTTTTTGCTGCAACACACACTGACACAGGTATTCTACCGAATGTGGTGACGGCTACAAATATTCAAACCATTAAAAAAAATAGTCAAGAGCTGAGGTCTGAGACAGTGCACCCCCTGAGCACGCACAGAGTACAGCACTCTTATAGCTGAGACATCCTAGCCAAACCTGCGTCCCCATCACCCCCCAAACACACTTGAGGTTACAGTACCAGCCTTCCAGGGCAAAGGTTGGGCTAGCTTCAAGTAGGCCTCGGGTTTTATGGGACAGATTCAGTTCCGACTAAAATCCGCTCTTCAGATGCTGCATCTGAGGAGGAAAGATGTGGAGCCAGGGAGGGGAAGAGTACAAACCCGGGGGTTGGACTCGATGGCCTTATAGGCCCCTTCCAACTCTACTATCCTATGATTCTAAATCACATTATTTCCCCAAAAGAATCCTGGGAACTGTAGTTTGTTAAGGGTATTGTAGCTCTGTGAGGGGTAAACTACAGTTCCCAGGATTCTTTCGGGGAAATAATGTGATTTCAATGAGTGGTGCGTACACACAGCCTTGTTATATAGAAGCAAATAAAAAGGCACCAATTTTGGAATAACAGGAGAGATCGGGAGAGACTTGGTTAGCATAGGCTAGAGGCAGACATCATCCTTTGCCACACCCTCCAGGTAGAAAGTTTGCAAGACGTTCTGGGCTTTTTAAAAATTTGCAACTTACGCCCACAGCCCCAGAGCTTCTTACCATCAGACACCCCCCCACACCTCCCAAGAACTCTGTTCCCAAAGTTTAGACTGGACAGGAACCCTTCAGGAGCGACCCAGGATAGAGCAGGCCGAGGCTTGAGTTGCAGCCTTCACAAAGAGAGAGGAAGGGGAACAAGGCATCCCAGGAGGCTGGCGAAGCCGGGATGCCTAAAGTATCCCCAGTGCCCACCTGGTAAAGTTCTAAATTTTAGCACCCTGAAACGTTTCACTTTGGAGATGGCAGGAAGCACCAGCCGAAATCATCTCCCGTATCTTTTGCTTGGCATAGTGGTAGGGGAGGGGGTGCGTGTGTGTAACCCTCCCATTCCAGTGAAGCTGGGCTCCCCCACATGTTGCGGGTCTTTTGGAGAACGTACAGGGAGATTTCCCCCGGCCCTCCTTCTCTTGCTGTTTGTGGCTCAGGCCCCCGGCCTCCTCCCTCCTCCCAAAAACACACCCCATCACTCACCACTCTGACAGCTGCCTTGCGCACACCAGCACCCCCTTTTCCTTTCTCCAGCGGTGCGCTCCCCAAACGCCCCCCCAATTCCGGCTGGGTGCAGAGCACGAAGTGGCAGGCACTGGCTCCCTGGGAGACTGTGCGCTGGCTCCCCTCCCCAGCCCCCCACGCTGAATTCCTGGCCCCCAACCAGGCAGCAGGAGTTGCCAAAAGGATTCCACCCAACATCTGGTTCCACTTAGCTTCTAGCAAACACCCTTTCCTAGCCAGTTGTTCCCAACCGTGCACAAACATATATTTATACACACACACAAGCCTCCAATGTAAAGGGAACATTTAACCCCAAATGTGCTGCACATCCTTGGAGAAAGTGCATTGCTTCAGACTGTAGGCATGTTCATTTTGGCTCGTGTACATTTGTGATTTTTGGGCCATCTGGCCTGTGCCAGGGTACGTATTATTTGTTTCTCTTTTTATGTCAGGAATGTAGAGATAGCTCCACCAAGAGATGGCTGCAGTATGGTTCAAGAGCACGTACCAGGTGATGCCACAAGAGCACAGAAATCCACACGGAAGCACGACAGCACTGAAATCCTGGTCATCTTAAATGCAAGTTTCTAGTCCTCTAGGTGCAAGAACTGGCCTCAGGGCATAAAAAAAATGCAAACATTTAAAAGCCTGTGGAAGGTGGAAATAAAAGTTGTAGAAAAATTGAAGGAAAAAAGGAAAGGAGAATGGAGAACAGATTCATGATATAGTTCCCACTGCATTTCAAGGAAATTCTTTATGAAGGGAAATGTTTAATGCTCCTTTTTTTTTTAATGCTTTTGGGAAATGTGTAATTTCATTAGTGAAATGAAATAAATAAACACAGTGGAGATTCTTATCCAGTCTGTATCTGCAGTGGATTTGGAAACTGTTTTTCACTGTTGACGCTTTTGGTAGGTTTGATTGCTAATTGTTTCAGGATGTTTTGTGGGAAGCAACTCATCAATAAAATTAATAAATATGACAGTGGCTCTAGCATCATTTCTTACCGCTCTCCAAGACTAGCAGGCTCAATATTGTTATTTGTTGTTGTTATGTGCTTTCCAGTCAATTACGACTTATGGCGACCCTATGAATCATCAAGCTCCAGTAGCATCTGTCATGAACCACCCTGTTCAGATCTTGTACGTTCAGGTCTGTGGCTTCCTTTATGGAATCAATCCATCTCTTGTTAGGCCTTCCTCTTTTTCCACTCCCTTCTTTTTCCCCCAGCATTTCTAGTGAATGTCTTCTCATGATGTGTCCAAAATATAACCTGTTTCATCATTTTCGCTTCTAGTGATGTTGTTGTTATGTGCCTCCAAGTCGACTATGACCTATGGTGACCCTATGAATCAGCGACCTCCAACAGCATCTGTCATGGACCACCCTGTTCAGATCTTGTAAGTTCAGGCCTGTGGCTTCCTTGATGGAATCAATCCATCTCTTGTTTGGCCTTCCTCTTTTTCTACTCCCTGTTTAATTTACTTGCAATGTGCACAGTCACAGTGGATTTGGCTGGTGCAAATTCGTATTTAAAAAGCAAAACCTACATGCTGACTTGTTGCCTTTTCTGTGTCCAACACCGCCCCGCTACACTTCACACTGAGAGAATAGTCATGTCCAAACACAAGAAGAGCTGGATCAGGCCAGGGTCTTGTGCTCAGAGTGGCCAGCCAGATGACAGTTAGGGGAAGCTCAAAAGCAGGACTGGAGTGCAACAGCAACTCTCTCCTCTTGGCATTCAGAGCCATACTGCATCCAACAGTGGAGGGAGAACATATCAACAACAGCTAGTAGTCACTGGTTGCATCAGGGGTGTCGTCATCAAGGGGGGTGAGGGATCATAGCAGAGCTTGGGAAAGTTACTTTTTTTAAACTACAACTCCCATCAGCCCCAGCCAGCATGGCCACTGGATTGGGCTGATGGGAGTTGTAGTTCAAAAAAAGTAACATTTCCAAGCTCTGGGTCATAGGCCCCTTGCATTTTTGGGAGCAGGGTCCCTATGTCTCCAGCATCCTACGGATCAATCAGCATGAAAAGGAAGCGTGTTAGCCACTGAGAAGAGTCTTACAGAAGCTATCATTGTATTCTTCTCGCTGAACCTCAAAAAGACATACCCTTATCCGATATTCATCACCCAGCAAGTAAGAGACTGAATATTTTACTGTATAATCTTAAAAGGTTGTATAATCTTAGAAGGGGGCATGGCATGACTACCGAAGGAACTCTGCACTTCTGAATTTGTCACTGCGCTACTGGGTTGCAAGGAAACCCTTACAAACAGACCTGTAAGGTATATCTATGCCACTGATTTGCACGGATAATTTCTATCCCATCTTTCCACTGAAAAATAGCGCTTGAGGTGGCTAACACCTGGGAAAATACACTAAAGCAACTAAGAATTTTTTTTTTTTGGAAGATTTAAATCCCCCTCTAAAAACAACAACCCAGAAACAGCATGGCATGGCACTTAATGAAAATACCAGAACCAACATTTAAAAAACAAACAACCCCCCCCCCAAGCCTGCCTTAAAATGCTGGGAAGTAGAAAGGCAGAGGGCTAGGGCAGACCTCCCATGGGGTGGGAGGTCTTGCCCAAACTAGCATCAATCTACATCAAGATGTTGAGAAGGGCCTCTCTGCGAGATCTTAAAAGGAAAGGCAGGATGGGATAGCTAGGTGGTCTTTTAGGTACCCTGGAGTCCCAGAGCTTAGAAAAGTTACTTTTTTGAACTACAACTCCCATCAGCCCAATCCAGTGTCCATGTTGGCTGGGGCTGATGAGAGTTGTAGTTTTAAAAAAGTAACTTTTCTAAGCTCTGCCCTGGACTAAGTATGGGCAGATCTGCCAATTTTGGTTTCTCCGTTTCTCATCTTTTCAGTCTTAAATTCAGTTCTCCACATTTCTGCAGCAATACGTGATGAAAAGGATCATTTTAGTACACATTTCTTTTAGTAAGCACATTTTTGTATGCAGTATTGACTAATGTGCACATTTTGGCAAGCAATTTATCCTAACACAATGCATTTTTGAATGTTATTGTCATTAAAATATACTTTTCAATGTACACTTTCCCCTAATATATATTTTTGCACACACACGTTACGTTTGAGAAGGGCATCACAAAATTCGGAGAAGGGCGAACTCCGTAGGATAGCCATGTTTTGGTTCATGGATTGGTTTGAAAAATGTGAATTAGTTTTTCATTAAAATGCAAACACAATCAAATTTCTAGGCTAAGGATGGAACGATCTGTCAATTTCAGTTCTCTGTTTCTTTTTCCCAGTCTTAAAGGTTCAGAAGCCCAGTGTAGATGATACTGAACCAGATGGGATGATGGCTGCGTTGGCAGCTTCCAACGTACCTAGATTCACCGTGGCTTAACACACCAAGTCAGGTCAGGGGGAAAATTCCAATTCCATTCAGAATTAAAGGCGAATCTACCTAACTCACATTTTCTGAAACAGTATGCGAACTGCCCGTTGAAAATCATACCTCTTCGAAATTTTGGCAATGCAGCTCTCCAGCCAAGCAATATGTACAAAAATGCATATATGCATGAAAACATGCAAAATATATCAGAGAAAAACGTTTTGCAGAAATGTACTTATTAGGCAAAACGGCATACAAACATGTATATATGAGGAGAATTTTGCATTAATACGCGGATGAATTTTCAAGAGAATTTCCACAAACTGATGTGGAAATTGTGCACAACTGAAGACTGGAAACATGAAAAACAGAAAAATCAAAATGGATAATTCACCCATTCCTACTCTGTTCACAGTGGATGCAAGCAGCCATCTAGAGGCAGTCAGGTGACGTACACGGTTGTGAGGACCACTCCTTTATTTTAAGAACAACTGCTTAACCCTTGTTTGTGAAGATGTGGAGAGAAAAGAGTGAGGGCTGGGTTCGTGGTGGTGCGCGTGGACACAAATGCGTATTCATGGGTGAGGGCTGTGACCAGCAAGAGCAAAGAGCCACAATCCCCGTTGCAAAAGGGCTTGGATTCTCTTTCGCCTTGAACTCGTTGCTCCTAACAGAGAAGGTGTTTTGTTTTTAAATTGAAACTTTAAAAACACAGAGCTCAGTCATGGTACATCTTCAGAAGGCAAGCTTTGAGCGTCCCCATGTATCTTTCCCAGAGAGCTTGATGCCTGCAGGAAGAAAAAAACACAACCCCCCCCCCGACTAAATTCAAACTTCTGCGAATTGAAAATTGGCAGACGATCGTTAAGAAGAGCCCTGCTGGATCCGAACAGAGGGCCATCTCGTCCCAGAGAAGAGGAACCCAAGAGGGCTCCTGCTGCATCAGACCAAAGACCGAACTAGGCCGCCATTCTGTTGCCCACAGTGGCCATGCAGATACGGCTACAGGGAAGCTTCCAGAAGACGGATGGTTTTAAAAGAAGGTTAGGCAAATCAATAGAAGGGGGAGGCTCTCAATGGCTGTGTTCTGCCTGCGCTGTTGAAGGCAGTATGTCTCTGAATCCCAGTTGCTGGCAATCACAAATGGAGAGAGTCGCTGTTGCGCTCGGGTCCTGCTTGGGGGCTTCCCATGATGGGCATCTGGTTGGCCACTGTGAGAACAGGATGCTGACTAGATGGCCCCTTTGGCCGGATCCAGCAGCCAAGGCTCTTCTGATGTTCTTATGAGATGAAGGCAAGAGCCCTCTCCCACTGTTGCCCCCCCCAAGCACCTGACATTCAGGGACACAATGATACTGGAGGTGGCCCATAGCGTTATCAGCCATGAATGTGTCCAAGCTGATGGCCATCAATACATCCTGTGCTACTTTTAAGCTAGGAAGTATGGGCGGTACCCAAGTTGGTGCTTCCCAGAGAAGGCCAGTTGAAATTAATGTTGGGATGAACAAGCTTGCATGCATCTCCTTTGATAGGGAGATGTCCCTTCTAGTCAGAATTGGGGGACATCTCTACGCTTGTTTACCATGATGTAACTTCCTTAAAGGGTGGGGTTATTTACTTCTCTTTCTCCTTCTTTGTTAAAGGGATATTGATCTCTTTATTTATTTATTTATTGCACTTGTATACTGCCCCATAGCCGAAGCTCTCTGGGCGGTTTACAGCAATCAAAAACATTAAAACAAATATAGCATAGTTCGTTAGCATAATTCTCCATTAAGCTCAGGAGTGAGAAGCGCTTCACATGCTTCTCTTCCAAGATGATCCTTACCATGGACTGAGACTTCTACGTTTTCTATCTAAGCTAGAGCCTATGTTTCCTGAACATATGAAAGGTCGTGAGTAAAGATTCTTTATACTTTTTACCGAAGAAGACTCTCTCTGTTGTTTATTTAACTAGTGTGCATGAGAGGAAGGTGGGGCTGGTTATTCTTAATTCCGCTGCTACGTATATACTTTGCTAAGAAATAGGACTACAAACTGTTCCTATTTTATTTAAACCAAACCATTACTGGGCTCAACTAACTTAAAGCCATTAATTCAATGGATCTACTCTGAGCAGGACTTAGTTGCATACGATCCCGTGTGAAGGAGTCCTTGCTTTTGCCTCTCCTGAATTTCACACCATTTAAATTAGCAGTTCCCCATAGACCACTTGAAGATTGCTGAGGGTCTTGGCAGACCACGTAATGATTTTTTCTGCCTGTTGCAGACATTGCAATTCTACAGAATTCAAATTTTAACACAGTATAATGCAATTTAAGAAATAAAGCAAGCAATAAAAATGCAGTATGTTTAATGCGATGCATGTGCCATCTTGAACCACACACCCGCTGACACATCACTAACCACCTGAATGAAGTTCACGGACCACTGGTGGCCTAATAACCACAGTTGGGAACCACAGATGACCCCAGGTTCTATGACAGGGGAAAAATATTTTTCCAGAGAACCGGGAGGAGGGGGGGTGTCTTTCCCTTAAAAATTAAAAAAAGTACAATTGTAAAAGGAAAATTATATAATATAATGCACTGCCTTCAAGTCGATTTTGACTTATGGCGACCCTATGAATAGGGTTTTCATGGTAAGCAGTATTCAGAGGGGGTTTACCATTGCTTCCCTCTGAGGCTGAGATGCAGTGACTTGCCTAAGGTCACCCAGTGAGCTTCATGGCTTTGTTGGGATTCGAACCCTGGTCTCCGAGGTCGTAGTCCAACACTCTAACCGCTACACCACACTGGCTCTCACACAGGGAAATTAATCTGGATTTATGAGTGCAAATAAATAGTTCAAGCCCCTTCCTGCCTACTGAGACTCAGGGACTTGCTGGCAAAGGTGGGAGGGCGGGGGGGCAGAGAAGAATTCAAAGAAGACAGACAGGAGCTGCGGACAGGTTGCTCCTCCCCTAGAATTCCCACAAACCTGAACGCGTTGTGAGCGCAAGCCGTGTACTGCGTCAAAAAGAGGCACACGTCATTCGGGCTCCATCTGTCTGACCGAAAGGGCTCCACAAACTGTCAAGAGGGAAAAAAGACAAAAGTGGCAAGCATCTAGGCAGAGGTGTGGCAGGAATTGCAGGCGTGGGGGCCACATGAGGCCCTCCAAACCCCTTTACATGGCCCTTGGGATTCTCCCCACGTTCCCTCCCCCACGACACCCCCCATTGGCACTGCTGGAATCTTCTGATCACACCTCTTGCCCAGATGGAGGACAGAGAGAGGCGTGTGAAAGTGTGCATAGAAAGTGGCCTACGGTACAAAGGCAAAATTCAAAAGTGTTGTTCCACCCACTTTCACCTCTGGCCCTGCCCACCACTGGCTTGTGGCCCCCGGAAGGCTGCATATAAATAGCATTCCTGGCTACTGTTGTTACCTGGGCAATCGGATCTAGCAGTGAATTTAGATTATCCCAAAGCTGTGAGTCTGAGTGACCAAAAATCGTTGATTACTGTGTACTCTCGAGTACTGTGGAACTCCCTCCTCTTAAATATTAGACAGGCGCCGTCTCTGTTATCTTTTCAGCACCTGTTGAAGACCTTCCTTTCAACAAACTTTTTAAGTTGAGAGCTTGTCCCAGTCTGCGTCTGTGATGGAATTGCTTTTTAATGTGTTTTTAAACCTTTTTTTAAAAAATGTTTTTAACCTGTTTTAAAAAAGATGTTTTGAAAGCTTTTTTAAAAATGTTTTTAAAGATGTTCTGTTTTAATGTATTTTAAAGTCTATTTTATGATGTTTTAAGTGTGTTTAATGCTTTTGTTTGCCGCCCTAGGCTCTTGCTGGGAGGAAGGGCGGGATTTAAATCAAACAATAAATATAGTATAGTATAGTATTTATTAATCGCAAGGCCGAAGGCCATCAGCATTAAAATAAAAAGAAAAGTAACATGGAAAGTTAAGCATCCTGTTTACAAATACAATCAAATAATTTTACAACAACTTGAACACAGTACATTAAGATCATTAAAATCAATGAGGTCCTGATAAAATGATTTAAAATTATTTATAGGATATCTCAATTACTATCTAAGAGTAAGATATTGGTCGATTGATCTCTTTTAAAATTGTCTCTTAAATTACAGGTGGCTACGGTAAACAACGAGACAGTATAGGTGATGTCAGGATTAAAGTCGGACATTAAGATTTTTATTTTGTCCTCTGTTGGAATCAGCCGATACTTATCGAGCCAATTCCTAAGGAATCGATGGCGGGGGTGATTGCAAATTGGACAAAAAAACAGTATATGGGGGAGGTCTTCCGGCACAAGAGAACCACAAATGCATAACCTTTGATCTTTGGGAATGTCAGAGAACCGTCCCTCTCTGTCGGCGTTGGGCAAGGAGAAAAAACGTAACGCGGTAAACGCACGTCTCAGGGCCAGTGGGAGAGGGGATGTAAGATAGAGTGAACACTGATGGTCTGACTTGAAACTCCAATACCAAGGGGCAATGAGAAATAATCTGTCGACTTTCTGGGAATGGAGAACTATAGCTTCGCAAAGACGAATATTGTTTGGAAGCAATTTAAAATCCCCTCAAGAGATGTGATAATTGTGGGTCAAATCCGCTAAATTGCTTTTCCATAGTTTAATGGCCAAAGGGTGGTCAATACAGAGCTTCAAAAGTATTTTATCCTGGGGGTCCTCTAAAGATTTCAAAAACTTCATAAGGATGAAATGTATACAAGCAGTGAGCGAGGAAAGACCAGTCTCTGATCGTAACATGGCAGCTGATGTACCTTTAGGCAGACACAGTATACGCCTAAGAAAATCATTTTGTATAGATTCTAATGGCATTATATTCTTATTATCCCATCCCCAAAGCGTAGCTCCAAAAGAAATCTGAGGTATCACTTTGGCTTTGAAAATTTTCAGGACTGGCAAAATCTGATTTCCTCCAGAGGTGCGATAGAATTTCAAAATCGCTCCTATTGTTTTAGCGGCTAAAGATTTAATATATTGTAAATGACGGTTCCATGACAGGGTATCCGAGAAAAAAATTCCCAGATATTTATAGACCCGAGTCTGAACAAGCTGAGTGTCTGCCATCCGCCAACAATGGCCTTTGTATTTCTTACCAAAAACTAGTATGTTTGTTTTCTCATAGTTGATTTTTAGATTTTCTTTGGAGCAGAATGATTGTAAACTGCTTAATAGTTTCCGAAGGCCGAGAGGGACTAAGGAGAGGAGAACCATATCATCTGCATAGAGTAGAGCTGATACTTTTCTACGGCCAATTGATGGTGGATAGAATTGCGGACCAGATAAGGCTGGTATTATATTATTCAGAAATAGATTAAAGAGAAGGGGGGCTAACAGACAGCCTTGTTTAACTCCCTTCTCTATCATAATTGGTTCTGATAAAGCTCCTGAGCGACCTTCTCTCACATAGGCCTGAGTGTTAGTATGGAGAGCTCTGATGAGGTAAAGTAGGCGTGGGTCAATATTTAGATCATTCATCTTTGACCATAAAAGGTTCCTATCAACCGAGTCGAAAGCTGCAGCTAGATCTGATAATCTGATCGATCACATAAAATCCCCTGGTTGATTTTCTTCGGCTTTGAGCGAAACATCATTTTAGAGCTATTTCGGGTTCGTGCATGTCTGTGTGTCTTTAAAGTGGGACACTGCCGTGGCTAGTTTTCCGGTTGGGCTTTTTAAATATCTCATGGTGCGATTTGTTCTGCTTTCCGTTTTAAGAGACACTGGGGGGCCTGGCATGTGAAGGTGGGACCAATATCTCTTAAAATAAAATGCAAATGTTAACTGCAGGAGCGCCGCAGGGATTTTGCACCTGGCAGCAGCTCATTCCGATAGGCCGGAGCTGGAGACTGAGACCTGTAAAAATACCCTCAGCTCTGCTTGCAAAGGAGGTCACGCCTGCTCCCATTTCACTGCTGGGGCAACCAAAGCCAAAACAATTAACTTCCCCAAGGCACTCCCGTTGGGAAAAGGAGGAGTAGAGATATCCCTTCCCTTTTAGCGACAAACACAACAAGACAACCCACCCCTCCCTTCTTGCCAAGGCTGACATTTAACGTGAGCCAGAAAGTATTTACGAGGCCAAAGGGTCCAGCTCTGGAATGGGTCGAAAGAAGAGGTCCCACCTTTGAGCCGCACAGAGTCCGGGTTTTCTTCTCATCAGGAAATACATACAGGGCTCATTCCAGACTAGGATTAGAGGGTGTGGACTTCTAGGGCAGAGGGCATGGCCAGTGAAGGCTGGTCCATTAGGGCGAATGCAGCACTGCCCTCCCAACCTCTGCCTGCTCTCAGCCAGTCCGCACCTGCCTGCCTTCTTACTAACATCCAGTCCAGAGGGTAATACTGCCTCCTCCTCCTCCAACTCAGGGTTGCCCATGTGGAACTCAAGGGAGGAGGAAGATGGGGACAAAGCTGGAATGAGCTGGCTCTGCCTGCTATTGGCTCTCGTTAGCTCTAGCTCCGCCTCCTGTTGGGCTCCCTGCCTTCCGCCCCACCAGCCCCAACGGGCATCAGACACTACCGCCCCTGGCTCCCAAGGCAAGAGTTGCGCCGCAAACAGCAAGCAATCCAATATATGTCTACTCAGAAGTATGCTCCACTGGGTTCAATGGGACTTACTCCCAGGTAAGTGTGTATTGGACTGCAGCCTAAACCCTAGAGTTAGTTTAGGGCTATGAGGTCAAGCAAGACCGGAGGGAACCTTCTTCAAGATGATGCAGAGAAACTTGCTGGGTTGTCCAAAGTACACCTTGGACACACACAATACCTTACTACTAGTACTACTAATTGCATTTATATCTCACTTTTCCTCCAAGGAGCTCAAGGTGGCGTACATGGGTCTCCCCCTCCTCATGTAATCCCAACAACAACCCTGTGAGATAGTTTAAGCAGACCAGGCAGTGACAATGGCCTGAGGTCACCCCATAGCTTCATGGCTGAGTGGGGATTCAAACCCTGGTCTCAAAGGTCTTAGTCCAATACTCTAACCACTATACCACCTCATCGCTCCCTCCTTTAATTCAGCCTAAGCACGCACAACTTAGAGGCAACCACATACGGCCTCTAAGTTTACCCCTGCCGTCCCTTCCTCCTTTAATTTTCCCCTTCGCGTCATTCTTAAAATTTATTTGTAAGATCCTCGGGACAGAGACCTGCCCTCTTAATACTCTGAAAAGCACCACGGTTACTTAGGTGCTATATGCATTTAATCATCTTTATTTATTTTTTTAACGATAGCCCAGTCTCCATCCTAGAAGACTCAGGTAGGACTCGGCGGACGGGGAGGGGGAGACTGCCTACCTTCTCCACCAGGTCGACAAAAAAGTCCCGAACATCTTTGCTGTGGGTGAGCTTTGAGGCAATGTTGATCAGAGCCCGGGAGAGGTTCTGCAAAGGGTAACCGGGAGGGGGGGCACGTTACAAGGGATCCCTCTTCCTCCAACCCCCTCTTCACACCAAACCCACTTTGCATTGGCTGGCTCGAGATTTTCAAAAGGACAACAGCCCCCTCTGATGGCCAACAGAGGAGTAGCAGGCCAAGCGCACCGACAAATATCGCCCAGGTGGAACGGGGCGGGGAGGCTGATGCCCCCACCGGGAGGTCCAAAGGAGGGAGGGAGCCGCTGTCGTCAAAGCAGGGGATGGGGAAGGAGGGTACACGGTCTCAAATCTAGGGCATGCGCCCCAGTGTGGGTCCCTCCCAGTTTCCACGCCGCACCTTAAAATTGGCTTCCATCTCGCTGTAGACAGAAATCTTTCCCCGCAAGGCTGTGCACACCAGACTGGGTGGGGGATGGAACAAAGAGGAGAGGTCAGAAAAGGCCGGAAAGTCTCAGCCCCCAAACCTATTGAACAGTGGCAGAAGTTCCTGGACCCCCATCATCCCCGGCCATTGGCCATTGTTCAGCAGCAGAGCATCCGCCTTGCATGCAGAAGGACGCAGGTTCAATCCCCAACGGCCTCTCCAGGTAAGCTTGGGAGAGAATGCTGCCCGAAACCCTGAAGAGCTGCTGCCAGCCAGGGTAGACATTATAGAGCTAGATGGACAAGCCGTCTGACCTGTGCAAGGCAGCTTCCTTCTGTTCCTATTGGCCGTGCTGGCTGGGGGCTGATGGGAGTTGGGCCTTCAAGACCACTTGGGAGGGCTACAGATCCCCCTGCCCCGCCCCTGCCCCAGGACATGCAAAAAGAAAGAAACCAGATATGCCCCTGAGCATTTGCAGAGAACATTCTCAGCACTGCTGCCGGGCAAGCACGCCGTGCCTCTTCCCACACACATTTTGAGGATCATGGCGCAGAGCCTTGGCCGTTCAGTAGGGCTGGACGTCAGTGCCGGTCGATTTAGGAACTAACAGGTTGCTCGAGGAGAGTTAGGTCATTCGGCAGCTTCATTATGGGAGCATTTTCAACGCTCTGGAAAACTGACACTCCGTCCCCAGACTGCAAAGTTATGCTCTACTCTCCAACCAACGTCAGGAGACGAACGGGGTGGGTGGGGGTGAAATCCGCCCCAGCATGCAATGGCAAAGACCTAGCACCCAGTCAGCCGGCTCACCCACAATCAAATCACGGACCTGCATGGTTTTATGACTGACCTGGCATTGGACAGCAGAACCACCACACAGAACTGTCAATACCAGGGATAGGAGGGAGCTCATTGGAGGTGTCAGGAGCAACCTCCACAATTCCCGTTATCCCCGACTGCCAACGGTGCTCGCTGGGGCTGATGGGAGTTGGGAGTCTAAGGATGTCAGGAGGGCCACAGGTTCCCCTGCCCCATTCTTAGCTCTAGCCCGGAGACCTCACAGCTCTCCCACAGAGGAAAAAGGGCAAGAATCCCAGATTCCCCTTTGGTCCAACCGCACGTTGGGTATTTTGCAAACAACGCCCCCTTCCCCTGCCGCCGCCAACACCACCAATAAGACCCCGTCAGAGGTACCTCTTGTGCAGATCTAACAAGTCTTTGTCAGCGATCAGGATTTTTAGCTCCTTCAGGCCCTGCAAGAATTCCTTGTCCAGGTCAACATCCATGTCGTCCACATTGGTATCTGCCAAGGCAAGACAGACGGAGTGAGAGTCAGCGGGGCTGCTGAGGCTTTGCAATTTTCGCTTTGCAGTAAAAGTGGCTGCAGACCACTTTTGAGAATGAGATCCTTGTTCATGCCTTCTCCTACAGATGTCCCTAGGAGCCAATAAGCATGATGTCCCTAGGAGCCAGATGCCTGTTATGGGAAGCCCAAAAGCAGGGCCTGAGCGCAACAGCAACTCTCCCCACCTGCGATTCCCAGCAATTCAGACACTGCCTCTGACAGGGGAGGGAGAACATAGCCACCATGGCTAGTAGCCATGGACAGCTTCATCCTCTGGATAGCCACATCTGCAAGCTGTCATCCAGCCCAGCTACTCTAGGTGGTAAATGCCCCCAAGTGAACTGCACCCGACGCCGTCTGGAGACGAACAATGGGGCTTACTCCCTAGTAAGTGTGGTTAGGATGGCAGCCCAAGCTACCTAACGGGCACGGTGACAAGTGTGAAATTCACCCTGCAGGCGATGGCAACAAAAATGTCCGTATTTGGGACAAGAGGAGCCAAAGGCTGATGGTGGCTTCTGGGGCTGCTCACTCATGGCTCTTCCACTGCAAGCCACAGGCAGAATTGCCATCCACTTTCCTCATTACTGGAGCGCTGCCCTTTTTGGTATGTGTATATCCATCTACGTTCTGTCCACACCACAGTTGCTGCTGATGCAGTCATTTGAAACTCAGGGCACGTACACCCAATTCGCATGTCCCGCTCAGCCAAACCGCTGCTTTGCGTGAATGAGCAAATGGGTCGGCTCTCACCTGCTGTGCTCCTCTTCCAGACGCTCTGCTGCTGAACGAAATCAGGGCTTGGCTTAGTGCAGGGGTGGGGAGCCCCCAGCCCATGGGCCAAACACGGCCTGCCAGGCCTCCCCATTTAGCCTATGAGACCGTTTCCACTAAGCCACACCCATCTGATGTCATGTGTGGGGTAGATAAAGAGATACAGCTGCAAAAAGCAGGGCTGAACTCCTCCTGCATCAGCTGATGTGTGGGTAGTTCAATCCTGCTTGGAAACTATCTCCCCCTCCCCACGGGCCAATTTTGACAGGTGGGCAGGAAAACCAGCCTGTCAATCTCCGGATGTCATTGTGACATCAGATTATGTCCTCATGAAAAAGCCCTGGTTTAGCTTAGCTCTCTCCAGACAAACCACCAGCTGTAAACAAGGTTTTCCAAGGCAGTAACTTTCCAGGCTCTGCTTTGCAGCCACAAGGAGGACTAGAATCTTGTTCGGTGGGCCCAAAACTCACCCACTGCCCCCAAAGTCCAGTTCTGAATCATCTGCTCGGCACAGTATGCAAAATCTTCAAACGTCAGGTACTGCAGCTTCTTTTTACCCGTCTCAAAGCGGCTGTTGGCAAAGAAAACGATGGCTGCGTAATCCCTAAGGGGAGGGGAAAAACAGATGGAGGAAATTTTACGGCACTAGGAAAGCTAGATCTTCACAATCTCCTCCCTTTTGCCCCAGAATTTTGTGGAACGTCAAGAGCCCCACCCCACGTGTAAGGCAGCAGAGGGGCACGACCTCACGGCAAACTGGCCTTTTGCAAGTTGCCAGCATTAGTCTCCGCTGCTGTGAAGAGTTGGGTCAGCCCCATATTTTTTTTATGGCTGATCCTCAGTTCTGCTGATTTCAGATACGATTCGTATGATGTGGTGTAGTGGTTAAGGTGTTGGACTACGACCTGGGAGACCAGGGTTCGAATCCCCACACAGCCATGAAGCTCACTGAGTGACCTTGGGCCAGTCACTGCCTCTCAGCCTCAGAGGGAGGCAATGGGAACCCCCCCCTCTGAATACCACTTACCATGAAAACCCTATTCACAGGGTTGCCCATAATTCGAAATCGACTTGAAGGCAGTCCATTTCATTTTTTCCCCCCAAGCAAAGCCTTATGGGACACCTGAGCTTCCCCTCACCTGGCTAGCCGGTCTGAGAGCAGGAAATGCTGCTGAATGTTTTCCACCAGCGACCCACGGAGCTCTTCCACGGCCTTAAAGACCCGCTTGAAATTGTCAAACTGCAACACAGAGAGATGGACAGGCTGTCCCTACACCACAGGCTGAAATCAGTTCAACTGTCTAGTCCAGGGAATCGTAGTTCAGTGAGAGAGGGCTGGCAAGCGCCCATAATCTTTGAGAACACGTCTAAGGCAAAGGTTTTCTCCCTCTCTCATAATTCCAGGACCCAATGGGGCCATCCAAGGAAGCCAAACCGTGGTAGATTCAAGACAGACAAAAGAAAGAACTCCCCCCCCCCGCCCGTAGCACCTAACGATGGAATTTGCTCCCACAAGACGCAGTGATGGCCACCAGCTTGGATTGCTTTCAGTGACGGCCACCAGCTTGGATTGCATGCCTCTGAATCCCAGTGGCTGGAAATCAACAGTTGGGAGGGTTGCTGTTGCACACAGGTCTTGCTTGGGGCTTCCCATAATGGGCACCTGGCTGGCCACTGTGAGAACAGGATGCTGGACTAGATGGGCCCCCTTTGGCCGGATCCAGCAGCAAGGCTCTTTTTCACATTTTTATAGGGGGCTGTTTTGTCGATATGCTAACTTATTTGGTTGCTAGTGGCCAATTTATGCTTGTTTTAGGCCGAGTTCGGTTTTATTAATGAACTATTGCTGGCTGGTCTTCTTGTTTTATCACTGAGCTGCCTGTGTGTTATGTTTAAGTTTGTTCATTTCACTGCTGCATGTCATGTAGAGATTTCTTTTTTTAAAAAAAAAACGAGTATAAGCTGAAAATACAAATCCATAAACTTTACAAAATAAAAAAAAGAGAACCTTAAATATGAGAACTGTGAAAATATATGCTTAAAATTATTAACGCTAAGGCAGTTTAAGCTTTATCCACATTCATTTGCGTCTGTATTTAGTTTCACTTGTTTGTCAGTAACTAGAACGTGTAGTGTGCCCAGCAAGGTGTATGTTGTCTTGAAATTTGTTACACCGGTGCATGACAAATGGACTCCATCTCTCAATGAACTGACTATCCTGTTGTCTACCCTCATAGTTTGTGAGTTTTATCACAGAGATCAGGCATGGGGAACTTCAGGCCCGGGAGCCAAATGTGGCCCTCCAGCCCTCCCAGTTTGGCCCTCAGAACTCTCCCAGGTCCCACCCCTCACTGTCCCTTCTTCACACCTCAAGGGCTTTTGCCCGTAGCTGGAATGTGTCCCTGAACGCTGATTGTGCCTCTTGTCTGGATGTTCAAAGAGATCAGCTGGGAGGTGTTCAGAGAAGCCCCAAACGAGATTTTACCTGCCGGCGGCAGCTCTTGAGGGTCACCCCAGTTTTGACGCTGATGTCGTCCAGATCTTTCTTGGTGCCCTTGGAGAGTTTTTTGCCCAGCACCTCCCGCACAAAGGCCTCGTCGAAAGCGTAATACCTGCCGCCAGGAGGAAACGTCAAGGAACGAGAAGGTGCCACAGAAGGTATATTTAGCATTTCTGTCAGGGATGGGGAACCTGTGGCCCTCCTGATGTTGCTGGGTGAGAACCCCCATAATCCCTGATGGCTGGGGCTGACAGGAGTTGGAGTCCAACCACAGCTAGAAGGCGCCATGTTGGCTGCCCCCTTTTGGACTACAACTCCCATCATTCCTAACCATTGACCATGCTGACTGGGGCTGACAGGAGTTGGAGTCCAACCTCAGCTAGAGGGCGCCATGTTGTCTGCCCCCTTTTGGACTACAACTCCCATCATTCCTAACCATTGACCATGCTGACTGGGGCTGACGGGAGTTGGAGTCCAACCACAGCTAGAGGACGCCATGTTGGCTGCCCCCTTTTGGACTACAACTCCCATCATTCCTAACCATTGACCATGCTGACTGGGGCTGACGGGAGTTGGAGTCCAACCACAGCTAGAGGGCACCATGTTGGCTGCCCCCTTTTTGGACTACAACTCTCATCATTCCTAACCATTGTTATGCCATGCTGACTGGGCTGATGGGAGTAGGAGTCCAATGACATCTCGAAGGCCACAGGCTCTCTGCCTCCGATTTATGCAGTCTTACTTATTTACCCAGTTTAAAGTTCACTTTTTCACCCAAACCATGGTGGTTCTGAGCATTACAGCTCATTATTAGTTACATTTTTTATCTCATCCTTCCTTCAAGGCCCACATTTTCTTCCCCCACCTACCCATTTCTAATCACCACAACAACCCTGCAAGGTATATGTGAGAGGGCAAGGGAAAAAGAAGGAGAGAGACTGGCCCAGCGTTTTCCAGTCAGCTTCACGGCCAGGCAGGATATGCCGGTTATGCCACACTGGAGTACAACAGAAAACCTTAAATGTTGCAGGAAGCGCTTATATCAGCTCCGAGAGAGAAGAGATGCAGACGAGGCAAAATAATTTTAAAAAGAGAGCCAATCAAGATTTTTGTGTTATACAGAAATCTTCGTCAATCAAATGCTCTTTGACCGTGCAAGCAGCAGTGGCATCATCGAATCTGATTCATGAGGCCCTCTGCCCCACACGCACTTGTCCGAGATCCTGTTATTTCTCCATTCATATCTGATGAGGAGCTCTGTGAAGCTCAAAGGCGTACACAGCCCTAATACGATGTCGTAGCAATCCCATGCCTCACCTTCCAACCACTGCCTCTCCTCCAAGAGATCCTCACCACCGCCAAGGATCTTGCCCTGTTCCCCTTCGGGTGTGCCCTAATGTTTTTCTCCCCTTACTTGGCTTCTTCTCCAGGCCCCCCTCCCCGCCCAACACCTCTCCCACCTCTCAATCAGCATGGTCTGGCGACAAGGGGGAATCTGGAAGAGGAGCTGGTTCAGCAGCTTGGGAGGCGAATGCAGGAGCCGCTCCAGCATGTAGAAGGTCCGGTAGTGGTCCATGGTGTCGCTCTGGAGCACTTCTACCGTGGCCCCCGTCTGCTCCAGGATCCCGCTGCGCAGACGGAGCGCCACCGCATCATTCACTGTGGAAGAGGGGAGGGTTGACGGTCCATGCCTGCATCTGAAAACCTGACGCTGCTACAGGTGAGATTTAAAGCAGGGAGGGCCATGGCCCTCCAGATCTTGTAGGAGTGTAACTCTCATCAACCCCACCCAGCTTGGTCAATAGCCAGGGAGCTGTAGCCCAGAAACATCTGGAGGGCCACTGTCCCCCCATCCCCAATATAAAGCTGATGTACCCGTCCATGACTCTCCGCTCCTCCTTTCTCTGTGGTCTTTCCTACTGTAAAATTTATAGGAACACAGGAAGTTGCTGTATCTTCCCTACTGGGAGGAAGGGTGGGATATCAATCAATCAATCAACTATCTATCCATCTATCAATCATCCAAATATCCATCCATCTATCAATCATCCAAATATCCATCCATCTATCAATCATCCAAATATCCATCCATCTATCAATCATTCATCTATCAATCATCCATCTATCAATCATCCATCAATCATCCATCTATCAATCATCCATCTATCAATCATCCATCTATCAATCATCCATCCATCATCCATCCATCCATCATCCATCCATCCATCCATCATCCATCCATCCACCATCCATCCATCCATCATCCATCCATCCATCATCCATCCATCCATCATCCATCCATCATCCATCCATCATCCATCCATCCATCCATCCATCCATCCATCCATCCATCATCCATCATCCATCATCCATCATCCATCCATCCATCATCCATCCATCCATCCATCATCCATCCATCCATCCATCCATCCAACTAACTAACTAACAAGAGCCTGTCCGAGCCCTGACATCATCTGGGGAAGACCCTTCTCTCAGTTCTGCCACCCTTACAGGCACGTCTGGTGGGAACACGGGAAACAGCCTTCTCGGTGGCAGCCCCCAGGCTCTGGCACTCCCTTCCTGGGAAGGTTAGACTGGCTCTCTCTCTACTGACCTTCCGTCGGCAGGGGAAAACTTTCCTATTCTGACACGCTTTGGGGAACTGCCTGCAAAGCTATAGAATCGGGTGCTGTTTTTACTTACTTATATTTTGAGTTTTTTTTTAATTGCCATGTCTTAAATGGTGTTAATCTTATAGTTCAATGTTTTATTTATATGTTTTCAACTGTAAGTTTTAATTTTTGTAAACCGCCTTGAGTCCCAGTTCTGGGACGAAGTCGGGATACAAATGAATATAATAACAACTATACCAAGAGACCACCGGTCTGTCTTGCTCGCGATTGTCTACATTGCCTGGCAAAAGCCCTCCAGGGGATCAGGCTGGGGTTGCTCTCATTCCTACCCAGAGATGCCAAGGACTGTGTCTGGGAACTTCTACATGCAAAGGAGATGCTCCACCACGGAGCCACACGCTCTACCCATTCCCATGCATCTTGGGGACCAGGAGCTGCACTTCTTTTTGTTTATGAAAGGCTAAACCAGGGTTAGCCAATGCGCTGCCCTCCAGAAGAGGTTGGCCTACAACTCCCATCATCCCTGACCATTGGCCATGCCGGCTGGGGCTGATGGGAGGTGGAATCCGACAACACCTGAAGATAGCGGTGGCTCCATGTCAGTGGGGCAGTGGAATCCGCTCTGGGTTTTAGTCTGAACTTCCAAGCACTACATTAGCCACCCCAGCTCTAAACAGGGATGGGGCAGTAATATTATCACAGAAGAACAGTAGAGTTGGAAGGGGCCTATAAGGCCATCCAGTCCAACCCCCTGCTCAATGCAGGAATCCAAATCAAAGCATTCCCGACAGATGGCTGTCCAGCTGCCTCTTGAATGCTTCCAGTGTCGGAGAGAGCGGTGTGCGAGTCTGGGTAGGAACTACCCTACCGTACAAAAGTAAAATGTATATTTATTTGTTTGCCTCTGTCCCCAACCATCACTGGCATGCAGCCCCCAGAAAGCTGCCCAGGAGGAAGCCAGATTTCAACTGAACATCAGGAAAAACTTCCTAACTGTTAGAGCCATACGACAATGGCACCAATTACCTAGCGAGGTAGTGGGCTCTCCGACACTGGAGGCATTCAAGAGGCAGCTGGACCGCCATCTGTCAGGAATGCTTTGATTTGGATTCCTGCATTGACCAGGGGGTTGGACTTGATGGCCTTATAGGTCCCTTCAAACTCTACTATTCTATGATTCTAAGGGAATGCGGCCCTCAGGCTGAAAAAAATGTTCTCTATTCCTGACTTAACCCATTACACCCTAACCCCCAAGAGAACGAGACGACAGAACTCAGGGACGCAGCCTTACCCGAATAGCCATCCAGCCAGAGTCGGTAGACCTCCTCGTCAATGAGGGTGGTGTTGCCCACAAAGATGTCCAGGTTGCTGGTCATGGCCCACGAAGCCAAGCCCTTCCGGTTTGGGGTCAGTCACCAGCTCCCAAGCAGCACCCAAGAGCCTCAGGAGGTCAGACAGGAGGCTGCCGGGACAACAGAGAACATCAGAAGAGCCCAGCTGCCGGATCTAGTCCAGCTTCCTGTTTTCACAGTGGTCAACCAGATGCCCCCATGGGAAGCCCCCAAGCAGGACCTGAAAGCATCAGCACCCTCCCTGCTTGTGGTTCCAAGAACGGGCACTCATTCCCTCAGCCCGTGAGCAAGGGCCAAAAGTTTGCATTCTGCCTTGTCTCCCTCAGCACCTCCAACGTGTTTAACAGCACCTCATTTGCACCCAGCGATGCCTCCCAGAATCTTACTCTCATGGTCCTCATTTTCTTGATTATTGCAGGTTTATCGTGTTACACACACACAATTACAAGTTATTGCAATTTCCCTCGAGATTTTATATCAAGCAATGGTTTAGAAAGGTTTGAAATAAAGCCATCTTTCTAGCAAATAGTCAGAGCAACGGGAAGAGGAGAGGGATGTTAGCACACACACAGAGAGTGTGTTTTGTAATTTGTCTATATTTTGTAAGACACATTTTAAAAAAAACATGCAACAAGGAAAGATAGGATTTAGCAGCATGGATGCAGTGGGGAACACAGACTCAGCTCTGTATTAATCCCCCTCCCTGCTTCTGGTCTGTAGGGAAAGGCAATCTGCCCATGCTCAGAGTCTCTGGGACTGCCTTCAAGTTGATCCTGACTTATGGAGACCCTATGAATAGGGATTTCATGGTAAGCGGTATGCAGAAGGGGTTTCCCATTGCCTCCCTCTGATGCTAGTCCTCCCCAGGTGGCTAGGGCCTGCTCAGCCTGCCACAGCTGCACAAGCCTGCCCCTTCTTTGTCCGCAACTGCCAGCGGACACAAGCGGGGATTTGAACTCACAGACTCTGGACTCCCAGCCAGGCTCTCCTCCCCACTGCTCAGAAGCCCTTCAGAAATGATCTAAAAGGCTTTGCTCAAGGAAGGTGGCACCCTGCCCATGCTCTAAGGCAGCCAGCCTGCTGCACCAGAATCTTTGAGGAGGAAATGGCAAACCTCAGCACCTTTAAATTCCCCCTTCCTGTGGCACTCTGCACATGCTCAGAGGCACCCAGACTGTGGCATCAAAATGTCTAGGGGGAAATGGCAAACCCCAGCACTTAGGAACACAAGAAGCTGCCTTACACCGAGTCAAACCATCGATCCGTCTCATTCAGTACTGTCTACACTGATCGGCAATGGCTCTCCAGGGTTTCAGGCAAAAGGCATTCCCTGACATGTGAAGATTTTTGGTTTATCTGCTTTAGCACTCTCTACACTGACTGGCAGCAGGGACTGAACCTGGGGCCTTCTCTGCATGCAAAGCAGATGCTCTATCCCTGAGCTATGGCCCGTCCCTCAAGTTAGACTTCGGAAGCTGTCCTACACTGTGCCAAACCACTAGTCCATCTACTCTAGAATTGCCTGCACCGACAGGCAGCAGCTCTCCGGGGTTTCAAGCACAGGGCATTCCCTGTCCAACCTGGAAATGCTGGGGATTTAACTCGGACCTTCTGCGTGCAGAGCAGGCGCTCTGCCACTGAACTATGGACCTTCCCTGCAGACATAGGAAGCTGTCTTACCCAGTACCTCTGGCCCATCTAGCTTAGTACTGTCTACTCTGACTGGCAGCAGCTCTCCCGGGTTTCAGGCAGAAAGCATTCCCTGTCCTACTTGGAGACGGTGCTGGGACCTTCTGCATGCCAAACAAGTGTTCTGCCACTGAGCTACGCCCTCTCCTTCCCTCCTACCTACCTTTGGCAGGGAGAACCCAGGAGTCCTGACTCCTCCTGTCACTCAACATATCTGGCCCGTGCCTTTCCCTCCCAGGGAACCCAGGGGCCGAGTCATGGCGACCATTTGCTCACTTCTAGCCACTGGGACCGGCCTCCCTTCAGCTGCCAGCGCGCTAGATAGAGCCTTTTCACATGACCCCCGCCCCACAAGCAATCCTCTTCCGGGTCACGTCGGCGCCGGAGGCTCTGCGCACGCGCCTTTGCCGCCCAGTAGGAAAGGAGGCTCCTACTCCATCTTTACGACTGGCAAGGGAGGGCAACAGCACCAAGGCGCGTTTGGGAGTCTTATTGCGCACGTGTGTGTGTGTGTGTTTGCTTTTTGTTTTGGTTTTTACACTTTCGGGGCGATCATCCGTCTGTGCCACACAAAATGTGCTACTGTTTTTGTAGTGCAACATTTGCTTACATGGGGGTGCCATCTTCATTTATTTACACATTACAGTTTTTCAGAGTATGCCGCACAAAATGCTTAGCTGTTTCCCCCCCATTATTGCCACATGTCCCCCCCCCACAAAAAAAAAAAAACGGAGAGGAAACAACGTAAGAGCATAGGAGGAGTCCGGCTGCTGGATCAGGCCAAAGAGGCCCATCTAGTCCAGCATCCTGTTCTCACAGTGGCCAACCAGATGCCCGTTGTGGGAATCCCACAAGCACAGCCTGAGCGCAAGAGCAACTCTCACCTCTTGCGAGTCCCAGCATCCTGCCTCCGACAGTGGAGGGAGAACCTAGCCTTCATGGCTAGTAGCCTTGTCCTCCATGAATTTGTCCAACGGTGCAATCCAGTACATGTCTGCTTAACTCCGTTGGGTTCAATGGCGCTTATTCCCAGGTGTGTATTGGATTGCAGCCAAAACCTGTGTAGGGTCTAGGAAATGATGCAACAGCCCCATTAGGCTTGAAAACATTAGGGAGGGTGGGATGATAGCAGTCGTAGTAGCAGCCATCCTCATCATCCAATTCCCCCCCCCCCCGCACCTAAAAGAACTAGGCACTGTGCAACACTAAACCTGAGAGATTATATTATCTCTGTAATTAGAGGTGTAGTGGTCCAGGGTCTTAAAGGGTCTTAGAGCCTTTGCTTTTTTCGGAGCAGGGTCCCTATGTCTCCAGCATCCTATGAGCTATTCACGATGCAAGTGGAATGTGTGAGCCACGGAGAAGTCTTCCAACATGCTTGTCCTTTCCTCCTGATTGGAGCCAATCAGAGTGAAAGGAGGTGAGTCAGCCACTGAGAAGACTCTTCTGAGTAGCTAACACACTCCCCTTTCATGCTAATTGGCTCATAGGGACATCTGTTACGGGAGAAGTTGCATGTGGGAAGAACTGAGGAGTGTGGAGATGATAACAGAGCAGGCGAGTGAGGGAAGAGGCGTGGCTGTGAGGGGACATGGCATGACTGTCATAAAGGGACCCTAAACTTCTGAATTTGTCACTATGCTACTGTCTGTAATGTCTTCTGACACCATGTAATGTACGCTGTTAGAAAGGCTTGAAGACATCAGAATTGTCTGTGAGCCTTAATATTTAATAATAAGTCCAGATACAGAAGCACTAAATGAACAGCACGAGGGCCATACATAAGCAACTTGGCTAATGTTCCCGTGCTGGCAAGCATTCCCTACATTTCTCTTAAAGGAACAACACGCCACACTCTTACATCCCAATCCGGGAAAGGATTGTCAGAGTAAACAGTACTGAGCCAGATGGGCCAACGCTCTCACTCAGTAAAAAGCCGCTTCCTACGTTTGAATGCGTTCCAATGGCCACTCAGGCCACCTTAAGGCTAGGCTTGCAATTCTGTGCATACCTACTCAAAGGTAAGGCCCACTGAATTCAGTGGGGTTCCTCCCAGGTAAGTGGACATAGGAGTTAAGGCTGCAATGAATTCAAGGCAGTAGAAGGCACTCTGAGTCTGCGCCACAAAGGTCACCTGGGCCCCCAGTGATAGTGATGGATTTAGGAGCATCCCAAAACTGCAAACCTGCTCATCCAGAGGAAGTGAAATCCCATCCAGAACTTGATGAGCATCCTCCACCTGGCCCAGGGACAGAAGACCATTGTCAGTTTCGGTTCTCTCTCATTTTTCCAATCTTCAATTCAGTCCTCCACATTTCTGCAGCAAATTGCTTTTTGTTTTTTAATCCTCATGAAAATTCTTCAGCATTTTTAGGTGAATTTCTCCTACTAAACACCTTTTTGTATGCTGTTTTAACTGATGTGCACACGTTTTCAAGCAATTTCTCCCAATAGGATGCATTTTTGCATGTTATTTTTACCACTATACGCATTTTATGCACATTTCCCCCCAATATACGCAGTTTGGTCTGCTGGAGAACTGCACTGTAATATGCAGATAAGTGGCAGTTGTGAAGGATGGCTGTCTTACGGTTCTAATATTGTTTCAGAAAGTGCAAACTTGACAGATAAGAGCTTTAAATGCGAACAATCAAATTTCTCACCGATCCCTAATCTAGACCTAGAAACTGCTCACCAGCAGTCTTATCTGGACTGTGTTTCTGTTTATTAGCCCTCATCCAATCCATTACCACAACAGACACTAGTTCACTATGTCCACCGCCATTTCTAAAGCTAACTACTTAAATACACTTTTACCTCTCTTCGAGGTGTGCAGGGGTTTCAGCGACATCAGATCTCTGGTGAGAATGTTTTCCTTCATTCCCTGGGAAAGGGTGAGGCTCACTGTTTTTATTACACATCTCCCCTGCTCCCAGGCATGTGGAGTTGAGTTTTGGCGGTCTTACTTAACACCTTTCAGATAAACATCCCTTATGTATTCCCTAGCCTTGCCATAAATAAAGTACAATTGGGGAAAATTCACCTCTAGCCTACAGAAGAATTCTGCCAACAGGACTTCTCAGGGCTTACAAAAAGGGCCGTCTTTGAAGTTTGCCAGTGCTAGGGCCTGGTTGTTCTGCTGCAATTAAGCCAGGATGCATATGTTCACCACTGCATGTAGCATTCAACGGAGACAGGAGGGTCAGAGCAGAGGGACGGGGAGGCAAAAGGGTAACATGCCCATCCCAAGCTCAGATGCACATGGCTCATGCCAGGCCCCAGGCCACTGAGATGAACTGGGTTCTGGTGCCATGTGCCATGCTCGCAAAATCACAAAAATAGAAAATGGAAATGGACTGCCTTCAAGTTGATTCCAACTTATGGCGACCCTATGAACAGGGTTTTCATGGTAAGTGGTATTCAGAGGAGGTTTACCATTGCCTCCCTCTGAGGCTGAGAGGCAGTGACTGGCCCAAGGTCACCCATCGAGCTTCATGGCTGTGTGGGGATTCAAACCCTGGTCTCCCAGGTTGTAGTCCGACACTGTAACCACTACACCACACTGGCTCTCTAGAATGGGTCCTAAAAATACACATCACAGGTATCAAAGGCTAGGGTAAAGAGGTGCAAAAACTCCCTAGACCAGCAGTTCTCAAACTTTTGTCTCCATGGTCCACTTGAAAATTGCTGATAATCCTGGTGGATCACTTCATAGTTTCTCTGCCTGTCGTAGCAACTGTAATGCGCTGTGCTAGATGCTGTACGATTTTCAGTGGAATATTTATGGCTTCTTCTCTTTCTTGTACTACAATTTGCGTTCCATAGAATTCAGATTCTAACGCAATAAAATTCAATATAAGAAGCAATTCAAATGCAATTCAAAATAAATATGAATGTTGACCGTGGACGTGCCCCGGACCACCTGAAAGAAGCTCAAGAACCAGTTTGGGAACCCCTGACCTAGACAACCGCGGTTGTACGGTGGGCTCTCCGCTGAATACAGAAAAAATAAAAATGGCATACCAGCTTCCTCCTGCACGTTTAATAATAATATTAATAGTTAACTTTATTTGTCGCTTTTAAAGTTTCAAGGTGACTTACACAGCTTTAAAATACAAACCGTTATTTTCTTCACTGGAGCTTCCACGTGCCTTTGTGGAGTTCACATCCATGGCTGGCTTCCTGTACAAACCTGCCTTGCCGCTTACCAGGAGAGTGGCAGCGAGGTCAGCCTGGCGCAGCCGCTGCCTTTCCTAATGTTGCCCCTCGATCCCCGGAATTCCCTCCCCAAGGAGCGTTGCAAGATTCCGTCTTTGTTTGCTTTTTAGCACCAGCAAAAAACCTTATTTGCCCACGATTGTCTGCTGGCTGGTTTTATTGCTTTGGTGTGTTTTTCTATTATGGTGATTGATGATTGTTTTAAAGGATGACTTTGTTAGTTAGGAAGATACTTTATACCAGATCAGATCAATAGTCCATCTGGCTCAATACTGTCTACAAACACCGGCAGTAACTCTCCAGGATTTCAGACTGAGGATATTCCCAGTCCCACCTGAAGGTATCGAGGAGTAGGACTTGCTGCATGCAAAGCAGATGCTTATCCAGTGAACTATGGTCCTTTCTTTAAAAATAAAGAGTCCAGTCCTCATGATTCTGAATAAAAGGCAGGAAGCTGCCTTATAGCAGGTCAGACCACTCGCTTGACATTGTCTGTAACGATTAAGATGGGCTCGCTCTTCAGTGTCCAAGACAGTGGTCTTTTCCACAACCCCACCTGGAGATGTTGGGAATTGTAGCTGGGATCTTCTCTGTACAATGCATGTGCCTTACCACTGAGCCACAATCCATCCCTCCAAATACTGTAGCATTCTGTAATTCACTGGGACAGGATACCGCCAGCATGTCACTCCACCGCTGAAAGAATTACACTCGCTGCCCATCAGCTACTGGACTAAGTTTGGTGGGGGGGGGGTCTGGTGCATAAAGCCCTATGAAGCTTGGGACCAGGATACCTGCAAGATCATCTCACCCCTTATAGACCCAGTCGATCGCTGCGCTCTGCAGGTGAGGGCCTTCTGCAGATACCATCTCATCAGGAGGTCCACTCCACCAGGGATGTAGTTGTCCAGGGTCTCGGGAGGTCTTAGACCCCTTACTTTTGTGGGAGCAGAGTCTCAGCAGAGTCCCTATGTCTCCAGCATCCTATGAGACATCAGCATGAAAGGGGAGTGTTAGCCACTGAGAAGAGTCTTCTAGCATGCTTCTTTGTCCTTTCCTGCTGATTGGAGCCAATCAGGGTGAAAGGAGGTGAGTCAGCCACTGAGAAGACTCTTCTCAGCAGCTAACACACTCCCCTTTCATGCTGATTGGCTCTTAGGGACATCTGTTGTAGTAGGTTCCTCATCAGGAAGTCCGTGCCACACAACATAGGAAACGGACCTTTAGTGTAGTGGCACCTACCCTCTGGAATTCCCTCCCCTTAAATATTAGACAGGCGCCATCTCTGTTATCTTTTTGGCGCCTGCTGAAGACCTTCCTCTTTCAACAAGCCTTTTAAGTAGAGACCTCATCCCAGTCTGCGTCTGTGTTGGAATGGCTTTCAAGAGATTTTAATATGTTTTACAGATGTTTTTAGTTTTTATTTGCTTGCCAGCTTGGGCTCTTTTGGGAGGCAGGACTGGTTATAAATTTAATAACTAAATAGATAGGACCAGAGGAAGCTGCCTTATACGATGCCAGATCACTGGTCCATCTAGCTCAGTATTGTCTGCACTGACTGGCAGCAGCTCTCCAGGGTTTCAGGCAGGGGGGCTCTCCCCCAGCCTTACCTGGAGATGCCATTGGGGATTGAACCTGGGACCTTCTACACGCAAAGCAGATGCTCTGCCACTGAACTACGGCCCGTCCCCATAGATAAATAAATAAGCTGCTTGGAGAGCTTTTTGCTGGAGACCAGCCAGCAAGTCCCCTAAAAAAAAAAAAGTCCTGCCCCACCTGCCCCCCAGAAGATGTCCAGAAGACGGTTTTCTTCACCATGGGGCTTGTGGGTTTCTCCGCTTCCAAAATGGGCGATGTGAGTAGCGTGTGACCCTTTTGCAGACTTGTGACCCACATCTCTCACACCAGTCTCGATGGCACCAATCCCAGCAGCAAAAGCCCCAGAGAAACAGAAAGGCTCTTCTCTCCGCATCAATGCCACCGCCCACACAGGCACATGAGAAGCTTGGATCTGTTCCACCTACGATTTCTGGCAGGGCTCCTGTCTGGTGGATAACAGGAGTTCAACAAGTAAAGCTTCTCCACAGCAGTGCATTTTAACAGCGTGGGGGGAAGCCACTCCTGTTGAATTTCTAGCTATGCTGTCGATAGTAACACCATAGAAAAGATGGCAACCCGTCCGAACATCATTTTATTTAACATGATTTATATACCGCTTAATCGACAAAAATATAAGAGTTTTAAAAATAGTTTTATTTATATATTTATAAGATAATTATAATAGTTTTTATGTGTTTTAAAGTTTGTTTTTATGATGTTTTAATGTTTTTAGTGCTTTTGTTTGCCGCCCTGGGATCCTGCTGGGAGGAAGGGCGGGATATAAATCATATAATATTGCAGTTATATGGTTGCGTTTACCCAATTCTGGCTGTCTAGAAGAGGAGGAACTCTTTGCAGATGCCAATGGTGGTTCTGGCTGTCAGCTCTTCCCCAGATCAGATCCAGAAGCAGAATACGTAAGGTCTGCCTCCTCCCAAACCATCCCTAAAATCAGGAGAGGCCCTTCTCTGCATCCCACAGTGTTGGAATGTATGAGGTTCAACTCCAACTTGGTGGGTTGAGGCTGCATGTGGTTAATAAGGGTAGCTAAAGAGCTAGACCTCTTGCTGGTTGAGGCTATACCTATCCCTTTGATTGTCTGCCGTCTCTCCCCTTCCTGCTAGGCTGATAAGCAAAGGAATGTTGATCCCAGTTCCTTCCCGCCTCTCTCTGTGGTCTCTTTCTCTGGAGAGGGGAGCAGACATCTTCTCTTTGTCTCTCCTCTCAACCAGGATGAGGGCCAGCACTGGGACCAGTGCCGGCTGCTCCAGCATAGCCAGTTAGCTAGATATAGAACTCTTTCCTATCAAGCATGTACTTCCAGAATAAAGTAGTTGCTTCTTATTTTACAGCTTAAAGTCTCTGTCTGACTAATTTGCAGGGAAGGTAGAATCTTAGCAAAGATTCACACACACACACACACACACACACACACTAAGCTCGCTCAATACTCTACGCAACTCTGCTACGCATCTCAATAGAGAATTCTGACACACAGCTGGGTGGGCCAAGAAAGAAGGGCCTTCTCAGGGGCTGCAACCAGGTGATGGAACCCCTTGTCCAGTGATTTGCAGCCGTCCAACTCCCTTCACTCCATGCACTCCCAATTACTAAAAAAAAGTATTTATTCCGGCAGAACCAGGTTGCCAAAGCGGTCAGCATGTTGGACACTAGGACATGGAAGAAGTGGGTTTAACTGCCATGAAGCTCACTGGGTGACTCTGGGCTAGTCTCTGTCTCTCAGTATAATCTACCTTGCAGGGTTGTTGTGAGGCTATAATGCAGAGGGGGAGAACTATGTATGATGCTTCTTGAAGGAAAGATGGAATGATTTATTTTCATTATTATTATTATTACACAATGTTTTTACTATTTTTAAACCCTTTAAAAGCATTTTATACTATTTTTCAGAAAATGTGCTCCATATGTTATAAGCCACCTCAAGTAAGGTCAGAATAAAAATGCTCTGAAAAATCAAATAAACACCCTAGATCAATTACAGCGTAAATAAGAGCGTTTACTCTCGACTGACAGTGCAATCCTATACATGCCTGCTCAAAAGTAAATCCCAATGACTTTCTAAGGGATTTCTCCCTGGGTCAATTCAACGGGACTTACCTAGAAGTAAATCCCACCCAGCTCAACGGGGCTTGCACGCACATTAACCGGCGCCGCTGGAGTCCCGCTTTCCCGACCCTTGGCCGGCAACGCATTCCGAAGCCGCCCGCCCGTTCCGACAACCGAGTCCGCGCATTCACGCGCGCACCGACGGCTCCCCCGCCCCTTCCTTCTCTTGTCTCGCTCCCCCCCCCGCCTCCGTTTGGCGCAGGCGCCCCTCTCACCACTATGCACCTGCTCCCCTACCGTTTAACCCGTGCATTTGCAACGGGCGAGCGCCTCTGCTTTTGGCGTCTCTCCGCCGGCGGGCCTCCAGTCCGGGCGTCCCGTTATCCTGGAGAGGAGGAGGAAAAAGGAGGAGGAGGGAAGAGGAGTCTCCGCAGCCGGGTAGGCTGTCTTGCTGAGAAAAGGAAGGAAGAAAGGAAGGGAAAGGCCAATATGTCGCTGCTGCGCCTCGGCTGGAGGTGAGCGCGCCGCGGAGGAGCGAGTCCTCCGTGCGCCCCGGCGATGTTCCCCGCCCGCGAGGCCGCCCCGCTGGGGGGCTCCCCGCAGAGCCCCGAGACGCCGCCGATGCCGTCGGGGGGCTCTCCGCCCTTGGCCGAGGTGAGCGACGCCGAGCTGGGCGGCTGCAGCAAGGAGGAGCTGGTGCGCCGCTTGCGCCACGAGGAGGCCGGGAAGCTGGCGGCGCTGGTGCAGCGCGGCCGGCTCATCCAGGGCGTCAACCGGCAGCTGCAGGAGCACCTCCGCGAGATCCGCGAGCTGAAGGCGGTCAACGGGCGGCTGCAGGCCGAGAACCGCGAGCTGCGCGACCTGTGCTGCTTCCTCGACGAGGACCGGCTCAAGGCCAAGCGCCTGGCGCGCCACTGGCAGCTCTTCGGGCACCACGCGGCGCAGGTGCTGCGCGACGAGGTGGCCGCCTGCCTCCGCAAGCTGGCCGGCCTGGAGGGCCTCCAGGAGCGCCTGGCCAAGGACAACCTGGAGCTGAAGGAGCTTTGCCTGGCCCTCGAGGAGGAGTGCGCCTCCACGCGGCCCGACGCCAGCCCCAGCCCCGGCGGCGGCTCTTCGGAGCTCAGCCTGCCCTGCGGGCCCCGCGACCTGGGCGACGGCAGCTCCAGCACCGGCAGCGTCGGCAGCCCGGACCAGCTCCACCCCGCCTGCACTCCCGACGACTAAACCCGCGGGGAGGGCGCCCCGCGTGGGAAGATGGGCGCGCCCTGCCCTGGCCCGCAGTCTCTCCGCCCTTTGCTCCGTGCTCCTGGCGTCAAGGAACCTGGATGGGACGCTGTGCCTGCCTCTGTTCCTATTTCTCCCACCTGGCTGAAGATGTCATGCCTGGGGAAACCCGTTATTGCCACCGGTTGGTTGGCTTGTTTTTTTAAAGCTGTTTGTGTGTGGTTGATGCTCAGACCAATGTAGCAAGCTTTGAGGTCACACAAAGCTCTTCTTTTTAAACGATTACGCCATCATTCTGCCGAATGCAGCAGACTGTTGGATCACACTGGTTTGTTTTATTTTTTTAAAGGAAAGCCATAATATATGGTGGAAAGCAGTTGCTCTTCTGTTTGGAGGTCTTCCCCCCCCCCCCATTGCCACTCCCTATAGCGGGCATCCCAACAATTCCTTGGATAAATTGCTGCGGTCAGATCATCCCAACGGAAAAGGGACTCCTGTTCCAATCTAGCAAATTCACATACAGGCAAGGGTCTCCGCCACAAGCCAGCATTGTGTGGGTGGGGTGGTTTTTGACAGCATTAACCTTGGGTGGGGGGAGATGAAGGGAGCAAGCTATTGGACTGGACAGGAGTCTTCATCCCCATGGGGGCACTTGCAGTATATCAAAAAGGAGTACATCTTCCAGCAGCGGACTTTCCCCTGTTGGTGGGAGGTGTATGGAATTTTGGGCAGGGTGCATCTCTCCCTCCCCACTGAAAATCTTCTATCCTGTACACTGGGTGGGGTGATATCGAGGAAAGCAGCAGGGATCAATAATGTGATTATGGCTGTTTTGGAGGGGCTATGACAAGGGGTGGTATTAGGGGATGAAGCCATGTCCAGCTGGATTTGGGGGGTGGTGGCTGGATTTGGTGGAACAGAAAACCAGGCCACACTGCAAGATTTTTCAAACCTCCACCCAGTTGCTTGCTTATATCTTCCTTTGATTTTTCCCACATATGGAAACGCTTCCCCTCCCCAATGGTGGTATACCCCTTGCAGAGAGCTAGAACCTCAGTTGCTTGGGGGTGCTGGCTTGATTCCTGTAGGAACCTGCATGGGAGGGGCAGGCCCCCATCCTTTGAAAACAGCCACCCCTAAATAACTATTTAGGAACTTCATAGTACAACTGCCTTTCCTATGAGGGTAGGAACGCCAGAAAGAAGGGTTATCCCATAATTTCAAGTGTCCCCTTCTCATCCTCCTCCCTGGGAAGTAACAGAGAATCTCCTGATGGGCGCCTGAGCCAACAACTCCCTGCTACTTGAAAGTTTACTTCTGATTAGCAATAGCTTTGAGGCTTCGGTTTTTGACTGAGAACATGAAGATTGCGAAGAGTGGAAGATTCAGGACAGACAAAAGGAAGTACTTCTTTACTCAGCACATAGTTAAACTATGGAATTTGCTCCCACAAGACGCAGTAACGGCCACCAGCTTGAATGGCTTTAAAAGAAGATTAGACAAATTCATGGAGGACAGGGCTATCAATGGCTACTAGCCGTGATGGTTGTGCTCTGCCACCCTAGTCAGAGGCAGTATGCTTCTGAAAACCAGTTGCCGGAAGCCTCAGGAGGGGAGAGTGTTCTTGCACTCAGGTCCTGCTTGCGGGCTTTCCCCAGGTTGGCCACTGTGAGAACAGGATGCTGGACTAGATGGGCCACTGGCCTGATCCAGCAGGGTGTTCTCATGTTCTTATGTGGTGGTCCTCGGAACTCTCCTCCACTTGAACAGCAGGGCTGGATATATGTTGGAACTGCATTTGTAGATAACGCCAAGGACGAGATTTTCAGTGTTCCTGTGTTAGGTTGCTGCGTGGCTCCCTGTGGAGGGAGGACAGGAAATCCTTGGAATGCTGCCTTTTGTTGGAGAAGCAGCTGGTTGATGAAAGCAGCAAGCTTCCATGATGCGCAGAACTCTTGAGGTGCACCGAGAAGCAAGTAAAGTCCCTGTACCTCTGTTGTTGTTTTCAATATCCTTGGACAGCCGAATCCGGCGTGGAGGATATCCTCTTCATCTTCCAGGGGAAGCGATGTGTGACTTGGTTCATGCTTGTACCTCTTAAGAATTCAAAGGAGAGAGACCTCCCCTTCCCGCCAAAAAAGAAAAAAAAAGCAAGGACTTCAGCAATCTCTTCTTCAGGATGCTAATAAATGTTTTAAATTGTCGTGTTTGGAGAGGGCCTCATTTTGCATCTTGGCTATGCTGATTTCTGGAGTGGGTGGGTGTCTCTTTTAAGTTCATAACTTGCCAGTCAGCAGAGAATAAACATGGTTCAGTTACTTGCCTCATGATTGTTCCCATCTGGAGGCCTAACTCTAAGTGCTAGCTTAACAATTCCAAAAAAGAGACATGTAGGCTGCAATCCTATATACATTTACCCAGAAATAAGCCCTGTTGAACTCAGTGTGCCTTACCTCTGAGTGGACATGTATAGGTTTGTGCATCCCAGCCAGATAGGGTTTACTCGGTGTTAATCTAAGAGTTCTTTGCACATGCTTGGGGGCAATTTGTTATTTGATTTAGGGAAGCCTCCCAGATGTTTTGAACTACAACTCCCATCAGAATTTTTTTGCCTTGAACCAACGCTGGGGCAGTCTGGAGAGAAGTCCTTGTGTTTTTGCACAGATTTGAAACTAGAGAAATTGTGTGTTATTAAAACTGGGTGTGTGGAAGGATACAAGTTGCTTCCAGACAACCTGTTTGTTGAACATTCATCCTGATTAGGGATGGAATAATAATAATCTGTCAATTTCAGTTCTCTCCTTTTCTCAATTTTCTAATCTTAAATTCGGTTCTCAAGATTTCTGAAGCAATTTGCAATTTTTTTTTAATCTTCATGAAAATTCTCTGGCACTTTGTTGTGAATTTCTCCTAATAAATACAATTTTGTGTGTACTTTTGATTAGTTGCACATTTTTGCAAGCAATTTATCCTAAAATAAGGTATTTTTGTAAGTTATTTTCACCAACATATTCATTCTGTGCACAGTTTCCCCTAATATATGCATTTCTGTAAACGTTGCCTGGTTGAAGAACTGCATTGCCAAATTCGCATAAGTGTGTATTTCGAAGGACGGCTGTGTTTCAGTTCTCCTGTTGTTTCGGAAAGTGCAAATTTGATCAATTTGGCTTTAAATGCAAACTGAATCGAATTCCTCTCCTGTCCCTCTTCCTGATTAATTTGTCAGGAGATTAGATGACATTGACTATCCAGCATTCAACCTGATTTGTTTTGGGGGGGGGGAGGTTAGATGATGTTGCATCCAGCAGATGTCCAGTGCGGTTTCCCTTGTGGGAAAGGTCCAGTTTGAGGAGACAGGGTGGGGGGAACAGGTTTGTTGCGCAAGACCTCCCAATCAACTATAACTGCCGCTTGAATTTTGCCAGTAAGTGATTGAATCCCTTTCCACCCGAAAATGGCAACGGTCCATATTTGATGGATGAAATTAGCGGGAGAGTGTTCCTGCATACTTTCACAGCTGCCAGTTCAGGGAGGGAGCGGGAGAGAAATGGGTGCTGTGTAATGATCCTACCTTCCTTCCTTCCTTCAGTACTAAACTTAATCTCAACAGACTGGGGTCAGGGCTGGGCCAGCCATTTGGACCTGGGGGTGGGGTGGCGCACAGGGGAATGAGAAGGAGATTTTACTTGGAGGCTGGGCAGGGGTTTGGCCACATTCCTGGCATGTTGCCGGCTGTGGAGTCTTTGACGACCCATATGATAAGCAATTTACAAAAGCCAATTTCCCACCCACCCATCCATTGCAGTGTGCTGTAGAGCTTGGATTCTAGCTGGGAAGGAGTGGCTTCCCACCTTTGCTCAGTCACAACAGGCAGAAGGTGCTGTTAAAAACATGGGAGGCTGGTTACTAGGAGGAGGGATTAGAGATGTGAAGGCCTGGAAGAAGGTGGGAAAATGGGGTGGAAATGGTCTTTTCCTCATTTTTTTTCTTTCTGTTTATTTTCTTTTGAGCCTTCACATCTATAGGTGGGCAGAACTCTACCAGCATTTATACTGCTGCATGACTTAAGCAGTAAGCTTGTGTTGCTGTCCCAGAAGGGTTGTTCCACTACCTTACGTACCGTTTTTTCAAAACTTTAGATCAATAATTCCCCCCCCGCTTTTAATTTTTATTAACTGTAGGTCGCTTTGAGTAGAAAAGCGACAAACAAATTTAATCGATAATAAAATAAATCGAATGCGCGTCCGTAGTATTGCTGCAAGGGGGGAGGAGAGGGAGAAAGCCAGAACACATTGGTCCCACCTGCAGTGACCCCATTGGCTGCCCCACCAGGTCCAGGGATTACCGGCTGCCACTGCTTGAAAGCAAGTCACTCTTAGCTTTGCAAGGTTGGTTGTGAGGATGCAATGGAGTCCCCCACTCCACCGCTTTCCTGGGCCTCCCCAAGCGTGCTCCTTGGAGAAAGGTTAGGATCAGTGGTGGGCTGCTCTGGGTCAGTGAGACAGTGGAATCCGCTCCAGGTTTTAGGCTAGACTTCCAAGGAGCTGCCCAAGCTCCTTGGAAATTCGGCCTAAATCCTGGAGCGGATTCCACTGACATGGGCCTACCTGCTGCCACTGGGAAGGAGCTCCGTAGCTCAGTGGTAGAGCATCTGCCTTGCATGGAGAAGGTCCTAGGTTCAGTCATTGACATCTCCAGGTAGGACTGGGAGAGACTTGTTGCCTAAATCCTGGAGAGCTGCTGCCAGTCAGTATAGACAATCCTGAGCAAGATGGACCAATGGTCTGACTTTGTATAAGGCAACTTCTGAAATCCTGATTTTCAGCAGTGGCCCTATGGGAGGCTATTGACATTCAAAACAGCCCTGGGCAAAATGAATATAGGAATGCTGCTTTTTCCTAAGTTGAGACCAGTCCGTCTAGCTCAGGATTGCCTACAGTGACTAATGATGGCGGAAAAAATTGATTCGGTGCACATTTAAAGCTGAGTTTATCAAATTTGCACTTTTAAGAACCGAAACGCAGCCGTCCTTCAAAGTTCTCATTTATCCAAATTTTGCAGAGCAGCTCTCTAACCAACCAGGGTTTACAAAAATGCATATATTAGGGGGAAATGTGCAAAAAATGAATATATGAGTGAAAACAACATACAGAAATGCAATATATTAGGAGAAATTGCTTGCAAAATGTGTACATTAGTCAGATCTGCATGCAAAAATATGTTTATGGCGAGGAGAAATTTGCACTAAAATGCTAGAATTTTAGTGAAGATTTTTTTTGTGAAAATGCAAATTGCAGAAATGTGGAGAACTGCATGTAAAATTGGAAAAAGAGAACAGATTGACAGATCTTTCCATCCCTAACTGTGACAAGGCAGCACAGATGCCAGTGTGGATTGAACCTGGAACCTTCCGCGGGCAAAGCAGAGGCTCTGTTACCAAGTCGTGGCCCCCTCTGCGAAAGTGAATTGTTTATTATAAGTCACTTTCCTACACAAATGTGGGTGCACTCAAGGCAACGTACAGTTAATCAAAATTAAAAGAGTGTGTGTGTCTGTGTGTGTGTGTATAGTTTTGAAAGCAACAAACAGAACTTCTGGATCCCTATAAGGATTCCGTTCATCACCTAAAAATATATGAACGTAATTGCGATTAACAAAACAGAGGTTTTTATTGTATTAACAAAACGTTTCAACTTCCGCCTTCATCAGCTGCTAACATACAAATGCTGTTACCAAGGTGGCAGTTACGGAGCTTTGAGGATGGAATGCTCAGGGGCTTCATTTGCAGAAGCTAAGTGATGCTGGTACTAATCTCCAGGTTCAGGCCATGTGGTGCCAATGTGTCCAGGGAGTAAATCCAAAAGTTCTCCCTTTTAGTCAATGCTGCTGGATCAGTTGGCATCTCTATCGCTGTTATAGAAAAGTGCAACAGGCTGTGACCTGCAATGTTGAAATGTTTTGCAACTGGTTGCTCCACTTTTTTTTGTTAAGATTGCCGATTTGTGGTTTTGGAATACTTATATATATAAAAAAGTATATAAGGCAGTGGAGCAACCCTTCTTAGGCTGCACAACAGAATCCATGGGGATTTAAACCAGTGGGATCTCCCATGGTGATGCTGGTCTCTTTAAAGTTTGTGGATTGGTTACTTCTTTAAACCCAATAACAACCCGTCCTTCCCCTGGCTGTGTTGGGGGGTAGGAGATAAACTGCAGATTTTTTCACCCACTCTCCTTTTCATTCCTGTGAGCAGTAGGGACTTTTAGCAAGGGCTGCATTGTTTAACCAATCGGTGAGATGAATCGTTTTTAAAACATTTCGATCCGATGAAAAAAGTCCCACCTGCTCCTATTTAAATGGACAAAATGTTGTTAGCGATCGATACAAATGATATGGGAGGCAGGCAGGAGCCATCTCAGAAGAGGCCTTCCGGGTATTGCTGCTTCTAAGATGGGGCCTGCCTGCCACATGGACCTATATATGATCTTAAAGAGAATAATCCTTCCTGTAGGACCTTTGCCTGACATGGGATGAAGACAGCTCCCTGTTTCTCTGTATAGCCCAGCCTGACCTACTCTGCAGGGCAGAGAAAGGTGTTTCTTTATTCATCACCTCCCATCTGACATTCTTTTGGCCAGGATTCGAACCTGGGACCTTCTGCATGTGCAGCCTTACCAGTGGCGGTTGGTGACTCCATGTAAGCAGGGTAGGGTAATCCGCTCCAGGTTTTAGTCCAAATTGCCAAGGAGCTTGTCCAAGGTGCACCTTGAGAGTTCAGACTAAAACCCAGAATGAATTCCACTGCCCCACTGACATGGAGCCACCGTTGCACCTGTGGGCAAAGCTGCCCTGTGGACATGGCTTTGGCTGAAGGGTTATTTGCTCATTTGAGTGGCATCCCACCCCATTTTGGGGGGGGATGGAGGATCGTCAAGAGCCAGCTTGTAAAACAAATAAAAGAGAGTGAGGTAGGCCTCCTTGCCCAGGAAAAGTGGAGACAAAAGGTCTCCGGGCCAGGAAGCAGACGGCCGGATCCTGGATCTCAGATAACAAGGAGCCAACCTTGACAATTACCGGACATGCTCTTTGCCCTGGAGCTAGATCTCTCCAGGCTGAAAAAGAGGGTATGGGGGGGTGCTAACCTCTGATGTTCTTAGCACTGCCGGAGAAGAATCGCCATCAGCGCTGGACTTCAGGGCAGAAGGTTTAGATTTATTGAAAAATGTGTACATTGCTTCCCCCTTAAAAAGCCTTGAAGCAATTTACCAGCAAGTTAAAAAAAAAAGCAGTAAAATTACAAAAACAGATTTAATAATATGTCATTGATGCTATCCAAATGCCTGGGAAAACATATGCATTTTGCCTGGCACTGAAATGATTTTTAATTTGTGGTTAATTATTATTCAGTTTATTACCCACCCTTCACCAGAAGGTCCCAGGGCAGGTCATAACAATATAAAATTATACAGCCATTCTGATGCTTCCCATAAGCTCATTTCAAAACAAAACCTTGCAAAACTTATAGTCCTGAACTCAGAAAGGCTTGCTTAACGACTCTCTAAATTTTCATGGCAGTACACAAAATAGAATCAAGAGTTCAAAGTGTAATAAGAGAGAGAAGAAACCCAGACCCCTTTTGGACATTTTTCTGTCAAGAGTTCTCATAATTTGTTGAAATTAATTAAAAATCAGACCAGGGTTCGAATCCCCACTTAGTAATGAAGCTCACAGGGTGACCTTTGGGCAGTCATTGTCTCTCAGCCTAACCTACCTCACACGGTTGTTGTGAGGATCAAACCGGGTGGGGGAGAACCATGTTGAGCTCTTTGGAGGGAAAAGGTGGTATGTTAATGTAATAAATAAATAAATCCTTGGTAAGGCTATACCCCAGTTACCCTAATGGAAAAACCACCCATGACTGGGATGTCGTATTTCAGGGCTGCAATATATAAAATAAACTCAGTAGCCAGGCCCTGGCCCCAGACTCCTGGCTCAAAACTCACACAAGGCCCTCAAAGAACTCATTTTAACTTTTCTTTTTTCATTCCACTTTTCAGACAAATAAATAAGTCCCTCTCAAAGCAGCTCCCATCAAGTGGGAGGGGAGGGAGAGGACAATGACCCTGCCCTCAGGCTTACAAACTTAAAAAAAAAAGACACACAGAAGGGGTTAGGGAGGTGGAGGGAAAAGGTAGATGGGGGTTTGTTACCCCCCCTTCAGGTGTTTTCAGAACTCCATCTCCATCATCCAACAACTGCTGAAAGTCAACCTTTAGGACAGGAGAGAGTGAGATCTGTTTGACAATCCCAGGGCAAAGTTGTAAAATGGGTGTTTGCATCCAGTTAGGGGCATTTTAGCTTTTTAAGCTCAAGGGCCACATTCTCACCTGAGCAACCTTCTGGGGGCCACATGTCAGGGTGGGCGGGGCCAGAGGCTAAAGTGTGTGGAGCAACAAATGCAGATGTCCAATAGGCTAGTTTCTACATGTACACACCCCTCTCTGTTCTGATCGGCACATCCGAGTTCAAGGACATTCTAGCCAGGCAAAAATGTTTGTGGTGTGAAGCGGGGCCAGGAAGGGGCGTGGCCCGGCCTGGGGGAGAGTTCCAAGGGCCAGATAGAGAAGCTTGGAGGGTCACATTTGGGACCAAGGCCGGAGCTTCCCCACCCCTGAGTTTGAGCCAGGCCAATTGCCTAGTGGTGGTGATGGCGATTTGCTCAGATTCAGGCGCTGCAACTAACTTAGCAGAGACCAACATGCACTTCCCTTTCCTTCTGCAAGCCAACATCAGCCCGACTCCCTCTTTGGAAGTGAGGTGCCAAGAAGCAGGAGGAATGCATGGAGGAACATTCTACCAGTGGCTACTAGGCATAATGGCTATGTGAAATCGCCAGCTTCAGAGGCAGTGTATCTCACTAATGGATTCCGGGGCTCTGGTGGCCTCACGGAGGCCTCTGGGTTGCCACTGTGGCTAACCCGATGCTGGACTGGATGGGTCTTTGGTCTGATCAAGCTACTGGGCTCTCATTTTTTAATGTATAGTTTAGCAGGGTTTTCACATTATTACAGTAAAACAGTACAATATGATCCCTCATTCCCTTCTCCACCTCCTGGCTCTTCTTTATGTTAACTCTTCAGTCCTAAGGAAGCAAATCCTTATTCTTTTCCTTGCCTGCAAATGTTGCTTTTTACACTGCAGTGTCTCAAAGCAATGTACACAATAAAATAACAGCTATTACTGCAATGATTATTTAAATTTGTTAGTCACTTGTTACCCAAAGGTCTCCAAGTGACAACACTGGGGAAAAACACACACATATATGATTTTGTTATAAAACAGAAGTAAACACATTAAACCCAAATATTTTTTTAAAAGACCTACAGTGCTCAGAGCAGAAGATGCAAAAGGTTTTCGTTTGAATCTTTCCTACTTCGCTTTTTTTATTTTATTTTTAAATCTGCAACCCATGAAGACTAGGTACTTTGTGTTTTCTAGGAAACCCAAGGTTTTCAACTTTGCAAACTTTTTGGAACGCAGGATGAATAGATTCAGGTTCACTTATGTCCACAGCGCCTGCTGGGCTCCCCATATTTTTCATCAGAAAGCTCTTCCACACACAAGGGTTTTATAGTTTACACTGAAGGTGACCTAGATCAGCTGCCTTCCCTTGGAAACCAACTCAACCTTGCTCACACATTCACGGAGGATCCTCCTGTCTTCTGCATGGCACAACTGCCACTGCTTCTGTCCGTGTCTGTGATCAGGAGTGTGATCATTTGCCAGAACTGAGAAAGTCACCACCTATAAAACACACTGTTTTTACAAATCATTTCGCCACAGGCTGTGTTGACAAAATGGGCCACCCTCTCTGAACTGTTGGAAGACAAACTCTTCCTCGCCTTTGTGGAATTTATTATTATTATTATTATTATTATTATTATTAATAATAATAATAATAATAATATATCCCCCCTTCCTCCCAGTAGGAGCCCAGGGCAGCAGATTAAGACATAAGATCAGCGGCCAAGTGACCCATCTAGTCCGGCATCCTGTCGTCACTGTAGCCAACCAGATACCCATCATGGGAAGCCTGCAAGTAGGACCTGAGCTCACAACAGCAACTCTCCCTCTTGTGATTCCCAGCAACTGGCATTCAGAAGCGTACTGCTTCCAACAGTGGAGGGAAAACATAGCCTTTGAGGCTAGTAGCCACGGATAGCCTTTCCCTCCGTGAATTTGTCTAATCTGCTTGTAAAGCCATCTAAGCCGGTGGTCCTCATGGTCTCCTGGGGGAGTGAATTCCATAGTTTTAACTTTTGTGCTGTATGAAGGACTTTCTCTTGTCTATCCTGAATCTTCCAACATTCAGCTTCATTGAATGACTCCAGCTTCTAGTGTTTCGAGAGGGGGGGGAACCCTCTCTTTATCCGCTTTCTCCACGCTGTGCATAATTTCATACACTTCTGTCATATCCCCAATTACCTGCTTCTAAACTAAAAAGCCCTAAATGTTTCCTCCTGGGGAGTTGCTGCTATATCCCCTTGATCATTTGGGGTGCTCTCTTTTGACCCTTTTCCAAGATACAGCCAAGCGGAGCAGGAAGAGGAATAACATTTAGGATAACATTTCCTCTCTAGCTTCAACCGGCTTCATCCCAGGGAGGCATACTGTAAGGGGGTATTCATCCAGGAGGTTGTCAGTAACTTGGGGCATAGGGATCAGTCCCTGGGAGCGCACGGAGGATTCACATTGACCTATTTTTACCTGGCTTTGAAAGAAAACAATTCTGCAAGAGGTCACAATGACGGTTTGAGAAATGGAAGGACGTAGAGTGAAATAATTTTTTATTTCAAAATAACGAGGCGATCAAGTGTAAGTTGTTTTTGTGAGAAGTCATAAGCTGATAGAGTTGGAGAGGGACATTTGAGGCCATCTATCCAATCCCCCTTGGTCAATACAAGAAATCCAGAACACCCCCCCCCCCAAAGAGAGGCTGTCTCGCCTCTGCTCGGAGACCACTAGTAAAGAGAAAGAATTAATGACTGGAGTTCTGGTAGGCCAACTCTCTGACGAAAATTTTAAAAAGAAAAGAAAAAAATGGATTGTCTGGTCACTCTTGGGGACCGGTAACTTGACTCCAGAGCTTGGGTGAAGAATGGAGAGCGAGAGGCCCACGGCCAGCAGAGGAGGCAAGGACCCCAAACGAGGTATAGAGATGACCAGTAGAATTCCCCCCCGCCCCGAAGCAAAAGCAATCCAGGGCAGAAGCTGCCCTGAAACCCAGCAGTCTCCAGACAGCGCTCTCTATCTGGACTGTTCCACTACCAAGCCAGAACATCCCATCCGGTCCTCAGAGCGCCAGCAAGGTTGGGGAATTGAGCGAATCGGAGGAGTGGTCGCCACTGCTGCTGCGTCGGTGGGCAGAGGAGCAGGGCTCTGGTGGAAAGCCAGCACTGGAGGGTGCATCGGGGTCCCCCGGGGTGGGGTAGGTGAAGACCAGGCTTGGGGTGAAGGGGGTGAGAGATGGCGTGGACATCAGGGTGGGGGTGTGCAGAGCCTCCGGCTCTAGCATGCCACTGGGGGGCAGAGTAATGCTGGGGGGCACAAGAGCGGCTCGGCGGGGGGCGCTGGGGCCCGGCGGGGACTCTCGCTTGACCGCCAGCTGGCTTTGGTCCTCTTCGTCTTCCCCCGAGGACTCTCCGGGGACTTTGCAGACAGGGCGATGGGCCTCCAGGACAAGCTCCAGTCGCTCCTTCTGTTTCTGCAGCTCCGCAATCTCCTTCCGCAAACCAGACTGCTCAGCTTCCAGTTGGTCTGTCTCCTTGGGAGAGAAAAAGGCAAGTTTGTTTTGAAGTGACAGACGCCGGCCCATTCGCCCTAATGCACCAGCCTCTACTGGCTCAGAGTCTCAGGCTGCCCTCCGCCAGCCTGCCCCTGCCTGCCTTCTTACTTACAACCAGCCCAGGCTGTCAGTTTCTCCCTCCATTTTTCTCTCAGTGTTGCCCTTGCAGAGCTCAGCAGAGAAGATGGAACCAAAACCAGAATTGGTTGGCTCCGCTGGTCATTGGCTGTGGCTCCGCCTAACATTGGCTCTGGCTCCGCCTCCCATTGGGCTCCCTGCCTTCCGCCCCTCCAGTCCCAATGGGCGCCAGCCAGCACTGCCCTGATCAGTGCCTAGACAGAGAAACTAAAACCATTTCGTACGATAACTTATCCTAGGGCAGGGACAGGAACCTTTTCCAGCCTAAGGGCTGCATTCCCTTCTGGGCAACTTTTCAGGGGCCACACGCCAGTGGGGGGGCGGAGCCAGAGGCAAAAGGCTGCAAATTTGGCCCGGGAGGCCATTTTTGGCCAAGCCCCACCAATCTGCCCGACACGTGACGCCATAGATGGCATGAACTCAATTTTACTGTGATGGCTTTTGATGGAAGCATTCCCCTAATCCAGGTGTGAGGATGCTCCTTTAGCCCTCCAGATGTTACTGAACTACAACTCCCATCAGCACCAGCAAGCAGATGAGGGGTGTGGCCTGGGAACAGGCCGAAAGGCTAGATAGAGGGCCACAGGGGGCTGCATTTGGCCCCCAGGTTCCCCATCCCTCAGTTAAAAGGACGTTCCTATGAAACTCCACATTTCCTCCTAGAACAGCCTTTCCCAACTAGTGGACCACCAGATGTTGTTGGACCACAACTCCCATCGGACTCAGCCAGCATTGCCAATGGTCAGGAAAGATGGGAATTGTGGTCCAACAGCATCTGGTGGCCCAATACTTGGTAAAGGCTGTCCTAGAACCACCAGACAGAACTGCTGGGCCCGGATGGTAACTTACTGCTTGCAAGGTGTCTGTCAGTTCTTTCCGCCGATTCCGGCACTTAGCAGCCGCCAATTTATTCCTCTCACGCCGCAACCGGCGTCGCTCCTCCTCTTCAGAAGTCAGCTGCAGCAGAAGATGGGAACGTAAGAATCTGCCTTGCATTGAGTGAGACCATTGCTCCATCTAACACAGTCTTGTCTACGCTAGGAGTTCCCAAACTGTGGTCCGTGGCAGAGCTTGGAAAAGTTACTTTTTTCAACTACAACTCCCATCAGCCCCAGCCAGCATTGGGCTGATGGGAGTTGTAGTTCAAAAAAGTAACTTTTCCAAGCTCTGGTCCATGGACCACTTAATCCAAGTGGTTTGCAGCACGTCATAGATCACAGCATATTAGAGTTGGAAGGGGCCTGTAAGGCCATCAAGTCCAACCCCCTGCTCAGTAGATACTGATATATATACTCAATATAACATCAACAGCAACCATTACTCCACAATTTATTCGGTTGATCATTGCAAGTCCTCCTAAAATATGTGAATCATAGGATCATAGGTTAGCAGAGTTGGAAGGGGCCTATAAGGCCATTGAGTCCAACCCGCTGCTCAGTGCAGGAATCCAAATTAAAACATCCCCAGCATGAGGCTGTCCAGCTGCCTCTTGAATGTCTCAGTGTGGGAGAGCCCACCACCTCCCATGGTCATTGGTTCCATTGTGGTACCACTCTAACAATGAGGAGATTTTTCCTGATGTCCAGATGAAATTGGGCCCGTTGTTCTGTGTCCTGCACTCTGGGATGATTGAGAAGAGATCCTGGCCCTCCTCTGTGTGGCAACCTTTCAAGTAATCTTCTCTTCTCAAGGCTAAAGAGGCTTCTCATGTCTGTGGATTTGTGGTTGAAGGCCGGAGATGGCACATCTATCGCGTTAAGTATTCAGATTGATTTTTCATTGTATCTCTATGGCTTCTTTTATTTCCTATATTGTATTTTTTGTATTTCAACTGGAATTCTATGGAATGCAAATTGTAACGCAATAAAAATTTATTTATTTATTTATTTATTTTATTTTATTTGTATACCGCCCTAAGCCTGAAGGCTCTCTGGGCAGTGTACAAAACGATAAAAAACAAGCAATGTATAAATACAATAAATCAAGAAAACAAAACAAACAAACAATAAAAGAACCAAACAACATCCAAAATACAAATAATGATGAAAATGCTATTAAAACACACTTTAAAATGCCTGGGAGTATAAAAAGGTTTTCACCTGGCGCCGAAAAGATAGTAGCGTCGGCGCCAGGCGCACCTCATCGCAATATAAAATGCAATATAAGAAATAAAAGCAGCAACAGAATACAATTAAAACCATCCAGCATCTAGCACAGCACATTATAATTGCTACAAAATGCAGAGGAATCAGCCATTTTTAAGGGGACCGTGGGAGAAAAAACGTTTTGGAACCATTGAGTGGCAATGGCTCTCCAGAGGTACAAACGGGATGCTGGGGATTGGACCTACCACAATCCATGGCCTTTCAACAAAAAAAGCAAACCTACAGTCTATAACTAATGTATGGACTTTATTCAGTCCATAACTAACTTATGGAACTCCCTGCTGCAAGGTGCAATGGAAGGCACTGTTTTAACTCATACCCTTTTTTTTAAAGCACCCCTCAGCAAAAGTTTCCAGAGCCGTTCACAAAGTGATAACATCAAAATACAGTCATACAACAGCCATTGAAGCCAACATAAGATAGTTTTAAAAGCAGGAGAGGAGAATCATAATGAGTCTGGATTTGGTGCTAAAAAATGAGGGCTTTAAGTGACTTTTTAAAAAGGATCAAACTTACGGATGATGAATCCAACTGCTGTTGGGACACTGAATGTTAGAACAGGAGGAAGTTTGGTCTAATCCCACAGGGCAGGCGTGGGGAACCTTTGGCCCTCCAGATGTTGCTGGACTACAATTCCCATCATCCCTGGCCACGCTTGCTGAGGCTGATGGGAGTTGTAGTTCTGAAACATCTGGAAGGCCAAAGGTTCCCCACGCCTGCCATTGGGCTCTTTGGGTTCCTATAACTTCCCTCAGGCAGCCTTTGAGCCCCCTGCACTTATTTTAGAAATTTGGGACCAATTGTGGAACCAGAACGGGTGGCAATTCTATTAGGAGTTGCTCATCCTTTGAAGAAGCCAATTGCCCTGGAGTGCCATCTATACTCCTCATGGACACCAGAGGGCACAAGCGCCACAGAAATCCAACAGGAAAATTTCACGAATGGGATATCGCCCTTAAATCTAGAAAACGCAAGTTCCAATTCTGAAGGATGCGTTCTCCTCTTCTAGGATGGCTTCGACAGTGCTGTGATTATTAATTGTTCAATTTATATCCCACCTTTCCTACCAAATGAACCCAGGTGGCAAACAAGTAATAAAACAATAAAAACATATTTAAAACTATTGCAATACAGATGCAGACTGGGATAAAGGTATCTGCTTAAAAGGCTTGTTGAAAGAGGAAAGTCTTTAACATAACAGGCTGAAAAACTGTACAGGCCCTCTCCTGTTGATGCATCTCCATGCCATCATAAAGAGGTAGCTGTTGGATTTATGCCTGTGGCATGGCTGTAACAGGTTGAGATATTCCACTGGACAAATGAAAGCCACATTTATATTACACGGGTGGTTTAAAAACCTGCTAGGTGGCTCAGCCATTTCACAAATTGCACTCTGGACAGGCCCAAAGGCATTCTTGCACATGCTTTGCGCGTTCCAAGGTTTAGCAGACCTGCACCCTAGACAAGCCCAAAGGCCCTCTTTGCATGTTCCAAGATTCAGCAGAAGGATGCCCCCCACTTTTTAACCTGCTCTGTCCAGGACGACACAGCAAATCACAACATTTGCAAAATTCAATACACTACGCTAAACGTGTTGTTCCGGAGCCTTGCGCAGTCACCAGTTCACCCAGTCCCTGCATGCCCCCCCATACTCACATGCTCCGAATGACGCCTCCGGGGCATTAGGAGGGGACTGGCGGTACGGATCACACCCGGCCGGATGCCAGCAGCATAGTGTGGGTACCGATAGGGTCGCGGGTAAGGGGGGATCCCTGGAGAGGCACCCATGATCGTCGGCTGGACCATCCACTGGAGGTCGTGGCTGGTGGTGATGGTGTTGAGGTTGGGAACAAAGCCAGGGGTGCTGCTGCTGCTGCCAGCCCCGGGATCAGACTGGTATTTCTGTGGGAAAGAAGGGTTACAAACAGTGCTCTGATCGCGACAGGGGGAGGTCTGCTGGTACTCAGAAGCCACCGACAGGAGCATCACTTTGCGGAGGAAGAAACATCTCTGTACAGCATCCTTTCTCAACCTGGCATCCCCTATCAGCCCCAGCCACGCCATTTTACAGATTCCACTCTGGACATGCCCAAAGGCACTTTTGTACATGCTTTGCATTTTCAAAGCTTCAGCAGGCCTGCCTCAAAAGGAAGCCCCCCCCCTTTTGAACCTGCTAGAGTAAAAGGACACAGCAAATCACAACCTTTGCGAGATTAAGATGTTACGACATAGCACGGCTGCTAGCTGGGGCTGCTGGGAGTTGTAGTCCAAAACTTCAGAAGGATGCCCAGTTGGCAAAGGGCGCTCTACTCAAAAGCTCATCCAGATGTGTTAACCGGCTCTGGCATTCTGACCCATGAGAGCAGAGGAAGAAGCATCTTGGCAATTCTACCCATTGGATTACATTCATTTCATGAAAAGTAAAGTTGTTGTTATGTGCCTTTACGTCAATTACATATCATGAATCAGCAACCTCCAGTAGCATCTGTTATAAACCAGATCTTGTATGTTCAGGTCTGTGGCTTCCTTGATGGAGTCAATCCATCTCTTGTTGGGCCTTCCTCTTTTTCTACTCCCTTCTGTTTTTCCCAGCATTATTGTCTTTTCTAGTGAATCACGTCTTCTCATGATGTGTCCAAAGTATGATAACCTCAGTTTCATCATTTTAGCTTCTAATGACACTTCTGGTTTAATTTGTTCTAACACCCCATTATTTGTCTTTTTCATGGTCCATGATATCTGCAAAGCTCTCCTCCAGCACTACATTTCAAATGAGTTGATTTTCCTCTTACCCACTTTTTTCACTATCCAACTTTCACATAGAGATCGGGAATACCATGGTCTGAATGATCCTGACTTTAGTGTGCAGTGATACGTCTTTGCATTTGAGGAACTTTTCTAGTTCTCTCACAGCTGCCCTCCCCAGTCCTAGCCTTCTTCTGATTTATTTATTTATTTGGTTACATTTATATACCGCCCTTAGCAAATAGCTCTCAGGGCGGTAAACAGCATAGGGTAAAATACATGGCAATAATAAAATCACAAAAACATATACGACATAAAAACAAATACAGTTAAACAGAAAATAAAAATAAAGACTTAGTATACAAGATTAAAAAGCTAAAAAGATTAGAGTGATTAAAATGCCTGGGAGCATAAAAAGGTCTTTACCTGGCGCCGAAAAGATAATAGTGTAGGCGCCAGGAGTACCTCTTCGGGGAGGCTATTCCACAACTTGACTATTTCTTGACTATGGTCTCCATTTTGGTTAAGGACTGTGCCGAGGTATTGATAATCCTAGACAAGCTCAATGTCCTCGTTGTCAGCTTTAAAGTTACAATAAGCTTCTTTAAAAAAATAAAATAAAGTGGCAGGCTGCTGATGGCCATTTTGTGTTGCCTTTATCCTGCACTGCCCATGAAGCCCAACCGTTTCTGATGCTTGCTGAATTCCAAAACCTAAGCACAGCGGCGCATGAGCACCATTGAGTCCCCGCAGGCCAAAGGTCACAAAATCCTGAGCACTTCACCTGCAAACAGCATGAGCCCCGGTTCATCATGTGAATTATCATGAATCATTAATAAAATTATTGGATAAGATATATAATTATTAAAGATTAAATTAAACATAATATAAATAACATAAATTATTATTTAAGAATATAAATAATATAATAGTATAATCATGATTAAATGTCGATCCTGCTTTTCATTCCAAAGCAGCCCGGGGCAGCAAACAAAGTAGTAAAAACAATATAATCAAAGAATGAAAATAAAACATTTTAAAATAGTCACATGCCATCAGAAGAGCCTGGCTGCTGGATCCGGCCAGTGGCCCATCTAGTCCAGCATCCTGTTCTCACAGTGGCCAGCCAGCTGCCCCCATGGGAAGCTCACAAGCAGGACCTGAGTGCAACAGCAGATCTCCACAGTTGTGATTCCCAGCAACTGGCATTCAGAGGCACATTGTCTCTGACAGTGGAGGCAAAACATAGCCGGTGTGGCTAGGAGCCATTGACAGCCCAAACAGCTACCCTCCTAACTAGCCATTTCAAGGTGGCCCGGAACAGTATCTTTCGGCTATCAAACGCTGGGTGGACAGGAATGTTTGACAATTCCTCCTGAAAGGTAACAATGAAGGAGGCAGACGCACTTCACTGGGGAGGGCATTCCACAAATGGGGAGCCACCACTGCAAAGGTTCTGTCATGGGTCAGCACCAACTGGGCTATAGTCTATAGTACAAATGGAAGCCTCAAACCAGTTGCTCCGCCCACTTTTGCTCCTGGCCCCGCCCACTCTTCCCTCTGGCCCCGCCTGCCATTGCCGTGTGCAATTCCCACTTGTTCAACTGTACAGCCCACATCTTCATTTTAGGCTCAGCGGAGCCCATGGAATCTTTCAGCCGTCATATGCTTGGGTGGACAGGAATGTTTGACAATTCCTCCTGAAAGTTAATAATGAAGGAAGCGGACGCACCTCACTAGGGAGGGCATTCCACAAATGGGGAATCGCCACAGAGAAGGCCCTGTCACAGGTCACCACCAACAGGGCCTCTCCCACCGATTGCAAGGCCCTGAGATGGTTGATACATGGTGAGATGCTTTTTAAGTATTTGAGTCTGAAGCTGTTCAGGGCTTTCTACGCTAGCACTAATACCTTGAATTGAGCCCAGAGGTGTAGTCGTGGGTGGTCTTAGGGGCTCGTAGACCCTTTAATTTTGGGGGAGCAGGGTCCCTATGTCACCAGCATCCTACGAGCCAATTAGAAAGGGGAGCGCATTAGCCACTGAGAAGAGTCTTCTAACATGCTTCCTTGTCCTTTCCTGCTAATTGGAGCCAACCAGAGAGAAAGGAGGTGCATCAAACACTGAGAGGAGTCGTCTTAGGGCTTATACTCTCCTCTTTCATTGGTTCTTAGGCATTAACAAGAATCTCATTTTCAACCCTGCAGCAAATAAGTGAGAAGGAAGCATAGCTGTGACTAACATGAAGGGACCCTGCACTTCTGAATTTGCCACGACACTACCGATTGGGCCCGGTAGCTCACTGGTAGCCAGAACCAGTGATGCATAGTCCCGACAGGCTGCCCCATGCAACAGCCGAGCAGCCGCATTCTACACTGGCTGCAGTTTCCGGGCTATCTTCAAAGGCAGTCTTGAACATCTTTCACCTGGTCCCTTAGCTGAGCACTCATGGCTGGTGCTCATTGGGACCGACAGGGTGGAAGGCAGGGCGACCACCAGTAGGTGGAGCCAGAGCCCATGGCTGCCGTAGCCACTCCCTGATTGGGTATAAGTAAGAGGACAGACTGAGGTTGGAGGGGCAGTGCTCCACTCGCCCTAGTGGACCAGCTTTCAAGCGAGTGGGAGAATGCAAAAAAAGGAACAGAGAGCGAAGGCTTCATTCTCATAGTAGTGAGTGAACCTGTACCTGGATCAAACCACTTCAGGCAGACACATGACCGACTGCTCCTTCATATGTAGAGGTAAATATATAAATATGGTGAGAAAGTTAGGCGTCGAAAGAGGATTCTAGCCTAGCATTCTTCATAACACACAATTTTTCTCAGTGTATGGGGAGTTTTTCATGCAATCTCCCCCCCCCGCACCCCTGGGAGTCTGAAGTGGTTCAGTCTGGACACACATTTATCACTGTAGTCAGCGGCAACTTGTGGCTCCATGTCAACGGGGCAGTGGAATTCGCTCTGGGTTTTAGTTTGAACTTTCAAGGAGCTGCCCAAGGTGCTGAACCTATACCCTATAGTCACAATAATGAGCAGTTGCCAGGCTGGATATACCTGTACACCATACCTTTAAAGCACATTCAAAGCAAATCCCCCCTATAAGAATCCTGGGAACTATAGCGTACCCCTCACAGAGCTACAGTTTTAAGCACCCTTAACAAACGACCGTTCCCAGGGTTCTTTGAGGGGAAATGTGCTTCGCAGGGATGGTGTGTACGCAGCCTCAGGTGCTTTGGAGTCCCTCCAAGTGAACATATTCCCCTTGCAAATGATGTAGCAGGACTAAATGCCTCTTAAACAGTGTCAATCCTACGCGTTTCTACTCGGAAGCAAAGTCCCATCAAGTTCAATGGGGCTTAGTCCAAGTTAAGCAGGGGATAGGATTTCAGCCAAACAGGTACAGGGGCTCAGAGGCGACCCCAAAATCCATGGCCTTTTAAATCTGGGAGCCCTTTTCCCCTCCCCTGCAGGGTGTAGATTTTGGGGTAGCATTAAGAGCAGCAGAACCGACGCACAGGGCCCAATCCATCGACAACCTCTCCGGCACAGGCTGCATTGACCGCATTCAGGATGAGTTGGACAAAAATAGAGTTACGTTTCCATGAAGAACAGGGAAATATCCTGGTTGCCTTTCCAAGATATTTAGTCACATGGGAAGGGGAGAGAGAGAACCTCAGAAAGGCCCAGCTGCAGGATCCGGCCAGTGGCCCATCTAATCCAACATCCTGTTCTCACAGTGACCAACCAGATGTCCCAGTGGGAAGCCGGCAAGCAGGACCTGAACACAGTAGCAACTCTCCCAACCTGTGATCCGCAGAAACTGCCTCCAACAGGGGAGGGAAAACATAGCCCTTGTGCCTAATAGCCATTGATAAGCCTTCTTCCCCAAGAATTTGAACTGGGAACAGCTACAGCTCAGTGGTTAGAGAGCATCTGCTTTGCATGCAGAAGGCTGCAGGTTCAATCTGTCTGGGAGAGACCTCAGACTGAAACCCTGGAGAGCCACTGCCAGTCAGTGTAGACAATATTGAGCTCAGAGGGCCCAGATGGCTCTGACGCAGTAGAAGGCAGCTTCCTTCTCTCCTCTTTTAAAGACATCCAAGTTGCAGGCCATCGCTACCTCTCGTGGGAACGAACTGCCGTTTCATTTTGCACCACTGGCACCCAAATGCCTTAGGACAACAATCTGCCTTCCCCTCATATCCCAGCTCTGTGGTGGTACTCTGCACGCGCTTAGAACCCTTTCCTCACTTCACCTAGTTAAAAGTTTGAGCTGCAGCAATGGAAAACACAGATCACACAGCTCAGCTTTCAATCCATATGGGGAGGCACCCTCAGGAGAACCATTAAGCCACAAGACAGGGAGGAGACATCTGCCTCCACACACCATACATTTAAAGCACATTATTTTCCCCGAAGGATCTTGGGAATTGTAGTTTACACCTCACAGAGCTACCATTCCAAGCGTCCTGAACAAATTACAGTTCCCGGGATTTGGGGGGCAAAACGATGTGCTTTCAATGCAAGGTTTGCACGCAGCCTGTCTCCACCTAGAGCGATGCACCCGGTGTCCTTTTCACACATTCCTTGACCTACTTCTCCTGGTAGCCTCTGCCTTGCCCTGAAGCGTCTTGGCACTCCTTTGGGGAGCCCCGCCCTGGCCAGCTGCGTGGGGCAACTGACGTCACAGCACCTCACTCGCTGGGAGCGGCCTGGAAAGCTGCACAGAATCCTTGCCTGCCCCTCCCCTCTCTGACACATCATCACCTCCTGGCCAGGTTAGGGCGGGGAGAATCCAAGGCCCCACTCCCTCCATCCTAGGCAGTTGCACAGAGCTCCAGATCACCTGATAGGAAACAGAACTCCTGGGTTTTCTGCCAGATCAGGGTTGGGATGGGTGAGGAGGAAACAAAGGATTAGAACAGCCAACAAGATGCCACTCCCCAAATCTTTACGAAGGAGGAGTCCTAACCAGAGCTCCAATTCTATTTGATCAGACTTGATCCTCCCTTCCTTCCACAGGTGATCAGAGCGGCAACTTTGATTCCCCCCACCCCTTCTGTGTTATCCTCACAACAACCCTGGGAAGTAGGTAAGGCTGAGAGAGACGGAGAGACTGCAATGGACCCAAAGTCATCCAGGGGATTTCGTGGCTCAGCGGGGGCTGGAACCTGCATCTCCCCTGCCCTAGTCTAACACTCTAACCACCAACTACACTGGTTGCCAGAGACTACATGGTTGTTGGGAGTACAGCATCAACACTCGTAACAAGTAACCTGTACTGGATGGGTGGGTGGGCACAGACAGAAAGGCAACCTGTTCTTCCCTCGCTGATTCCTTCTTTACTAACTACTAGTTTGTTTTTTCTCAAGCTTTACTTCCTTCCTCCTTTCTAATTAGTCAGAGAGTGTCTGTGCGTGCCAGCCTCCTGGCTCCACAGTGGCCACATGGATGCCTGTAGTCAGAATGACTTTATTTCCCAGTAATAATAAACCTTACGTTTCCTTATGCTTTTAACTACCAGTCTTACCAAACTATTCATTTGTGTACAGTACTCAGCTGCAGTACATACCAAACTCCAATAAAGGCCACTGTCCTTCCTTCCAGGACAAGTTAGGACTCCTTGAGTAATAATCCCACCCCCTGAAGGAGTGGGTGCAGTGGTTAGAGCAACATAGGGTACTAGTTCAATTTTTTTTTAAATTACATTGCATTTATATCTCACCTTTCCTGCCAGGAGCTCTAGGTGGTGTACGTAGTTCACCTTCTCCCTATTATTTCCTTACAACAACCCTGTGAGGTAGGTTAGCTGGAGAGTTAAGAACATAAGAACATAAGAAGAGCCTGCTGGATCAGGCCAGTGGCCCATCTAGTCCAGCATCCTGTTCTCACAGTGGCCCACTGAGCCTCATGGCCATTTTAGTCCGAACTTTTGCAGAGCTGCTAGAGAGAGACACAAACCTCTCACACACACTTACACTCTGAATGAGTACACACTGTACCTTTAAAGCACATCACCCCCCCAAAGAATCCTGGGAACTGTAGTTTCTTAAGGGTGCTGGGAATTGTAGCTCTTTTGAAGGGTCAACTACAGTTCCCAGGATCCTTTGGGCGGTGATGGAGAGTGCTTTGAAGTCAGGGTACATATACAGCCTCTCCCCCCCTGCACACATATATATAAAGGGTTGTATTTAGCCAAGTCCTAGTCAAAGGAGACCCCCTTGAAATTAATGAACCCTGAGTGAGTCATGTTTAGGAACTTCAGTGGGTCTCCTCCGAGGTGGGCTAGCACAAGATACCACCCAGAGTTGGCTGATGCCATTGGACTGATTCATAGAGGTCTATCAAGAGTTCCAAGCCCCGGTGGCAAGTTCAACCCTCCATGTGCACAGGAAGTCTACCTCCAAATACCAGACGCGGAGGACAAATGCCCTCGTTGTCATGCATTGCTTGGCGAGAGCTGACAATAAAACTTTGGCTTTAGATAGGCCTTTGGGATCTGATCCAATTTCAGAAGGTCTTAGTTCTGTGCCAGGGCAGAAGATAGGTAGCAAGAGAGTGCCTCTCCTCTGCAAGACAGCCCCACATACCTGGGGCATAGGGAAAAGAGGTTTACATTCCCCTCTGTAACACCTCCTTTTTTAGAGAGAGAGAAACCAGGGTCTCAGCAAAGAAAATCTTGGGATTTTAAGAGCCATTTTCATTGACATTACCATGACGTCAAGGACACACCCTATTGAGCATCATGGATCAGAGGGGGAGATGGAAGGCGCTGAGGTGATGGGGGGAGTCAACTCTCCACATCCCAGGTCTCTCATCCCAGCTGCCCACATGAGATCAACGGCAGTCTACCTTGCAGGGCTGTTGTAAGGATGTCTGAGAGCATGCCTACCCTGTAGGTCTTTGAAACGTGCTGTTTAAATATTGCCACTGTGACTGCCTACACACCATTCATTTCAAGCGCACGGCTTTCCCCAAAGAATCCTGGGAACTGTAGCTTGTTAAGGGTGCCAGGAACTGTAGCTCTGTGAAGAGTAAGCTACAGTTCCCAGGATTCTTTGGGGGAGTGTGCTTTTAAAGGCATGGTATGTACACAAGCTAGGTTTTCACCACACATCACAAATGTCGTTGGACACCAGATCCTGTCACCCCTGACCATTGCCCATGCTGGCTAGGGACGCTGGGAGTTGGAGTCCAGCGACATCTGGAGGGCCACAAGTGTCCCCCTCCGCAACAGAGGACATCAACCAGCCTAACAACCAGCTTGCAAGGTGGGACAAGAGCAATCATTTTTATTATTTTTTTGGTCGGGCTAGCTCCCAGGGTTGTTTTGCAAGAGGAGAAGGCGGATGGTTGAGGAAAAAAGAAAACTCCCGGCTCCCTTTGAAACTGGATCTGATAAAGGAATGGGAAAGGAGAGGGGAGGAGAGGAGAGGAGAGGGGAGCCCCACCCTCCCTGTCTGCTCAGCGGGTGACTCCTCTGATGACAGTTCTGATGACTCACCTTGCTATGACACAGCACAAGATGACTTAGCAGAAAAACATATACTGAATAGAAAGGGGGCCTCGCCCCTCCCATCCTACCCCAGGCAAAAGGCCCAGGTGTGGATTGTGCAGGGGCAGAAGGGGAATCACCTAGCAAAGTGCCCCCCTCCCCGTTACTGCACTGCCCTGAAAGTCCCAGTGCTCTGCTATGGGGTAGAAACATTGAAAGAAGAGTCAGGCGCATTGGTCCCTCAAGGTCAATACCACCTACCCAGCCTGACTGGGGCTCTCCAGGATTTCAGACAGGGGGATTTCCCAACCACACCTGGAGATGCTGTTGGTGGTTGAACCCGGGACCTTCTGCATGCCACTGACCTCTGGTCCTTCCTCCTGCTGTTTCACTATACTTCAGGAAAATCTCTTTAAATATTATTTTTTTCTTCAGTAGACTATTTCTGATTTAAACTACACACACACACACACACACACACACACACACACACACACACACACTGGTAATATACAAACATCCTCTCTTTCCAATATCTATCTATCTATCTATCTATCTATCTATCTATCTATCTATCTATCTATCTATCTATCTATCTATCTATCTATCCACCCAAAGTGGCTAACCTGTGGCCCTCCAGAGTCTATCTAATCTATCTACCTATCATCTATCATCTATCTATCATCTATCTATCTCCCAAACAAAATTGAGGAGAAATATGATTTGGGGTTGGCAGGGGTAGAGAGAGACTGCGACCCAATCAAAGTGATCTCCTCCCAGCTTCTGTTGGGCCCCTTAGGGTTCCTATACAAGGCAAAGAGTTCTCCCCCAGGCCTTGAAGGTGGCAGTGACATGTTGGTGGGCAAAGCCAAGAGCGCCCTTCCCACTGATCCGTGACAAACTGCACTAATACAAGACAATTTGTGAAAGCACCATCTGCTTACAGAACTCCTTGCCACAAGATGTTATGCCAGCCACCTGCAGATGGCTTTAAGTGGGGATAATGCAAACCCATGGAGGATAAGTCTATATCAGGGCTGGCCAGCCCCAGCCAGCATGGCCAGTGATCAGGGACGATGGGAGCTAGAGTCCAGCAACATCCAGAGGGCCACAGGTTTCCTCATCCTTGAGGTCTAGGGTTCTCATCCCATGTAATATTAGTTCCCTGCATTTGAACTTCCTCCAGACCCTTCTCTGCCTGCTGAAGAGTTCTGTGGAGCTTAAAGACTGGCATACTTATCTGCCTGCTGAAGAGTTCTGTGGATCTTAAAGGCTGGTATACTTCTCTGCCTGCTGAAGAGCTCTGTGGAGCTTAAAGACTGGCATACTTATTTCCTCACCAACACTACTTGGCTTGTGTATTGAATTCTCTTATTTTCTGAATCAAAGATCCTAATAATTATAACCACCAAGGCATAATGATGCCCCAAACTAAATTTTATTCCAACACTTTACCTCCTTCTTGCCTGACCTAACTACTGCCCCCCAAAATAAGGACAGAATCCTAAAAACACTTACATTTCCCAGTAAACCTAGATTATCCTTCAGGCTGCAGCCAGAATCAAGGATGGACGAGACACAGTAGGCTTGTTCATGCATTACATGTAACACAAGTACAACCCATCTCTATGCAACTACAGTGTTTTCTGCAAGGAAGTTGATTTGTACAGCTCATCTGTTGTGTATGCAGATTGTACACTCGTCCTCCTTCCCGGCCCTGCGGAGTTGCCTTCCTATCTCACCCTATCCAGGAACTTGGCTTTTATTTATTTAACCGGATTTATATACCACTCCATCATTGAAAAAAACCCTCTTAAGTCGTTTACATCAAATATAAAATACTTCATTAAAATTACTAATAAAAGTCAGGTGTCAAAGTCCGCCTAACATTTCTGGAGAGAAAAATATTCATTTTTATTTAACAGGATTTACATACCGCTTGATCATAAAAACCTATGGAAACACCCTCAGAAACTTAATCTAACAGGTGCACACCTCTCCTTTGCGCTAGTGTGCTGGGCTCTGCACGCACAAGGTCACGGGGTTGATTGGGCTTAAAAGGTGAAACTAAACTCTTGCTCTTCCAGCTCCCTGCAGCTTCCCACTTCCAAAAGCCACAAGTTCTCGAAGCCATTCAAAGAACCCGCCTCGACCCTCCCTTCTCGGAGCTAACGCACAACATCCAAAGCCCGCGGTTGCCCTTTCCAGAGCGAAAAAAATCAGAATAAAGCGGCTTTTACACTCTCCTAGGAAAAACCGCCAAGTGGACAGAACCAGCATTGCTCCAAGAGCGAAAGCGGGCAAGCCACCTTCCTAGGCCGGGGGGCTGGGGGGGAGGAGAGGCTACAGCGGCTGCCCTTCCTCCACATCCCCTAGTTTAATTTGCGACCTCTTGCCAGTGCCTCTGAGCAGGTGCAGAGCAATTTTATCTGTATTGGTAAAGGGTATCATAATCTAGTCGAACATATTTACAATGAGTAGACAGGCATATAAAATACCTTATAAAACACACACAGATCTGGCATGCAGACACACGTGGAGAGATCCCCAAGATGCCTAGATTTTCAACGCGTGACAGTCAACAAAATAGCCGATTTTCATCTCTCTCCTGCATCGTCCGTTTGCCACAGCAACCCTGGGTCACCCCCCCCCATTAGGCATTTCAGACCAGAGGCTTAATGCGGCTTCCAGGACACATTTACTTTCCCAGGGTTTGTTCTGAGATTTTATCCCAGGCGGGAAGAACATTCTGAATACCAAGATCCTAGAGCTATAAACTACTCTGTCTACTCAGAGTAGACCCACTTAAATGAGTGAACATTTTAAATGAATGACTAATTAATGAATAAGAACATGACTAACTCAGATCCATTCATTTCAGTGGGTCTACTCGGAGGAGAACCTAGATACAACGCTGTATTCCCCTCGGTATTGGGCTTTCGAGGATCATACCCTAGAGCCTATCATCAGCATCAGGGCTTCAGCCTGGGAAAACGCACAGGGAGGAAATCATTTGTCTGTTAAAACTCGCCAGGTGATGGGAGACAAGCCGCAAAACAAAACAAAAAAGTGACCAGAGAGCATGTACAGAGTTCATGATGAAGAAGAGAGGAGGAGGAGGAGAGCCTTACCTGCTGCGACCCTGGGCGCAAGGTGGATGCCGGGCCCTGTAAGCGTGGCCGATGACCTCCGGGAGTGGGTGGCCTGCCCGCTCCGAAATCTTTGAACATCTCTGCCCGGGCTCAGCCCAGCAAACCGTCCTACGCTCTGAAAAGGAGCGCTTTCAATCTGCCTGGATTTTTATGAATGGGAACTCCCAGTCCACGTTGTTCCCTAAAGAGAGGGGAGGGAGAGGCATCGCCAAGCCGCCACTCAGCGTCTTCGGGTGGGAAACCCCGCCCCGGAGACCCCATTTCGAGAGGGAGCCCAATAAAATGTAGGCACGACACCCCTCCGCGCTCAAAAAAGGCTTCTTAGGTCAACTCTAAAGGTCTGATGAGACGCTGCCTCCCCTCGACACAACCGCACTTGGTACATTCTAAGGAGTCACGGAGCGGTGACGTAGATGCCCTTATATGGCCTGATGTCTTCCTGTTTTGCGCGCCCCGGAGAGGATTCCCTTCGCCCGAGCTTTCACGTGCGTGACAGAAACCCTTCGGTTCCGCCCGAAAGCGGCTTTGCGTTAGGAAGGACAAGCCTTCGGGGGCTTAGATGAGAGGCTCCGGGGTCAAGCCCGTCTGGGAAACCCTTCCTTCTGCCCCGTAGACCCTCTCTTCTGAATCTCAGGAGTTTGCTCCGTGTGAACGACGGGGCACTCTGCACATGCTCGGAAGCTTTTTTATGATTTTTTTTGTTAAAAAGGATGCTTTCTGCGTTCTGAGGCGGAATTTTGCCCCTGGAAAAACCTGTTTCGGAGCTGACACGTCATTCGAAAAACGGACGGGGGTAGGGGGGTATTTGAAGAGTGGGTGAAAGCAAACATCCTTTCCTTTCTCTCTTTGCCCCCTCAATTTCCTCCGGGCACGTGCTCACCGGACCGGTCCAATCCAGATGGCCTTTTGCATTCTTCATGCGGGTGACTCACACCCCCGTGACCAATAAGTAGGGAAATCCCCAACCTTTCCCCTCTGGGAACCGAGCCAGGCTGTAAACCTAGATAGAGAAAATCTCTTCCATCTCTCCCCGCAGCTGAAACGCGGGGGAAGGGAAAGGCACCCACAGATCATCAGCATTCACTGAGAAAAAAGTGGGGTCTCTTAAGTCTGGGATGGGGGGGTTCTGTAGCCCTCCGGATGTTGCTGGCCATCATCTCAGACCACTGGGCATGCTGGCTAGGGCTGATGGCAGTTGGAGTCGAACGACATCTGGAGGGTCACCTGTTTCCCATCTCTGTGTTAAGTGGCAGAAGGGGAATCTGGATTCCTGGTCAGTCGTGTAGTGGCAAATCAAGAAATGCAGAGTCCCTTCAAATGGTCACAATCATGCACCCCTCACAGAGCACACCCCCTTCTAAGATTCTGGAATAATCTGGCCAAGCTCGAATGCCACTTTCTGCTTCTCTATCGCTGTCATCGTTTGACTGTCCTTTCTTACAGTCAGAGATATTGTTTGAATTACTGCATTCAGTGTCTACATGTTTATCTCCCTAGGAGCTAATCAGCATGAAAGGGGAGTGTGTCAGCCACTGAGAAGAGTCTTCTCAGTGGCTGACACACCTCCTTTCATCCTGTTTGGCTCCAATCAGCAGGGAAGGACAAGGAAACATGTTAGAAGACTCTTCTCAGTGGCTAACACACTCCCCTTTCATGCTGTTTAGCTCATAGGATGTTGGAGACCCTACTGAGACCCTGCTCCCCAAAAAGTAAAGGGTCTAAGTCCCCCTTGGACCTTGGATGACTACACCCCTGTTCCTGGGTCCCTTTCTCATCTCGCTATGGCTGCGTACCCACCATACATTTAATGCACGTGGCTTCCCCCAAATAATCCTGGGAGCTGTAGTTTACCCCTCACAGAGCTACAATTCCTAGCATCCTTAACAAACTACAGTTCCCAGGATACATATGGCATGTACACAGCCTAAGAGTAGTGGAGTTTGATGGCAAAGAGGAACTAGAATCCCTGGCCTGTCTGTATATGGTGAGGGAAGATTTATACTGGACAGACAGTGTAGTATCACCATACATCTGAAGCACATTTTCTCCCCAAAGAATCCTGGAAATTAAGGGTGCTGAGAATTGTAGCTCTGTGAGGGGTAAACTGCAGCTCCCAGGATTCTTTGGGGGAATCCATGTGCTTTAAATGCATGGTATGTATGCAGCCATAGTGAGACGAGAAAGAATACTGGAAGTGTAGTTTGTTCAGGATGCTGAGAGCTATAGCTCTGTGAGTGGTAAACTACAGTTCCCAGGATTCTTTTTTGGGGGGAGTGATGCGCTTTAAATGTTGGTGTTTACGCACCATGAGTGCTTAGACTAAAGACACAACATCCACACCATGTAGTCGTTCCCAACCTTTGGGTCACCACATGTTGGTGGACTACACTTCCCATCATTCCTGACTGTGGGCATGCTGGATGGGGCTGATGGGAGTCCAGCAACCTCTGGGGACCCAAAGGTTGGGAAAGGCTGCTAGCACATTTATACCACTTGAACAGGCATGGCTTTCCCCAAAGAACCCTGGGAACTGGAGTTTGCCCTCTCAGAGCTACAAATCTCAGCCCCCTTAGCAAACTACAGCTCCCAGGATTCTTTGGGAGAAGTCATGTGCTTTAAAATGTATGATGTGAATTGGTGGCTTCAGACTGCTTAGAGCAGGGAGCCTTGATGTCTCTACCACTGAAAGGGTAGCACTAGGATGCCTGGGTTCTTTTCTTGACTGAGTAGGAGTGGGCAGAAAAGTAGGACTGGAGCAGCCTCATCTGAAAGGGCTGAACAAATGATATAGGACTGTTCTGTTAAAAGCCATGTGTGTGCCCACATAGCAAGACGCACCCTTTTAGTGCAATAGTCCTTACTCCCAACTAAGGCTGCAATGCAATACATGTCCACTCAGAAGTAAGCTCCATGGGTTTAATGGGGCTTACTCCCAGGTAAGTGTGTATTGGATTGCAGCCTAAGTGTGTGTGCAATTTGAAGTTGTTTTTAGTTGTGTCTAATTATGTATTTTAAATTGTTGTAACCCACCTTAGGACCTCAGGGTGAAAGGCAGGTATAATAATAACACAGACTGTAGCATAAAGCACTTTACACAATGACAAATGTGAAGGAAGCAAAATATAGTTCTCATCACCACCATCAGTAATGTCACTATCATTAACACTAATTATTATTTATTCACGACATATTTTATACCTTACCTTTCTTGCAAGGAGCTTAAAATGGTGTACAACAGTCCTGTAAGGGAGGCCTCTTTAATTACCCCCCTTTTGCAGATTTGGATGTGTGTGCCTGTTGATGCCGCCAGGGTGCAGGGAGGTTGTTTTAAGGTCACTTAATGAGGTCATGGCAAAGATTCAAGCCGACCCAGAGATTTCCTGATGGGTTCCTATCTCACTGCGCTACCATAACGCTTCTAACGGGGGAGCCTCAAAAGTTTCTCAGAGTGTGAGTGGGGGGGGGAATTGCTTATAAGTGATGAGGATATAGGAATTAGCTAGCAGAAGTTTTCTAGTTTCGATTTTCTTGGCATTTTGCCCCAAGAAGCAGGAATAGAAAGTTATTGAAAAGGCAACTTCTGAATACAGAAAGTGAACACAGTGAAAGCAAAACTACTTCCTTACATCCTGTACATGCGCATAGGCGATCCTTTGAAGCAAAGCTGATTTGGGGTGGATTTGGGGGCAGATGCCAGTCCTTCAAACTTGTTTCTGATGCCAGATTTTGGCACTGGAGGGGGGAAATGTGAAGAGTGCCCCTAGGCATGTGCAGGTAAGCATAGGTAGCCATCAAAGCCTGAGGGGAGAGAGGGGCGCTTTCTGGGTCAGCAGTTGAGTCTTTCTGGAAACCTTGAATCCTTCTGTCTCTTGTTTTAGAAATTCAACCATTATGCACATTTATTATCATCAGTCCCTAGCTAGGCGACACTCTCAACACGCTTGTGAGGTAGGCCACTCTTCTTCCCCTTGTACAGAATGAGGAAACTGAGGCCCAGCAAAAAGTGAAGGAGACTGGGACTGGGAACCATTCTCACCATAATGGCACGTCGCTTCCTCCAGCACAGAGAGGCACTGTTCAATCCACCACCCCAGGAACGAAAAGCTTCAGTTGACCGCGGTAGGGGTCCAAAGGTTTCCGAAAATCCCCAGGAACTCCCCGACTTAAAATCTTCAAGGGCTGACACAAGCCTCTTCCCTTGAGATCCGGCAGGATGTGAGGCACCGTAATAGGACTTTGGTGACTCACTTTGGAGGGAGAGGTGCAGAGTCAGCCGGCAGATCCATGGCTTGTCCCCAAATGCTGAGTAGAGCCCCAGAGGGCACTTAGAAGCCCTGTGAGGCTACCTATGACTGACATGAGAGACGGTAGGTTCAGGGTTTATTTGGAGGGGGCCTTGGCAGTGGGGGCTGATGCCCGTTGGGACCGGTGGGGCGGAAGACCAGGAGACCAACTGGAGGCGGGGCCAGAGCTAATGGCAGTCAGGTGGAACCACAGCCTGAATTAGTTGCCAGTAAGAAAACAGGCAAATGGGGGCAGGCTGAGGGCAGATTGAGGTTGGTGGGGCAGTGCTCCATGCGCCTGAATGGATCAGGCTCCACTGGGTCTTTGCAGAGCTGGGGATAAGGAGGTAAGGAAGGAGGGGCTGCTCATCTAAGAATCACTGGCCTACCCGCAGATCTGTGGGCTGAACTTAAATATTTTTATCATTTATTTATGACTTATTAAATTTATATCCCAAAGGAGCCCAGAGTGGCAAACATTATATTATAAAATATAAAGAATTATTATTATTATTATTAAATAACGCATTTGAAATGTGGTGTTGGAGAAGAGCTTTGCACATACCATGGACTGCAAAAAAGACCAATAATTGGGTGTTAGAACAAATCAAACCAGAACTATCACTAGAAGCTGAAATGATGAAACTGAGGTTATCATACTTTGGACACATAATGAGAAGACATGATTCATTAGAAAAGATAATAATGCTTGGAAAAACAGAAGGAAATAGAAAAAGAGGAAGGCCAAAGAAGAGATGGATTGATTCCATAAAGGAAGCCACAGACCTGAACTTACAAGATCTGAACAGGGTGGTTCATGACAGATGTTCTTTTGAGGTCACTGATTCATAGGGTCGCCATAAGTCGTAGTCGACTTGGAGGCACATAACAACAACGACAATAACAATAATAATAAAATCTTCACGAGAGCACTCTCTTTGCAAGCAGAAGGTCCCAGGTTCAGTCCTCAGGATCTCCAGGTAGGGTAGGGAATGCCGTAAGAACATCAGAAGAGCCAGCAGGATCAGGCCAGTGGCCCATTCAGTCCAGTGTTCTGTGGCCATTCAGTGGCTAACCAGATGCCCATTATGGGATGCCCGCAAGCAGGAATGAAGTGCAAGAGCACTCTTCCCTCCTGCGGCTTCCGGCAACTAGTTTTCAGAAGCATCCTGCCCCTAACTACAGCGGCAGAGCACAGCCGTCATGGTCAGTAGCCGTTGTGAGCCTTAGCCTCTGTGATCACCCCTGGTCAGAAACCCCGGAGAGTTGCTGCCAATCAGCGTAAGCAATACTGAGCTAGATGGACCCAATGAATCTGACTTGGTGTACAGCAGCGTCCTGTGTTCCTACATAATCGGGAGCTCCCAGGGGGCTTCAAGGCAGCTGTTTCAGCAAGAAGGAAACCAGTTTAGGCTTTCTCTCCATCTGCAACTATCAGGCAGCTTCCTATGTCTGCAAACCTGGAGAGCTGCTGCCAACCATTGTAGACAATATTGAGCTCGGTGAACCAATGGTCTGTCTCACAATGAGTCAGCTACCTATATTCCTAGCCCAGTACCAAGAATGGGGAACCACACCAGGGCCGGTGCCAGGCATGTCTGGGCCCTTGGTCACCAGCCTGCCCCAGGCCAGCAGCACCCGCTCGCATGTCTCACCTACCTCTCCCATCACTGCGAATGTCAAGATGGCAGCAGGGACGTCAGCCCCTTAGGAAAGCCTCTGCCGCCATCTTGTTGATGGCAGGCATGTGTGCGCAGCGCACACACATTCACAGCAGCGGAAGAGGTAGGTGGGGCATGTGTGCAGGCTTATGGGGGGATGCCTGGGAGTTCCTTCTCCTTGATCTGTGGCAGGGTCGGGAGCTGGCACTGCCACAGATCATGGAAAGGGAGTGCTATACTCCCACCCTAAGGAGGAGCCCTTTGGGCTTCAGGGGCCCCCAGCTGGGGCCCGACCTGGCCACCCTCTGGCGCCAGCCCTGAACCACGCTAATTCTACTAGCACAATCCCTGGGGCTAATGGAAGTTGGAATCCAGGAATATCTGGAGGGTCACAGGATCCCCAGCTGTGATGGGCAGCGGTTCTGCAAGATTTCAGACAGGGCTTTTCCCCACAGTCCTACCTAGAGATGCTGGGGACTGAACCTGGCATATTTTGCATGCAGAGTATGTGGCCAGCTATGTTTCTACCAGGGGCCTAAAGAACGGGGAGGTGCAAGTTGAAAGTTAAGGTAGCCTCCAACATTTCACACATGAAAACAGTCACTCCCCGATTTGCCTCCTGAGGATCATCCTGTCCCCTCCATTATCGCCAGCTGCTGAAAAGCATGTGGCTTGTTCACACGTTCCCCTGAACTCAGGCGCACGCTGCCTCTATGCATGTCAAAGTGCATGGGTGAAAGATGATAATGACTAAGTATAATCAGTGGGCATGGAATGATGGCTGATTGCTGTAGGCAGTGGAGGCTACTCCATTGGGGCTAGTGGGGCCCTGCCCTGCCAACCTCAGCCGGCTGTCACTCAGTCCCCCCGCCTGCCTTCTTACATACCTGCCTGTCACCTTCCTCTTTCTCAGTCTCAGGGTTCACCTTGCAGAACTCGGCAGGGGGGAAGGAGGGTGGGGATAAAATGAGTTGGCTCGGCCTATCATTGGCTCTGGCTCCACCTACTGTTGGGCTCACTGCCTTCCGCCCCACCAGTCCCAATGGGCATCTGCCACCACTGGCTGTAGGGAGGGGTAGGAAATGGGGGGAACAGAATAGAGTAACAGGAAAATGGCATGGTTGGCTGTACGGAACCCTGAACAGGAACATTCCACGCTACAGCTTTTTGTTGCAGATCGTACAATACTGGTTTATTGTCCATGACAGTTGGATTTTATCTGTCTTTTGTACCTGCCTTGAAACAGCCGGAAGAGGAGGGCTAAAGCAATTGATACATGTGGACACACACCCATTCAAAGCACAGTGTGGCATAGTGGTAAGAGCGTCAGACTAGACCAGCTGCTGGAAACGGCAGGAGGGGAGAGCGCTCTGGTGCTTAAGTCCTGCTTGCAAGCTTCCCATTGGGGCCCCTGTGAGATGTTGGACTAGATGGGCCACTGGCCTGATCCAGCAGCCAGGCTCTTCTGATGTTCTTGTGACCAGGGATTAAATCCCTCTGAAGTTCATCGGGTGACCTTGGGCCAGTCGCTGCCTCTCAGCATAACCTACCTCGCAGGGTTGTTATGTGGATAAAATGGGGAGGGCGGGAGGACCACGCATGCCACCAGGAAGTAGCTCCTTGGAGGAAAGGTGGGATATAAATGTAAGAAATAAAGAAAAGCAAAGAAGTACGGGTCCAAATTGGCTGCAGAGAGGAGCGCAGAGCCATTTTTCAAAAGAAAAGGGAAATGCATCCTTTCCTGGAGAATCAAAGCCAAGGCTTTTCTTCTGAGCCATGTTCCAAAAGGGACAGCAGGGCGATGGGAGCAGCACGTGGAAGACCAGCGAGGCCTCTCCTGTCTGCAGCCCCAGATGAGGAGCCAGCCAGGGCCAAGTCTGGGAAGAGCTGGCACGCCGCATGCGGCTTCTCTATACTTTTCAGGTTAGTCACATTTCCTCTTCCTCCCAAAGTCGGCTCACTCACGTTTCAAGGATGTCACTTGGCTCCCAGCCTGCTCCCTCAAATGCATGCCGCTCTTTTCCCGCTACAACTTCAGAGAGAGGCTCGAGGCCAGAAGCCAGATTTGAGGAGGAGAGGTCAGGGCACGGACAGGGAGGAAAGGCGGCTTTGAGCCCCACCTGTGCTATGCCTTTAAAACTGTACCCTGCCACTTTAAACAATCAGGGTTTCCCCCAAAAAATCCTGGGATGTGTAGTTTGTGAAGGGTGCTGAGAGCTTGTCTTCAAGCAGAGGCTGGACAGCTATCTGCGGGAGATGCTCTAGCTGTGGATTTCCTGCTGTGGGCAGGGGGTTGGACTCGATGGCCTACAAGGCCCCTTCCAACTCTATGATTCTATGAGCTCCTGGGGACCCCTCTTTCCCTCACAGAGCTACAATTCCCAGAGTAGTTTTAACACTGAATCCCTTTTCCCCAGGGAATTCTGGGAACCAAAGGGAAGAAGGCTCTCCTAGCAAGCAGCTCCCTTCACAAACTACAGTTCCCAGGATGCTTTGGGGGAAATGACTGTTTAAAGTGGTATGATACCCCAGGGAAACAAGGAACATTATCAGAGTTCGAAGACGCATCCCAGACAGGCAAAAACACGTGAGTGAGGGGCATAGCTGGGTAGTGGGTATGGCCTGAAGAAAGTTCCAAGGGCCAGATGGAATGCCTGGAGGGCTGCATTCAGCCCCTGGGCCTGAGGCTCTCTACCCCAGGTGTAAAGTGGGACATGACTTTAGACCTGAGAGATGTCTCGTTTTTTTCTTCCATCCTGCGAACAGCCACTTCGCCTGCACTCCTCGCAAACTGCCTTGCTGGATCAGACCAAACGTACATCTAGCATAGCCCAGCCCTCTGTCTCTGACAGTGGACAGTCAGATGCTCCTGGGAAGCTCAAATGTGGGGTGTAATGGTATCAGCATTCCCCTGTTGTTTGGTTGTCCATTTGTATTCCCAGGCAGACTGTCTCTGAACGTGGAAGTTTGGCTCTGCTAGCATAGCCTGATATAAAACCTACTTCTCCTCTGTCTAATTTTTTTTTAAGCCACCTAAAGCTAGCAGCTGTCCTTACTTCTTATGGCAGAGAGTTCCACAAGTTAGTTAAGCGTTATGTGAAGATCTTCTTTCCTTCTTCACTTCTTAGCTGACTGCCAGCCCACTTCACTGGGTGACCCTCAGTTATAGCATTATGCTGGGGGGGGGAGAACCGGTTTCTAAAAATTAGATATGCTGGCATGGAAGCTATTGATAGGAAAGATACTCTGCACATGCTCAGAGGCTATGCAACATTATCTTTAACACACCACAGCTAAGCCTCAGCGCTGCAACAATGGTTGTGTGCTAAGCCCCTGTTCCCTTCTCAAATCAAGAAAAAATACCATGCTCAAGAGAAAAATCAGGGCTTTGGTACTCCATCCCTCCTCCCCGTTGAACAAGAATGTAGGCTTGACAAACGATTGGTTTAATGTGAAATTCACATTTGAGAGGTCATGACTTTTTAACTTTCTTACAATAAATCACACTAGCACAGTTTAGTTTACCATTTTAAAATTATTATTATGTACACATTTTCTTTGAAATGAACCCTTGCAAATATAGCCATTGGGTGTTTTACAAGCAAGTTGTTATACAAACATGCTGGTTTAGAAAACAAACGGATTCAAATCCATTTCAGAAGCAAAACACACAACATCTCTCTCTCTCTCTCTCTGATCAGTCTACCTAACTGAGCTAGCGACAAGATAAAACAGGGTAACTAACTAGCCGTCAGTTTGAGCAGCAGCCCGACAGGCCAAAACATTCAACAGGTGCAGCGTTCTCCAGCCCAGTCTCATAGACTGGGGAAACAGCACCTGTTGGATTTCTGCCAGGTGCAGGACTGCTGCGGGGGGGATGAAGCAGGGGAAACAGTAGGGGCAATCCTTAACTCTTCTCCCCCATAACGGTGATTCTGCCCCCCCTTCCCTTCCTACCTCTTGGCCCATCAAGCGGCTGTTAATGAGTCACGACTCCAGTTGTGGTTGATCATCCATTTGGCACTTCAAACCCATCATTCCAGTACCGTGAGTCACCCACGTTTTGATGCCAGGGCTGGCACCAGCCAATTCCTTCCCCTCTTCCCCTCCCAACCCAAGACCACCCACCGGCATGGGGGGGGGGAATGGGGCAAAGAGAGGCAAGTCATAGTGCCCTAGATTCCCAGAGCTGCTTCCTGATCTCTATTAAGCCCAATATCCTCTCCTCCAAATCCCTTTCAAACACCTCCTTTTCCCACACATATGCTTCCCCAGCCTCCTTCCCCAAAAAGAGGTGCTTGAGGTGGGGGTGTAGTCATCCAGGGTCTCAGGGAGTGTTAGACCCCTTACCTTTTTAGGAGCGGGGTCCCTATGTCTCCAGCAGCCTAGAAACCAATCAGCATGAAAGCGGAGTGTGGTAGCCACTGAGAAGAGTCTTCTAACATACTTTCTTGTCCTTTCCTGCTGATTGGAGCCAATCAGAGTGAAAGGAGGTGAGTCAGCTACTGAGAAGACTCTTCTTAGCAGCTAACATGCTCTTCTTTCATGCTGCTTGGTTCTTAGGAACATCTGTTGTGGTGAAGGCATGACCAAGGATCTCATTCTCAACCTAGCAGCAAAAAAAAGAGGGGAGGGGAGAGGGCGTAGCGTGGCTGTGACTATCATGACGGGACCCTGCACTTCTGAATTTGCCACTGCACTACTGGTGGTGGATGGCCAGCCCTGGAAGTTGTTTCATGGATGCCCCCCCACCCCATCTCTGATATTTGGGGAGCAGAAGGGAAACCACTCTGTACATGCACAGTGGCACCCTTCTTTGGTCATATTTATTAGTTACCTCAAAATGCAGGTTCTTTCTAGGATGGTCAGTGGTTCCCACCCCCACCCCCCACAGGCCACTCAAAATTTCCTGAGGGACTTGGCGGCCCACTTAATGATTTTTCTGCCTGTTGTAGCAATTGTAATGTGCTGTGCTAGAGGCCGTGTGATTTTTCATAGGATTTAATGGATCCTATGTAATTCAAGAGAGGCAGTGTGGTGTAGTGGTGAAGGTGTTGGACTACGACCTGGGAGACCAGGGTTCGAATCCCCACACAGCCCTGAAGCTCACCGGGTGACCTTGGGCCAGTCACTGCCTCTCAGCCTCAGAGGGAGGCAATGGTAAACCCCCTCTGAATACCACTTACCATGAAAACCCTATTCATAGGATCGCCATAAATCGGGATCGACTTGAAGGCAATCCATTTCCATTTTTTCATGTAATTCAAATGGTAATACAGTAAAATGCAATATATAAGAAATAAAAATACAATAAAATACAATGCAATTAAAAATCAATATGAATATATAATGCAGTGGATGAGCTACGGCCTTTGGGTCTACTCTGAGCAGGACTAGCATGTTGAATACCACTCATTGTGGCTAACACACATTTGATGTGTTCAAACATGCAGAGCTTTTTTACACTGGAATAAATTTGGGGAAGGTCCATAGCTTGGTGGTGGCACCTCTGCCTTGCATGCAAAAGGTCCCAGGTTCAATCCCTGGCATCTCCTGGTGGAGCTGGGAATATCCCCAGTCTGACACCTTGGAGAGTTGCTGCCAGTCAGTGCTGACGATACTGAGCTAGATGGACCAATGCTCTGACTGGTTATAAGGCAGTTTCCTATGTTCCATGGAGTAACATAACCCATGTTGGTTATTCACATGTTCACTAGCCACGTTGATGATGAATCCTTGTGGTACTTTAAGGTAACTAATGCACATTAATTAAGGCTGCAGCCCTGTGCAAGCTTATTCTGAGCTAAATGTGTGGCTTACTGCCAAGTAAACTGGCATAAGATCAGGCGGTACATTTTAAGTGACCTACCTTTCAGGGTTGTTGTGAAACTAGCCGGCTAAGGCTGCAGTCCTACACAACGCTTATCTGGGTATGCCTACTTACTTCTGAGTAGACATGCAAAGCTGCCCTCCATCCTATGCACACACTTTCCTGGGCGTAGGACGTCGCTGCAAACATCCCTAAGTGAACACTTTGCAGGGCTGTTGTGAAACCTGCAGAGCCGATGACCACTGAGCTGTAACAGAGCACTTCTGAGCCGGTTTACCCAAAAGAAAATCCCATATATTCCATGGGATTTACTCTCCAGGTAGTGAGTTTACGGGATTGCAGCTTGAAGCGTTCCGAAGGGCTTATATTTCAGACCAAATTGTGCAATCCTGGGCAAGTTTACTCAGAAGCAAGCCTCGCTGTACTCAAAGAGGCGTACTCCCCAGGAAGTGCTGCCCATAACGGGCATCTGGCTGGCCAGTATGAGAACAGGATGCTGGCCGAGATGGACCACTGGCCCGATCCAGCAGCCAGCCAGACTCCCTTTCTGATTTTCAGGCTTGCAGCCAAAACTTTGCAAAACAGATCCAACAGGATAAGCATGACTGATGCCTCTGTCTTCTCCCCCCCCCTTCTTCCCGCCCATATGGGGTTGGGGGTGGAGACAGGATACGTCACAGACACCAACCCTCCCAACCTGATTCACTGCTGCCTTGCTCGACGCGGGAGAAATCTCACGCCGCCCAAGCCCCATTTCACGCCCGGCCTGCCCGGAGGGGGCGTGGCTTCTTCCGCTCCAGGCCCCGCCCCCAACCGGAGTGAACTCGGCGGAGAGAGCGCCACGTCGGATGTGAACGCATCCGGAGGGGGAGGGCAGAAGCGGAGCCCAAAAGAGGCGGGGGGGTGTCCAAGAGCGTGCTCCGGGGGCGCACTGAAAAGGATTAGCCACCTTGGAGGGGGAGAGGGCTGGGATTTGGCATCAGAGAGACAATACCTGGAGTTGGGGGGCGGGGGAAGTGTTTGGAAGCGCGGGGAGGGGGTTGTGTGCAAAGATCAACCCGGGAAGAGGTTTGAACCCACAAGGTTTTGGGGGCATCGGCAAATCAGCTTGAGGGTTGGATCAGTCTCTGTGGTCTCCCTCCCCCCCCCGTCTTTTTTTATTTGGCACCCTTGCCTGATTGGTAGCGGTCATGTGGGCGCCCGGACTCCTGGGTCCCTTGGCGTTGCTGGCCTTTTCCGCAGGGGGCTGCCAGGGATTGTCCTTCCAGCTTCCGCCGCAGACGCGCAAGTGTCTAAAAGAGGAGCTCCACCGGGACGTGATGGTCACCGGGGAATACACGGTCTCGGAAGCCACCGCCCCGGGCATCAAGACAGACTTGCGGGTGAGGAACGTTCGTTGCCACCCCTCGCCTACTCCAGATCTTCCCTTCCACTGCCCCTATTCCTCGCCACAAATTCCAGAATGGGAGAGCTGTGCTGGCTGCCTACATGTATTTAAAGCGCATTGTTTCCCACCTCTAAGAATCTGGGAACTGTAGTTTGTTAAGGGTGCTGGGAATTGCGGCTCTGTGAGGGGTGAACTACAGTTCCCAGGGTTCTTGGGGGAGGGATGTACACAGCAAACTGCAAAGCAGATCCTACTCCAGGAAAGCTTCTTTGTGCCATAATGAATGTCCAAAGAATCCTGGGAACTGTCGTTTGTTAAGGGTGCTGGGAACTGTTGCTCTGTGAAGGATGAACTACAGTTCCCAGGGTTCTTGAGGCGGGGGAAAGCCATTACTGTTACTGTGCTGCTGGTTTTAGTGTGTCTCCACCTCTGTCTTCGGAAAATGGGGGCACGCAACGCTAGTCAAGCCGCACACCTTTTTACTGCAAAACCAGGTGGGATCCGCCTGAGTGCATTTTTAAAAAGTTGCTTCAAATAAGTTTCCCAAGTGATTGGCAGATCAATCCATTCCCGCTCCAGGTGCGACCAATGGAAATGCTTTGCTGTAGGCAACCACTGTGCCCACAGCCTTAAAGTGGTGTAAGAGCGCTTTCAATGTATGATATTTATTTATTTATTGCATTTATATCCCACCTTTCCTCCAAGGAGCTTCCCCATTGTATCCTCACAACAATCCCGTGAGGTAAGTTAAGTTGGGAGCCTGGCCCAAGGTCACCCGGTGAACTTCACGGCCAAGCAGGGATTTGAACCCTGGTCTGCTAGGTCCCAGTCTGACACTGTAACAACTATACCACACTGGCGATCACTGGCTTTATAGTGCGGATGTGACCATGAGACGCTTTGTTCTCGGGTGGTTTTTTTTCCCCATTTTGTACATGCCCAGATGCACTCTGGGACCACTGGAGTTGATACGAGTGGCTTTCCCTTTCTCCCTGTAGGTCACAGACTCCTCTGGACACCTCTTGTACTCCAGGGAAGATGCCAAGAAAGGGAAATTTGCCTTCACCACAGATGACTATGAAATCTATGAAATTTGCTTTGAAAGCCATGGCCAGCCAGGTATGGGGGTGGGGTGCTTGGTGTCCCAAATTGCTTCCTCGAGCAATGCAAGCTGTCTTTTCTTTGCTCTGTTCCCCCTGTGCTTTTGACGCTTTCCCGCAATTCTGCAGGCAGTTTGAAATTTCAAAAAGAAACGAGTGAGAGGTACAGGGACTGAGACTTTCCTGGAGAATGTTCCTGAATCCTCTAGCCTCTAATCTAGTCAGGTTTGGGTTTGATGCATTTAGCACTCTGTGGATGCTCAGAGGCACATATTCCTGGAGCATTCTGGATGAATGTGCGTGTTTCACAGCTGACACTAGATTGGAAAAGGAGCTGGTTCATAATAAGACTTGCTCCTGGATTCATGCCCCTTTTGCCACACCCTTAACCCCCCCCCACTATATCCCATCTTTGCATTTAAGCATTGACCTGAAAGCCATGTAGGAAGCTGAGTAAAAATTGGTCTGTCTAACTCAATGTTATCTATGCAGCAGTTCTCCATGATTTCAGATAGCGAGTCTTTCCAGCCCTACCTAGGGATGGCAGGGATTGAATCTGGGACCTTCTGCATGCAAGGCAGGTGTTCAACAACTAAACTATGGCCCTTCCCAAGATAGGTCAGAGTGAATGCAGGACATGGAATAAGGGGCTCAAGTTGCAGGAAGCCAGATTTCGAGCAGACATCAGGAAATATGTCCTAACTGTTAAAGCCATACGACAATGGAACCAATGACCTAGAGAGGTAGTGGGCTCTCCGACACTGGAGGCATTCAAGAGGCAGCCGGACAGCCATCTGTCGGGAATGCTTTGATTTGGATTCCTGCACTGAGCAGGGGTTGGACTTGATGGCCTTATAGGCCCCTTCCAATTTTACTATTCTGTGATTCTGTGAATTCCATGCAGTGAGGAGCCTGGCTGGCTAGTACATTTTTTTTTGCAGGCTAGTAATTTGTAATGAGCTTATTTACAAGACTATTTACCTCTACGAAATGAACTATATTTACATATTTTGCTGAGATGCATCCGTTCATCAGGGTTTTCTATATGCCGCAAATGGCTGAAATTGCCTGCAGCAATTTGGGGTATATGGCAAACCCGTATGAACTGATGCATCTCAGCAAAATATGTAAATATAGTTTATTTTGCAGAGGTTAAATAGTCTTGTAAATAAATCAACAGACGTCCCCAGAGCCATTTGAAACGTCTCTGTTATTACATCATCTTTATAGGTTTTCAAATATAGCTTTAACAAAATAAAGCTTAATGGTAATAGCTAAAGTCCCACAGAGGAATGCAACATTTTTTATGCAGCATCAACTTTTCTCCCCTACCCCCAAACTCTCCAAAATTACAGCACCAGAAATTTGCGAGAAAACATTATCTGATGAGACATTTTGAAAAGGATTTCTCTATGCTGAGCGGACGGAACTTGGGACCCCTTTATTAATGTTTGAACTGTTTTTAATATTGTGTATTTCAATTGTTGCAACCCACCCTGGGACCTCATAGTGAAAGGCAGGTAAGAAATCTAAACAGAAATAATAATAATAATTTCAAAGAATGAAAATAGCAACTCTGTAAAAATTATCGTTCTTTGCCAACCCCTCTGAAGAACAGGTTGTGCTATGTTAACCTCTCAGACAGAGCTAATTTTCAAACCTGCACAATCCATTAATTGATCATCGGGTCTGGCCTAGATTTCCAGTGTTGTGAAATTGTAAAGAAAAGAAAATCTAAAAAAGAGAAGGGTCAATAGATCTCCTTGATCACCCAGAGTGCAGGACACGGAATAACGACCTTAAGTTATGGGAAGCCAGATTTTGGCTGAACATCAGAAAAAAATTCCTAACTTTTAGGGTGGTATCACAGTGGAACTGATGATCTAGGGTGGTGGTGGGCTCTCCAACACTGGAGACACTCAAGAGGCAGCTGGACAGGCACCTGTTGGGTATGCTTTGACTCGGATTCCTGCATTGAACAGGGGGTGGACTTGATGGCCTTATAAGCCCCTTCAAGCTGTACTATTCTATGACTCAAAGCTGACCCAGAAGCAGTGCCCCGACAAGGAAACTCTACGTGACTTTTATACGCAGCACCACAGCCACCTTCTCCCACATTTCCAAGTAGGCTTTCAAAGAAATAAGTGGGAAATTCGGCAAGTACTTCATAATCTGCAGAAATTTTTAGGTGGGGAATCTCTGGCCCACAGACCTGATTAGGCGCACCAGGCCTCCCCGTGTGGCCTGCGAGGGTGTTTCCACCAAGCCATGCCCGCCTGCCCTACCCCTGACATTATATCTGATGTGAGGTGTGGTGCAGGTAAAAATGTGTCTTTTTGCTGAAAGCAGGGTTTGCAACCAATCAGCTGATCGTTGGAGCTTCCACAGGCCCAGCAAAAAGTCCTGAGAATTAGGTGTGCCTTTGCCGGCGTGGTTCGATTTCAAAGCATGTGGGCAAAGGGACACAGGGTCACCTGTCCCTGGCCACCTGCCAAAGTTGGCTGACAGGAGAGGCGGTGGGGGGAAGATGTAATGGGCTGGTTGGCCAGATCTGCAATTCTCTCACCAAGCTCATGCTTATCCTTTGTATATAGATTTATGACCTATGTTAGTGTCAGAAATGTATTGGCTGTTTTAAAGTTCAGGTACTTTTACTCAGCAGTGAAGTTAGGCAGTTTTCAACTCTGGACTTGATGGTCTTTGGCCACTCCTCTAAATGATAATGTGTATCATTTCAATATATAATAAGCTATCCCTGCTGTATTTGGGTCCCCCTCTGTTTATTCTGCCAAGTGGTCCCCCAGGCATCTTCTCTAAAGTCCTGCTCTCGTGGCTATGGTGGCTCCATGTCAGTGGGGCAGTAGAATCCGCTCCAGGTTTTAGCCCAAACGTTTCCAGGAGCTGTCCAAAGTGCTGAAGCGTTTACCTATTCCTTATGAACACCTTCCTTAAGCTGATTCTCCCCCCACCCCAGCAAGCACCCCACCATGTTTGAAGTCAGAGGCAATTTAGGGAGGGCTTTTTCCCCTTAGGATCACTTAATTATAATCATAGTAATCTAGTGGGAAAATCCATCCTGAGCTAGGAGGCATTGGCTGCCACAATATATATATATATTTTAAAATAAATACTTGTATTTATTGTAAAAAAAAGCTCTTTTTAATATAAATAGGAAGCTGCTGTGTCATCCACTTTCAAAGCCTGTCTTTAAAATGTTTGTTTTTATTTGCAAAGGTAATAAAAAAATAGGAAAAAAATACAGACATCGCCGGCTGACATTAACAGTACAAATATTCTGTCAATCCTCCTTTAAATGCATAGATTAGTACAGGCATTCCATATGTCTAAATAGGCCTGTGTCATTGTTTTTAGAAATTCTTCAGTAGGGCAAACCTGCTCACCTTTGTCATATCAGCCTCCCACCAACCTGTGATGAACTACAACTCCCTTCTGCCCATACCAGCATAGCCATGTTGGCTGGGGCTGGTTGGAGTTGCGGTCCAAAATGGCCATGCTGATGGGAGTTGCGGTCCAAAACGCTTGGTTTGATTATTGTACCTGATTTAGCCTTACTTTTTCTGTCTATAGCTACCTGGGCTTCTATCCATTTCCCTCACTCCTCACCTCAGTGTCTCTCTTTCTAGGGAATTTCCGGGTCCCTGACCAGCTGATCACCCTTAATGTCAAGCACGGCGTGGAGGCGCGGAATTATGAGGACGTACGTACAATGCTCAGGTTGCGCTAAATATATACAGGGTCCCCCAGGGCAGTAGGCCTGTGGGGCTGTTTGTGCCAATCCTCATATATTGTATTTTTAACGTTTTCTAAAACATTCTGTGGTGGTGGTTTTTAACGTGTTGTAAACTGCTTTGAAGTTTTTAACGAAATGGCGGTATACAGATATTTTTATAAATGAATAATATGGTGTGGGGCGGATGCAATCTGTAAATTGGTCTGTACACATTACTATTATTACTATTATTATTATTACTATTGTTGTTGTTATCCCTTCACCACCAGGTCCCAGGGCAGGTTACAGCAGTTTAAAATTCAGTATTAAAAGCAATTAAAACAATTTACAGTCACAGGAATAGGGTGGGTCCTAAAAACATTTGTCTCAAGGGCCAAAGGCCAGGGCAAAGAGGTGTGTCTTTTGCATTTGCCGAAAACTGTACAGCAAAGGCACCAGACAAACCTCTGTGGGAAAAGAATTCCACAACTTAGGGGCTGCCACAGACAAGGCCCTCTCCCAGGCCTCTACCCCCCGAACGTCTTAAGGCAGTGGAAATACCAAGAAGGCCCCCTCTGTTGATCTTAACACCCGTGAGGGTCTGTAGGGAAGGAGGTGGTCTCTCAGATATTTGGGGCTTGAGCACCTTAAATTGGACCCAGAAACGAATTCTTTGCACTTTGTCCCAGAAGTCGCTTGTCTTGGGACAAGGAGCCTGCGTATCGACGGCCCAAGGTTTATGAGTGGTTGTCTTTTTGAGCTAGAAGGGGGATTAATCCTGCAGAACCTACCTAAGACATCAGAAGAGCCCTGGATTTGGATCAGGCGAAAGGCCCATCTAGTCCAGCCTCCTGTGCTCAGTGGTCAGTCAGATGCCTTCCTCCGCTGTCGGAGGCAGTATTTTATTTATTTATTTATTATTTGATTCATATCCCACCCTTCCTCCCAGCAGGAGCCGAGGGCGGCACACAGAAGCGCGAAAAACACTTTCAATGCCTCTGAATGCCAGTTGTTGGGAATTGCAATTGGGGAAAGCACTGTTGCGCTCAGATCCTCCTTTCAGGCTTCCTAGAGGCATCTGGCTGGCCACAGTGAGAACAGGATGCTGGCCTCGGTGGGCCACTAGGCTTGTTTAGCAGCCAGACTCTTCTCATGCCCACAAGCAGGACCCGGGTGCAACAGGATTCTCCCCACTTGTGATTCCCAGCAACTTATAATCAGAGGCATATTGCGTCCAGCGGCAGAGGTAGAACAAAGCTGTTGTGGCTAGTAGCCACTGGTGCCTTGGTAGCCAGTGATAGCCTTATCCCTTGGTGAATTTGTTTAATCCTCTTTTATAGCCATCCCAGTTGGTGGCCATTGCCCCTCCCTCTGTGGCTGTTGAGCCCCACTTCCCCCAGGTGGACCAGGGGGAGGTGGTGGAGGAGGAGGAGGCTTTCGAGGACATTGAGGGAGGGGGAGATGCTGACAGCCTGCAAGTTCCCACGGACAGCCGTCCCGTCGACGCAGCTCCTGCTCTGTCTACAAGCGCTCCAACCGAGCCGCCGGGAAGCGATCTCGCACACGCGCAAACTCCACACACACCCCCCGGGATTCCCCGCCTGGCACTTGGAACACTTCCCCACCAACCTGCTCCCCGCCCCCTGAGGTTGAGTTGGCACCTAGCGAGCCTGTGCTATCAGATGTACAGCTGGAGGATCGCCCCCTCTCGCCCCGTGCGGGACAACACAAGAAGTGGGACGGTCAGAAGGTGGTCCTTCGGAGGAGTCAGAGATTATGGGCAAAGACCTTCCCTATTTAAGTTGGCGCCCCCCTGACTGGGGTGCTGAGTCAACTTACTCCAGAGAATGCCTAGGTAGCTTAGGTAGGGTCAGTAGTGAGTCAGCATAGTTAGGTCTGGGAAGCGCACTGCTTTTGATGTAACCGTTACTTTAATAGAACAAGAATTAATTCCAGTCTCGCCTCCGTCTTGTGTCTCGCACTCTGGGCAGGACAGCGGTCCTAACCAGTGGAGACTGGCGGCTCCGTGTCAGCAGGGCAGCGGAATCCGCTCCCGGTTTTTTGTCCGAACTTTCGAGGAGCTGTCCAAGGTGCTGAAGCATGGAGGCACCAGCCAGCGCTGCTCCTAGTCCCCCTTGTCCCGGCGTCTGGTTCATCCCATCCTTACCTTCCCCCGCAGATCGCGAAGGCAGAGAAGCTGAAGCCCTTGGAGGTGGATCTGCGTCGGCTGGAGGACCTTTCTGAATCCATCGTCAAAGACTTTGCCTTCATGAAGCAGCGCGAGGAGGAAATGCGGGACACCAACGGTCAGTGGGGTGGATGCATAGATGGGTTGAGATCTTGCCATCAGCTGGGCCCAAGAAAGGCCGCAGGGCAGGCTCTTCGCCCTCTCTCTGTTCCCGGGGGTAGCCCATATCTTCCAGATGTTGCTGGATTCCCAGGGGTAGCCCATAGCTTCCAGATGACAGCTTCCAGATGTTGCTGGATTATAACTCCCATCACTCCTCATGATTGGCCACGCTGACTAAGACTGGGAGTTGTAGTCCACTGATGGCTGGAGAACGCCACATTGGCTTTCCCTGTTCTGTGCTTTGTTTTTCTCTTCCTTCTCTGGCCTCTGCCTATCGGCTGTCGACGGTGTCTGGACCAGCGGTAGCCAACATGATGCCTCACAACTGTTGTCAGCCTCCAGTGCCCATCAGCCCCAGCCAGCACGGCCAATGGTCGGAGATGTTGGGAACTGATGAGAATTGTAGTCCAAAACATCTGGAGGGCACCAGGCTGGTGAAGACTGCCTCACAACAACCCTGCAAGGCAGGGTTGCATTGCGACTGGTGACTGGCCCAAGGTCAGCCACTGAGCTTTTGCAGCAAGCGGGGATTTGAACCCAAGCCTCCCCGGGTGTCAAGCTTAATCCTCTGCCCTCTCTGTCTCTGTAGCATTCAGTTTTGGATCCAGGACTTAAGCCCTGGACTGTGTGGAACAGTTCTACAAAGAGAAACTCCCCCCCTTGCTTGCTCCATGGGTCCTTTTTTAATTTAATGTAATATTTATTTATTTAATATTGCATGGATATCCCACCTTTCCTCCAACGTGGCATGCAAGCATGGTTTCCCCCATGCCTGATTTTAATCTTCGCAACAACCGTGTGAGGTAGGTTAGGGGCTGAGAGACAATGACAGGCCCAAGGTCACCCAGGGAGCTTCATGGTTGAGCCGGGATTTGAACCCTGGTCTCCCAAGTCCCAGCCTACCACTCTTAACCACTACACCACAGTGGCTCGCTTCTTAAAACCCCTCTCAAAACTAGAAATGGCAAGGATTGAACTTGGGACCTTCTGTGTGTAAAGCAAGTGTCCTACCACTGAGCTGCAGGCCTCCCTAAACTAAGTTAAACAACAGAAGATTAGAAGGGACTAATTTCATTTGATTTACTTAGTGCATTTATATCCCCTGCCTTTCCTTCAAGGAGCTCAAGGTGGTGCCATGGTTCGCTTGTTTGTTTATTAAAGAATTTGTAAGCTGCACTTTTCATAGAGTACATTAAGGAGACTTACAACATGCAAAGTCATAAACATTTTAAAAACAATAAAATTATTATGAAAAACTATAATAGAAGCATCAGTAATACTGTATTGGCAGGGGACCAGTGGAATCATGTTAAAACTTAGGTTTTTAAAAGACGGCTGAAAGAAAAGAAGAGTGGTTCCTGCCAAACCTGTATTGGCAGGGAGTTCCACAGGTTAGGGCCTGCCACATTAAAGGTTCAGTCCCTGGTTGAGGCCAACCAAACTAAAAGTGCCTCATCAGAAGATCTTGGTGATCGAGATGGAACATATTTATTTATTATTTGATTTATATTCTGCCCTTCTTCTCAGAAGGTTTATTATTATTATTATTATTGTTGTTGTTGTTGTTATTATTAAAATTAAAATTTACATCCTGTCCTTCCTCCCAGTAGGAGCCCAGGGTGGCAAACAAAAACACTAAAAACACTCTAAAACATCTTAAAAAACAGATTTTAAAGTGTATTAAAGCAAAACATCTTTAAAAAATCTTAAAAAGCAATTCCAACACAGTCGCAGACTGGGATAGGTCTCAACTTAAAAGGCTTGTTGAAAGAGGAAAATCTTCAATAGACGCCAAAAAGATAACAGAGATGGCGCCTGCCTAATAATTAAGGGGAGGGAATTCCACAGGGTAGGTGCCACCACACTAAAGGGCTGTTTCCTATGATGTGCAGAACGGACCTCCTGATAAGATGGTATCTGCAGGAGGCCCTCACCTGCAGAGTGCAGTGATCGACTGGGTATATAAGGGGTAAGACAATCTTTCAGGTATCTTGGTCCCAAGCTGCATAGGGCTTTGAACACCAAACCAGAACTTAGGGGCCAAGTTATTTAGGGCTGGATGAATTAACACAAGTACTTTGAAACTGGCCTGGTTCTCCCCCACCCTCTGGTCCCCTTTTTATTCTCACAACAACCCTGTGAGGTAGGTGAGGCGGAGAGTCTATGACTGCCTTAAAAAATCAGCTTCAGTGCTAAATGGGGGATTTGAACCCTGGTCTCCCAGGTCCTAGCCCAGGACTCCAGCCACCTCACCATACTAGGAACTCTGACTCAGATCTGCCCTCAGCCCTTCCCTGTCTGTCTCTCTCTCTTTGCAGAATCCACCAGCTCTCGCATCTTCTACTTCAGCATCTTCTCCATGCTTTGCCTTGTGGGTCTGGCCACTTGGCAGGTCTTCTACCTCAGGCGTTTTTTCAAGGCCAAGAAACTCATTGAGTGACGGAGCTCCGGTTTGCCCGGGGAGGAGAGAGGGCAACGAGTGGACTGGCCTACATCCTCTTAGGTGTGAACCAGCTTCTCTCTCTCTTTGCTCTGCTCTGGAGGTGACTTGGATTATTTTTTCCGGGAAGCTCCCCCCCACGGCCAGGAGGACTCCCAGCAGAACATGACAACTGGACTGGATCTTTTTGCCAGTTGGGAACTCAGCCGCTCGTCAGAAAAGGCATGGATTCTGGAGGGCAGATTTGAAAATCACTTTCCAGTCCGTCGCCGCTCAAAAACCCCTTGAGCAGGCCATGGCGCTTTTTCGCTCTGCTTGGTGGCGGGGGATTTGGCAGGGTGGGTGTTTTTTAATTCGACGGTCGTTAATTTAAGTCACAATTGCTGAGCGCACTGAAGAAGTAATAAATTTTGGTTCCTAGCTATTGCTGCTGTTTTGCGCCAGGGTGTGTGTGTGCGCGAATAAAGCAGGAGATCTTTCTCTGTCTTGCCTCATCTGGGATCAGGAACAAAGTATTCTATTGGGTCTAGAATGTGTGGATTTTGGAAGGCTTCATAAAAGCCATAAGCAACTGATCCCTACCATACTCTCTCTCTAAGGGGGGGGGGTCCAAAAAGCTAATGGCAACTCTTCCAATGTTAATTTGGGGCAGGCCTGCAGAATCTGTGGCTCTTCATATGCCGGTGGACTACCACGCCCATCATCCTTGACGGTTGCAGGGGCTGATGGGAGTTTGAGTCCAGCAATATTCAGAGGGCCACAGGTGTGTGTTTGTTTATTGCATTTATATCCCACCTTTTCTCTAAGGAGCTCAAGGTGGCGTACATCGTTCGCTCCTTCCCTACTTAATCCCCACAACAACCCTGTGAGGTAGGTTAGGCTAAGAGGCAGTGACTGGCCCAAGGTGAGCTTGGTGGATGAGTGGGGATTTGAACCCTGGTCTCCCAGGCCCTAGTCCGACACTCTAACCACTACGCCACATTGGTTCCCCGTCCCTGATTTGGAGTGTAGGGGGAATAGTATTTGTGCATAGGGCATGCTGGAGTCTGCTGCTGTTGCCAACTTGTTTGTTTTTTTACTGTCCTTGTCATTACTCTACCAAGATAGAGGAATTTAAATTAACCAAGGGGAGCTTTTTCCTGGTGTGGATCTACAACAGGGATTGAGGAACCTGTGACCCTCCAGCTGTTGGTGGACTCCAACTCCTATCTGCCCCAGCCTGCATAGCCAATGATCAGAGAGAATGGGAGTTGTCTTTAAGCAATATCTGGTGGCCCAGTGGTTTGCCAGGAGTGGTCCAGATTCAAATCCTGCAGTACAGATAGAGATAGGGATCGGTAGCAGAGGTATGGAAAATAAAACTCCCAATACAATGCCGTTCTACAAATCTGTGGTGTGGCCACATTTGGATTGCTGTATGCAGTTCTGGTTGCCTCTCCCCAAAAAGGATATTGTAGAGCTCGAAAAGGTTCAGAAAAGGAAAACCGAAACGATCAAGGGGACAGAGCGGCTCCCCTGTGAGGAAAGGTTGCAGCATTTGGGGGGGGGGTTAGTTTATAGAAAAAGTGAGTAAGGTGATATGCCCTTACTGCTTCTTAATTATAAGGTTAAATAGGTCCTGAGTCAAGGTCCTGTCCCTCAAATGGCTTTGAGGGCTAAGCACTGGACAAAGATGATGATTAAGCTTTATATTTTGCCCTTCCAAACGGGCATGAAAATGGAAATGGACGGCCTTCGAGTCAATTCCAGCTTATGGACGACCCTATGAACAGGGTTTTCATGGTCAGCGGTACTCAGAGGGAGTTTCCCATTCCCTCCCTCTGAGGCTGAGAGGCAGTAACTGGCCCAAGGTCACCCAGTAAGCTTCATGGCTGTGTGGGGATTCGAACCCTGGTCTCCCAGGTCATAGTCCAACACTTTAACCACTATACCACACTGGCCTTCCATCAAGTCAGACTCTTTGTCCATCTATGAAAATGGAAATGGGCTGCCTTCAAGTCGATTCTGATTTATGGTGACCCTATGAACAGTGTTTTCATGGTCAGTGGTATTCAGAGGGGGGTTCCCATTGCCTCCTTCTGAGGCTGAGAGGCAGTGACTGGCCCAAGGTCACCCAGTGAGCTTCATGGCCATGTGGGGATTCGAATCCTGGTCTCCCAGGTCGTATTAGTCCTACACTCTGACCACTATGCCACGCTGTCATAAGAACATAAAAAGAGCCTGCTGGATGGCCCGTCTAACCCAGCTTCCTGTTCCCACAGTGGTCAACCTGGTACCTATGGGAAGCCCACAAGCAGGACGTGAGTGCAAGAGCAACTCTCCCCTCCAGCGGCCACCGTGCCAAACACACAAGCAATAAAAAAAATTAAACATCTCAGAACAATTCCAATACAGATGGGAAAGGTCTCCTTTTAAAAGGCTTGTTGGAAGAGAAAAGTCTTCGGTAGGCTCTGAAAAGTCAACAGAGACTGTGCCAGTCTCATTTTTAGGGGGAGGGAATTCCAACGGGTGCCACCACATTGAAGGTCTGCTTCCTATATTGTGCAGAGTCAGCGGTAGTGTAGTGGCAAATTCAGAAGTGCAGGACCCCTTCATGTTAGTCACAGCCATGCCCCCCTTTCTTTGCTGCTGGGTTAAGAATGAGATCCTTTTTAAACCTACTACAACAGCTGTCCCCAAGAGCCAATCAGCATGAAAGGGGAGTGTGTTAGCTGCTGAGAAGAGTCTTCTCAGTGGCTGACTCACCTCCTTTCACCCTGATTGGCTCCAATCAGCAGGAAAGGACAAAGAAGCATGCTAGAAGACTCTTCTCAGTGGCTAATACTCCCCTTTCATGCTGATGTCTCAGGATGCTGGAGACATAGGGACTCTGCTGAGACTCTGCTCCCACAAAAGTAAGGGGTCTAAGACCTCCCGAGACCCTGGACAACTACATCCCTGGTGGAGTGGACCTCCTGATGAGATGGTATCTGCCGGATACCCTTACTGCAGAGTGCAGGGATTGATTGGGTATATGAGGGATGAGGTGATCTTTCAGGTATCCTGGTCCCAAGCTGTATAGGGCTTTATACACCAAACCCAGCACCTTGAACATAGCCTGGTAGCTAACTGGCAACCGGGGCAACTCTTTCAGCAGCAGGGTGGTGCTGTCCTGCCCCAGTGAGCAATCAAGCCACTGCATTTTGCTCTAGCTGCAGCTTCCGGCCCAACCTCAAGGGCAGCCCCACTTAGACCACATCGCAGTAATCCAACCTGGAGGTTACCAGTGCATGGACGACAGCAGTCTTGAAATTTGCTTGCTCCCCCACCCCTTCCTCTCCCTATTACTGGGGAAGAGATTGCCCCCTTGTCTCGCTCTCTTCTGGTCTGAACACAACAATGACGACAAAAGCCTGTCAAGATACCAGGTTGTATTAAAATAGTCAATACGTTTTTATTGTTAAGTCTGTATGTGTTTCTTTATATGGATAAAACACAAAATGTGCCCTTTTCACCCTGGCCCCTTCCCTGCGTGCCCAAATTGGAGCAGTTGACATCATAGCAATGTCTATCCTGAAAAATTAAACCTGTTGAATTGTCACAAGTTCATTAGACGGGTTTGCTTCATGTCTGGACGGCAAAGAGCTGTCTTTCTAATTTCTGCCACTTTGCTTATTTGTTTTATCGGACTAAGATGACATTTGAGGGACCTTCCAACGCCACAATTCTCTTCTGCAGATGTCAACCACGGTTCTAGGACAGAGCTGCCAACTCGCCTAGCAAAACACCCTGATCTGCTCCTGTGCATTTAACAGCAGCTTGATCGGCAGAAATCAACAGGAAGAGCTTCCCATGGCATGGAGATGGCACATATCGGCAGATCTAGTTTTAGTGTTAAAGGCAGCCTTCCCTGTCAGATAATGTTGGACTGCAACTCTCATTAAACCCGATCGTTGGCCATGCTAGTTCAGACTTGTGGGAGTTGTAGTCCAAAAGCCTGGAGGGTACCAGGCTCAGGAAACCACATTCAAGGACTGAATGGGGAAAAGGGGGGAGCAAGCTTATTGTAGATTTCAACTCAAAAGTGATATATTTCGTTTTAAACCTGCCCTTCATGAAGCAAATGATCCCAGGGCAGGGTGCATCAAAACTACAATGAAACTAACAGTACAAAAAATTCCATTTTTAAAAAACGAATACAAGATCAAGCAGTATAACAACTATCCTTCCTTACTACGAAGGTCAGTGGCCTAATACATCAAGGACTCACGCCACTGAAAGCATGGATAAAGAGGTCAGTTTTTAGCTGATGCTGAAAACCAACTAATGTTGGCACCAACCGAATCTCAAGAGGCAGGGCATTTGAAAGCTGGGGAGCCACCACTAAGAGGGCCCTTTCACGAGTTGCAGAAGCATGAACCTCACTCAGCAATGAACTAACAAATTTATCCCAATTTTTAAAAAGAGAGAGAGAAAGAGAGAGAAGCTGCCACAGGGTAACGGTGCTGAGATTTAATTTTTCATTTTTTAAAGGATGCTGTTCAGTCCCCTTGCAAAACTACAATTCCCAGGGTTCTTGGGAACCTGTGACCGCTAAACTGGCTTTGAACTGGCTGAAACAGCAGCACAGAGATGCCTTTCTCGCAGGGATGGGGAACCTGTGGCCCTCCAGATATCGGACTCCAAATTCCATCAGCTCCAGACAGCATAGCCAATGGTGAAGAATAATGGGAGTTGTAGTCCAGCAATTTGTGGAGGGCCACATTCCCGCCCCTGCCTTTTATTTGGATTGGCGAGTTCCTCTGTAATAGACTGGCTTGAAGAGATAGGATCCCATTCATGTCCCTTGTAGGAGGGGAAAATGTTCTTCCGTTGCTCCGCCCCCAGCATCAGCGACTGCTGATTTAGGGGCATCCCTTGTTGATGGTTCAGCAGCCCTCCATCGCAAATTCCCGTCACCCTTGGCGTGGGCTCCTTCTACGCCAGTCGGGGTGGGCGCGAAACCTCAGGGCCGGCAGTTGCAGTCTCGTTCCAAGCGGATTGCCCGAACGATCAAGGAGCCATCCTCTCTGAAGAACACAAAGGGGAGTGGAATCCGGCGTGGCTGACAGCAGTGTCTCTGGTGGGAGAGAGGCAGTGTGAGGACAGGGAAGGCAGCCAGAGCGACGGGAGAGGGGGTGCAGCTCAGTGGTAGAGCATTTGCCTTGCATGCAGAAGGTCCCAGGTCCAATCAGACGCCTGCCTGAAACCTTGGAGAACTGCTCCAGTTAGTGGATTGTTGGGAAAAGTTGCTTTTTTGAACTACAACTCCCATCAGCCCAATCCAGTGGCCGTGCTGGCTGGGGCTCATGGGAGTTGTAGTCCAAAAAAAGGAAATTTTCCAAGCTCTGAGTCAGTGTTAGGGCCGGGTGATAATTTCGAGAGAGTTCGCATTTGAAGCATGATTTATCAAATCCTCACATTCCGAAACAATAAGAGAGCCGAAACGCAGCCATCCTCTGAAATTCACGTTTGTTAGAATTTTGGGATGCAGCTTGCCAACTAAACAACATTTACAAAAATCCATATATTAGGGGAAAGTATGCATAAAAATGAATACATGAGTGAAAATGATATGCAAAACGGCACGATGTGATGAGAGACGGCTTGCAAATATGTGTACCTTTGTCAAAACTGCCTACAAAAATGTATTTGGGGAAATTCGCACTAAAAGAGTAGAGAATTTTCATGAGGATTAAAAAAAAATGCAGAGGACTGAATTTAACATTAGAAAAGTCAGAAACTGAGAGGACTGAAATGGACAGATTTTTCCATTCCTAGTGTAGACAGTACTAAGGTAGACGCCCCAAGGTTCCGACTTGATGTACAGCAACTTGCTATGTGCCATTTCTTCACGGACCGTCTAAAGCAAATTGGAGAACCAGCACTTACTGCTTTTGCTCTCTGAGAGACATTGTCTCCAAGACAGAAGAGCTCTTGGAAAGGATCGGGGGATGGGAAAGACCCTAGGGAGCTACTGCCAGTCAGAGTAGACACTATTGGGCTAGATATTAGTATTAGTAATAATAATAATATCCTGCCCTTCCTCCCAGTGGGAGCCCAGGGCGGCAAGCCAAAAGCACTCTAGACCGTTTTAAAAACAAACATTAAAATATATTACAACGAAACATCCTTGAAAACATATTAAAGCAAAACATATTTAAAGGCATCTTTTTTAAAAAAGCTTTGAAAATGGAAATGGACGGCCTTCATGTCGATCCCGACTTATGGCGACCCTATGAATAGGGATTTCATGGTAAGCGGCATTCAGAGGGGGTTTCCCATTGCCTCCCTCTGAGGCTCGTCCTCCCCAGCTGGCTAGGGCCTGATCAGCTTGCCACAGCTGCACAAGCCAGCCCCTTCTTTGTCCGCAACTGCCAGCTGGGGGGCAACTGGGCTCCTTGGGACTACGCAGCTTGCCCACGGCTGCACAGGTGGCAGGGCATGTCACCCCTGAGCCACTCACTGTGGGGATGATCTTTAGCTGGCCCTTCACATCCAGGAGACACGAGCGGGATTTGAACTCGCAGACTCTGGACTCCCAGGCAAGCAATTTCAACACAGACTCAGACTGGGAGAAGGTCTCTACTTAACTGCTTGACCTAGCAATGTAAGGTACTTCCCTGTCTCATTCTCCAGGGGCTGCGCTCTCTGCCTCATCGGGGTGTCCAACAGTGAAAGGGCAGGCCTGGATGGTGAGGAGGAGGAGGAGAAAAGGGCTCCTGTACCTGCTTGGCGCCCACATCTGGCTGACGGCTTGGCCGCACGAGTCCACATTCTTGAAGCCAATGGGGCAGCGGAGGGTCCTTGTCCTTTGGGTGGCACCGGCACCCCAGGCACTGGGTGAAGACGAAGGACTCCGGGTGCAGCACCCAGCTTTGCCAGCCAAGATCTAGGGGAGGGGAAACACCCAGAGGGAAAAGGTGGGTCAACCCCACAGAGGAAAGGCAGCTGTTTCCACCAGCAGAATTCCTGCGGAATGGAAAACCTACGCTGGGCAGGTTAGCTTTTTCGCCCGCCCCCCATGAACCACGTGAAAATTGCTGAGGGTCTTGGCGGCCCCCTTCCTCATTCCCCTGCCTGTTGCAGCCACTGTAAATTACGCTCTGTGCTAGATGCTGCACAGGGTTCACTTGTCTTTTTAGCGTTTATTTCTTAGATACTGTATTTTAAGAAATCAAAGAAGCAATCAAAAGAGAATGAAAAATCAAGATGAACATTTAATGCGATGGATGTGCTCCTTGTGTCGGGATGAAACGTCTTAATTCCAGCCTCCCATGAACTTTATCAGATGAAAGTCATAAAAGAGTGTCACCAGCATAAACAGACATAAAAGAATGTCAAGTCTTACCTGGTACAATATAAAAAAGACAGATGAGCGCAACTACAGTCTACAGACCTATTAGAAACAAAGGGGGTTCTGTGCCTCCCTGCCCCCAACTTCAGCTCCCTCCACCTCTCCTTCATTTCCATGGGTTGATTCTCTGTTTCTGGCTGCTAACGATGTCCACTCCCTTTTTCTTCCTGCTCTCTCTTTTGCCCTGTTAGAACAACACAGCGGCTGTTGCACCCACTGTTCGCAGATGCTACTCTTGCCGTCCTTCACAGGCACGCCAGGGAGCCCCTGAATAAAGATTGAGGACTGCTGGAGGTCTCCAGACCACAGCTTGGGAATCCCTGGGCTAGACTCCAGGGGTGGGGAAGCTGCGGCCCTCCAGATCTTCCTGGACTCCAAATCCCATCAGCCCCAGCCAGCATGGCCAATGGTCAAAGAAGATGGGAGTTGTAGTCCAACATACCTGGGGGGGCCACAAGGGCCCCACTTCGGGGCTAGCACCAGCTGATCAGCGGGAGGACAGGGTTTAATCCTGCTTTGGCTGTGTGTTCTGTTCCCAGCAGGGAACAGGATCGCACAGTCAAGGTGGCAGGATTTAATCCCCGCTCGTCAGCTGAGTAGGGTGGGCTTAAGGGGTGTGTGTGAACCAGGTAAAAAAAATAAGTATCCAATTTATCTGACTCTTGGGACTCTCCCCAGCCCACACCTCTCCCCAGCCCAGCTCTACACCTTCCTTGAGTGTTTTTGCCTGCCCGGAAGCAGTGGCGGCTGTGGTAACCTATTCCCACCATGGGTGCAGCACCTTGGACAGCTCCTTGAAAGTTCAGACTAAAATCTGGAGCGGATGCCACGGCCCCACTGATGTGGAGCCACAGCGGCCACCACTGGGATGTGTCCTCCTTGAACCCTGATCATGCTTCCTGTATGCCTGGATGGGGAACGGGGCAGGGTTTGTTGCCCCACACACTTTTCCTTCTAGCCCCGCCCACCACTGACATGTGGCCCCTGGAAGGTTGCCTAGAAAGGAATGTGGCCCTCAGGCTGCAAAAGGCCCCCCACCCCTGGCTTAGCCTTTACCGTCCATTGTGACGTGGTGGGAAATTTGGGTGCAGCTCTCTCTTCGGGTCACCAGCGTCTGATTGGACGAGAGATCTGTTTGGGGAAAACGAAGAACATTTTAAAAATCCCCAAAGGCAATCCCTTTATTGTTAGGTGTCACAAAATAGCGGCAGGCTTTTGACTTCGCTGTAACACTTCCCCAGGCAAGATGGTACACAAAGGAGGGGGGCGCGCGGAAACAGTACAAAAATTAGGCTACATGCTGTAGACGTGAGATCAGCTTGTACACTCAGTGCAAAGATGGAAATTGCAGGCTGAATATGTCCCCCCACCCCATCCCACCCCATCAGATGCCAGGTTACCCAACTAGTTGTTGTTATGTGCCTTCAAGTGGACTATGGCAACCCTATGAATCAGCGACCTCCAGTAGTATCTGTTATAAATCACCCTGTTTAGATCTTATAAGTTCAGATCTGTGGCTTCCTTTATGGAGTCAATCCATCTCTTGTTTGGCCTTCCTCTTTTTCTACTCCCTGCTGTTTTTCCCAGTATTTTTGTCTTTTCTAGTGAATCCTGTCTTCTCATGATGTGTCCAAGGTATGATAACCTCAGTTTCACCATTTTAGCTTCTAGTGATAGTTCTGGATTCATTTGTTCTCACACCCAATTATTTGTCTTTTTTTGCAATCAATGGTATCCACAAAGCTCTCCTCCAACACCACATTTCAAAGGAGTTGATTTTTCTCTTACCCGCTTTTTTCACTGTGCAACTTTCACATCCATACATAGAGATTGGGAATACCATGGTCTGAATGATCCTGACTTTGGTGTTCAGTGATACATCTTAGCATTTGAGGACCTTTTCTAGTTCTCTCATAGCTGCCCTCCCCAGTCCTAGCCTTCTTCTAATTTATTGACTATTGTCTTAATTTTGGTTAATGACTGTGCCAAGGTTGGAGGTGCATCCAACTAAGCCCTACTCAGACCCACTGAAATTAATGAACCTAAATTAGGCCCCATCTGCAATAAACATTTAAAGCGGTATCATACCACTTTAAATAGTCATGGCTTCCCCCCCAAAGAATCCTGGGAACTGTAGTTTGTAAAAGGTGCTGAGCCGTTTTAGGAGACCTCTCTTCCCCTCACAGAGCTACAATCTGCAGAGTTCCCTGGGAAAAGCGATGGACTGTTAAACCACCTTGAGGTTTGTAGCTCTGTGAGGGGCATAGGAATCTCTTAAAAACACTCAGCACCTTTTTCAAACTACACTTCCCAGGATTCACTTCCCAGCCCTAAAGGGCTGTCACATAGAGGAGGGTACAGATTTGTTCACTGCTGCCCCAGAGGGTAGGACTAGGTCTAATGGTTTTAAGTTGCAGGAGCGTAGATTCAGGTTGGACATTAGAAGGAACTTCTTGACAGTAAGGGCAGTTCAGCAATGGAACCGACTGCCTAGGGAGGTGGTGGGATCCCCTTCGCTGGATGTCTTCAAGCAGAGGCTGGACAGCTATCTGCGGGAGATGCTCTAGCTATGGATTTCCTGCTGTGAGCAGGAGGGTTGGACTCGATGGCCTACAAGGCCCCTTCCAGCTCTATGATTCTATGATTCTTTGGGGGAAGCCATGATTGTTTAAAGTAGTATGGGTGTTGCTGCTTTAAATGTTTAGTGCAGATGGGGTCCTGTCGATTAACTTCAATGGGTCTACTCTAAGAAGGACTAGCACTGGATTCAACCCCCTACGATTCTGGGATACAAAAGCTCCCCATTTTTGAAAACATAAAGCCCAGCTTCTTACCCAGATCTGTAGGTTCTACATGACAGGAATAAAATAAGGACTATCGTATCTACAGTAGTTGTTCAGAAGGGAGAATTTCAGCCATTGCACATTCACCCCACCGCATAGTATTAATTGCACTAATCAGAATGGAGCATTTTTTGGTCTGGCATCCAGACTGGCTGTCCCTAGTGAAAGGGAGAAGGTTTTTGTTATGTTTTGTTTTAACCGCCGGAGGAAACCCTTCAGTAACAACCCTGTTTATTTACAAATATATATAGAAGGCTACAAATTGTCTGTTTGGCAAGCCTCTTTCCTCTGGCCCTCTAAAGCCATTTGCTGGGCTGCTGTGATGTCACAGTTGCTTCAAGAAGCATGGGGGAGGGGAAGAAAGTTAGTCAGGGATGGGGGACAGTTTTGATTTAGTTTGCATTTCAAGCCGAAACTGTCAAAGTTGCACTTTCCAAAACCATATAAGAACTCAATGCAGCCATCCTTCAAAATTCACACTTATACAAATTTTGCAACGCAGTTCGCCAACCAATGTTTACAAAAATGCATGCATTAAAGGAAAATGTGTGTACAAATGAACATATGAGTGAACATAATATGCAGAAATGCATTATGTGATGAGAAATGGCTTGCAAAACTGAGTACATTAGCCAAGATAGCCTAAAAATGTGTTTATGAGAAGAAATTCGCACTAAAAAGGTAAAGAATTTCCATGAGGGTTTTTTTTTTTTAATGCAAATTGCTGCAGAAATGTGGAGAACTGAATTTCAGATCAGAAAAATAAGAAATTAAGAGAACTGATATTGACAGATCTTTCTATCCCTACTCAGTCACGGAATGTTTAAAATCAACACAGCTAACTGTGCAGGAAGCGCAAGGTTGGTTTGCAAGGGGGGAGGAACTTGATCCGTCTAGGAATGGGAGAAGGACGAAAAGCGTATACTGGGAAGGGGGGGGAAGGAAGGGGACAGAGAAATTGGGAAAATGAGGAGACCTAAAATTGGCAGCAGGGAAATCATACTGATTGACATAATATCGCATTCACTTGAACCTGCCACTGTAGGTCTCAATAACTGCCTTTCCCATTTTACAGATGGGACTACCAAGGCTAAATGACACTGAGTGGGTTGCCCAACTTCTCACAGCATTTTTTTTTTGGTTCTGGTGGGACTTGGCAGAGGTGGGGTTGAATCCCATCGCACCAGCTATGCTTCAGAGTTCAGACTGAACGTTGCCCCCCCCATTTCTCTCAGTTAAAGAGACTGTCAGAAATTTAGAAGACGGACCTTTCCCTACCATGCTAGAAAAAGCTTCACCTGCTGGATTTCTGCCTGTCAGGCTGCTCTGATGGGCACCAAAATAGGGCCAAGTGTTTGTTTGTTTTTAAAGTAGCAGCCTTAATCTTATGTAGGCTGAAGTTTAATTTTAGAAGCTGCACTTTCTGACCCTTTAAAGCCTTTTCATATCAGGCAGTGGTTACACAGCAGTGAAGGAAAAGGCACTCCACACATGCTTTAGGGAACTGTTATCACTCTAAACATTCCAGGACTGAGCCTTGGTGTTGAAACCAGGTCCCAGAGCCAAGGCCTGATGCAGATCAAAATTCTGCTGCAGCAGGTCAAGGTGAAGGAAAAGCAGGCTATGAATGGACACTCACTGAAGGGCTGTTCCACACTGGACAGGGCCAGCAGATCCATTGCTTCCTTTGCCCAGGCTTCATGCACCTGCCTTGTTGGGTCGGCTGTGATACTGGGGGGCCGGTCCAACCGTAGCAGCCGGAGGGTGGCTGAGCCCACTTGCTGGAGGACACGCTCCCTGCAGCTGTTGTGGGAGACAGAACAGGCAAAGATCAGCCACGGGTTCTGCAGCCCGCCCGTGTCGCCAACGCCACTTGGGGAAGGGTGCAGCTTAGCGGCAGAATATCTGCTTTGCACACACAAGGTCTCAGGTTGAATCCCCAATGACATCTCTAGGTTGGACTGGGACAGACCCTTGCCTGAACTCCAGGAGAGCTGCTAATGCTCACTGCAGGTAATCCCTTTCTTTTTTCTTTTAAAAAAACTTTCCTCCAAAGGAACTCCAGGTGGCATACATGGTTCTCCCTTTCCCTGTCTTTTTCTCACAACAACCCTGTGAGGTAGGTTCGGCTGAGAGACAGTGACTGGCCCAAAGCCACCCAGCTGAGCTTTTCGGCTGAGTGGGGATTTGAACCCTAGTCTGACACTCTTACCACTATACCACACTGCCTCTCAAATGCTGACAAGGGTGAGATCCAAACTAATGTGCTCAGAGCATGACAGAGTTGCATGCCACTGTTTGGCCACCTCCTTGTGGGCAGAGCGTGACAGCCTGCTTCGAAATAAGGCAGCCTCCTATGTTCCTCTTTGGGAAGGGCTGTAGCCCAGGGGCAGAGCACATGCTATAAGGTCCCAGGTTCAAATCCCCAAAGGCATCTCCAGATAGGCCTGAAGAGAGTTCCCTGCCTGAAATCCTGGAGAGCTACTCCAGTCAGTGTAGACAGTGCTGGACTAGATGGACCAATGCTTCCCATTTAAACCAGTCCTTTATTCGGGACCATGTGGACTAGTAAGTTGCTTTATTCTGAGGGAAAGGGCTGCAGCTCAGGGGTAGCCCATCTCCTCTGCATGCACAAGAATGCAGGTTCAATCACCGCCATGTGCAGGTAGAGACTCCTGCCTGTAAAGCGCTGCCAGTCAGTGTAAACAGTACTGAGCTAGATGCACAAACTGACTCAGGGTAAGGCACCTCCACCTGTTCCTCTTTAAATCAGCCTTTTATTTTGAACCTTGCAGGATAAACTGCACGTTCAAAGATTCTCTTTCCAAGACAGGAGCCAAATCCTAACCCTGCCTGCTCTTGCGCCTTAAACAGATGAGTGACGGGCAAGGAATTAGCAGGAGACGCTTTCTGCAGTCTGGACAGAAGCATGGCCTCCCATTAATACCTGCCGTCCTTAAGCTGATGCGACAAGATGCTGGTTGAGAAACTGTCAATCTTATTTGCCTCCAGTTCACTTGAACAAACAGGAGCCTTCCAAACCCAGACAGACTCCCAATTCCTTTGGCTACGCCACAAAGCCGGCTGAACACATTCTTTGCCAAAAGGATTCTGCTCCCGACCCCACGGCAAACTCTCACAAACTTTACTCCAGTATTAACATCGGTACCCGTTCACAACTAACAGTGTGGCTTGAAGGAGGCCATATACTCTAAAAGGCAGGCTGGAAATCCATTCATCATCATCATTCACAGCAACAACAATAAAGAAATAAATATGGGAAAATGAGGAACAGAGAGACCGGAAATTAACAGATCTTTCCACCCTCATCCGTAGTTTAGTGGTAGACCATTTACTTTGCATGCAGAAGATTCCAGTTTCAATCCTTGGCACATGCTGATGGAGGCCCTGCCTGTAAACCATAGAGTGCTGCTGTCAGTCAGACTCAGTATAAGGCAGTTTCCTCCGTTCCTATTTAAATCAGCCGTTTATTTAGAACCATGAGGACTAGGACCTTACTTTATTTGTAGGGGAAGAACCATAGCTCAATGGTAGAGCAGCTGCTTTGCGTGCAGAAGGTCCCAGGTTCAAGCCCAGCTAGGGCTGGGAATGTCTCCTGCCTGAAAATCTGGAGAGCCTCTGCCAGTCAGTGTAAACCTCACTGAGCGAGATGGCCCAATAGTCTCACTCAAGGCAGTTTCCTACATTCTTATTGCTTTCATTAGGACTTCCTTCTGAGCAGACATGAGTAGGACTGAGCTGCAAAAAGACGGAGGGTGGTATTCAACGCTAGCCCTACTCAGAGTAGATCCACTGAAGTTAATAGCCATGGCTAACTTGGGTTCATTAATTTTAATGGGTCTACTCTGCGTTGAATACAACCCCAAGGCTGCAAAGGCTGCTTATCTATGAGCGAACCTCTTTGAACACAGTGGGACTTGCTCCCACATAAACACACCCCGGGGATCCTGCTGCACCAGCCTATGGTGGATCAGGTTAAAGGTCCACCTAGTCCAGCATCCTAGTCTACATGAAGGCCGGTCTTTGGGACACTTACGAACATGTCAAGAATGCAAGGGTTCATCCCCTGCTGTTTCATTCCCAGCAGCTGGTATCCTGCCCCTGAACATGGAGGATCAATTTAGCCAGTATGGCGAAGCGCCATCTATAGGTTCATCCTCGACTAAACTGTATAATTTATCATTATTGTTGTTGTTGTTGTTATTATTATTAGGCAGCGCCCGTTGCCATATCTTGTGGCAATGAGTTCCAGAAGTTAACCAGGAATCATGCAAAAGACGGGTCTTCTTTTGTCTGTCCCAAATCCCCTGCCAATGACGTTTCATTTGAGTGCTATGGGATAAGGAACCACTAAAATGTCTCTCTTGTTCCACTTTCTGCACCCCAAGCATCGTTTCATAAACTTCAGTTGTGTCCCCTGTAATCTTTTCTCATAGGGGATGTGAAAAGCTGCTTTAGACCATTGGTCCATCTAGCTCAGGATTATCTACACTGACCGGCAGCAGCTATTCAGGATTTCAGGCAGGGGACATTCCCAGCCCTACCTGGAGATGCCGAGGATTGAACCTGGGCCCTTACTCCATGCAAACTTGCTCCAGGCCCCCTGATCATACGGTCATCTTTGTCACCCAAAATAACAACCCTCTTCCAATCTGTCTCTGCACCCCAAAATACCAACCATACCACATCTTTCCTTCAAGGCAATGTACAACACTCCTCTCCTGACCAGTTTTATCATCACAACAAACTTGCGATGTAGGCTGAGAATGTGTGTGTGTGTGTGAGAGAGAGTGAGCGAGCGAGAGGGAGCACTAGACTGGCTCAAGGTTACCCAGGCTAAGTGGGGGGTTAAAATCTGGATCTCCCCCAGCCCCACACTCTAACCACTATACCCCCACAGTGTTCCCAAACTGTAACCTCAGGGGGAGGGAAATCTGGCAGCCGCTTACCTCTCATTGAGGGTAACCACAGACTCTTCAAGGGGCTGTTCCTCATTGAGGCTGGTCTCGTGGGGGCCACAGGCTCCCCATGATGGCAACCCAGTCAGCAACCCGCTCACAAGCACCAAGTGGAACATGGTGCAAGGCAGAATGTGTCACCAGGCCAAGGCAACAGGCTATGGGTTCTGCAGCCAGGCAGGCAAGGCTCAGGGAGGGGCTGGCGGCTGGACGCTAGGCTGGCCTGGCCAGGAATGTAAGCTAGGCAAAGCGGGAGGCACTGGCCTAACCCAAGCGAGGATGCAAGTGGAGGGACTGTGAGAACCCACTTTTATCTGCCTCTCCCCCAACCCTGACGTGGCCTTGGCATTTTTCACAGGCAGGCTTGTGCCTTCCCCAACACAGGAGCTACGGAAGGAGTGTCAAGTGCCAGTTTTTCTGTCCTAGGGGGCATGGCCCCACATTCTCCCTCCCTCTTCTGAAAAACCCAAGGGGCGAGATCCCGCATCAGAAGAACACGCTTGAAATAGCAGGGCTCAATTCTGGCAGGGATGGCAAAGGAGAGAGTACTTCTGGGCATAAGCAGAGTGAGTTACGAGCATTACTGCCCCTGGGTGCAGCTTCCATTCCTTTCAAAGGGGGCTGCGTGGGAGAACACCTCTGCTGGATTCTGCCCATTGAATGCTGTGGTGGCACCTTAATTGCGTTTTACCTCTTCGTGGGTGTTGTCGAGGCAAGGTTCTTCCTGTTCCAAATTAATGAACCTCAGAAGAGCCTGGCTGGTGGATCCGGCCAGTGGCCCATCTAGTCCAGCCTCCCTGTTCTCACAGTGGCCAACCAGATGCCCATTATGGGAAGCCAGCAAGCAGGACCTGTGCGCAACAGGTCCCGCTTGGGATTCACAATGATTGCTATTCAGAAAGGCATACTTCCTCCGACAGTAGAGGGAGAACATAGCCACCTTGGTTAGTAGCCGTTGAGAGCTGTATCCTCCATGAATTTGTCTAACCCTCTTCTAAAGCCATCCGAGTTGGTGGCCATCCCTACCTCTTGAGAGAGCAAATTCTCTAGTTTAACTACGCACTGTGTGAAGAAGCCCTTTCTTTTGTCTATCCTGAATCTTCCAACGCTCAGCTTCATTGGATGTCCACAAGTTCCAGTGTTAGGAAAGAGGGAGAAACAACATTCTCTGCCCACTTTCTTCACTACGCACCTCTATCTTGTCACTCTTTTACTTGCCATTTTTCTATACGAAAAGCCTCGAATTTGCCTGGTGAAAATGTATCAGCATTTTACTGCAAATTTCTCCCAATAAACACCTGTTTGTACGCCGTTTTGCAATCAGTTTTCCCTAATATAAAGCATATCTGCCTGTTATTTTCACAAATATATTCTTTTTTATGCACACTTTCCCCTAATATAAGCAGTTTTGTAAACATTGGTTGGAGAACTGCTTCGCAAAATTAGGAAAGGTGTGAATTTTGAAAGATGGGTGAGTTTTGGTCCTCGTAGTCTTTCAGAAAGTGCGTATTTGATAGACTTGTCTTTGTGTGCAAATGGAATCAAATTTCTCCTAGATGGACCCACTGTGGGTCCAGCTCCTTGAAAGTTTGGACCAAAACCTGGAGCGGATTCCACTGCCCCACTGACATGGAGCCACCAACCACCATTGAATTTATTATTCCAGGAGATAATTAAAGTTCTCAATAAGGAGATTTATTTATTTATTTATTTTATTAACTTTATTTATACCCCGCCGTTTTTCCAAATTGGAACTCACAGCGGCTTCCAGATAAAAAACAGATACAATTGAAACCTACCAAAGTTAAAAGCATATAATACATAAGTAAAATAAATATAGAGAGATATAATTAAAAAATGAACTCTTACTTGCCTCTGTAAAGTAGGGTACCCCTAACTTGCCCAGTATACTTTAAACTTCCTGTAATGCCCCAGAGCATTCACTATACCACCACTTTGGAGTGCTGGGGGAAATGTAAGATTCCAGCCATTGGAGAAGATAGCCCACTTTGATTAGACCCTTTCAGATCTAGATTAGACCCTGTCCATGTCTCATATGATAGAGACCCATGGATTGCTATTAGCCACAACAAACCACCTTGTCCCGGGGCAGTAACCTGACTTCCAGATGTTAACAATAAGACAACAGGTCTTGCTTCTGTGAGAATTGCATTGGTGGAGACAAGGAGACACTGGGGAAAAATGTTTAGAATATTTAATCTACCGAAAGATCATTCATCATAGTTTGCACAAAATAATTGAGAAAAAATTACAATAATGTAAAGGCGTTGTACAGCTGCTTACTGCCACAATATTTGTTGTTCCAGAATATAACATCAATAACAACCATTGCTCCACAATTTATTTGGTTGATCATTGGAAGTCCTCCTAAAATATGTGAATCATAGGATCATAGGTTAGCAGAGTTGGAAGGGGCCTATAAGGCCATCGAGTCCAACCCCCTGCTCAGTACAGGAATCCAAATTAAAACATCCCCAACATGTGGCTGTCCAGCTGCCTCTTGAATGTCTCAGTGTGGGAGAGCCCACCACCTCCCTAGGTCATTGGTTCATTGCTCTAACCGTGAGGAAGTTTTTCCTGATGCTTGGCCGAAATCCGGCTTCCTGCAACTTGAGCCCATTCTTCCATGTCCTACACTCTGGGACAATCGAGAAGAAATCCTGACAAACTCTGACAAACTTTCAAGTATTTGAAGAGGTCGATCCCCTCTCAGTCTTGTCTTCTCAAGGCTAAACATGCCCAGTGCTTTCAGTCTCTCCTTGTAAATATCCTTCCTTTTCTTCCAATTTTTCACTGTGCAAATTTTTGAGGCTGTTAATTATGCAGATCTGGAAATAATAGCTAATGGCTGACCCTTTCAATAACCCCAAAGCAAATTGTTTGGGTCGAGAAGTAGTGAGCATCCATTCCTAACTGAGGAAGTTTTTAGGTGTGTTTTAATACTATATGTATTCTGTATAGTTGTGACCTGCCCTGGGTGAAGGGTGGGCAATAAAACATTATTATTATTATTATTATTATTATTATTATTATTAAAATATATCAAACAGGTACCGAAAGGCTGAGGATTGGGGAACAGATCTACAAGACACCCTCTCTCCTGATTTCCCTCCTAAAGCTAGACATTCCTGGGCAACAGGAAACCGTTGTCTCTAAGCTAAAAATAGATTCGCAGGTTGGTGTTGGGGGCACATGTATGTACAAAAAAAAGTGTGCATTGGGGGGGAAGGTAAACAGGGTGGAATCTGCGAAAAGATTAGCTGTCTGCAGACACAGCTTGCTGCACCTGCTCCCAAGGTCTTCACATCAAGGGCTGAGTGGAGAGAGATGGGGGGGCAGTTGTGGACTGGACCAAAGGATTCAGTTAGCGGCAGTCATGGCTGGGTGGCAGGCAGGGGGAGATTGGGGTCAAGACTGTGGGGGCCTGGCTCTTTTGAAGATAATCCAGGCCCTTTTCTCTGAATAGTCACCTTTCTTTAAATAAGAAATAAGTAGTTCTCCAGCCTTTTGTGATAAAGAGGGGGGACAGCCGTGGTGCTTTCGGGACATGATTTGAGGGCTGGCGTCCAAGAACAAGTCCTTGCGTTCCTTGCATGTGTTCCTCAGTGGCAAATACCAGCTTTCAGCAGTAGAGTAGTAGAGGAGGAGGAGTTCAGTTGGGAAAACAGCACAACAGTCTCAAGCCCATTTGGGTCCCCCGTGAGCCCTTTTTTGTTTAAAGAAGAAGAAGAGAGAGATCTGATGGCCAATTATCACCACTGCGCTGGCTGCGCAGAAGAGCCGCTCTTTCTAATCCTTTCAGGAGAAGGGACCGGTAGCCTTCCAGATGTTAGCAGCCAGCATGGCCAATGGTCAGGAAGGATGGACATTGGAGCCCAGCAGTGGAGGGCCACAGCGCCCCCCTCCAACCCTGACCTCCCTGCGCCAGCTCAAGCAAGCTGCAAATCAAACTCTTGTTAAAGGCAGGAGGATGCAAAGTCAAGCTGGCAAAGAGTGTGGCCTGGAGCTGGAAAGATGAACTGACTAAAAAAAACCCATGCGGTTAATCAATGAAAATCATTGCCATACGACAATGGCACCAATGACCTAGAGAGGTAGTGGGCTCTCCGACACTGGAGGCCTTCAAGAGGCAGTTGGACAGCCATCTGTCGGGAATGCTTAGATTTGGATTCCTGCATTGAGCAGGGGGTTGGACTCGATGGCCTTGTAGGCCCCTTCCAACTCTACCATTCTGTGATTCTAATGCTTTGATTTGGATTCCTGCATTGAGCAGGGGGTTGGACTCGATGGCCTTGTAGGCCCCTTCCAACTCTACCATTCTGTGATTCTAATGCTTTGATTTGGATTCCTGCATTGAGCAGGGGGTTGGACTCGATGGCCTTGTAGGCCCCTTCCAACTCTACCATTCTGTGATTCTAATGCTTTGATTTGGATTCCTGCATTGAGCAGGGGGTTGGACTCGATGGCCTTAGAGGCCCCTTCCAACTCTACTGTTCTATGAATTTATGAAAATGTCTCGACTGGGTCGCAGCCCTCATTTCTGCAGAGCAAGCCGCTGTGCAACACTCCAGAGCAAACCAGGCTGGTTTTTTCGGTTTTTTGGCTAGTCAGTCTACAGCTCTGCAAACCACATCCTCTCAGGGCCCAGCTGCGCTCGGGCACCAAATATGTGGTGTTGTTGTTGTTGCATGTAACTGCAGATTTTTAAAAATATTAATAATTCTTATTTTTTAAAAACTGCATTTGGGATCAGGTGGAGGGGCGGATGAATGAACGGGATGAGAGCCGGCATGGGGGGGGGGAAGCCAAGTTTAACTTTTTCCTCCGCTACTGGATTTCCAGAGGAAAATCTCTCTTCTGAAGCTGATATTTGTTTCTTTGTGTGTGTGTGAAATGCTCGCCCCCACTCCTTTAATACAGATATTCCTCAGGATCGCAGCAGGGGAGGAAGGAGTTAACGTTCCGTCACCGTGCACTGCTTCTATTAATTATCAGCTACACACACACACACACACACACACACACACGAAAACACACATTTCGCCAGTGTGGGATTTCGGTATTAGAAGGCACTTGAGCAACCCCCCCCCTTCCTCAATGAGTCTTGCTGATTGCCGCCAATGTTGCCCACTGCTCCTCCTCCTCTTCCTCCTCATTAACTACCACCTGCTTGACTGCCAGGCAGATAGCCAATGAAGCAGCAGCATCTAACACTCTTCAGGTTGCAATGGGTAACAGGAGGAGCAGATTGGGAGGGGGGCTCTTGTCAGTGGGCCTCCTGCTGAGGTGTGACCCATCGGCAGATGCCCGGCCATGCCGGGCCCTGGCGCCCACTCCTGCAGGTTCAATGGAAAGGCGCACTTAATGTCATATCCTGCTTGGCCCTCGTTTGAAAGGTTAGCCCTTATTCCAGATATACAGGGCCATTGTTTTAGGCCTTGGTGCAAGGCAAAGAAATTTTAGGCAGGGTGGGTGGGGAATCAGAGAATCGAATCAGAGAATCATAGAGCTGGAAGGGAACTATAAGACCATCTCATCCAACCCCCTGCTCAATGCAGGAATCCACATCAAAGCATACTGGAAGACCTTTGATAGATTTGTAATTATTATGTTTAAACTCTGCTTTTAAAGTGAATCTGTCTTTGCGTTTCCTTTGAGATTCCTCCTGATAGTGGAGGAATAATCACATGTGGCGCACGATATGGTGAGGGGGCAAGGATGTCAATTGACCTGCCTTGCCCTGTTGGTGTCCTGATGCACTGAAATGCACGGGATGAAAGGAAGATGTGGAAACACTGTGCAAGCAAGTCAGGACAAACGCAGAACGAGTACTCATCATTGTATTACCTCCCTGCAAACAACTCAGAAAGAATGCTCAATAAAAACCTCTGAACACAAGAAGATCGCTACTGGATCTGGCCATCTAATCCAGCATCCTCTTCTCATAGTGGCCAACCAGATGCCCTTAGGAGGGAAGCCCGCAAGCGGGACCAGAGCACAAGAGCATCACTCTCTTCCTGCAGTTTCCAGCAACAGCTATACTGCAGTGGCAAATTCAGAAGTGCGGGGTCCTTTCATGTTAATCACAGCCATGTGCCTCTCCGTTGTTGTTTTTTGTTCTGGGGTTAAGAATGAGATCCTTGATAATGCCTAGGAATCAATATGTATGAAAGAGGAGAGTGTTAGCTACTGAGAAGAATCTTGTCAATGTTTGACTCACCTCCTTTCACCCAGATTGACTCCAATCCGCAGGACAGGACAAGGAAGCATGCTAGAAGACTGTTCTCAGTGGCTAACACATTTCCCTTTCATGCTGATTGGCTCATAGGATGCTGGAGACATAGGGACCCTGCTCCCAAAAAAGTAAAGGGTCTAAGACCCCCTGAGACCCTACACCTCTGAGCAATGGGTATTCAGAAGCAAATCAGATCTGGTGTTCTGCACTTGCGCAAGCAAACCAGGAGCAATGCTCAATAAATAAATCATCTGGAGGAGCTTTCTCGTTGGCGAAACCTAAATTTCCTAGGATGCCCTTGAATCCATCCTGCAATATAGTGACAGTCTGGACTGGAGGCACTCACAGCGATGGGGAAATGCACTAAAAGTGTGGGATGAATGAATGATTCATGAGAAGACGTGTAAACTCAGCGCAAGCAAATCAGGACGAATACTCGGTACAGGCCAGCTAGATATAATCTAAACTCCCCGTGAGCTTTGTGCAGGCAAATGAGGATGAATGCACAATCAACAGGTTGTCTGGAGAGCCCCTGCCTCAATGTCTAGCTTGCTTTGTTCCAGAGAGAGAGAGAGAGAGGTTTGAGCGCCAGGATTGTCTCCTGGGCCTGTTCCAGCACATTGCATCCTGGACCAGGCTGGCCAAACACCTCTCAAGGTCGACCACAAAGGAACAAAGGAACTTCGCCAAAGGCCTGCCGAGTGTGGGACAGGTGCGTGGGCCGTGTCCAGACCAAGATATGTCAGGGAGGGGTGGAAGAAGGTTGAGAACCCAGCGCATGGATGAGGCCCCAAAGGGATTTTTGCAGCGGTAACGCCTGGAACAGAAGGGCAAGTGTCCCAAATCCATAAGTGTTCAGGGTGTTTTTGTTCACTCGTCTGCCCATACAGGCACCCCTTTGTCAGGAAAGGCAAATGCAGAGCGGGGGTGGTTTGTGAGAGCAGCTCTCTGTGCGAGCTCAGAGGGCCACCCTGCTCTTGCTGCACAGATCCCGAGGGTCAAAAAGCCCCACCATCTCTCCCTAGAGCATAGTATGTATCTGAAGTCTTTCCGACACCCACCACACTCCCAAAATAGCACCCCAGTCTTCCTGCCTCTGTGGTTTCTCTCCCTCCCCCCCCCCCCAGCTCACCGGATGCTTCCACACCTTAGCATCTTCTGCTCTGAGCCACTCTGGCTACTTTCCCTTCTAACCACAGGAGCCGTGCACAGTGTGTCCGCGATGTGGCCAGCTGCCCTGCCTGTCTGCTGGCTGCTGTGGGGGCTCTGGCACCCTGTCCCCCTTGCCAGCTCCTTTCTGACCCCAGACCTGAGCACGGTGAGGAGGCTTGGAGGGGGCGGGGGCGGTGATGGGTGCCCAAGTGGGCAGGGGTGGACTGAGAAGCGATCAGGGGGTGTACGCAAGTACAGTGGCTTGAAAGACGGTGTCTGTTTCTTGGTTTTCTCTCCTGGCAGGGCTCCTGTGCCTTTAATAACTGCCTTACAGACAGACATTCAACAGGTGATGCTTAGGGCTGTAGGAAGGTGCCTTATACCAAGCCAGAACTTTGCTCCTTCTAGCACAGCATTGCCTACTCTGACTGGCAGCAGCTCTCCAGGGTGTCTCTCCCAGGCTTACCTGGAGATGCCATTGGGGACTGAACCTTCTCCATGCGAAACAGGAGCTCTAACCACTGAGCCACGGCTGCCGGCCCATCGCTGCTCATGCCATACCAGAAAAGGCTATTTGTTTGCTTCTGTAGACGAGGGCACCGAAGCCAGCAGCAAAGGTGACTGGGGGCTCCCCAAGAATGTCATGGAGGAGGAACGTAGCCCAAAGTGCCAGCCACTGGCAGGATGAAGATGGTACAGCTTTAGTGAAAGGAGAAAGGGAGAGAAAAGGGGGCCAGTTTGTGCCCTTTGGGGGGGGGAGACCCTTAATTAACCCTTTCCCTGCCTTTTTGCTCCTGTCTCAGTCCGAAGTGACCCAGCTGTTCCAGGATTTTATGAGACGGTTCAATAAAAGCTACCCAAACAAAGAAGGTAATGGAAGTATTGCTCTCTGTGGGGTGTTGTGGGGTGGGGGTCAGAGCATACGGTGGGAGGCGAGGGGTCCTCTTTGGAGACAATGGGCTCCACCAATGGCTGCTGATCCTGCCCAGCTTTCCTCACCAAAACAACCACTGGGGAGAAATTTGATTTGGTTTGCACTGAAAGGCAAATCTACCGAATCCGCACTTTGGTCTCCTGTGCCCAATTATGCTGCCTCCACAGCACCAAAAATGGATCAAGTGCTGCTCGCTTGTCTTCACAGTAATCCGAGGAGACTTGTGGTCATGGTGATACCCATTTTACAGACAGAGCAACTGAGGCAGAGGGAACTGAATTATTAGTGCAGCCTTGGGCTCCTACTGGGAGGAAGGGCGGGATAGATAGATAGATATAGCTAGTCAGTTACTTAGTTGCTTAGTTAGTTTCACGGCTGAGCTGAACCTGATTGTTTTCCCTGTACTGGCTTTTTCATGGGGCTTTCAGTCAGGGCTTGCTGTGGTAGCTCAGCTTGAAAAACTATTCTCAGGGCTTTGATAGCATGCAGGGGCCTCTGAGCATGGACAGAGTGCTTTCTAAGACCACCCCCCCACATCTGGGTTTCTTGCAAACACGATGGTGTGTGTGTGTCTTTAGATCAAGGATGGGGAGTCTGTAGCCTTCTCGATCAAAGGTCCGTGAGCTTCATTTAGGTGGTCTGTGGCGTGTCTGTGGATTTGTGGTTCAAGATAAGAGATAGCACATCCATCGCGTTAAATACTCATCTTCATTTTTAATTGCATTTTCATGGCTTGTTTTATTTGTTACAGTGTATTTTATTGTATTAAGATTTTAATTCTGTGGAATTCACATCATAATACGGTTATATATGTCTAAGAAATAAAAGAAGTAATAAAGAATACAGTGGCCAGCGTGGTTAGTGGTTAGAGCAGTGATTCTCAAACTTTTTTGTTTCGCGGCGCACTGTGAAACATATAAAAATTTTCTGGCGCACTTTGTGTACAAAATTAAAAATATATTACTATATTTTAAACTATGAATAAAAATAAACTATAGAAGACTATTACTTGCCCCATACAAATGGGTTTCTTCTCATTTTTAAAATATACTTTCATAATATTTGAGGCACGCCTAGCCACCTCTTCAGGCGCACCAGTGTGCCTGGACGCACAGTTTGAGGATCACTGGGTTAAAGTGTCAGATAAGGACCTGAGAGACTAGAGTTCGAATCCCCACTCACTCATGAGGCTCGCTGGGTGAGTTTGGGCCAATTACTGCCTCTCAGCCTAACCTACCCTATAGTGTTGTTGTGGGGATTGAGGAGGGGGAGGACTATGTACGCCACCCTGAGCTCCTTGGAGGAAAAGGTGGGGTATAAATGCAATAAAAAAATCAATATCACACGGCAGCTAGCACAGTGCATTACAACTTCTGCAACAGGCAGAAAAAGCATCAAGCGGTCGCCCAAGACCTGCACGAATTTTCAAGTGGTCCGTGGTTGAAAAAGTTTGGGAACTGCTACTCTAGATGTAGTTGGACTCCAGCTCCCGTCAACCCCAGCCAGCATGTCCAATGGTCACGGATGATGGGAGGTCAAGTCCAGCAACATCTGGAGAGACTGAGAAGTTCCCACCCCTGCGTTAAGTGGCCATTTGTACTTCTCAGCTTACTTCCAAAGGTGGCAAGCCAGCCCTTCTGCTCCTGCTTGGGGGGCCCTCCAGCTGAGTGGGGCCCTGGGCTTCTGCCCCAAAGCCTTTCTCTGGTGGCACCACTGACCTGCCTTCCACACACCCCTCCTCTCTTGCTCTCTGGCCCCAGAGATGCATTGTAGGTTCAAGATCTTCGCACACAACTTGGACGTGAGTCGTGAGCTGCAGGCTGCGGAGCTGGGAACTGCTCAGTACGGGGTCACCCGCTTCAGTGACCTGACAGGTAAAAGCAGGGGTGCGGAAAAACAGCCGAAAAGGGAGGCTGGATGTTGGGTGCTGTTGAAGGATGCCTCATCATGGAGACGAAGGTGACCCAAGGCTGGGGCTTGATTCACGGAGGTATTCCCCCTGCAGGGCATGCACAGGGGGATACACAGTTATAGAGGGCTCTTCTTATTCTCAGGCAGGTAGAAATCCAACAGGGGAAAACATCTGATTGTGGCACTTCCATGCCAAGAAAGGCTCTACCTGCTGAACTTGGGTCTGTCAAGTAGCTGTTAGGGGCAAAGAAACACTGAGTAAGAGGCACAGTGTAGTGGCAAATTCAGAAGTGCAGGGTCTCTTTATGATATCACAGCCATTCCCTCACTCATTTTTGTGTGTGAGAATGAGATCCTTGTTAATACAGGCATCCCTAGGAGCCAAAAATCATGAAAGGGGAGTGTTAGCTGCTGAAAAGAGTCTTCTCAGTGGCTGACTCGCCTCCTTTCACTCTGATTGGCTTCAAATCAACAGGAAAGGACAAGGCAGAAGACTCTTCTCAGTGGCTAACCCACTCTCCTTTCTTGCTGATTGGCCCTTAGGAAGCTGGAGGCATAGGGACCCTGCTCCCAAAAACGTAAGGGGTCTAAGACATCCTGAGTCCTTGGACAACTACACCCCTGTTGAGAGGGGGAAAACTCAGCTCTGAAGTCACATCCACACCGTACATTTAAAGTGCATGGCTTCCCCCAAAGAATCCTGGGGACTGTAGTTTAGCCCCTCACAGAGCTACAATTCCCAGCATTCTAAACAGTTCCCAGGATTCTTTGGGGGAAACTATGTGATTTAAATGCATGGCGTGGATGTCACCTGAAACCTTCAAACCAAACAAGAGATGTCAACGTTCAGGCAGGGCTCCAGAGCATCTCGGGGTTTAGGAAGCAAGAACAGAGGTTGGGTGGAGAAAAAACACTTCATACAAAATAATTCCAAATACTAGAACTCAGGGCCATCCAGTGAAAGTGAACGTTAAAAGTTTCGGGACAGAGAAAAGGAAGGGCTTCTTCACACAGTGCATAGATAAACGACGGCGTTTGCTCCCACTAGAGAGCCAGTGTGGCATAGTGGTGAGAGTATCAGACTAGGACCTGGGAGACCAGGGTTGGAATCCCCACACAGCCACGAAGCTCCCTGGGTAACCTTGGGCTAGTCACTGCCTCTCAGCCTCAGAGAAAGGCAATGATAAAACCCTCTCTGAATACCACTTACCATGAAAACTCCATTCATAGGGTCCCCATAAGTCAGAAATGACTTGAAGGCAGTCCATTCACATCGCTCCCACTAGTGGTAGCCACTGTGAAAATGGAAATAGACTGCCTTCAAGTTGATCCCGACTTACGGTGACCCTATGAATCGGGTGTTCATGGTAAGTGGTGTTCAGAGGGGGTTTCCCATTGCCTCCCTCCGAGGCTAGTCCTCCCCAGCTGGCTAGGGCCTGCTCAGCTTGCCACAGCTGCACAAGCCAGCCCCTTCCTTGTCCGCAACTGCCAGCTGGGGGCAACTGGGCTCTTTGGGACTATGCCGCTTGCCCACTGCTGCACAGGTGGTAGAGCATGTAACCCCTGAGCCACTCCCTGTGGGGATGATCTTTAGCTGGCCCTTTACCCCCAGGAGACACGAGCGGGGATTTGAACTCACAGACTCTGGACTCCCAGCCAGGCTCTCCTCCCCACTGTGCTATGGCTTTAAAAGATTAGACAAATTCATGGAGGATCAGGCTACCCGTGGCTACTAGCTATGATGGTTGTGCTCTACAGTCAGAGGCAGCATGCTTCCGAATGCCAGTTGCTGGAAACCGCAGGAGGGGAGATGCTCTTGCTCTCCGGTCCTGCTTGCGGGTTTCCCATCATGGGCATCTGGTTGGCCACTGCAAGAACAGGATGCTGGACTAGATGGGCCACTGGCTGGATCCGGCAGCCAGGCTCCTCTTATGTTTTAATGCTTTAGTGTCACATGTAAACATATAACCAGGTATGGAATCATAGAATAGTAGAGTTGGAAGGGGTCTCTAAGGCCATCAAGTCCAACCCCTGCTCAATGCAGGAATCCAAATTAAAGCATCTCTGACAGGTGGTTCTCCAGCTGCCTCTTGAAGGCGTCCAGTGTCGGAGAGCCCACTACCTCTCTAGGTCATTGGTTCCACTGTCGTATGGCTCTAACAGTTAGGAAGTTTTTCCTGATGTCCAGTCTAATGCTGGCTTCCTGCAACGTGAGCCCATTATTCCGTGTCCTGCACTCTGGGACGATCGAGAAGCGATCCCGGTATTTAAAACCAGAATGAAAACATATATAATATAAACACTTGCTGCATAAGTTATGTTGACTAGACCATCACTTTCTTTCATGAAACAAAGATATGTGTTTTGTAAACGATGTGTTTAATTAAAATACTTGTTCTTTAAAATGTTTTGCCATTGCAGTCCTATGTCTATTTACCCAGATTTAGGTGCCGCTATGGTCAATCAGCGTGGCTTACTTGTGGGAAAGTGTGCGTGGGATGCCAGCCCTAGTCTTGCTTTTATATGGGACAGCAAAGTTTTGAAATGTATTTTGTACTGGATAATACTTCCGGTTTGCTTTTCTAGCTTGGTCAGGAACAGAGGTGCAGGGAGGTAACATTGTGCCCTGAAAACTTTATGCCACAGTCATATGGTACGGCACAGGTGTCGACCCTTTCTTCAGCCCAAGGGCCACATCCCCTGCTCGAGGAATCTTATAGGGTCTGCATGCTGGTGGTGGGTGGAGCCAGAGGAAAAAATGGGTGGAGCCACAAATGTAAACGGTACTTTTGTATGGTAGGCTAGTTTCTACACACACTTGCACGCCCCTCTCTATCTTCCATCCGGGCAAGCAAGAGGTCTGATCAGAGTTCAAGAATACATCCTAGCCAGGAAAAAACACTCACAGAGGATGTGAAGCAGGCCTGGTGAGGCGTATGACCTGGGGAGAGTCCCGAGGGCCAGATACGAGAGGCCCGGAGGCCATATGTGCCCTGAGGTCTCATGTTCCCTATCCCTGCACTCCACGCACATGTATATGATATACAGGAGTGTAGGTCTCGGGGGGTCTTAGACCTCTTCCTTTTTTGGGAGAGGGGTCCCAGCCGGGTCCCTATGTCTCCAGCGTCTTACGAGACAATCAGCACAAAATGGGGAATGTTAGCCACTGAGAAGAGTCTTCTCAGAGGCTTCCTTGTCTTTTCCTGCTGATTGGAGCCAATCAGAGTGAAACAAGGGGAGTCAGCCACTGAGAAGACTCTTCTCAGTAGCAAATACTCTCCTCTGTCCCGCTTAATGGCTCCCAGGAGTGTCTGTCGTTGTGGGAAAAGGCATGTGTGGGAAGGATTGAGGAGTGTGGAGAAGATGATGGAGAGCAAGTGAGCAAGTGAGGAGGCGCAGCGGTGAGGGGGTGTAGCATGGCTATCACGAAGGGACCATGCATGCCTGAATTTGCCACTATGCTACTGATCATATAGACCTATATTCATTCTTACACTCACACAAGCGATGTGGTGACTGCCTGAGCATGCTGTCTCCGTTTTCCAACCCCACAGAAAGGGAATTTGTGAGCATGTTTGGCCTCCCCCAGCCCTCCGAGCCCAGCCTGCCCCCCACATTGAGGCATGCCAATGAATCCCAAGTGGGGGAAACACGCAAATCCTGCGACTGGAGAAAGCGTGGTGCCATCACAGCCGTGAAATTGCAGGTAAGGGTGCAGTGGGATTGCACAATATCTTAGCAAACTACACCCATCCCATAGAAGGGTGGTGGTCAGCAGAGTAGCTGGAACCTTTCCCCTTTGGGAGGTTATAAGGCCCGTGTGAACATTGCGCCCTGGGCTCCTGCTGGGAGAATATAAATCAAATAATAAACAAACCAACAAACATGGATCCCCCAACTCTGTGCTCCCTTTTGCCAGAGCAATGGGAAGGTGTCCAGCAGCTGGAAGCTCTGCTTCCATTCAGAGAGAGCGCAGGAGACTTAAGGGGCCTTTCTGAAAACATTTCTTGTAAGAAGAGCCTGGCTGCCGGATTAGGCCAGTGGCCCACCTCGTCCAGCATCCTGTTCTCACAATGGCCAGTCAGATGCCCCCAGGGGAAGCCCCCAACAGGACTTAAACGCAACAGCAACTCTTCCCTTCTGTGGCTGCCAGCAACCGGCATTCAGAGGTATACTGCTTCCGACAATGGAGGGAGAGCGTGGCAATCGTGGCTAGTAGCCCTTGTGTGTATAGAGGTGAGCAGGGAACACAGGCAGCCAATAAGAGTCTCAGCAAAGTAGAATCAGAGCCGGTCCTGGAATCCTACAAGATACATCAAGCTTCTTCTTCCAAGGCTGTCTTGGGGCTAGGAATTTTATTTCTTTTCTTTATTATTACATTTATATCCCACCGTTTCCTCCAAGGAGCTCAAGGTGGCGTACAAACACGGTCCTCCCTCTCCCGCTTTTATCCTCACAACAACCCTGTGAGGTAGGTTAGGCTGAGAGACAGCGGCTGGCACAAGGTTACCCATGGCTGAGTGGGGACTTGAACCCAGTCCAGCACTCTAACCACTATACCACACTGGCTCATTTTTCTACCCTTGCATCCAGTTCTTCAGATTTCTGCAGCAATTTGAGAGGCTTCTTTTTTTTAATCCTCATGAAAATTCTTCAGCATTTTAGTGCAAATTTCTCAACATGGATACATTTTTGAATGCAGTTTTGACTGATGTGCACATTTTGGCAAGCAATTTTTCCTAATGTAATGCATTTTTGTTACGTTATTTTCCATATGTTCGCTGTGTGCACGCTTTCTCCTAATAGATGCAGTTTTTACAATACTGCATGGCCGGAGAACTGCGTCGCAAAATCCAGACCAGTGCAAATTTCAAAGGATGGACGTGTTCCGCTTCTCATATTGTTTTGGAAAGTGCAAATTTGGATAAACTTGGCTTTAAATACAAACTAAATCAAATTTCCCGCAAACCCTGCCATTGCGATGAATTTGTCTGGATAGTTCTGATCCATGTTAGGTCTTACAGGGGACAGGAACAGGTGTGTGTGTGTATTAGATATCCCAGAATAATAAATCCTGGTCCCTGAAATCTCTTTACTTCCCAGGGCACAGAGTGTCGGTCTTGCTGGGCTTTTGCTACTGTGGCCAACATCGAAGCGTTGTGGAACATCCACAGACATATGCCACGGAACCTTTCGGTACAGGGTATGTTGAGCACCAGGTGGGCAGGGGTAGGGTTGGCCAGAGATAGGCAGTGGGGGGGTGGTCAATTTTGACATTCCAGGGCACATAATGATAGCCCCCCATAGTCACCCCCTCCTCCCAAGAAGAGTCCAAAAATGCATGCATCTGGGTTGGCTATATATGTTCATGTGTGGATACATCAGGAGTGGGAACCTTTTCAGCTCAGTTGGATGGTGGGCTGGCCCGCCCATCTGTCAACCACTGGTAGGGACGGGCAAACATCACCATTTTGGTTTCTCCCAGTTTATCATTTTCCACTCTTAAGTTCCGCTCTCCACATTGATTTGCGTTTTTTTTTTTAAAGTCCTCATGAATATTCATCAACATTTTAGTGTGAATTTCTCCTAGTCTACACCTGTTTATATGCCATTTTGCCCAATAGACACATTTTTGCAGACCAGTTTTCCCTAATATAATGTATTTTTGCACGGTGTTTCCACTACTGTAAGCATTTCAATGCATATGTTACCTAACTCTGCATTTTCATACACTTTACTTGGCTAGAGAACTGCGCTGCAGGTTTTGTAGAAATGTGCATTTCAGAGGATGACTCTGTGTTCAACTCTGGTATTGCTTCCAAATGTGTGAACTAGGTAGGATTATCTTCAAATGCAAACTGAATTGAAATTGTCTCCCCCTCCTTAATTACCAGACGTCACCAAGACACCAGAAGACTTGAGTTCAAGTCGTGCTGTGAAGGGAGATCCCAGACAATCCAAGCATGGCTCTTTTAAGCTGAACTCGCAAAACTATCTCAGAGCTGCATATCCTGTGCCATCCTTGCTAGCTGAAACGATTTTGCTTTTCACCAAGCTCTGATTCTGCGTGGGGATTACATCCCAAAAGCTGGAGACAGATTCCTAGTTATCAAGAGACCCTCTGTTTTCATTGGCTGTTGTTTAGTTAATGGGAGCTACTCGTCCTGGACCCAACAATCAGCCTAGCAAATAACAGTTATGCTGAAAATTGTGGTTGATTTTCACATTAGGTGCAAATGATCAGTGGCGGCTGGTCTGTTAGGGCAAATGGGGCATTCCCCCACCAACCTCGCTTTGCCCTCAACTTCCCCCTTCCCACATGCCTTCCTTCTTACTTGCAACTAGAGATGGGGGGAAATTTTGATTCTGTTTGCATTTCAAGCCGAAGCTACCAAATTCCCACTTTCCAAAACAATGTTGTTGTTATGTGCCTTCAAGTCAATTACGACTTATGGCGACCCTATGAATCATCAACCTCCAGTAGCATCTGTTACAAACCACCCTGTTCAGATCTTGTAAGTTCAGGTCTGTGGCTTCCTTTATGGAATCAATCCATCTCTTGTTTGGTCTTCCTCTTTTTCTACTTCCTTCTGTTTTCCCCAGCATTATTGTCTTTTCTAGTGAATCATGTCTTCTCATTATGTGTCTGAAGTATGAGAACCTCAGTTTCATCATTTTGGCTTCTAGTGACAGTTCTGGTTTAATTTGTTCTAACACCCAATTATTTGTCTTTTTCGCAGTCCATGGTATGTGCAAAGCTCTCCTCCAGCACCACATTTCAAATGAGTTGATTTTTCTCTTATCCACCTTTTTCACGGTCCAACTTTCACATCCATACATAGAGATCGAGAATACCATGGTCCGTATGATCCTGAGTTTGGTGTTCAGTGATACATCTTTGCATTTGAGGACCTTTTCTAGGTTCTCTCACAGCTGCCCTCCCCAGTCCTAGCCTCCTTCTGATTTCTTGACTATTGTCTCCATTTTGGTTAATGACTGTGCCGAGGTATTAATAATCTTTGACAAGTTCAATGTCCTCATTGTCAACTTTAAAGTTACATAAATCTTCTGTTGTCATTACTTTAGTCTTTTTGACGTTCCAAAACAATATGTGAACTGAAACTCAGCCGTCCTTCGAAATTTGCACTTCTCTGAATATTGTGATGCCGTTCTCTAACCAAACAATATTTTTTAAAAATGTATGTATTAGGGGAAAGTGTGCAGAAAAATGAATATATTGATGAAAATAACACACCAAAAATGTGTTATGTTTGGGGAATGCTTGCCAAAAGATGTACAGTAGTCAGAACTGCATATAAACATGAGTTTCGCAGGAATCACTTGTGCTAAAATGCTGGAGAATTTTCATAAGGATTTTTTTTTAAAAGCGAATTGCTGCCAAATGGACAAATCCTTCCGTCCCTTTTTATCCCCGGGCGGGTGGGCTGTCAACTTCCTCTTCCTCCTTCGTCTCAGGGCTGCCCTCCTAGAACTCAACAGGCAGGGAGACCAAACTGGAATTAGTTGGCTTCTCTTCCTCCCCCAATCCAAATCGGCACCCGCCACGGCTGCAGATTATTTTCTTCGTTGTCTTTCCACTTAACTCTTTCCATCTGGGGTCGTTTCAGTTTGACCTTTTGGATTTATTTCTTAAAAAGCAGATTATGGGACTAAGCTGTGCCAGGGACCACCAGAGTGATAGTGAGTGGGTGTGGGGAGGTGGGGAGCCTGAACCACCGGTCAAGTGTGGGATTCTGTGTTTTTTTTTAACCAGGCTAACTCTTCGCTGTTCCTTTTCAGAGTTAGTAGACTGCACATACAAGAGCGGGGAAGGTTGCCAAGGAGGGTTTGTCTGGGATGCGCTCCTGACTGTCTACAGGAGCAGTACGTAAACCTTTGGAAGTCCCTACTCACTATATTGTTTCTTTTATGTAACAATGGCCTTTATATCCCACCTCTGCTCCAAAGATATCAAGGAAGAGTATTTATTTATTAGATTTATATCCTGCCCTTTCTCCCAGCAGGAGCCCAGGACGGCAAACAAAAGCACTAAAACCACTCTAAAACATCATAGACTTTAAAATATATTACAACAAATCATTAAAATATATATATTAAAACATCTTTAAAAATACCTTTTTTTAAATTAAAAAATGCTTTAAAAACGTCTTTTTCAAAAAAAGCAATTCCAACAGAGACTCAAACTGGGATATGCATGTAGAGTATGCATGCCCTCCCCATTTTACCCTAACAACAACCCTGTGAGGTAGGGATGGGGTGCGTGAAGCTTTGCAATGTTACTAGCTGAGTAGATATTATTTTGTTTATTTAGTTAAATTTATATCCCAAAGGGAGCCCAGGGCAACAAACAAATGATAAAGCATTAAAATAATATTTAAAACAAAACATCTTTAAAAACACAATGCACAATGTCTTAGCAAACTGCACCCATCCCATAGAGGGGGGGGATCGGCAGAGTAGCTGGAACCCTTCCCCTTTGGGAGGGTATAAGGCCCATGTGAACATTACGCCCTGGGCTCCTGCTGGGAGGAAGGGCGGGATGTAAATCAAATAATAAACAAATAAAATAAATAGGGCTGGGAGAGAGACCCCTTGCCTGAAATCCTGGAGAGCTGCTGCCAGTCAGTGCAAACAATACTAAGCTAGATGTACCAGTGATGTGGTGTCATATAAGGCAGCTTCCTCTGGTCCTATCTATTTAGTTATTAAATTTATAACCTGTCCTGCCTCCCAAAAGAGCCCAAGCTGGCAAGCAAATGGAACACTGAAAACATCTTTAAAACATATTAAAATCTCTTGAAAGCCATTCCAACACAAACGCAGACTGGGATGAGGTCACTACTTAAAAGGCTTGTTGAAAGAGGAAGGTCTTCAGCAGGCATCGAAACGACAACAGAGACAGCACCTGTCTCATATTAAAGGGGAGGGGATTGCAAAGGGTCGGTACCACCACGCTGAAGGTCTGCTTCCGATGTTCTGCGGAACGGACCTCCTGATGAGATGGTATCTGCGCGAGGCCTACACCTGCAGAGCGTAGTGAACGACGGAGTGTATAAGGGGTGAGATGATATTTCAGGGACATTCCCAGTTTAATTCAGAATTATTAAAGATCCTTGTAACATAGGGACATAGAGAGCTGCCTGATACTGAGTCGGACTCTGGGTGCATCTGGCTCAGTACTGTCTACACTGACCAACAGCAGCTGTCCAAGATTCCAGGCAGAGGTCCCTCCCAGGTACGTGAAGATGCCAGGGACTGAACCCATGAAAAGAGCTGTGGACCTTCCCCATGCCTACACTGCGGGCATTATTTATTTATTTATCATGATTTGTATCGCACCCTTCCTTCCAGAAGGTGCCCAGGGCGGCAAGCAAATGGCAAAACACTAAAAACATCTAGAAAACAGAGTGAAAACAAAACATCTTAAAAACAGAATATCTTCTAAAAACGTCTTTAAAAACAATGATAGGTTTTTGTGACACACGTGCAAGATTCCTGCTGAATATCCTTAGTTAAAGAATGTAAAAACTAATGTGGTCTTTTACGAACTTGTTTATGCAACACTGTTGACAATTGTTGTTGTGAAGATTGGACTAGTTTTTGTGTTGTTGCAATATTTGCTATGTGTTATTTTTTTGTATTACGGTGGCATTATTTTCCTTGAAATTGTTTTGTAATTGTTTGCTTTTGTTGCAAGCTATTTCAGTTATTGCGTTCTTGCTTCCTCTTTGTAAGTCGCTTTGAGTTCTATTGTTGGAAAAAGCGACTAATAAATACTAGTAATAAATAAATAAATAAATGAATAAATTCCAACTCAGACGCAGACTGAGATAAGGTCTCTACTAAAAAGGCTTGTTGAAAGAGGAAGGTTTTCAGCAGGCGCCCAAAAAATAACAGAGATGGCGTCTGTCCAGTATTTAAGGGGAGGGAATTCCAAAGGGTGGATGCCATAACCCTAAAGGTCTGCTTCCTGTATCGTGCAGAACAGACCTCCTGATAAAGTGGCATCTGCAGGAGGCCCTCACCTGCAGAGCACAGCGATCGACTGGGTATATGAGGGGCAAGACCATCTTTCAGGTTAGGGTTTCAGGTTTTGCATATTTCACATCATTTCTTGGACCTCTTTGTAACCCTCTGTATGTTCCTTCCCAGGGGGACTGTCAAACAGCATTCTGTACCCCTATGTGGGCAGAAAGCAGACGTGCCAAAAACACCGGCATCGAAAAGTTACCCAGATTGATGGCTATGCAATCCTCCCCAGAGATGAAAAATGTAAGGATTTATTGGTGCATGGAGAAATGGAACCCTGCTGGGGGAGTAGAATGGGTGACTGGTTTAAAGTGGGAAAACCTTTTTCTGTTGAGGGCCACATTCCCCCGGGGTAATCTATCAGGGGCCACACACTGGTGGAACAGAACCAGAGCCATCACACACACCCTCTGGCAAGGACTTTTGCCTTTAGTTGCCACATTGAGCTGAACAGTGTTCAACATTCTGGGAGCAAGCTTCTGAGCAGCACAGAACTCTTTGTCAGGTTAAAGTGTTCCAAAAAAATATTTACAGTCAAATTGACCAAGGGTAAAGTTATTGATCTAGACAGTGACCTGGTAAAGCTGTCAGTTCTCAAAACAATGGCACAGAAAGTTTAATGGGGTCAGTGCTAACGTGGTAGGTGACATCTTCTAACTTCCCCCTGGTTTTGTTCAGTACGCGCTCCTGATATTTTGAACATTAGTCAGGTTGCACTGATCCACCTAATGTCTGACGAGGCCTTAAGCCACATAAAATGAATGAAAGCAAGTTACGCTGCACATCCTCAGAGGCATTCATCATCATTTCTCACGATCCAGGGCTGAACCTTGACACTAGAAAATATATTCTGGGGGGAAAACACGGATTCGATGGAAAGGGCTGGGGTTTCCTATCTGCTCCACACCTCAACGCTAACTCTTGGGTCCCTCTCCCCCATCATTCCCCAGATATAGCTGAACATGTTGCTTCCAAAGGGCCTGTAACTGCTCTTCTCAACATGAAACCCCTTCAGGTAGGTGGCAAATGGAGGGGGAGAGAAACCCCATTTTACCCACTTTATTTTCCTGCCCACCTTTCTTGCTCATGCTATCTCTAGAGCAGCGATGGTTGGTGCCCAGTGGGACTGGTGGGGCGGAAGGCAGGGAGCCCAGCAGGAGGTGGAGCCAGAGCCAATGATTGGTGGAGCCAGAGCCAATGACAGGGCAGAGCCAACTCATGCTAGTTTTCTCCCATTCCATCCCTCCCTCCTAAGATCTACAAGGGCAACCCTGAGGCTAAGGAGGAACTTCCTGGCTTCTGGACTGGTTGTAAGTAAGTAAGCAGGCAGGCAGATAGGTGGGGGCTGGCTGAGAGTATGCTGAGGATAGTGGGGCAGTCAGGGGTGTAGTCATCCAGGGTCTCGGAGGGTCTTAGACCCCTTACTTTTTTGGGAGCAGGGTCCCTATGTCTCCAGCATCCTACAAGCCAATTAGCATCAATGGGGAGTGTGTTAGCCACTGAGAAGAGTCTTCTAACATGCTTCCTTGTACTTTCCTGCTGATTGGAGCCAATCAGTGTGAAAGGAGGCGAATCAGCCACTGAGAAGGCTCTTCTCAATAGCTAACACTCTCCCCTTTCATGCTGGTTGGCTCTTAGGGATGTCTGTTGTGGGAGAAGGCATTAAAAAGGATCTCATTCTCAATCCAACAGCAAAAAGGGTGGGGAGGGACCCTGCACTTCTCAACTTGCCACTATGGTACTGGGGGCAGTGCCCCATTCACCCTAATGGATCAGTCTTTGTTTTTTGATCAGTCAGTGATTTCTTTTTTGAAGGATCCATCCAATCCTTTCACTATTTTATACCTGCTCTGGTCTTCTCTCTGCCAGAGTTACAAAAAGGGCATTATCCGGATGCGTTCTGAGGCTTGCGACCCGAAGATAGAGGATCATGCAGTGCTCATTGTGGGCTATGATGAAGGTGAGTGGACGAGGCCTTCACTGTGTGTTTGTATGGGGTAGGAAGAGTGATACTGGCAAGGGAGAAAAAGGTTGCCAGTTCTAGCCCCTGAGAGGGCTCCTGTGCCTTTAAGACTTGCATAGAAGGGAAAATCCTGCCAGCAGTGGGTTTTGCCCTTCTTGCCGTATTCTGACCTGCCAATCTTCTTGACAGGGATGGGGGGGGGGAATGCAATTTTGCCGGGATTCTACTATGCCTTTGGATCATTTGTGCTTTTCAAAACAATGCCCAAACCGAAATGTGTCTGTCCTTCAAAATTTGCACTTCTCTGGATTTTGGAAAACAGTTCTCAAGCCAAAAAAGGAGCACAAAAATGCATGTTAGATGAAAGTGTGCATCAAAATGAATATATTAGAGAAAACAGCACCTCAAAACCCATTCCATTATGGGAAACTGCTTCCAGAAGTGTAAAGATTAGGAGAAATAGACTCTAAAATGTTGGCGAAATTTTACAAGGACTTAAAAAAAAATCACAAAGTGACACAGAAATGCGGTGAACGTGGGGAAAATCCAAAGTGAGAGGAACTGACATTGACACAGATTTGTTCATCCCTAGTGAGACCCAAGATGTCCTAGGATGCAAGGATGCATTTTGTGTTCATTTCAAACTGATCAGCCAGTTCTTGGGCTGTGGCTAGGCTCATCGTTAACAGGATGTAGGATTTTTTTTTTACTTAGGTTCTCCTTTTCCCTTCTACGCAGGCAAAGCTCGGCGTGGTGGATCTTGGAGCGGGCCGTACTGGATCATCCAGAACTCTTGGGGAGAGGACTGGGGAGAAAAGGTGAGCCGATCCCCAGTTGTTTGATTGCCGGGGAGTGTATGTGGGAGAAAAGCAGTGGGCACGTTATAACTTCCTGAGTACCTGGCTCGAGAGAATCAGATGGGTGGGGAAGCCCCCCAAAAGGCCCTGTTAAGGGTGAAACCATCTGTCACTAAAAGCTCTAGTGACCTCTGTGGCCAGGAGCGCTTTCTTTCAGGTTTGGCTGGTATGCCAACTGTGACCGTTCTTGGACCATGACAGCCTGACCGCAGTGGTCCATACGACAGTAACCTCAAGACTCGATCACTGTGACATGCCTTACGCGGGGCTGTCCTTGTATCTGATCTGGAAGCTGCAACTGGTGCAGAATGCAGAGGTCAGACTCCTTACAGGAGCAACATGTCATCCGAAAGAACTCCACTGGGTGCAATTTGCTACCGGACCAGGTTCCAGGTAGTTGTGTTAATTCACAAAGCCCTAAACAACTTGGGCCCAAAGAACTGTAAGGGCTGCCTGACTCCCCATGTTCCATCTCGATCACTGAGATCTTCTGATCGGGCACTTTTGCTGGTTCCCCGCAGCCCTGAGGTTCGGCTGGCCTCCACCAGGGACTGAGCCTTTCGTGTGGCAGGCCCTGCCCTGTGGAACTCCCTGCCAACCGAGATTTGTTTTTATGTTTTTATTCTGTACGTCGCCCAGAGTGGCTGGACAACCAGTCAGATGGGCGACTAATAAATCTAATAAATAAATAAATAAATTTGAGAGGCACCATCCCTTCTTTCTTTCAGGTGTCTCATGAAAACCAAACTTTTTAGACATTATTTCCCCCCTACCGAGCCAATATAGTAGCCTATAAATTCTTTAATGAAATACTTTGATGAAACTGAGGCTATCATACTTTGGACACATCATGAGAAGACCTGATTCACTAGAAAAGACAATAATGCTGGGAAAAACAGCAGGGAGTAGAAAAAGAGGAAGGCCAAACAAGAGGTAGATGGATTCCATAAAGGAAGCTGCAGACCTGAACTCACAAAATCTGAACAGGGTGGTTCATAACAGTTGGCTTGGAGGCCACTGATTCATAGCATTGCCATAAGTCAAAATTGACTTGAAGGCACATAACAACAAACAAATACTTTAATAAACAAACCAAGGAAGGAAGGTTGCTGCAGCCTTAGGACTTTATTGCATCACAATAACACATTCTGTAGAATTCAAATTGTAGTAAAATAAAATGCACATCAGGAATAAAAAAGCAAGAAAAAAGGCAGTTAAAAATCAAAATGAATGTTTAATGTGGATGTGTCATGGACCATCTGAATGAAGCACATGGACTACCAGTAGTCCATGGGACACAGTTTTTGGGAACCTCTGTTTTAGATGATTCAATATCATCCCTTTTTGTGGGCACCACAGGAGGTACTGGCAGGCATCACATCAGTGCCACTTTGCTGACCCTTGGAGCAGACGGTATTGGATTAGAACCTGTGGCCTTTCAGCTGGTGTTGGGCTCCAACTCCCATCAGCTGGTCAGCACAGCCAATGCTCAGGGAAGATGGGAGTTGTAGTCCAGCATCACCAGGAGGGCCACATGTTCCCCATCCCTGATCTAGGTGGACAGATTGATTGATAAGACAGCTTCCTATGACTTCCACCCAGGCTTAACCTCCTTGGTTTCCTGGTTTTTGAAATTTAAATCATGGGAAATTCACAGCCAGAGGCAGCATGCTTCTGAGGCAGTGGAATCCGCTCGGGGTTTTAGCCCAAACTTTCAAGGAACTGACCAAGGTGCTGAAACCTATTCCCAGCTCCTTGAAAGTTTGGACAAAAACCTGGAGCAGATTCCACTGCCCCACTGACATGGACCCACCACTGCCTGGGGCTGAGCGAGAGCCCACCTCCTCCACCCATAGAGTTTATAACCCATTCTCTTTCCACTTAGGGCTATTTCCGGATGCACCGTGGTACCAACACGTGTGGCATTGCCATGTCTACAGCGACGGCGATTGTCCAGAATTCAGGGGGAAAGAAGCCTGCACTTTGCCCTCCTTGACGGCATAACTTTTTGTGCCTGTGTGTATAATAGAAGAGAGAGGTCTACAGGAGGGGTAGCCAACAGGGTGCTTTCCTGGTGTTGCTGGAACTGATGAGAGTTGACATCCAACAACTTCTCAAGGGCACCACCAGGTTGCCTACCCCTGACTCTACAGTGTGCCACCCCCGCTCTGGTAGCATCAGGCCCGGTTTCAAGGGCTTTTCTCTCTCTCTCTCTTGCATGTCTTCTAATGCAGACTTTGGGGCTGGTGGCTCCAATGTCAGCAGGGCAGTGAATCTGCTCTGGGTTTTAGTCCCAACTAAAGGCTGAACTGCTGAACAGGTTTGACAGCCCCCCGAAAATTCAGACTAAAATCCAGAGCAGATTTGTTGCCCCACTGACATGGAACCAACAGCCTCCACTGCCTGGGGAACCTGAGGCCCTCCAGATGTTGCTGGACTGCAGTGTCCATCAGCCCCATCCAATGGCTAGGGATGCTGGGAGTTGTAGTTCATCAGCTTCTGGAGGGCCAGAGGTTCCACACCCGTTTTAACACCACGAGCTGTCATCTTCCAGCCATACTTTTCTAGTGCTTTATGTCAGCAGACAGTGCAGACCCCTGCGACGGCTCAGGCACATTTATTTTTCCTGCTAAGGGGCTGCATGCTGGCAACAGAGCAGGACTGAAGCCTACAGTGGCTGGAGCCAGAGCCGAAATTGCCTGGGATCACCCCATTCTCTCTCTCTCTCTGCCCCCTAGTGGTGGAAGGACAGATTGTTCTCACCATAGGTCTGTGAACTGGTCACTTGCAGAACGCTTTTGAAATGCAGCCAAGGGCCATCAGCAGCCCAGCTCTCTAACCATGTAGAAGGATGTAGACCAAAGAGTAGAACTAGGGAACAAGAGCCAGTGTGGGGTGTGGCAGTTAAGAGTTTTGGGGCAGGGGTCACATGCACACAATACATTCAAAGCACAGGGCTTGCCCCAAAGAATCCTGGGAACTGCAGAGTTCTGTACAGACTGTGCTTTCAATGTGCTTCAACTGTATTGTGGCGATGGGACCTCAATTCACGTGGATCAGGAATGGATGAATCCGTCAGCGCTTGGTTTCTCTGGGTCCCATTTTCCCAATCTTAAATTCCATTCTCCACCTTTCCGCAAGAATTTGGTTTTTTTAAAAAATCCTCATTAAAATTCTCCAGTCATTTAGTGAGAATGTCTCCCACTATGCAACAGCTTTGACTCTTAATATACACATTTTTGCAAGCAATTCCCCTGATATAGAATGCATTGCTGTATTTTACTTTCACCAGTGTGACATACCCATTGGTACACAATGGTACACATTGGCTGAAGAACGGCAAAGGAAAACTGTGTTCCGTTTTGTGCATTGGTTCAAGAAGTGCGAATCAGGTGGTTTCTCATTAAATTGCAAAACAATTTTAATTTCACTAGGCTAGACCCAAGTTCAGTTTGCCATGATGTGACCCTACTAAGCAGACTCTGGGCCACTCATTCTTCTCTCATCCAAACCTACCTCACAGGCATGTTGTAAGGACAAAAGGGGAAGAAAACTGCATTTGTTGCCCCGACCTTCTCAGAAGGGGGCTAGACGTGTAATTCAAAGCAAATACACGTTGAGGTGAGCAGGAAATGTTTCCATTTCCCGACAATTTCATTTCTGCCCTTTTTCTGGCTAATGTGTACATTTTACTTGCAAACTCCCCCTCCCCCACCAAAAAATGCTTCACTGTCTGTTCTCGCAATGATCAGATACTATTGATTTCAGCCTTTTTTTCAAATGCAGGCTGTAATGTGCTGCATTTCCCTGGGTGGACTAACTTTAAGGCAGCAGTTCAAAATACAGCTTTTTAAAAAACATCGCTTCACACCTCTCCCCCACCCCTTTGGAGTGTTACAGAAGCAGGCCTGCATTCATGGTTTCAGATTCCGGCAAAGGCAGTTTCTGTTCTGATTAGGTCTCACATTCATATTTCACACCCCAAATGTCACAAGCTGTTTCTGGCATTCTTCTTCTTCTCTTTTGCGCTCGCTGTCCCCCTAAACTGGTTTCTTTTCCACCGCATCTCTGAAGCCATTGCCCCCCCCTCCTGTGCCTTAACGGCTGGTTGCAAGGTCTTCTGATGCAATGGGATCCTTTTCCAAATGTGTGCCCCACTGCTATTTAAGGCACAGATGCCCTGCCAGAGAGAGAGGTGAAAACCCAGGGGTGGAGGGAGAGGAATGGGTCAAGCTGTCCATCTTAATTTCTCTTTTTTCTAATCTTACGTTCAGTTCTCCAATTCAGTTTGCAATTTTTTTTTTAAAGTCCTCATGAAAACCTGTCAGCATTCTAGGTCTCCTGATATATACACATTTGCATATGCTGTTTTGCCTAAGATGCAAATTTTCACAAAGCGATTCCGCCAAATATAACGCTTGTTTGGGTGTTGGTTTTGCTATCATATTCATTTTTATGCAAACCTTACTCTGGTATATGCCCTTTGTACACATTATCGCAGAACCGCGTTGCAAAATTCAGAGATGCGCAAATGTCGAAGGACAGCTGCGTTTTGCTTTGCGTAGCATTTCATAAATTCGTTAGGTAGATTCGCGTTGAAATGCGAAGGGAGTCAAATTTCTCCTCCATCGCTAGGGCTGGGGAATTCTTTCTCGGTCCAAGGGCCACATTCCCTTCTGGGCAACTTTCCGAGGGCCACGTGGCATTGTTGGGCAGGGCCAGAGGCAAAAGGTAAATTTTCCGTTTGTTGCTCTGCTCAAAAGTGGGCAGAGCAACGAATGGAAATTTTACCTTTCTTCAGGAGGCTAGTTTCTACACATATCCCTCTATCCCTCCTGCCAGAGAACGAAGAGGCCTTGATCCAAATTCAAGGGCACATCCCAGCCAGGCAGGAACACTCAAGGAGGGTGTGGTCTGGGAAAGGGTCCCAAGGGCCAGTTAGAGGGCCCTGGGGCGCTACATTTGGCCACAGGGCCTGAGGTTTCCCACTCCTGAATGTATATCACCCCTGTGCTTTATCGACTCCACTGGCTCCCAATTTGTTTCCAAGCCCAGTTCAAAGTGCTGGTTTTGGCCTTTAAAGCTTTAAACTTTAAAACTTCTAAACTTTGCATTTTATGTATTTTAACAGTATTTTATGCATTTCAATTTACCATAATGTTTTGTGTTTTTATTGTGTATTTTATTATATATGTGTCCAATTTTATTCTAGCCGCCCTGAGTGCCCTGTTGTAGGGTAGAAGGGCGGGATAGAAATATTTTAAATAATAAAAATAAAAAATTATCCGCTTTGTACATCTGATGAAAACTCGAAAAACATTGTCTCTCTCTTTTAAGTTTTTTGCTACATGCTTAAAATAAGTCTGTTTTTCTAGGCTGTTTCCAGTGTTGTCTGTTCACTAGCGCAGCTGAAGCTCGTGGCTCCATGTCAGTGGGGCAGTGGAATCCGCTCTGGCTTTTAGTCTGAACTTTTCAAGGAGCTGCCCACGGCGCTGAGCACCTGGAAAAGCTGGAGCAGATTCCACTGCCCTGCAGACATGGAGCCACCAGCCGCCAATGTGCTTGTGCAAGGGTGAGTTTTGATGTTGTGTAAAAGAGGAATCCAATGCAACAACTCTGCTAATGGAAACTCATTGTGCAACAGATTGCACAGTCTATAGGGCCACCAAGCTCCTCAGCAGGAATCTGCTTTGGCATTCTCTTACGCCACAGCGTTCTGCTGCACAAAACATTTTGTCAGTGGAACAAGTGTACCACTGAGTGTCTTTAACTTAACGCTGCACCGGATACGACCCTCCCTCTCTCTCCATTTGAGAGTTGAGGGATCAGGGGCAGGTTTGTGATGAAAAAGCCAGTTTACCAGTATGGGCACACTACCCCATCTCAAATGGCTCCCTAGAGCCTGGGGATTAAATCATTTTACAAGGGATGTGTGTGTTTAAGAATCTCAGCAACTTCACCCTTTTTTCATCAACATTTATATTAAGCCTAATCATCTCAACATTTGTATTAAGCCTAAACCTCAGAGTGGTTTACATAAAATATAAAACTACATTAAAATTACTGATAAAAAAATCAGTTGTCAAAAACAAGTTAGCCTACCTTTTTTTCAACATAAAATCCATTTCCAGGATTCTGTTGGCAAATGAATATGTAAATTCAGCTGCCAACTGATCTGAGGTGGAAAAATCGCCTGCCGTGTTCATATGCCGTTAATCAGCAGCTGATGTTTTTCAGTGGGTGGAAATAAATGTCATCGTTATGGTAATATCTGCAGATTAAGCTGTGGACAGAGACACAGGAACAGTAGCCAGGAAGGATGGTGACACCACCGTGTAAATGGCTTACAATTGGGTTGGGACCTTGGATAAAAATCCAAGTTTTTCAAGCCAAAGATGTATTGATGTAATGGTAGATCTGATGAAGCAGTCCCTTGCTTAGGAAAACTTACTCTACAACAAATTAAGTCTCGCAAGGCCTCATAGATGGGCTTCTCTGGCATCAGAGTGACAACAGTTATCCTTTAGGTCTCTGCAAGTAAATCTGCCATCTGTTTTCTCCCAAACAAAGAGTTATGGTGATTTTGGTGCACAATCACAGAGAATTGGGGATGTGGATTATAGAAGGGGGGGGACAGAATAGTTGGAAACCCCTTGAACAGAGCATTCTCAGCAGGGGTCGGGGGGTGGCCTGGAAGAGGCAGGACATGCAAACTGAGAATTCGACTAGGCCAAGAATGGGGGAAACCTTTGGTCCTGTAGATCTTGTTGCACTACAACCCCCATGATTCCTGACCGTTGGCCATGCTGGCTGGGGCTGATGGGAGTTGGGAGTCCATCAACATCTGGAGGGCCCCAGGTGCTCTGTCACTGTATTAGGCTCCACCGAACCTTCTTGGATACTCTCTGCAAAGTGGAAATGAGAGCACTGTTAAGGCTGGGGGCCCTGGCAAATGCCCAACCTTGACAACCTCAGGAGCTGGCCCTGAAGGCACCTGTAGTCAGAAAAGGTGTGGGGGGGGAAGAGAAGCAACCAGGGCCTTAGAAACAGCTGCCTCTTTTTGAAAGGGGAAACTTAGCACATTCTTATAAGAGGGTGGTTCACAGGAGACTGTGGTTTGGGGATGGAACTTGCTTCTTCACACCTCTGTGTTCAAAAGGTGCAAATAAAAAACTGCACAGATGAAGAAAGTGACTCAAGGCAGCAGAAACAGGCTGTCCTTGTGGCTACAGCAGCCAACACCCCCCTCCCCCTCCAGACGGGAAGGAAACCGTGCCCCTCACAACGGCTCAGAGACAACCACACAACGTGCTGTGCAATCCCTTGGACTCAGAAGAGTTAGAAGAGGAGACCCTGCAGGGAAGGTTCTGAGCTGTGTTGTGTATAAAGTCGTCGCCGCTGTCCATTTGCCTGCCGCTTTTCCATAGTAAGCCATGCTCAAGGCAGCTCACAACATGACCAAAACAACACAATTCACTAAGTGACAAAATATAGAAAAATTTAGGTAAGTCAAAAAGGGAATGAAAACATCTCATCAAGACAATACCATTAAACAACCCCCTTATAAGACATACGGTCTAACAATAAAAGGCAGACACATAATCCCAACAACACACCTCCGAAATTAAGTCTCGGCTCCAAGAAAAGTCCTTAAAACACACACACACACACCCTGATAGTCTCTAGCCATCTTAAGCAACAGGTTTTTCCAGACTTGCAGCAAGATGGTCTCTGGCACCTTCAACAACAGCAGCTCTTGTTTGCTGGAATCAGCCAGGACCCCACCCTCTCCGGCCAGGTGGATACAAGCCAGCACAGCAAGGAGCAAGTCTGGCAGCACTCACATAAGCTGTGCTGGATGGCAGGGGAAAGAGGTGTAGCTCAACGGCAGAGCATCTGCTTTGCATGAAGAAGGCCCCAGGCTCAATCCCTGATGGAGGCTCCAGGTAGGGCTAGGAGAGATTCCCTGCCTGAAACCTGGAGAGCCGCTGCCAGTCAGTGTATGCAATACTGAGCTCGAAGGAGGGTCTGACTCAGTATAAGGGACCTTCCTAGGTTCCCCTATGTTAGCTTCTGAAACCTGAACAGGGTTTTAGAGTCATCTTAGCCTAATGTATAAACTCAACAGAAAACCATTTAAAGTTTAAGATGAGATGGCACAACAAACCGCAATACAAAGAACAGGGAAAACGAAAAGTGAAACAAAATCAGGACAACCGGCAAATATCTTCAAACTTTCATCCGAATAGCTCCTAATGATCCATTAATTCAAAATGATCTGTTTCATGACCCATCCAGGACAACCTAAGAAGTAAATACTTATTTTGGTATTTATTTTATAAAGAAGGATAACAGTCACCAGGTGTGGTGTTATCGAGGGCAGAAATCACTAGCCTCAGCCTTGAAGGGCCCAACGCAAGGAGCATTCACGTTCCTTCACACTTATCTCCCATGTTTTATGACATGGGGGGGGGGCTTTTTCATGCTTATCTTCTGCATTCCGGTTTGATCAAACAGAAAAGAAACTCTGAACAGGGAGGTTGCCAAATTAAAAGATAGCCAAAGATATCAGTGGACCAAAATAATGAGACTTGACACTAGCTCACGGAACTTCAAATAAAATAAAATAAAGAGGGTGACAAAAGGTTTATTGGATTTTAGCAGGGCTGCGGAAGAGACCAGAAGCCCTACAAGGAAAAATTGTTTCCTATTTAAGCAAGAGGAACCCTGCTCATATTCCAAATTCTGCTGAATCCAAAGAGACAGAGCGATGATAATGATAATGGTACTAATAACTACCACCACAACCACAAGTAAGCACAATGTTCAAAGAATGTTCAAAGAAGGAAGCTTTTAGAAATCAAAACTACTCATCTTGGCAGTCTGGCAGAGCAGAACAAGTTGCTACAAAATCGTAACCCAGAAGTGCTTCTACTGCAGAATGTTGCGTTTAGGTTGCTAACAGGAGACGCTGACATGTATGTGGAATCTCTCTTGAAAGTGCTGGTTGCCAATCGCCTACAGAGATCAGGTTTTATTTTTGACTTAGGAGGCCCCTCTAGACAACTTGGGACCTGGTTGCTGGAGAGAGCGCCTTCTCCCTTACTAACCTGCCCGTTCACATGATCTTTGGGAGAGTCCCTTTTGTTGGTGTGGCTGTTCGTCTGGTGGCAACCAGAAAAGAGGGCGCTCCCCGTTGTGGCAACTAAATTGCCAAACAGCCTCCTCGCCTCAAGAGCCAGCAAGTGTCCTCAGCAATTAAATTAAAAGTTTTGTTCGCCTGAGCAACTTTTCATCTCTTAGTTTCCACTCTGCTGTTTTATAGTATTTAAAGACAGGGTTTTAATGTATTCGATCGTATGCTGTGTACCGCGTTGATGCCTTTGTGAAAGGCGGTAAGTACGTTTTAATTAATTAAACAAATAAATAAAATAAGCGTAAATGAAGTGGCAAAACCAACAAAACCAGGATACCATTCACCTGCAGCTTAATATTTTATTAGCCGAGTTGTGTTGAGTTTCTTTTCAGCCTCATCCCAACCAGACAAAAAAATCTGTGTTGTTCCAGCCAAGACAAGACACCTTCAGATACATTCTCTCCTTTTCTTATTTCTTTAGAATAGGGGAGGAAACGAGGATTCTTGCATCTAGGAGTCCCTCAAGTGCTGTGAGCAGAGAAGTGTCTGCCAAAAAGCCCAACTGCAAGGAAAATGTAGGGCCCCGTTCCTGCGTTCCAGCTTATCTTTAAGACTGTATGGTGGGAAGCAAGACCCCTCTCTGTTCAAGGATGCTTGGCCAGCAGAAGCTGTTGAGCTTCTCTGGCCTCGTGTTCTTTGGCTCTGGGTCCCCAGATGTTGCCGGACTAAAACACTCATCATTCTCAGCCAGGTTAGGCAACGGTCAGGGATGATGGTAGATGCAAAAAAATCTGTGGTGGGGGGACACCCACGGCTGGAGAAAGCTGCCCTAGATGAAGGGATTGGTCAGGGCTTCCTGAAACCAAACTTTGGTTCTGGTGTTAAGTGGGCCTGCTCCTTGTCCAGAGCATCCAAGGACCCAGAAAATAGGTCCAAAGCGAAAGAAACCCACATTTTTTTGTCCTTCGGCTTCGCTGGATGACTTCACGTGACAGGATTGCAAAAGGGAGGAAAACTCCTCTCTGTCTACTCCCGCCACCCTGTGCATCATTATATCAGCCTCGGTCACATTCCTTCCCCGCCCCTCTTTCTAAACTAAAAAGTCCCAACAAATTTTTAGCTTCCCCTCACAGGAAAGGCGTTCAAGCACCCTGATCACTCAGGTTGGCCTCTTCTGCCACCCCCTCTAGCTAACATGCCCCAAAGTCAAAGGTGTTATATATATAAATTTTACAAATAAAATGCATTGGACTCCTGGACCACTGGCCTTCATTTGCTACTCCAACCGTCCAGCCCTGGCCTTGGAAGGCAAGCAATTTCTAATCTGGGCCTCTGGATGAGGGCTCTTCCTTAACACCTGGAGAAACCCCACTCACCACGGTCCAGCAGAGATGGGGTTGGCTATCCTAGGGCAGCTTCCTCTCCAAGAAGCCTGTCACAGAGCCGATGAAGGCAAACCCTATGCTATTGCTGAGGCACGCAGCCCAGGGACAAGACTACAGCTGAACCTCCTCTTGCTCTAACCCTGAAGGTAGTTCACACGGCTGCCAGGCCTTCGCTGACAGGCATGTTGATGTGCGCTGTCAGCAGTGGCTCATGCTCCCCCTCGTGGAACACAAAGACCTGCAACACAAAGGAGGTAGTGTTAGCAGAGAGGCAGGACCACCTCTGAGGGGTTGTCCGGAGGGTGGCGACAGGCAGCAGCACAGTGGCAAAAACAGAAGTGCGGGATCTCTTCGTAACAGTCACCCCACGTCCCCTCACTCGCTTGTTTGCTCTCTGTCATTATTTCCACACTCCCCAGTCCTTCCTCCCACAACAGACGTCCCTAGCGTGAAAGGGGAGTGTCTTAGCTACTGAGAAGAGTCTTCTCACTCTGATTGGCTCCAATCACCAGGAAAGGACAAGGAAGCATGCTAGAAGACTCTTCTCTGTGGCTGATTGGCTCGTATGACGGTGGAAACAAGGGGCCCATCTGGGACCCTGCCTCCAAAAAAGTAAGGGGTCTAAGATCCCTCGAAACCCTGGAAGACTACACCCCTGGAAAGAATGGGCCTTCTCAGTGGTGACTCCCCATCTGTGGAATGCTGTCCCCTGGGAGACACATCTGGCACCATCATTACCTGTTTTTAGACACCAGGCAAAACATTTTAACCACGCAGTTGTTTTTTGTAAATTAGAGCCAGTATGGCGTATCGGTTGAGGTGTTCGACTACGACCTGGGAGACCAGGGTTCGAATCCCCACACAGCCAGGAAGCTCACTGGTTGACTTGGGGCAGTCACTGCCTCTCAGCCTCAGAGGGAAGCAATGGGAAACCTCTGAATACTGCATACCATGAAAACCCTATTCATAGGGTCGCTCATAAGTCGTAATCGACTTGAAGGCAGTCCATTTCATTTCATTTTTGTAAATTGCGTTGAGCTCCTTTCCCAGTGAGGGGAACCTTCCCTGTGAGGGTAAGCTTTGAGTTCCGTTCACCTTTATGGAAAACAGTGACTTAATAATCATAATGCCCCAAGGTGAGGGCGGGAAGCACGTCAAAATAAACAAGCAGGGCCTGAGGTCAGGATGCCAACGCTACAGCCATCTTGGACTGCAGGGCGGCATACAAAGTCCTCGTCTCGGTTTGCTGAGGGTCAAGGTGAAGAGAAGGCAGCCATGACTGGGAAAGCGGATGGCACGGTAAGTCAAGAGGCAGACCAATTCCGGGGAGGGGAAACGTCACAGCGAGCACACCAACCTTAATGATATCCGAGGTCCCTTGTCTGCTGAGACACTCGACAAAGGTTGCTAGAGGGTAATTCAATCCCGGAACCAACATAGGAGCCTGCGGGGGGGGGGGAGGAAGTTGAAAGGAAATGCTCAGTGCCAGTGAGGCAAGCATGCCGCCCTGGGCTGCTGCTGGGAGGAAGGGCGGGATATAAATCAAATAATAAAGAAATAAATGGTGCTCTAGCTGTTGCTGGGATTAAACTTCCATCATCCCTGGCTGGAGCTGATAAAAGGTGGAGTCTGACCACATCTGGAGGACCCCATCTCTGTTGCAAGGGAAACTGGTGAGGGGGGGGGAGTCAGGGGAGGACCCAACTTAGGGAAAGGAAGGAATTACCTTAAAGAAAGGACGCTCTATGGAGTACAGCTTTTCGTCATACAGGAAGCTGATGAGAAGAGTGGCGACTGCGCGGGTATCCGACATATTCTGGAGGTTAAGGGTCAACTTGAAGGTGGGGCCCATGCCCTGGACCTGGGGAGCCAGGAGTGAATTATGGAAACTGAGCGGGCAGGACAGAGGGGAGCAGAGAGTGGGGAGAGTGTCTCAGCAATGCCTGAAAGAGCCTTATCAGGAGGGGACTTGGGGCGAGATCCAAGGAAGGGTGCCTCCAGACTGTCAATATTTTGTGGGAGGGATTCAAGGGCATACCGGAACGATTGGTTTGCACGTTTAAAGTGGATTAAAGGGACTCCGTCACCCTAGCGTCACAAATCCGCTTTTCAAAAAAAGAATCAAGACTTTTTGCGGGTTGGAAAGCGATGAGAAAATGCATTGGAAAGTGCCGGGCGAAGGAATGATGAATGGGGAGAGGTATAAACGCCCTGCAAGCGAATCGAGACGACTGTTCCTTGCTGCGTAACTGCTCCCAATCAAAATGGATGCACGCGGAAGATGCGGAATCTCATTTAACCTCTGCATAAGCTTTGGGCAAGCCCGTCAGGATGGATGCTTAACAGGCAGGTCGTCTGGGGAGTGGGGTAAGTCAGAGCAGACCCATTGAAATCAATGAACGTCCACGGGGTCTGCTCCGACTGTGACTTGGTTAGACACAACCCTTTGCCTCGAGCTTCCCCTGCCAAGCTCAAAAGTGAATGATGGAACAATCAGGGATCCTCAAGGGTTCCTAATACATTTTTTAAAGCAGCCCCTCCTTTTTTTCCCATTCCTCTCAGGCATCCTGGGGTCCCTTGTCCTTGTAACTACTGACCATTCTGGCTATGAAAAGCTTCTAACTCCCCTGCAGCTTCCCCCTCTTTTCTAGGGATTTTAAAGAAGGTTGCCTCGTTTCACAGATGATTTCCCCCCCTCCCTTCACCCCCTCCCAAGCCCCAAACTCCCTTTCTCCTCACCACAGCATTCATCTTGAGCTGTTCTTGCGCTGACTCCGAGATAGGCGACAGGTTGCACTGCAGTGCCCGGGCATAGGCCCGTGCCACCGTGAGGCGGATGCGGCTCAGGTCCATCTGAAACACCCGATGCATGGCTGGGCGAGGAGGGAAAGAGAGGCGAGTTGACGCACAGGGAGGAAGGAGAGAGAGCGCCAAGACTTTCCAGCCTGCCACTGACGCAGAGGTCAGGGGGTCTATTGCGCCATAGCTCAGTTAGAGCGCTTGCTTTGGGTGCAGAAGGCCCCAGGTTCCATCCCCGGCTTCTCTAGGTACAGCAGAGAAAGGTGCCTGCCTGAAAACCTGGAGGACAGAACATGAGCCAAGAACATGAGCCAAGACTTTTGGGTTTAGCAGAATTCAACAGGGTTCTTCTGTTGTGCTCGTGTCAAAACGTGCTGTACCTTTTGAAACAAAAATCCTGCCGTTTTCAGGACCCTGCTGCACGTAAAGCGAGGAGATGATGAGCTAGGAGTCTGGGCTGGCCTCAGCTGTGGAGAAGTTGGGCTGCCATGCCCTGAGACCCCCTCCCCACATTACTCACCCACTCCGCTCTCCCGCTCCCTCAGTGTCTGGTCCACATACAGCTTCGTCTTCTTCGGCACGCTGAGTTTGATGCTCTGGGCGACAGGGGCTCCGGCAGCCTTGTCCTCCTTGTCAAACGTGGCAGTGCGTTTCAGGATCTTGATGATCAGACCCCCGCCTAGGAGAAGGATGGGAGGCAAGAGGAGCAGAGAATCAAGCAAGACAGGGAAGTGCCGTCACTGGACAGGTCACGTTTGCATCTTCTACAATGTATATCCACAAGGACTAGAAGGTTGTTCCCTACTTGTTTGTTTTAAGAAATGTTAAGTGGAAAACTACAAGCGCGTATTATCGACACTGTGGGTGGGGGATCTTAGGCCCGGGGAATTATAGAAGAGTAGAGTTGGAAGGGGCCTATAAGGCCATCAAGCCCATCCCCCTGCTCAATGCAGGAATCCAAATTAAAGCATTCCCGACAGATGGCTGTCCAGCTGCCTCTTGAAGGCCTCCGGTGTCAGAGAGCCCACTACCTCTCTAAGTCATTGGTTCCACTGTCGTACCGCTCTAACATTTAGGAAGTTTTTTCTGATGTACAGCCAAAATCTGGCTTCCTGTAAGTTGAGTCCATTATTCTGTGTCCTGCACTCTGGGACAATCGAGAAGAGATCCCGACCCTCCTGTATGTGACAACCTTTCAAGGACTTGAAGAGTGCTATCCTATCTCCCCTCAGTCTTCTCTTCTCCAGGCTGAACATGCCCAGTTCTTTCACTCTCTCCTCATAGGGCTTTGTTTCCAGTCGCCTGGTCATCTTTGTTGCCCTCCTCTGAACCCGTTCCAGGGACTGAACGTGGCCCTCGGAACCTTCCCCAGGCCGCACCCCCTCTCTCCAGGCCACACCCCTCACTGGCCCTGCTTCACTCCCCAAGTGATCTTGTCTGGCTGGAATGCAGACTTGAGCTCCGATCGTGCCTTTCACTTGTCTGGATGGAGGATAGAGAGGGGTGGGAGAGTGTCTGTTGAACCAACCCTACTGTACAATGGTAATGTCACATTTTACCTCTGGCCCAGCTCACCCCAGGCATGTGGCCCTCAGAAGGTTGCCCAGAAGGGAATGTGGCCCTCAGGATGAACAAAGGTTCTCCACCCCCATCCTACACAACCGCTCCAGAAAGTTGAAATGAACGTGGCTTCTCCCCCCAAGGAAACTTGACAGAGGATCTTGAGCAAAGTTATCAGCTGCAACCCAGCAGCCCAGGCCCCGATGGCAAGAGGCACATTGCTGCGGCAACCAGACTGTAGCTCTCTAGATTTCAGACCCACATGAAGCCTCCATGATTAGGGGCAGTTCACCCCTGAATATGACCTGCTGGGGATGGGGCCATTATAGCGCGTAGGCCCTGCTTCCAGCAGCATCAGGCAGCCGACTGCTTGGAGACAGAATGCTGGGCTGGACACTTTGACTTCACAAGGCGCATAATCTGTTCTCACCTTTGGTCGTCATGACAAGGGTGTTATCTTCCCGCCCGTAGCGGCCAAAACAGATGCTGGTGACAATGTCCTGGCAGCAGGTGACAAAGAAAAGTCTGGGTGTTTTGTTTTTGCACAAAGAAAAAAGGAAGTCTGTCCTCCTGGGCCAGCCACATCTCTTCTTTTCTTTGATTTGGTGCCCCATCCATGGCCCCATCTCACCCATCCCTGTTGCTTGTGTGCAGAATGCCCCGTTCAATCCCTGGCCTACCCTGCCTGAAACCCTGGCGAGCCTCTGCTTCTGTGAGCACGAATGAGCTAAGTGCTCTGACTCAGTAGAAAGCATGGTCCTTTTCTCCTATATTTAAATTGGCCCTTTATGATTAGGCCGAGAATCTCACTCTGCTTTAGAGAAAGAGCTGTCGCTCAGTGCTAGAGCACTTGCTCTGCGTGCAGAAAGTCTCAGGCCCCGCCTATTCACCTCCACCTGTCTCAATCCCCCAGGGCATCTCTGACTCGGCATTCTGCAGCGTCCTGTGTTTCTGCGTGACCTCTTTTCTTTTCCAGGCTCCTCTCCATAACAGTTCCCTGTCCTAACCCACAACCCACCTCTGTGGCTCTCACCACCATTTATTTATTAAATTTATACCCCGCCCTTCCTCCCAACAGGAGCCCAAGGTGGCATCTCCTTTCATCTCACTCCTTCCAACCCATACCAGCTCGCTTCCTGCCGGATCTCCTTCCCCTCCAGCCAGGTTCTCTCTCTGCTGGGAGCAGCAGCCCTCCACCCCCATCCCCACCCCGACGATCGGCTCTCAGGAGCCCGCTGGAGGTCTTGAACAGGCAAGCTGGGCGAGGGTTCAGCCCGCGCACTGGCACTGCAGGGGAGGCCGGCCGCCCCAGCAAGGAAGCCTCTCTGCGTCCAGAGACTGCCAGCTTAGCGGGCAGAAGGTCCCAGGCTCAGTTCCTCGGCACCTCCAGTTAAGAAAGGATCAGGTAGCGAGAGAAATGAAAGGCCTTTCTCTGGAGACCTGGAAGAGGTGATGCCAGTCCAAGCAGACAGTCCTGGGCAAGTGGTCTCACCTGGTCTAAGGCAGTTTCCCCCTCAATGCCCCCCCCCTTCAACAGGAACTGCGCCTGTCGCCAACAGAATCGAGGAGTTCCGATTCTCTAGTTCCAGTGGAGGCTGATCCATGAGGGCGAATGGGGCAGTGCCCCACCAGCCTCAATCTGTCCTCATCCAGCCCCCACCTGCCTGCCTTCTTACTTACAAGCAGCCCAGGAGATAGCCCTGCCTGTCAGGCTCCTTAGTTTAAGTGTAGCCTTTGTAGAATTGAACAGGGAGGAGGATGGGAGCAGAACGAGAATCAGGTGGCTCCGCCTACTGTGGGCTCTGGCTCTGCCTATCAAGGGCTCTGGCTCTACCTAGTGCTGGGCTCCCTTCCTTCCGCCCTACCAGTCCCAAAGGGCACCAGCCACCACTGTAGTTCTCTTGTTCTAATCGCCAGATGACCCCCCCCTCGTTAGAATGGGGGATGAGACGGTGCAGCCGGAGCTCAACCCAAACACACGTGCGCCTCTGAGCCCTAGAGCAAACCTCCGACACTCGTCGCCACGATGGGACCAGCTCCAAACCACCAGACTGCCCTCTTGCATGTCGGCTCCCCCACCTCCTGTCTCTCACCTGTGTTTGGATGACATTCATGAGGTTCTTGTCCTGGAACATGTGCACCTCCATGTTGGCCAAGGCCACCAGCACAGCCTGGAAGCTCTGGAACTTCTCATCCATGAGGCTTACAGTGATGGGGGGAGCTGGCAGTGGGACCACCCAGAGCTTCTTCCCCTGTCATGAGAAGGGGGACATTCAGGAACTCGCCAGCACAGGCTTTCTAACCTGGTCCTTCACTGATTCCTCTGCTGACACCCCCCACACACATCAGGATTGCCTATCTTTTCATCAGGATTGCCTATCTTTTCATCAGGATCCCTCTTTAGAATTAGGCACAAGAACAGCATCACTTGGAGACCGAACCACCACCACCCTCACAATATCCTTCAATATACCTTGGATCTGCTGAGTTAACTCCAATGCAGCTTGAGTTTCAAGTTACAGAACTGAGCCAAGACTCAAGTTAAGCCCTGGTGGATGTTTTCCTGGAGCCTTCACCTGGGAGTTAAGGCGAGGCAGACTGCTGAGTCTCAGCCTTGTGGTCAATAATTACATCTCCATGTGGGCACAGCTACCCTCCACCCTGCCATTCCACAACCTTCTGGGTATAGCTCTGCAGCGTCTCATCGGAACAGGCCACCACAATGTTCTTTTGGACCCAGACCAAACCCACGGCTTGAGAGCTCAGCTCAATGCAGTATTTGTGTCGCTTGGAGTTCCTGCACAGAAAAGAAAGATAGCGGTGATAGGTCAGGCCCAGGACTGGCCTCCTCGTTGACACTGAAGGAGGCAATTCTGGGGGTAAGATTGGTTAAGCTGGGGCGTGCAAGAGGTAAGGCTTTCTTGGTGGCATCCCAAAAAAACTTTGGAACTCTCTTCCAATCGACTTGTGCCTTGCCCCTTCGCTACAGAACGTTAGGTGCCATTATTGGTTTGAGCCAAAACAGGGCATCAATGCATCAGCTGGATGGCTACACTCCTGCCCCAGGATCAAGTCCTGATTTTAGGGTCCAAGAAGAGATATGGATGTCCCAAACATCAGACCCCCTCCTCTCTCATCATGCTAGAACTTGGGGGCATCCAATGAAGCTGAATGTTGGAAGATTAAGAAGAGGCGAAAGAAAGCCTTTCTTCACACTGCGCATAGGCAAACTGTGGAACTCCCTCCCACAAGAGGCAGTGATGGCCACCAACTTGGATGGCTTTAAAAAAGGATTAGATAAATTCATGGAGGAAAAGACTATCAAGGCTACACCTGAAAGACCGTCTTACCCCTCATATACCCAGTCAATCACTGCGCTCTGCAGGTGAGGGCTTCCTGCAGACACCATCTCATCAGGAGGTCCATGCCGCACAACATAGGAAGCGGACCTTTAGTGTGGTAGCGCTGACACTGACCATCCCTTTAAATATGACACAGGCGCCATCTCTGTTATCTTTTCAGCGCTTACAGAAGACCTTCCCCTTTCAATAAGCCTCTGAAGTAGAGACTTGATCCCAGTCTGTGTCTGGATTGTTTTTTTTGAGATGTTTGTTTTTTAGTATGCTTTTAAGATGTTTTGTTTTAAGATGCTTTAAGTATTTCATCACCTGTTTGTTCCCTTCACTGTCTTTTGGGAGGGGAAGGGCAGGGTATAAATACATAAATAAACAAATAAACAAAATTGATGGCTACTAGTGGTTAAGGTGTTGCAACTACGACCTGGGAGACCAGGGTTCGAATCCCCACACAGCCATGAAGCTCACTGGGTGACCATGGGCCAGTCACTGCCTCTCAGCCTCATGAAAACCCTATTCATAAGTCGGAATTGACTTGAAGGCAGTACATTTACATTTAGCCACAATGCCTATGTTGCACCTCCACTGTCGGAGACAGCGTGCCTCTGAAATCCAGTTGCTGGGAATAGCAAGCAGGGAGCGGGCTGCTGCCCTTGGGTCCTGCTCGTGGGCTCCCCAGAAGCATCTATTTGCCCACTGTGAGACAGAGGCTAAATTAGATGGGCCTCTGGCTTGATCCAGAAGGGCTCTTCCTTATGTAACCCTACTGTGCTGGTTCTCAAACATGTCAGCATCCCTCTTCAACGGTGTCCTCCACCCACCTCAGCAGCAGAGCATCTGCTGTGCATGCAGAAGGTCCCGGGTCCAATCCCCAATGGCATCTCCAGGTAGGGCTGGGAGAGAACAGTCTGGAACCCAGGAGAGCCGCTGCCAGTCAGTGTAGACAATACTGAGCTAGATGGACCAATGCTCTGACTCCCTTAAAAGGCAGCTTTCTACATAGCTGCCCTCTTTGCTCTTTTGCAGCACCCCAACAGTTCCTCCTCTGCCCACCTGCGGAGGATGTAGATGCATCCGTTACGGCAGGCCACAATGAGCCGGTATTCCACGTCGAACTGCCCCGTGACGTCCATGAAGGCTGGCACGCTGGGCACCTTCGTCTGCCATTGAAAAACAAGAAAATCAGTGCTGAAGCTGCACCGCCAGCAGCCACATTGCCTTGAAGGGGACAGATGTGGGGAGTGGCAGCCACGAGGTCGTTTTGAGGATTCGCTCGTTGAGAAGGGATGCCCCTCCCACGTAGCCTTATCAATAGCTCTGCCACCTAAACTGAGGCTCCTGAGATTTCATAGACCCACAGGGTTCAACCTGACAAATGTCTGACACAGGGCAGATCCAAACCACACATTTAAAGCACATCCAACGCACATTACTTCCCCCAAAGAATCATGGGAATTATAGTTTGTTAAGGATGCTGGGAAGCTGTAGTTCTGGAATAGGAAAACCACAGTTCCCAGGACTGTTTGAGGGAAGTCGCGTGTTTTAAATGTGTGGTGTGGACCTTTGCTCTTGGTTACTTCAAAGCTGGAAGCCACGGACTGGTCAATCCAACAGCTCAGTTGTTTTTATCTAGCTACGGCATTTGCATCCCACACTTCCTCCTGAGAACAGGGAGAAAAAACAGAGAGATTCCTTTTTTACCCTCAAAACTACCCCGCGCACTAGGTTAGAACAAGTGCCTGGCTTGGATATTTTGGAACTGCAGCTTGGAGGACTTCTTGGACAGATTTATCTATTGCAATCCCAGGAAACTTGATTGGGAAGGACGCAGAGAAGAGACTTACTACATTATAACTGGCCTTGAGGTGGACTGTGGCAATCCTTATTTATGAAAGATGTGACTGATTTATATGCTGGGGTGACCTCGGGCCAGTCTCTCAGCCTCATGAAAACCCGATTCATAGGGTCGCCATAAGTCGGAATCAATGTGAAGGCAGTACATTTACCTTTTTTAAACTTGCTATTTGACAAATAAAGCTTCTGGACCTCCCTGCCCTGCCAAAAAAAAAAAAAAGAATCCAGAGAGGAAATATATAGATATATTCCTTTTTTATCCTCACAGCTCTGTTGTAGCGTAGCATTGTTGGGAGTAAAGCACTGAGGATTCTAACAAGTGACCTGAACTAGTGGGGCAGTGGTAGACAGAAAGGCAGCCTATTCTTCTCGTGCTGATTTCTTCTTTAGTAACTACTTATTGTTGTTCACTTCCTTCCTCCTTCATCTTGTTAGTTAGTGTCAGTATGTGGGAGTGATGACTCTATAATGGCTTTATTTCCCAGGAGTAATAAGCCTTACGTTTCTTTATTCTGTCAACCACCAGCCTTACCAGACGACTCATTTCTGCATTCCGCTGCAATAGGTGCCAAAATCTAATAAGAATGAAAGATGCTGACTGCCCAAGATCACCTAGCAAGGTCCAAGGTTGAAGGGAAAATCTGAACCTAGATCTCCTCAGTCTGAATCCAATGCTCTATCCACCCACGTTGTACTGAATTCTGTGGCTGGGCGTTATGACTGCAAGGAACATGGGAGCAAGCAGCAGTGACCTTAGCCTCAAAGGATGTCAGATACAATGGAAGCAAAGTTATCTCCTTTCTCCCTCTGCAGGCCAGCTTGAAGTAAGCAAGCTTTTGAGTTTCACAGAACTCTTCTCCAGGGCCTCACCTGCACCAGCGTGTTGAAGGGCTCAGGGTCCAAGATGATGATGTCAGTGTTCTCCGTCCCAAGCACCAGGCAGCTGATGGAGCCCTCGTCCGCGACACTCTTCTTCAGGGTAGCCATGCAGGTTATCAGCGACTGAAAGACAGGGACAAAGGGGCATCTTCTTTGAACCCCAAAGGACTGGGATTAAAGGGGAATTTCTCCGTCAACCAGCAAGATGGAAAACATCTTGATGTACAAGATGTATCTTGTACACTCCCTCTAATGACCCCCCTCCACTTTAAAACTGAGAAAGGATATTATTTTGCAGCACAGCTAAGCTCTTCCCCCGGGAGAATACCCCCCCAGTTTTCACCGCCTTCTTTATCTTGCATTTCAATATTCCGACTCCCCACCCCTGCCCCCCACAACCACAAAATACTCATTCAGTGGCCAAGATGGTTTGAGGATCCTCCTGAAAGCTCAAAGGGAAGGAACTGGAGAGGAGGAGGAGTGAAGGAGATGGATTCCAACACGCGAGTTAAGGAGTTTAAAACACACGCCTGGAATCCCACAGGAGGTATCATGGTGGGGGATGTGTGCTCCCCTTCCCCCTCTGGGATGTTCTAAGGTGAGGAATATGGGGCACACGGGCGAAAGAATACACACCTGCCGCTTGAGTGGCTGCATTTTATACTGGTTCACAAAGGACTCCATCTCAGGAGGGTCAAGGCCCAGGAACCTGCAGAGCAGAGAGGAAGGTGGGAAAAGTTGACAGCTGGTAACGTATTTGCTAAAACACCTGCAATGGCTGCCCCTATGCTCCTGGGCCAGGCTTAAGGCTCTTGTGTTCATCAACAAAACCCTGAACAACTTGGGTCCAGGATACCTTAAGGACAGCCTGATCCTTACATCTCAGCTCACTCACCGAGATCATCTGGAGGAACGCTACTAGCTGGCCCGTGTTACAGAGGCCCAAGATGTCGGGAATTTATTGTCACCAGTCCCATGCTGTGGGACACTCTCTTCCGGCAGAGAATTGGCAGGCACCCTTGCTTTGATTTTTAGGTGTCCCTGGAAGACCTTTTTCAGTAGACAGGCTGATGCAGCCGTTTCCGTGTTCTTTTAATCAGCCAGTCATTTTAATGATCATTTTGTACCACTTTCATGGTGTTTCATATTTTATTGTATGTACTGCCATACACCCCCGTTATATGACTTGGCAGTATATAAACACTTGAGAGAGAGACAGAGACAGAGACAGAGAGGGAGAGAGAACCAGCTGCCCCTCTCCAATGGGGAGAGTCTGTAGAAAAGACCATTCCTCACAACCAAGGCTGTGCCTCCATCAAGCCTGAAACAGGGCATTTGGGGGTCATAAGAATTTAGAAAACTGCCTTGCACAGAGTCAGACCATTGGACAATCTAGCTCAGCATTGTCTACACTGACTGGCAACAACTCCTCATGGCTTCAGGCAGGAAGTATGTCCCAGCTGTACCTGGAGATGTCACGGACTGAACCTGGGACCTTCTGCATGCAAAGCAGGTGTTCTACTCACTGAGTTAGGGCCCTTCCCCTAAAAACAAAGTAAGATTCCAGTCCTCAGGGTTCTAAATAAAGGGCTAATTTAAATAGGAACATACAAGGCTGCCTTATACCAAGTCAGAACATTGGGCAATCTAGCTCAGTACTGTTCACACTGACTGGCAGTGGCTCTCCAGGTTTTCAGGCAGGGGCCATTCCCAGTGCTACCTGGAGATGGAGATTTCTGGGACATTCCCTGCCCCACTGGGAGATCCCCAACCCCACCCATGCCAAAAGCGCTCACCTCAAGGACTGCACTGACAAGGGCGGCTCTGCATTTTCTCTGTCCGCGTTTCCCCTGTTGAGACACATCAGACAAGTCAGGAGAGAAACATGTGGCTTGGACTTCTCTGGCTCATGCCAGTGTGGCAAGCTGAACAGCAGCCTTGGACCACAGAGCCCCGGTTTGGGCAAGCTAGTCCTCAGGAAGCCTCTGCTTCTCTAGTCGATTAAGTGGGAACATTCACGGCCTGGACATGTGGGGAAGGGTGACCAAAAAGAGGATTCTAAAGATCCACTTTTCTGTCTCTGGCTAGGTCAGCATTCTGCCTCTCGGTGACATGGCCCAACCCAGGCCTCTTGTCTGCTTTTCGGGAGCCTTAAGGTCTTTTATCCTCCTGAGGTTCAGAGACGGCTCGGAAGAGGCCCTGCCCAGACTCACAAGCTCCTTACCGAATCATCTCTAGCGTCTCCTTCATCGACAGAAGGTCAACCTTGTCCTACCAAGAGAGAAGAGAGAAGTCAGCTGCTGATCCCTACTAGAGAACCAGGGACAAACTGCAGAGCTGAGCCAATTACAAACAGAATCCACTAGGAAGGATTTGTCGCATAATTCTTTCATTTGTTACAATTGTCTCCCACCTTTTCTCCAAGGAGCTCAAGATGGCGTCCACGCTTCTCACCTTCCACATATATCTTCATATAACAACCCTGTGAGGTAGGTTAGGCTGAGAGATACTGACTGGCCCAATGGAGCACAAGCACCCCTAAAAGGTGGCTTATTCACCTCTGCTGATCTTCCCATGCAGTGCCCAGGGAACAAGTCTGTTAGGGTGTATTCTCAGTTTGCATAGGGCGACACGGAAGCCCAAGAGGTCTGTGCAAATGCCGTATGGACTGAGCATGCAGTTGAGGTGATCCCCCAAAACCTCTGCAACCACACCCACAGGCTGGGTCCCATGGCAGACAAATCACCAGTTCTGCAACCACACAAGAGGAAACTGCAATCACTAGAGCACAAGCAGAGGCCTCAAGGCACCTACAGCAGGGCCCCACTCATACGGCGGGTTACGTTCCAGACCCCCGCTTTTGGATGCGAAAACCGCTGTAAAGCGGAACCCATTGAATAGAATGGCACGTGATGCCCGAAAACCACCGTAAAAGCAGAACAAGCGTCATATGAGTGGGGCTTTTGTCTAATTCAGACCGCTGTATTAGCGAATCGCTGTAAAGCGAATCCCTGTAAAGCGGGGCCCTACTGTATAGGCAAGTGATCTTGTAACTAAGGGTTAAGTCAGGGGAATGCTCTCTGCCCCTCTCTCCTTCCAGAAGAAAGGAAGAGGAGGGGTGGGAGAAGGAACTCTGCCCATCCCCAGAAACCCAATTCAGTATGTGCCAGAAGGGTTCAGGACATGAGTGAGCAGAATTTACACACTCGCTGGGCGTTAACCTCTAGGCTCAGGTGAGCCATTTCCCCCCGAACAATCTGAAATCACACAGCGCCTAGTTATACTATGCAATATATCAATGCCCCACAGGGTGCACTGATGCCCATCAACTTGGACAGCTTTAAAAGAGGATTAGACAAATACAGGAGGAGGAGACTGTCAATGGCTACTAGCCATGCTGGCTATGCTGCGACTCCACAGTTGGAAGAAGCATGTTTCTGAATACCAGTTGCTGGAAACTGCGGGAGGGGAGACGCTCTTGCACTCAGGTCCCGCTTGCGGGCTTCCCATTGAAGCACCTGGTGGCCACTGTGAGAACAGGATGCTGGCCTGGATGGGCCACTGGCCTGATCCAGCAGGCTGTTCTTAGGTTCTTAAATCAAACTGTGTGGACAAAGGCACAGCCCACAAAGCACCAAAGACCAGCTGATTGTTGGGCCTTAAAAAGCGCGGGGGGGGGATCACAAGACCCGAACGGATCACCAGAGTTTGCAAATCCCAGTGCACAGGGTGTTGCAGAGGGTTCTACAAGTGCTGCCAATCGGCTGACCGGTGTCTGCAGCCCCTCTTGCAGGCAAGCTGTGTCTTACCCTGCCCCATGTTTGACGTCATTTATGACATCAGTTACAGAGCAGGCAGCATCGCTTGGCTGAAATGGCCTGGCAGGCCAAATGGGGGAGGCCTGGTGAGGTGGGGCTGCCCTGGATGGCCCAAACAAGAGCTACTCTCTCCTCTCAGCACAAATCGTATCTGCCATGAGATCCAGGCAGCAGGCTGTGGAAGGAAGGAAGGGACAGTATCACAGAATCACTGAGTTGGAAGGGGCCTCTAAGGCCATCCAGTCCAACCCTCTGCTCAGTGCAGGAATCCAAATTAAAGCATCTCCGACAGGTGGTTCTCCAGCTGTCTCTTGAATGCCTCCAGTGTCGGAGAGCCCACCACCTCCCTAGGCACTTGGTTCCATTGTCGTACCACTCTAACAGTTAGGACATTTTTTCCTGATGTTCAGTCAAAATCTGACTTCCGGCAACTTGAGCCCATTATTCCATGTCCTGCACTCTGGGACGATCGAGAAGAAATCCCGGCCCTCCTCTATGTGGCAACCTTTCAAGTACTTGAAGAGTGCTATCCTATCTCCCCTCAGTCTTCTCTTCTCCAGGCTAAACATGCCCAGTTCTTTCAGTCTCTCCTCATAGGGCTTTGTTTCAGTCCCCTGATCATCCTTGTTGCCCTCCTCTGAACTCATTCAGTTTGTGTGCATCCTTCTCAAAGTGTGGTCTCCAGAACTGGACACAGTACTCAAGATTAAGCCTAACCAGTGTTGAATAGAGAGGAACCAATACTTAATGGGATTTGGAAACTATACTTCTGTGGGATCGATTTCAGCCTCTTCTCGCTGAGGAAATGGACAAGGTGCTCAGTACTGTGAAGCCAACCACCTGTCTTTTTGATCCTTGCCCTTCGTGGCTCATTATGAGCTGCAAAGAGACACTGAGCGAAGGGATCAAGGCAGTGATAAATGTATCCTTGAAAGAGGGTGCAATGCCATCAGCCCTCAAGGAGGCGGTGATAAAGCCCATCTTAAAAAAACCCTCCTTGGATCCCCAAGAGTTGAACAACTTTCGCCCAGTCTCTAATTTACCATTCTTGGGCAAGGTGATTGAGCGAGTGGTGGCTAAACAATTACAGACACACTTGGATGAAGCGGATTATTTAGATCCATTCCAATCGGGCTTCAGGACTGGTCATGGAACTGAAACAGCCTTGGTCGCCTGGTGGATGATATGAGGAGGGCGTTGGATAGGGAAGAATATACCTTCCTCGTCCTCCTGGATCTCTCAGCGGCTTTCAACACCGTTGACCACGGTGTCCTTTTAAATCGCCTAGAGGGATTGGGAATAGGAGGCACTGTTTTACAGTGGTTCCGTTCCTATCTCTCTAATCGGCACCAACGGGTGGCACTGGGAGATGAGGTTTCAGACCCCTGGCCTCTTAATTGTGGAGTACCACAGGGTTCTATCCTCTCCCCCATGCTATTCAACATCTATGTGAAACCGCTGGGGGCCATCATCAGGAGTTTTGGGCTGCAGTGTCACCAATATGCGGATGACACTCAGCTCTACCTCTCATTTACGTCCTCACCAGAGTTGGCTGTGGATACCATGTCCAAGTGCCTGGAATCCGTAAGTGGATGGATGGGAGAGAACAGACTGAAACTGAACCCCGATAAGACCGAGGTGTTGCTTGTGGGAGACAAAAGAAGGTTGGGAATTACAGACCTGGTGCTTAATGGGGTGAGACTACCCCTGAAGGACCAGGTCCGCAGCCTTGGGGTCATTTTGGACTCCCAGTTGTCCATGGAGGCTCAGGTTTTGGCAGTGAGCCGGGCAGCTTGGTATCAATTACATTTGATACAGTGGCTGCGACCCTACCTTCCTCTTCATCTGCTCCCACAGGTGATACATGCCCTGGTCTCCTCCCGCTTAGACTACTGTAATGCGCTCTACATGGGGTTACCCTTGAAAACGGTCCGGAAGTTACAGCTGGTACAGAATGTGGCAGCGTGTTTGATTACGCATAGCCATCGACATGATCATATCACTCCAGTGTTAATAGATCTTCACTGGCTACCAGTTGTCTACCGGGCCCAATTCAAGGTGTTGGTGCTGACCTTTAAAACCCTATACGGTTTCGGCTCAGTTTATCTGAAGGAGCGCCTCCAGCATCGCCAATTATGCCGCCTGACGAGATCAGCCTCACAAGACCTTCTCTCGGTCCCACCGGTTAAAACAGCTAGGCTGGTGCGGACCAGAGAGAGGGCATTTTCAGTTGTGGCCCCCACCCTCTGGAATTCCCTTCCTTTGGATCTGCGACTTACCCCCTCCCTGCTAGGTTTTCGCCAAGCCTTAAAGACCTGGCTATTCAGACAGGCCTATAAGATCAGGGTGGATTAGTTTTAAAGTGTTAATTGATGGTTGCTTTTAGGTGCATTATGATTGTTTTTAATATGTGTATTGTATTTTATATTGTTGTATGTCGCCTAGAGTGTCCATTAACCCGGACAGATAGGCGACCCACAAATAAAATTATTATTATTATTATTATTAATGCAGCCTAAAATAGCATATGCCTTTTTTGCAGCCACAGCACACTGTTGGCTCATATTCAGTTTCTGATCAATCCCAAGATCCTTCTTGCATGTAGTATTGCTGAGCCAAGTATCCCCCATCTTATAACTGTGCTCCCCTCTCCTCACCTCCTTTGCCTGTTCCCAGACATCTTTCTCTGTGGAGTTGAGTTCCAATGGGGGCAATGCATAACGGAAGTAGGGGCGCATATTCTTGTACACGTAGATGTAGGGCCCAGCAGCCACCCCCACGGCAGGCACACACAGCTCATGCCGCTCCATCAGGAAGGCGGCCACGCTGGAAGGCAAGTCCAACAGGACATTCTCGCTGAGAAGATCCATGCCATGGTACACCTTCAGCTTCATCTCGTGTCCCGTAGGGCCTAGGTCGCCCACCACCAGCTTGGAAAGGGGGAAAAACAAAAAACTAGGAGCCTCCTTGAATCACCTCCAAGGGTGCGTACCTCTTGGAGGCCCCCAAAACAGGCTGCATTATAAACCTCAAAACAAGCACAAGGAACAAACAAGGAGTATTTGGAACATGCACTCTGAGTCTATACTGGCAAACCTGCTCTCCTTCGTGAAGAGCTGCATGGTGAGACCACCCTATCAGGCCAACTGATGATAGAGAGAATGGAGGTGGCGATGGAATGGAGAGGTACCAGACAAGCTGCAGGTTTGTGGGTCTGATGAAAATGGGAACAACTGGTACGAGGCAAGAGAAGGGTTTGCGGGCGTGACAACGACAGCCCTCTTACCTTATAGTCTCCATCACCATGCAGGTCAGCCAGAGCTGGAACAGAAAGCAGACCCTGTGTCAGCTAGTTTAGTCAGAGGCCCAAACATAAACAAGGGAGGAGGGCAGAATTATGGGGGGGGGAGGTGCCCCTGCCCCTTTAGCTACTGTTTTGATAAGGATACAAGAAAGGACACAATTTGCCAAAAATTAAGCGGAATCAAGAAAGCATCCACCTCCCAGCTGGGAGGAAGCCAAGACCACAGACCCCCTCCCTTTGGCAGCTGGGACTGGAAACCCAAGAGGGAGACAATCCAGTCATCAGTTGTTGTTGCTGTGCTCTTAAGGCACCGTACCAGGATTTAGCTCTTCCCACATGAACCAACCCGGACCCTGCCTTCAGCATCTGAGGCCCTTCTTGGTGTGCCAAGGGAGGTATGGAGGGTGGCGACACGAGAATGGGCCTTCTCAGTGGTGGTCCCCGCTTACGGAATGCTCTCCCCAGAGAGGCGCGCCTGGTGCCATCATTATCTATCTTTAGGTGCCAGGCAAAAACATTCCTCTTCTCCCATGCATTTGGCTCTTAATTTTTGGAGGGTTTTTGATGTTATAGCTTCTTTTAGTGGGTGGGCTCTTCCACCATCTTATCTGTATATTGTGTTTTTTTTAACTTTTTAGTTGTGTTAGTTGTAAATTGCTTTTAATATTTTTATTTTATGTTGCTTTGGGTTCATTGTTATGAAGAAAAGTGACTAATAAATAAATAAATAAGCAAGTTGAGGGGCTGAGATACGAGAATGGAATATTTCCTGGGTGTACCATCAGCCTTGACCCCAATACTCTCCAGAAGGAGATGGCATGTTTTCTGATGAGCTTGAGGATCACCATTGCCAGTCTCAGTTACGTACACTGGGAGGACTTCTTGGCATGGAATGCTACTGGGGCCACCCCGCCATTTTTCTTCCCGACAGTCCAAATGGTGGCAGCGGTTAGCATGTTCTAGCCACGCGCTAGTTGCCTCCATTTTCAACCACGATAAGGCACTGTTCTTCAACCTTGGGTCCCCAGATGTTGTCGGGCTACAACTCCCATCAACCCCAGCCAACTTCGCCAATGGCCAAGGATGATGGGAGCTGTAGTCCAACAACATGTGGGGACCCAAGGTTGAAGAACAGTGCTCTAAGGGTTAAGCACTGTATCCCAGTGAAAAGATGGAGGCCTCTGGGACAAACTGCCTTGGGAAGATGCTGTTGGGGACCTAGCAGCAGTCATCAAGGCAGTGGCCAATGTGGCACTCAGAGCTCCTTATGAGTCTCCCTCCATGCTCTTATTCTTCTTACAGGAAAAGGTGGCTCTCTGCTGGTGCAGAGGAAAACAGCAGGGGACGTAGTAGTAAGAGAAGTCACAGAGAGGGAGGAGAAGCTACTGAGCGATGATGGGGGGAAACGGCAAATATTTCTACCACATCAATACCAGATGCCCCCCGCCCCCCCCCATCCAAATAAGGAAAACAGAGACTGAAGATCCAAGATTAGCAGAGAAATACCTTGAGAAAGATCAGAAAGCTGCTGGAGAGCTGCTCTGAACAAAGAAGGGCCTGGGGCGAAGCCTCGTGAGCCAGCCTAGGTTGACAACACTGTGCCATGTGCTCCTGCCTGTCTTATGGAATAGGTGGCGTCAACCCATATCTGGATGTTTCTCTCCCATTGATTAGAATAAGAAAAGGGCACCTCTGAACATGTGCAGATAGCATTTCCCACACTGCTGGTCCCCGTACGTCTGGGACTGGAGGCAGGAGATTCCAGGACAGAGGATGCAGTCTCATAAAAACAGTGGCTCCCAGATCCACCTGCTACTAATTTTCACAATGTTCCAGAGCGATGTTACATTGGGGGGCATTCTGGGAAATTTATATGGTGGCTCTCAGCTGTCTGGCACCGATTCAGAGCTCTGCTGTCAGGTAAGCCCATCAAGGCCCACTGAGATAGGAGAGGGTCCACCCAGAGGGCCCTTTGCCAAAGGCTCGCTACGCCTGCCTGGAACTGATCCTTGCCTGCCTGCCTTAAACACTTTGACCAACTCAACATGGTCTCACAAAAACAGCCGTTGTTTGTGTTGCGGTGTGGAAAACAGCGTACTTTTACCTCCTGCAAACCCAGGGAAAAGCAGCAGATTGTCAAAAACCGCACCCCACTCAACCGCTGTAAGTTATGATGTCCCCACCCACCCATCAAAACAGGAAAGGAGACACTGAAAATTAATTCAGACTTACTGACGCAAGAGGAATACGTGTACAGGTTGGCCACTGGGTCATAGTGGGCGTCCAGCCATTTGGAATTGGCTTGAATCCTGGCAGGCCCAGAGATGGTTGCAGAAAAGATTGAGAAAACATACAAAGAGAAATATCTTGAGACCTTGCAGATACTTGCAGTCCAGAGCCAAATTCCCCAGGAGTCTTTGTTGGCACCTGACCCAACCCCTTCCAACTAACATTCCAAGACACATCCCTCCCACAGCTCATCCCAATTCTCTCTCATCCAGTTGGGCAAAAAAATCCAGAGATAGCAGCCAAGCCAATGGCATTCCTATGCCTCCTCGCTTCTGAGGGCCAGGCTGGGGAACCTGTGGCCCTCAAGATGTTGCCGGACTCCAACTCCAATCAGCCTCAGGCAGCATGGTCAGTGTTCAGGGATGACGGAAGCTGCAGTCCAACAACATCCGGAGGGCCACAGGTTCCCCAGGCCTGTCTTAGGGACCAGAGACAATTTGCAGCAACAGGCGTGTCAACCGCATTTTCAGAATGGTTTCCATTGGGAAATTTGTGAAGTCTGAAGGTGAGACTCGTGGTTCCAAACATTCAGGGTCCAAATGTAGCATGGGGGGAATCACCCCCCAAAACTCCGACCGGACCCCTGTGTTTTTGTTTTATTTTGCTTAAAAGAAAGTCATTTTTCATATGGGAATAATAACCAAATTGGAAACCAGACATTTCAACTACGGCCAAAATCCCAAACATGTTCCCTTGAAAGGTTAACTCCACCAAAACCAATAGTTACCTTTAGAGAAAATATGTTTAGGATGGGAACGGTTATGTGAAATATGCTGTTAATTCTCGTTCAAAAATCTACTGTGTGGGGCAAGCTCTATACTACAAGTCATACTACAGGGATAAAGCTCCCCTACAATCACCAAAATGTTCCTTTTCTTTCCCACTCCCATTTTTTTCCTTGATGCTGTCACTGCCAGGGGAATCTGATGGATAAGGCCCACAGATCTCCCACCGGTCTAGAGAAGCATGTCTCTATTTGACACATGTCTCCAAAGGGAACTCCAAATATGCTAAATATGCCCACCACTAGAAAAATATGAACCAGCTGCTTAAACCAGGCTCTCCAGATGTTACTGAACTACATCTCCCATCAGCCCTAGCCAGCATGGTCAGTGGCCAGGGATGATCAGGCTGGCAGTCCAGCATCATCAGGAGGGCCAAAGATTCCCACAGATGAAAAAGAATAGGGCAGGAGAACCCCTTCCATGAGCCCTCATCGTCCACTGTCCTGAGCTTCGACTAGATCATTTATGCTGCGGTTGGCACCTTGCTTTTTAAAGCAGATCACTCTGTGCCT